>NC_141397.1:63581572-64235572 GCF_034619465.1 Leptosomus discolor | reverse complement strand
AGGTATTTCTTTCAAAAATATGTTTACAGAAAACTAATCTCTCTGAGGGGAGAAAATAAAGCAGTGATTTGAGTATAAACTCCTGGTGATTTTAATTAATCTGCGTTATCTGTTGTTGTGTGCTCCTTTATTTCTAGTCAGTCCCACTTAGCTGTAGGTGCCTTAAGAGCAGTTTATAAATTGTTAATTCAAAGATTTGTTTTCAGACCCTGATACTATTTTTATACGTACACACTACTTTTTTGTAACATAATGTACTAGAAATATAAAACGGTGATAAAAGATAAATGGAAATCCATATCTAGAAGCTAAATGTTAACAGCCTTATAATTTTTTTAAAGCAGTGGAGATCGTGGCTACCTTTGCTACCTTTCATTTTGGGTTAGCACTTACCCTGTAATGCTCAAAAGGGTTCTCTTTCTTGGTTCAACTTCAGCTCAAAGATCTGTAACCCGAATAATTTTGAAAGAGTACCTTATGAAATACAAGAATTTGTAGAATAATGACCAGATGAAGGTGTTGATGCAAAAGTGTCAATCCTGTCAAATCTTCTGTTTATCAACACATGGCAATTTTTTGTGACTGTTACTGTATTTCCATGAAAATGTGTAAATATAACGGATGATATTCCGGGCTGCTAGTAAATAAATGGGTAGATGATAATTTTTTTAGCCTTTAATATGTATCTGGATACAGTAGTATCTCTGTTTTCTCTCTTATTAAAGAAGTCATGCAGAGTTTACGGCTGTGTGGGTTTCACGTTTTCGGTAATTTTTCCTTTCTAAAAAACCTGGATTTGACAATTTTTTTAATTTTTATTTTTTAATCTTATTTACAGCTCTGTTTCTGGTGGCTAATTAATCAATTTTCTGTATGCATTTCCAGTACGAAGGCCAGTTTCCTTGCTTTTTCTCACTCATTTTCACTGAAATGAATACTTTTTGTTTTACGGTCCTTTTAAAGGAGCACTTGCTGCAGCAATATGCAGAATGGTTTGAATGCCGAATAAAAATCACTGGCATATGTTTGAGCTATACGTGGCTATTTGCCACAGCGATTGCCTTCTGCCTTTGATTTTGTTCCAGTAAGCCATTGTTACTTATTTCTCCAATTTGGGTTTGGTAATAATCTAAAGATGTCATTTTGCCTGACCACCTTGTGTACTGTGGTTCTCTGAAGATGCTGGGGAAAGCCGTGTCTCTCTCAGAAGAAAAGCCTAGTTAAGTGGAGTGTATGTAAGGATCTGTGATTAAAGTTACAAATCCAAATGCTTTAATGACCATTTATGTCCTGGATGATAGAAGGAAAAGGATTTTCCGAATCCTATGCTTCTGAGACATGGCACATGTCAAAGTGTCTCTTCTGTTTAGGGACAATATAATGTGTTTTCCCCTTTGATCTCAGTTTTGTATGAAAATTCGGTGGGATGAAAAGCATGTAGTCAAAATACTCTTTTGTATTTTAACAGAAAATTCTAACATTCCGTTAAGTTGTTGAGCAGCTTTATAGCTGTGACTTTATAGTTTTGCCAACAATTTTGTCTTTCCTCTCTGGGCTCTGAATTTTAACAGTTGGGCCATATCATTCCCTTTTGTTATCTTTCCTTCCCAATTTTGATAACTCGGCCATCTTGGAGGAGTAGGACTGAACAGGGCTGGGTGTTGGAAAAGCTTGGAAAAGTTTTCCAGACCTTTCGGTCAAGGTACAGCTGCTTTTTCCTGGCTATGGTGGGAGAGCCTTCTTCCAGAAGCAGGTACTGCTTGATTATCTCTTTAGTGCCGTGTATGTCTCCCCAGTTAAGCTGTACTTTTCAGCAGTCATATGCTTTCTGTGGCCTTTACATACATTAAAGGGCAAAAGGGCTTTTCTGCTCCTCTTCTGGTTTTTCAGACAACGATTGCCCTTTCCCTGTTAGGATGCTGAAGGTGGCTTCTGTTTTTTGTATGGAAGTGCCGAAAGCAGCTGTGTGTTTGGTGGACAGGCATCGCTTTTATCCCATGCTTCCCATGATTTCTCTCCACTTACAATTCATGCATGTCGTGCTTTGATAGTTGTATAGGTCTGACAACATTTAAAATCAAATTTTTTGTTATGCTCCGTTCTATTGCAGTGCTGTAACGGAACACTCTAGGAATTTGCATTAAACCGTAGCTAATAGGTGTTGATGGGAGGTCCAAAAAAAGTATAAAATTCTTAGGAAACGGAATACAAGCAGTTTGTTGAGCTTAAAATGCTGTCTGTTCCAGTGCAAGCTATTTATCTAATGTAAGGAAATACCGGGGATTTTGCAATATAAAAATATTTCTGCTTATTAGTATCTGTAGTTGTCTCCTGTGCTTCTTGGAGCCTGTGAACAGCCTGACAATTCCTCAGATAGACTTTTCTCCCTTTTCTTTCCCCAATTTCATCCTTTATAGTAGTAGTAGTGTCGAACTGCTGTGTCAATCTAGTATAGTTTTTGTGTGTTTCATTTTTAGCTGCTGAACACTGTCATGCAGCTAGAATATCAGCTGGGTGATAGTGAAAACAGTTTCTCATTTCTCCGTTGTGTATAATAGAAAGATAGTTCTGGGCAGGAAGCAAACTGGGAAAACTCTTACTTGTTTTAAAGTGAACAGAATCAGTACCATCTTTACTGGGCACATTCTCCCAATTTAGACATTTTCTCAGACATTCAGGTTTTTTGGAACGGGTGGATCTATATTAGGTCGGGGCGCTGGTCCTGCCGTAGCCTGTATCTGCCTGTGTTGCTGATTGATTGTATCAGAGAAGAAACACCGACTGAGACATAAATATAATTTTAACATCCAATCGTTTAAGCTGATTTATGTCTGAAAATGTTGAGGTTTAATTCAAGTAGTGTCAGATATGCTTATTATGTTTCTACGCTATTAATTCATATTATGAATTCTTCTGTGGGATTTTTTTCTGTGTTTAATGGGAAAAAAAATGTTCCTCTGTCAATTTTGAATTTGCCACTCTCGAATTCATTCTGTTTGCTCTAGCTGATGTAAGAAAAAGAGGATGATCTTTCTCAATCTCCTTTGGGTTTTGTTTTGTTTTGTTTTTTAAATATTATATGCACCTATGAGGTATTCTGTAATACAAGTAAGTTCTTTATTTTAAATTTCTTTGTAATTTTTTTTAATCACCTAGTAAGGAATAAATGACTGAAAAGGACTCCAAGCATTCCTATGCTAAACAAACATGTCACGTAATCTTTTGCAAAATTTGATCAAGCTCCATCTAAAGGATAGCTGGGGTTAGGGTTCTTTCTTGCCCTTTTCCTGTTGAGATAGATTAACTGGAATTGGGATGTATAATTTTTCAGGTGAAGGCAAGCCACTGATTTACAGAATATATGCAAATGAAATTATATATCTATCCCCTTGCTTAATTTTTGTCGTTTCTTCTTTGTCTTTTCTCATTACTTACGTACATCGAGGTCTCCTTTTAGCTGTCCACAATGACGCTAAGCTGTTTTTTCCTGAATTGTTCCTTGAGAACGCACTAAGGTAGATGAGAAGGTCCCCCCGGTGTGCATTACCCCGTAGTTATCAGCAGTACCTTTTATCCCATTCTGTGCTGCTTTATCACTTGATCTGGTTAAGCCTGTCAGTCTCCTGTACCCCTAAGGACGGCGTTTACCTGTGGATGTGATGGAATGCCATCGCTCGGCATCATTCCCAGATCCCTACTCCAGATGTGAAACCAGTCTCCGTTTTAATACAGAACAGGTAGTGGTTACTAATACCTGTGAGAAGTGGCCGTGGGTTGTTTTGTGCCCTGATTACTTCTTTTTGTTTCTTATGCAGGACTTTTTAATTAAAAAGCTTTCGGCGCTTCAACAAAAACATCAGCTTGTCTTTCCGAGCTACTGTATCAGTGTCTTTGCGGAGATTGAATAGGGGCATGAGATGTGGTTGCTTTTTTTTCAGTGAAGACACGATTTCAACAGTGTATTAACGTGATCGCTTTTCCTTTTGCTCTGAACGGAGCCTCTCCTTGACCTGTAGGAACTCCACCCCTTCGATAGGAGGGCCGTTGTCTTCAGGGGGCTTTGAGGCACCTGCTCTGGTGGGAGGTGTCCCTGCCCATGGCAGGGGGCTTGGAACTAGATGGTCTTTGACGTCCCTTCCAACCCAAACCGTTCTGTGGTTCTACGGTTCATTGCTGCGAAACAATTCTCCTCTTCATCCCGACTAACCACAACCTCATCCTACGCTTTGTTCCACTGGTCTCCAGTCTCCTATAACTTCAAGCCACCGAGCCCCAGACGTTCGACCCCAAAGTCCTCTCTGGGGCAGTTCACCATTGCTCTGCCAGCCCGATGGGCGGCTGCCTCCTGTCTTTTCCCGCCGTCTGTGCCGGTGGCTGCCTACCGCCTGCAGTCTAGAGTCCGAAACAATTCAGCGTTTGCAGGCAAGATGGCCGCATCTCCAGACAATTCCTGGATTGCAGGAAAAGTTGATTAGCTTCAATACAATTTTTTTTCTTGTCCATACAGTTCCTCTGGCTTTGAGTGAACGGCAAGCCTGAGAAGAACGTACAAACAGAACCACTTGATAAAGCCTCCAGAAGAGTCACAGCTGCAGTAACATGGGGGGATTTCTCTTCTCTTCTCAGCCTTGCCAACTTTTCTTTTTCTGGAATTCATTGCAAACAGCATTTGCTTTAGCTTTTTGACTCGCTTTGAAAGTATTCCCAGTAGTTTTGGGTAGCCGTCTCTTCAGACAACTAGGAAACTTACGTTTTGTTCTTTCTTTTCCTTGTTGCACTTTTTCTTAACCTTTTTTTTGAGCTTATCAGGCATTGGGAAAGGTTAGATAAATGTCCCCAGGAAACTGATGACAGGTGGAGTTAAAACAGGAAGATGGATTTGAGCTTTCAAAATCATATATAAGGTCACTTAATTAGTGTTTATTTGCTGAGTCCTTTGGGTATTGTTTTGACTTTGTTTTTTAAACTGGAATTTTATTGTGTACATTTGCATGGAGAGCAGTTTGAACCTGGGGAAAAGACCTCTTGCTGAGGAAATCTATTTGACACAACTACAACTCGTATTCTATTTTCAATTGCAGTGTGTGGTTATGCTAATATCACACCCCAAATCTGAGCAGGACATACTGTACCGACACAGTTATAGTGGCGTTTGGCCACGAGTTATCTTCAGGAAGAAACCTGGACACACACCTGTTCTTCAGGGGCAGGGGGACAAGTGACATTAAGACATTTCAACTGGTAGAAACGAGCTGGCTTGCAGTGTTAGGAGATCTATAGCTTCATAGCTTTCTAAGGAAGTAGAATGCCTGTAGGAAATTCTGGTTTTATCAGTAAGTGGAAAATCTTTTTAAATTATATACTTGACTATTTGTGTTGAACAAATTTGATATCCGACGTCCTCTCTGCAAGTAGAACATGGAATTATAATTTCAGGCAGCACGTGTATCTAAGACAGCTAAGGAATGTCCGTCGTGTTTGCTGTGGGCAGCGTGGCACTCATCTCTGTTGGTAGAGCTGTAGGGAGCTTAAGGACTGCTATTTTTGTCTTTATCAAATGCAAAGAGAAAACATTGGTGTAAACAAACAAACAAACAAACAAACAAAACCCCTACAGGTATTGATCACTATCACACTAAGGTTTGTTAGGCTTTTGTAAAGGTGTTATGAGAGAGAAAAGCGCTGTAGTTAAATTACACCCAACCGATGTCGTTAGTGAGGAATAGGAGGAATCGCACATGTCCGGTTTTAGCACAGCCAATAAACACCAGTGACATATTCCATACTCACAAAAATCAGGTCGGAGAGCATTGCAGCTCAAAACATCATAAGCTGCTTGAGTCCCGGGGTAACGTCATGCTCTCCAGTGCGGACAAGAGCCACACGCACTACTTGGCTGTATTCACAGTCCTTAGTTCAAACGGCAGTCTGGCCTCTGTTTTGAAACTTACTGTTTTTCAAATTGTTTCCTCAATATTCTAACGTGTATTTTCATTTTAATATTGTTTTCTCAGTCAAAAGTGTTTATCGTGCATCACAAGAAGCAGGAAGATTTAAAAAAATAAAGTCTAGTAGCTGAACTGAAGTGCCTGTTTAAAACCTGTCAGTTTGGTAAAATGTAGAAGCTGAATCTCCTTTGCAGTTGAGTATTTTGAAAGCAAAACGTGACACTGATGGAATGTCTGAAGCTGCCCATCAAGCACATCGCTTGCTCCCTGTAGCTGATAGTGGCAAGCAACTCGTGTGGGGGGTTTTTATATAATAAGTGCCAGATTTAAAGTTATGAGACCCTGTTTTTAGAGCAGTTTTATTAAAAAAATATATTTATGAAAGCAGTAGTGATGTAATGCAGTAGACATACTGCGAAGAAATAAGAAGGATAAGCCACATCTTGCTAAAAAAGCTTGCATTAAAAATTGAATACATATAATCATATTTTTACTTGAGCTATTAATAACAATTATTAATCATCTGAATATTTCTGGTTTATGCTATCCTATAGAATACCATCGTTTTCTAAGGCCTGATTCTAGTGTGTTACCAGACACTTTTTGACACAGGTAAAAGTCGTCGTTAGGGATCCTTGACACACCTCGTGTCGTTTCACGATGTGCCTGTTAGGGAATTCCTTTCCTGCTGTTACAGGTAGTGGTCACCTTCATCAGCTGGACTATAAATACTTGGTGCTATTTATCTTTTTTACACTGTTTTGAATTCTTTTCCTTCTGTGTTTTAAGACCATAAGGAAAGTATGATGGTTTATTTTGCAACTTGTGCTCGATATCACTCTGGTACCAACATTCCCTACCCCAATCATTTCACCATTTCTAAGTTTCCTGAGGGTCTTTCTGGATTCTGTAATGGTCTCCTAAATCAATACTAACCTCCGGTAGCTGGTCTTTCTCGCACAACGCTAGCGGCTTGTTCGGGGGTCTAATTGTGATTTTTCAGCTGAATTCGTCCTTGTCCATTTTCTCAAGAGCGTTGGCCTCATCCACCAGTTGGACAAACGCTTGCTGGAGCCAAGCCAGTAACCTGTATCTAAGAACACTTCAACCATTTGTTCTTTAGGGCGTATCGATTGGTGATGGAAAGGCATCTATACCAAGTTCTCCTGTGGGTACACCGATGTCCGTGAAGCAGTTGAGTATCGGTTCATGCTAGGGCTGCGGTCAGGGCAAAGGGGAAGACACCTGCAAAGCAACCGTGTGTGCCGTTTCCAATGGGATATTGCTGAGTAAAAGAAGAATTTTAGTCTAGCCTACCTTATACCGACCAGGTACCCTCACACCTACATGAGAGGAGTGGGGAAAGGTGTTTTGAGGTGTGCGGAGCATTTCAGAGCAGGGGGAGCAGTTGTGTCTATATTGGTGGAGCTTCGTGTTTAGTGCTGGGAGGTGTCGCTTGTACCGCTGCTCACTGCTTTCACTTCTCCTCTGTCTGGAGCCTGGTTTAATATTCGGGAGTTATTGCTGGTGTGGTGATGCTAGATGTTGCCACTGTGGGCTTTGAATATGCTAATAAGTGTCAGTGAAACATCTCTTTCTCCAGTCTGTAGTGCTAAACAGGCTGTTCCGTGACCAAAAAGAAGAGATCCTTTCATTTGAGAGGTCCAGGTGTTTTTGTTAAATATCTAACTGGATAACTGCTGTAAGAATAGAAAATTGTATCTAAGACTAAGTAAGAATAGAAAAGAAGAATAGAAAATTGAGCACAGCCCTATGGAGAGGGGCTTGGGTGTGTTGGTTGATGAGAAGCTCAACGTGACCCAGTAATGTGCACTCTCAGCCCAGAAAGCCGACTGTGTCCTGGGCTGCATCAAGAGCTGCGTGGCCAGCAGGTCGAATGAGGTGATTCTCCCCCGTGACTCCGCTCTCATGAGACCCCCCACCTGCAGTGCTGCGTCCAGCTCTGGGGGCCCCCAGCACAAGAAGGACATGGACCTGCTCGAGCGGGTCCAGAGGAGGCCACAAAGATGCTCAGGGGGCTGGAGCAGCTCCCCTGTGAGGACAGGCTGGGAGAGTTGGGGGTGTTCAGCCTGGAGAGGAGAAGGCTCCAGGGAGAGCTTACAGCGGCTTCCAGTGCTGAAAGGGGCTGTAGGGAAGGTGGGGAGGGACCCTTGGTCAGGGAAGGCGGTGATGGGATGAGGGGTAACGGCTTCACACTGACAGAGGGGAGAGTGAGATGAGATGTGAGGAAGAAATTCTTCCCTGTGAGGGCGGTGAGGCCCTGGCACAGGCTGCCCAGAGCAGCCGTGGCTGCCCCCTCCCTGGCAGTGCTCAAGGCCAGGCTGGATGGGGCTGGGAGCAGCCTGGTCCGGTGGGAGGTGTCCCTGCCCAGGGCAGGGGGTTGGAACTGGGTGATCTTTAGGGTCCCTTCCAACCCAAACCACTCTGTGGTTCTGTGAGCTCTTCACACAACCATTCCCACAGCATTCGAGACACACTTGACTCTTACAGAAAAAGCTGCGGTAGAAACGTGTCGGCTCGTGCTGCTGCCTCCGTCGGGCAGCCTGTGGGAGTCAGTCACAGCCTGGGAGGATGCCCGTGCCAACGGCTCGGGCTTTTGGGATCACTGTGGGCCAACAGCGCTGTGCCCTTCGTCCTGGGGGTTGTGGGTCATTGAAGTTAATCAAACACTTTGTTACAGGACTGGCAAAACGAATCTAGGAAACTGGTTTAATGCACTGTGGGCGTTACTGGGTGCCAGAACCCACCCAACGGGTGGGGTTGCACGAAGACTTGGACTGCTCATGCGAAGACATGAGCGCAGGTAGTGTTTTACACCAAACACTTTTCCTTCTCTGCTAAATTGTACTGCGATATTTTGCTGTACTGAAGTAACCCTGCTGTTTTGTTTGGGTTTTTTTTTTTCTTAAATCTAAAGTTGTCATAGGAATGGAAAAACCGCAAACCCAAGTGCGGCTTTTCTGAAACTTAGTAAGTTGGGCAAGTTTGTTCTGGATGGAAAGCAGATCTTTTTCTTCCTCTCCTTTCTGACCTCTGGTGATGTATTTGATATGCCCAAACATATTGTAATAATTAGTTCATTGCAGGAGGAAGAAATTTGAAGATATTTTTATAATAAATTTCAAGGGTTTTCTTGCTGCCACCAAGATTGGTGGTCAACTCTAATGGTAGCATCGCTGTAGTAGTTATAATAATAAATTTTGCCCAATAGTTTTGGGGTTGTGCAAACAGCTAGCAAAACTCTAAACTGAAAATATTAGACCTGTGTACAACCAAAACCTGGATCTTCGTTTCAATTTCTTTTTTCGATCTGTGGATTAATGTAACATCTTTCATATTGCATGCTAATGAAAGGAGCAGTCTGTAAGTTCTTGTAGCGGGAAATGAATTGTCCTTTGTCATCAGTTAACCTCTCTTCATAGGGGTGGACAAATACTAATGTAAAACAAAGGAGTAATAAATAAATAAAAAGAAATAAACACTTAAACAGCAGAAAGTGGGTTTTTTATGCATTAGTGGAAGGTGACCATTTTATACAGTTCATATTTCATAGTAATTCTTCGATCCTGCTGTAAAAATCTGTGTTCGAGCCCAACGCAATCTGAGATGTCTGGCTCAAAGTGATTTTGAGAAAAGCAAACTCTCTTGCCCTACAGAGCATCGTCAGTTGGGACATCGATAGCGAAGCGCTTGGCCTGGTTACCTTGGTTAATATTTGTGTGGCTAATGGGCTGAAACTGGCAGGGTGCAAACTTAGGCTGTTACCAGAAAAAATGTTCTAGTAGCAATATCTGCCCAGAAGAGTTTTCAAAGCTGAACAATGACGCCCAAAATTTCCGTCATGTTTTGTTTCCAGTGCAGAGCAAAAACCTCCCAAACTTTTCAGATGCTTACGGAAATAATCAACTTCTGAACTCCGTGACAAATGGGGTTTGTGTATAAATTTAACTGTGAAAACGTTTGAGTGGCTTCAAAATTAGAGGGATGGCAAGCACATTGGACACAGTAAAACATCACTTGGAATAATTAGCATAGTGGGTACACAGCCAACAATATGTTCCTCAACCCAACAGATGTGAAGAAATACCTTAAGGAGAGGGAAAAAAATCAAAACAGATAACAGAAGTAGTGTGAAAAACTCGCCATAGTAATCATATTAAAACTAGATTTTGGGCATGCTTCTGTAGCCATGTATTTTTGTGTAATGGGGTCAGCAAGGAGCTGGGGAGGATTTGCTGTTGGAGGACTGAGAAGGGAGCTGGGGGTGGGCTTCAGCCTGGCCGTGGGTGCTCAGTTGTGGGTCAGGGTGCCAGAGCGCTACGTCAGCGGGACGCTTTTTCTGTCAACTCTGAAGATTTACCTGGTGCGATAGCTGAGGCGTGAGAGCGCTCGTGTCAGTCTGGACGTGTCTTTGGGTGGTGCGTAGCAGCGAGTCCCTCGCAGGGGTGGGAGCTCCCCGGTGGCGGTGGCAGCACCGCGGTCGGTATCGCGTGACCTTGCGTGTCGAGTGCGCAAACAGTGATGAAGGTTTGTGAATCCTCTCTTTTCAGACTCCCGCCGAACAGGCCAAAGCTAGATTGCAGCTGGTTCTTGAGGCAGCTGGTAAGTGTCGCTGTTACAAGTAAAATTCTGTTCTTCAGAAATGTATTTAACTTTTGTAATATCAGATAGTAATTTTATCCTTTTCTGTTTGGCAAATGCTAAATCCCTTTCTCCATAGCTCACTTCAATTTCTGGTTCGGATGAAACTGGTGTGCATCATCCTTGGCACTTAGTAAATCCCTTTAAGGAGATAAAAATAAGTAATTTTTGTTTGCTGTTGTTGCTCAGACTTCATGTGTTCATCCTCTTGCTGCTGCTACTGAGGCTTTAGTCTGTGCTCTCAAAAATTGGGTTTTGTTTCTTCATTTTTTAGCACTGAACTGAATTAATGCGTGTATATATTTATATTTATTTATTTGAAGTGGTAGCCGACATATGTAGGAAGCTCTCCATAAGGCTCAGGTCAAGAGTCTGTTCTACATATTAGTTCTCTACAGAGGGAAACGTTCCTGTTTAGTCTAGCACTAGTAAGAAGGAAGGCAAGATGCATATCTTGGTAACTGCTTTTAATTTTGCTTTGATCAACTACATTTAATTTAAATAAAAATTGGAGAAATCCTGTGGTTCAATGGGAAGGTCTAATGCTAAAGAAATTGATGTCCTATTGCACCAGAGCTGAGAAGATCATTCCTTTTATACTGCTTTTTTTGCAAATGTTGTATCAAAGTCCACATTAAAGCTCAGAGACACGGTTGTCCCCAGATGGATAGGAGTTCCGCTTCCTTGGTTTATTTTCACTCATCCAGTAGTGGTCAGTACACAGCCTTGACTTGCACTTCTCAGGTTTTCCCCTGTGGAAGTTGCTGTGGATTTGGCCTGTGGCGTAACTTAGACCGAGGTCCATTTTGCTCCTTGCCATTGTGGTAATTTATAATAAATTTATAAGTGAATAACGATCCTTTTATGTAACAGTATTGGATGTTCTTTAGGTACTTGCATTTGTCTTCAGGTTATTAAAACAATGATTTAATGCTCTAAAGTGGTCGTCTGTTTTGACGTTTGTAATCCTAATTAATTTCTGTATCTTAGTTTAATTTTCCCATTAAAACTTTGTCAGTTTGTCATGCAAAAGGAAAGCTTTCAGTATTTCCTATGCATTCTAATACATACGTATTTGTCTTTAGTTCAGCTTTCGTCTCTCATATATGCATTTCTAACTTATAAACAGCAGTTTCCCAGAAATACCATTTTTTATTTATTCCCCTTATGGAAAACTTCTGTTTCAAGGAACACCCATCTTTTTACATTGCTGATATTTTGGTTTTTTAAATGCCTCTAGCCTTTTGTATTGTGTGCCTTCAAATGCATTCATTGTTCTCCGTAACTTTTAATAAATCTTTGAGGCATATAATTATAAAATGAATGTGACAGCACTGACCTAAACTGCGCAATTTGTGTATACTACTCACATCTATCACACCTCGTTTTTTAATTTAACACATGGGAAATGTAGACAAGATACCTGTGGGTTCTATATCATCAAGACCAAAATTTCCAAAAACATATAGAAGGTCTATGACATTATTAAATTTAAATATTCACAACTGCAGTCTGAAACTTAGACGGAAGCTGCAAGCTGTTCATAAATAACTGAAAAGAGTTAATCTGTTTGTTTCTCTTACTGTACAAAACACAGAAGGAATTTCTTTCCTGGCTTTATTTAAAACTTTAAATCTCAGGCATTTATGAGATCATCCCCCCACCTTCTTCCCCTCAGTCAATTAAGTTGAATTTTTATTAAATCGGTGTGTGAGGAGTGTTGGAAATGTTAATAATGTTGCTTCAGTATCTTTTTCTGTGTTTACTCATTGCAAAAATCAGCACTTTTTTCACCTTGAACTTTAAAAAAATAAAAAGAAATCTATGTTAGACCGTTACTGGGCAGCTTTTCAGGTTGTTCACAATTAACAGGTTGTTGTAGCATGGTGCTGTATGATTTAGTTGAATAGAATGTAAATTTAAATCTGTACTTTAGTAAAGACGAACAAGGCTGCTGTGGCATACGTAGTGCTTGATACAGGATCCAGCCCAAACCTGTGACTTAACTTGTAGAGTATCTGCCCGTACACGTCATGGCATTGCTCCGGTCCCACCAAGTGAGGAAGAAGGCTGTGCTTTATTCAGGTTGTATTATCTACAGTGTAATAGTTGTTAATGGCCCTGTACTGCTCTAGGGTTCGGACAGCCAAAACAGCCTTACCTTCTGCGAGGGCTCAAAATGGCCAACAAGTGTCGGAGAGGCGTTGGGGAGGGTCCCTTCGTTGTTCATCTCTATTGCCATGCTCTTGTGTTGGCATTTCCAGTCCCCTTCCCCGGCCGGTTCCATGCCGTTAATAGCCCATCTCCCACAATAACCTAACATTTTCTTACATCCTTTGTATTTGAATATATTTGCTCATTTCCTTCTGAAGATTTCCATATCTTACTATACCTTGAAAGAATTAACCTCGAGAAAACTAACTTTTCTTACTTGGCAATTTTTTTGCTTCTTAATATCCTATAAATGCCTTTGGATAAGCGTAAGACGAAGACAGGCAATGGTACCTGACTGTGGAAGGGGACACCCGTTAATGTGCGTGAGCCGAAGCTGGTTTGTCTATAAAATACCGGCGGTTTTGGTAAGACCAGTCTGACTTTAAATTCAAGCTTTTGGATTTTGAAGTTTGCGTACAGCCTTTCCCAGCAGTACATTTATCTGCTACTCGAGTTTATAGTCTGCTTTTCGCTGTATATTTTAAGTTCAATTTCTTTCTTTTACTATCTAAATTGCCCTTTTGTTTAGCCCCATCAAATGGTCTGAATTCCGATGTATCCTTTGTCAGTGCTGCTGCTGTAGATTAAAGCCTTGTATTGAAAAAGGGAAGAGAGGCTGGAGGTAAGTTTGTTGTGCACGCATGGAAAAATGGGATGGATGTGCTCTTGGGCGTTCGTTGTGAGAAAAGAAGTTGCCTGGAAGTAGTGATATGGCTTTGCAACAACTCCCTGCCGGACTGGAGAAGGTAATTTTTATCGCGTTTGTCTGTGCTGGGAGTGGTGTTAGGATGTGGCTTTAATGACTTCTGTTGACTGATTAACCGTAGGCAAGGAGTGGTGGCAGGTTAACTGGCACTCTGCTGGGAGTCCTGCCCCATCTGCGCTCCAGCCCCTGTGTGGACATGAAGTCATGCTGCCTGAGCTTCCCTGGGAGCAGTTCTTTATCGTTGATAACTGTTTCGTTTGAAATGTCTCTCAGTACTCGGAACATCTATAGAATTGAGGGAAAACCATTTGATGACAGGGCTTAAGTTCAGGTGCTTTCTTCAAATTGGGCACAGGAACAAATACGTACTTGTCTGCAATATACCCACGTGTGTTTTAAGAGAAGGCATTTGGGCTGTGGCTTTGTCAGGGTGCAGAACGTCTGAGGATATTTTGTTCAAATTCAAAAGCGGGAATTCACAGCCTTTCTCCCAGCATAGGAAATGTCAGCGTGAAAGCTGGTTGCGCTCTGTTCACGTGTGTTAGGCTAGTAAAACCGCTAACCCTGCCTTCACGCCAAGTGCCGCCGACAGCGGCGTTAGCTACAGACAAGAGGCACGTTATAAGGGGGGTGATTGCCAAAAGAATTCAGGTACAAAAGGGTTTAGATAACCCTAGTTTTGCTTTATTCTTCTTCTGGTGTTTCAGTGAAATATTTACATGTTAGGGTTGTCTTCTCAAGCTGAAGATGTTTGTGTGGTTTGGTTTTTTTTTTTTGTTTTATTTTGTTGGGTTTTTTTTTGCTTCACATCAACCTATTGACATGGAAATTATGTGGCTTTATCCCTGTGGCTTTTTAAAGTGAAAGTGGTGTACTGACATACACAAATAGGTTATGGATTTACAGAATATAGATTTGAAAGTGCTTTCAGAATGTCAGCTTTTCCAAGTCCCATTCTAGTACAATGGCCATAGTTTGCAAAAGTTAGTTATACATTATTTTATTCCCTTTGCTCTTCACTGCTTTCTTCATCGCCGGAGACGCTTGATTTTAGGGAAGGCAGGTCCAATGGCCAACTGATCAGCCTCAGCAGGATTTGCTGATATTTAGTATCTTGGGAAAATCTGCTTTTAGAGTCTAACTAGGATATTAATTTAGGAAATAACAACTGATTTCTCTGGAAGACAAAAGATAGCAAATGGTAAAGCAGACTCTTTTTAATTGGATTTTTTTTGTTTGGTTGGGTGTTTTTGCTGGTGCATTTTGAGGATGGGAGTTGTGACTTCTGGTCTCATTGTGGGAGAGCTGGTAAAATAAAAAATAGTCACCTGTATTTGTGAGGGGAGAAGGGGAAGATGGCCATTGATATTCAGGTAATATAGTGCTGTCAACAAGTTTTGTTTCCCTGTCCTCCGTTCGTGCTGACTTTGCTATGCACTTTGTTAATTTTTTTTCTTTGTTGGTGTAGATTAATGTCAGTATCTTTGTTCTCGTTAAGCAGGGCAACGCTGGATGATTCTGAAGCACTCCAATTTGATTTTTAAGGCAACTGAGTTTTGATTTATAAAAGCTGTTGTTCAGCAGAAGCTGTTGGTCTCAGCTATAAATTTGTGTTCGCACGACTTTATTTACTTACCTTCCGTAATATTGAGAGGCAAGAAAGCCTTTTTAGCATCCTGTGACAATATCACAGCAACTTGCCATGTTTGAGCAGATGTTAAGCAGGCAATAGTTGAATGTTAATTTTGAGAGGGTGGGATGTTTAAGCCTATCTGAAGTATGTTGCATGTGGGCCTTCCAGACTTAGCTACAATGCTTTGTCTCTTGGGAGAATTTTAAAGCTAAACCTCTTTCTTTTTGTCACTCTATATGGACTCTCTCAAGTCAGTATAAAGCAGATCATCCCTAGGCTAAAGCTCTTCAGCTTTTGTTATTGGGCTCTGTAGACCTGTAATTAGGCCTCCTGGCAGGCCTTGCAGGCCAGTTAATGGTCATATGGAGTTTCTATGAGGCAGACTGGCTTTGTATAAATCCTTCGTAGGGATACGTTTATGGGTCACTTCCTACCAGGACCGGGCTTTGTGCCGCTGCCCCACGGGCTGACGGGGAGCAGGTTCCCTTGACCATCGACAGCTCAGTTTGCGGCGCACAATCTACCCGGCTAATCCCCAGTGTAAACAGAGGATTTAGCTGAGCTTCTGTCACTTACAGTTGCCAAACCACTTGGGTGTCTGTGATTTCTTTCCCAGACTTCATTACCGAGAGACGGAGAAGCACGGAAGATTTGGGCTGGGGTTTTGTGTTAAACGTTTGCTTTCTCGTATCGCTAGTTTTAAGGAAAAAGTTTGCCCCGTGTTGAATCCTGCTTTGCTAAAACCCATAAGCTTGACAGAAAACCTCAAAGCTTTAAAGGCAGTGAATTTGTGCCGTCAGTTGTGGTATGGCGCCCGTGTTTTCTGCTAAAGATTAAACTATGGATGAATATTCCAAAATGTAAATGATATGATAAATGAAATTGTATGAAAAACTGATATGAAATTACGTGTGGACGCTTCAAACTATCGATATTGCCGCCGTTACCAAAGTAGTCTGAAAGTTTTTCTATGGTGATAAGCAGAAATTTCTTACTCTCCATATAAAGACGATGACAAAAGGCAATTGATCTGGATTTTCAAAGGTCTAGAGTTGAAATAAGTGACTGATCTATTTTTGGAATCTGCATTTCAATCTATCGCTGAAAGAGCATTCAAGAATAGAGCATTTTTGTGCAAAGAATCCTTGACAGAGTTTATTTAAAGGAAACTTCAGGACCGAGACACTAATATGACATTAGCAATATGCGGTAAAAATTGATGAATACAAATCATAAGCATTTAACATTTATCAGATCTGTTTGGCAGCAATTCTGGGTATTGGATATTTAACTCATTATCTTTGAATTATACTATCAGATTGCTCCCTTTATTTTGTGCCACGGATCTTTATTACATTTTACATATTCCTTAAAGAGAAAATCATTGAACAGAAGAAGTACTTTGGCCTTAGCTGTTGTAAAAATGCAAGTGTTTTATTTCATTTTTTTTTTTTAAATCTACCCATTATAACACATGCTATTGGGGAGAAAAATCCTTGTTTGCACTCGGTGCCTGATAAATAAATAGTCAAATATTCGCTACTTTCTGGTATCAAAATGGCTCATAACAGATGTGGCTGAAAGGACCACATACGTAGACTGTATGATTTTAGTCTGGTGGAACTAATAGGATCACTTGCTACTTCATAGATTCTTGCTTTTCTTTTGCTTTAATAAAAACTGTTTAGTTAAATAGGATGGCCTCTGTTTTGCTCCATTCTAGCTATGCAAAGTAGCAAGGCAGGCAGGTGGCAACAAGTATGAAAAATTTCCTTTTATTGGTGCTTAGTGTAAAATGCCAAATTTATAAAATGTTTATGGATTTCTCATTTTGATTACTGTTTTCTTACTTTGGATTTTGCTGTTTGTGTCCGTTCCACTTAAAACTTGATGGCCTTAGTTTCAATTTCTAGTTATGCAAACAGTTTTAGAAAGATGGATAACATGTGTTGGTATATATGCACAAAGGATGAAATAATACATAAAATGATCTACCTCTTTCATGGAAATTTAAAAATTGCTTTTAAAATAATGCTTTCCATGGAAATTGTAAGAATTTGGGCTTAGAACAAGCTTAAAAGTTGCTGAATATTGAAAAAGAGGTTAATATAGTTACTATCTGGGTACGCTTAGTTTGTTTCTGTATAAAATTCTTATTTCTGTCAATTTCAAACAGTTGAGTACTGTCTGTTGACACTTTGGGTAATTGAGTTTTACTTCTATTTGTATAAAAATCTCAATTCTGTGAGCAAAGGTGTCTTACTGAATTCCTTTTCTCTATATGACAAACATGGATGTAGGCGCTAGAAGTGTTTTTTAAAGGTGTTTTGCGCAGCGTGTCGTGAACCCCAAGCTAAGGAGGATTTGAAGGGATACGAATCTGTTCCTAACGAACGCACCACCAAACAAGCCAGACCTGGGTAGGTGTCTGTGGGCACAGGCAAGTGCGGTGTCTGAGCACCCCTCCTGAAAACGCAGCTCCCGGCGGTTGGTGGCGATGCTGCAGGACATCCTCCTGGGACCCCCCTGCGCCGGGGAAGCCCAGGGACTGGGACAAAGGATTGAAGAGCTGCATCAAGCCGCTGAATCTTTTCAATAGCTTGTCCCCATCCCATCGCAGGCAGCTCGGTCACTTTGGCTGCTTCCAGCAAGCGTTTGTAGCTGACAGCCTCCTGCTCCCCTCCTCGGAGAGGGCCGGCGGGCACAGGATCAGGACCTTGGGTTTTGTTATACTGCAGGCTACAAAAGGGCGTGTTGTAATTGTTGAAGATTAAATTTGTATCATGCCCTTGTACTGAGGGCAAGCTGCTAAAACATTAAAAACGAACAAACAAACAAGAAGTGTCTTGGAAGTTTTAGGTTGGACTTCCTGAAGCTCACCTTGCCAGGCTGTCCAAAGGAGGACAGACATTTTTTGACGTTTTAAGAAATAAATCTGAGGAGACGCTGTCATTCCCATTGCTGTTGTGGTTTCAGCTACAAGTATTAATTGCTTGTAGCCCCAAGAAATTGCCATTTATGGTTCCTCTTCCTTAATGCCTTTGGTGTTTCAATACTCGTTCTGTGTTATCTCCTCGCTTGCTGGCTGAGGTTTGGTCAGGAGTGGGAGGTTTTGCTGTTTTGCCTCTCTGTGTTCCTCAAGCGATACAGAAAACTTGAGAGGGAATGAAGAGGAAGGTGGGTGGAGGGAAAGGTGAGACAATTGTTCTGAAAACGTAAATGTGAGGCATAGCTATCGCAATGCATGCTCAGTGATAGGTATTTTTGAAATCCTAAGATATTTATTTGCACACGTTAGACGGCGTTAAGGATTGCCTGGTACAGGGATGGGCAACCACAGGCACAGGCGTAGTGTTTGGCACTGATCAAGATTTGGGCTGGCAGTAGCGACTAGCGGTTTGGTTAATTGTGGTTTGTACTAACCAGAGAGGTTATTTGTCATTGGTTAATGCAGGAAATAGATAAATGCACGGAACAGTCGTGTCCTGCATTTGTGAACTGCAGAAATAAGAATGCAAAGAGGTGTATTCCTCCCATCTGCAGCCTAATTGATGTGCAAACATACATAGTGATCCTTTCATGCATACCAATTAGGATGCAAAGAGATAATGAGCAAGTTTCTTGGACTGCTAATTTTATGACTGCTCTTGAATGACTGCGGAACAACAGAGTATTGCTTCTATCCGGCTGTGTCTGACCTGGGTGATGTTTTCTCTGAAAGAGGGACTGAACACGCTGTTTATTGGTACCCAAAGCACCAAATTTGAATTATGTTCGTCAGCCTTATTTTGTCTGTCTTTCAAAACACTTAGAGCCAACTACTAGAGGCTTTGGTAGAAGCCCCACTTCTCTCAGATCATCATTGGAGATAAACAGAACCACACGTGTGGGTTTCATTACCTGTTTTCCTTCCATTAACCCCAAAAGTAAAACTCAAATCCTTCAGAAGTACTTCTCTGCCAGAAGATCAAGCAGAAACTTCAGGAAGAACTTAACCCAGGAAGTTCATAGGGCATTTTATTCTTTTACAGTGAATATGAGTTTTCAACAATTGTGTCTACAGTGAAGTATTTCTCTGGTTTTTGAGTTCCTAAAACTATGGATACCATGGAATTCCTTTGGACATGGTTCAACAAAAAATGTGTTATGATCGTGTTGTTATAGTCACAAATTACTGCTTGGAAGTGTTTGTTAACACCATCTTAAATCCAGCCTGTCACAGGCAGACAAGAACCTTGATTTCTGCTTCATCCAGATTTTGGAGAGGGCATCATGTGCCTAAGGCAATCCAAAAGTCTTCTGAGTATCTTTTTATTCTCTTCCTTCTACGGGATCACTATAAATAAAACTGCAGTTTCATCCACTAAAATGAATCCAGAAATTCTGCATCTTTTCCCAAGAATTTTGTATGCTCATTACTATGTTTACATACCTGAATTTCCAATTCACAGGCTTTTCTAGCCAGCCTCATCCTAGGTTTTTTAAGCTTTGTACCAGCAAGAGCACAACAGATACAGGGGTTCCTTAGTAAAGAAAATGTTCTTGATTTTTTTTTTCCTTATATTCCAGGAATAGACATGAAGAGAAAATTTAATTTTCAAAAATATGATTTTCATAATATATAGACTAATGAAAGACTGCAGTTTGAAAAAATTCACGAATGGTCCCAGTCTCTGTAGGCTTTATGGTTATTTCTTAACATATCATTTGATGTCTGAAGAATTCCTAGAAGAGATCTTGCTGTAAGAAGAGGAAGGGTGGTGGTTCCTTCAGGGAAAATGGGGATTTGGTCTGTAGCGAGTCTGCACCAGTCTGTGAAGTTTGGAATATTGTTCCCTGCCTCAGTTCTTTCGACGGTCAGTAAACCGGAATGACACTTGTCAGATGTCTGTCAAGTCAGCCAAGTAGGCTGTGCAGCCCGATTCCTCTCTGCTGCCATCTGACGTACTGAATGCTCTGTCTTGAGTTGCGGAGTAAAAGGTTGTGTAGCTTTCCATAGCTCCAGAAAAGGGTCATCTTTTCTGGACTTCAGGGCTCTCAGTGAGCTCATCTTTTCCATAAGGATCTGAACATATATTCTTCCATCTCTAATCCTGCCCCCACACTCCATACAGATTAGTCCGCAACTCTTAAACGCTCAGTTTCTTTGGTTTTCGTCTGCTCAGCTCCGCTCAGACAGTATCACTGGGGCAGATGCACATCCTCAGTTTAGAGTGATTTCTCAAAAGTTTTCGTAGTATATCCTTCTGCTGGAGGTACATATTTGAAGACAGAAGATTTTATCTTGTTCCTGAAAACTAGCTAATTTAGGAAACTCATCTAAAGGAGTTAGTGAACCCAGTTCCTAGGTCAGCTGCTGATTCCTGCTCAGCAGATTTGTGTCAAACACCATTTAGTTGACAACAGTGGCAGAAAGAGCACTTTCAAACAAATTCTGAGCAATACAAAATTAAATGATTAAAAAAAAAATCAAGAAAATGAATATTGGAATAAGTTTATGGTAGCTAATTTTTCTGTTTTGTGTTTTATAAGAATTGCAGGTATTTTAAGACTGGGTTTCAGAAAGATGCAGAAAGTATTTGAACTCACCTGGACGGTCTGCACCAATGAGCTTCACAGCCAGGCGCAAGTGCTTATACAGCTGGGTGTTAAATACATTTCTTCATACGTTACTTGCTTCTAATTTGTTGGCAAGGCTACATAATCTCGTAAAAAAAAAAAAAAAAACAAAACACCCAACTTTCTGCATGCAAAGTGACAACTATATAAAAAAGAATCATTACTCCTAGTAATTACTTTTTTAACATATTAATGGTCTTGTCCTTACAGAGTCTGTGATTTTGAAGTGCAGCTGGTTTGTGTCATTGGTGAGCAAAGTAAACACCTGATTAATCAATAATTGCTTCAATAATTAATTCAACTTCATTTTCATGATTGCTGAAAAAATACAGAATTTTAATTAAACAAATTTGGGTGGAGAATAAAACATGTTTGAAACAAAATAAATCATTTTTGTGATTTATAATACCATTGTATTGGTGTCTACAAGCCATCCACTTCATGGAGCTCTTTTAGATTCTTACAAGAGATTTAAAAAAAAGAAGCTTTGAGCCATTTTTGTAGAATGTATAGTTTTGTCTTGTTTAAGAAGCCAATGAGTAGGTGCTAATGTCGGGAAACCATCATGTAAAACAGAGCCTGTAAGTAGACTTTACAGTAACTTTATTAGTTAATGAACATTCACTGCCTTTAGAAATAATTCTGAAGCTTTTAGGATATCTATTTTTTTTTGTTAGATTTTTGTCTAAGGCCTTTTTTTTTTTTTTTGCTGCCGAGAAACAGAAGTATCTCAGGCTTACATTCTAACTAATGGGTTTTCAGTAATATTGTAGCATATGGTATACATGATTTTGATGCAAATATGTGTGCTAATTATGTGCAGATGAATCTTTCAGTCCTGCTATTGATCTTAAGTCAAAGACAATTTTTCAGTTAGCTTAGGTTTTATATCAATTCATATTTAGCAACTTTGCCCGGTAATTTAATTATACACTGTTTTGGCTGCAGAAACCATATGTGGTTGTGTGGCTAGTTTCTGTTTAAGCATGCCTTTGGGGAAATGTTCTGTCTTAATATTGATAGCAAAATATTTATTTCTCATATTTTACCCGATCTGTCGCGCCGCCTTCTCTTGTATAGGTGCCTGCTTTGGTCTGTGGTCGTGAAAGCGTGAGGCAGAACGTGTGCCCCGAAGCTGTGTTGTGGCAGTACACCCTCCAAACCTCTGGATGTCTACTACCCTTCCGATTAGATTTTCGGCAAACGAAACTGGAGAGCGTTTGGCTGGGTTTTGTAGCGTGAATGCCCAGAAAAGGGCTTTAAAGCGCTCGATCTGCTCAGCAGCCCTGGCTCGGGCTGGTGGGCACGGATGGCGTGTTTAAATGTTTAGGGCCTCTCCGTCTCGTTTCCAGGTGTGAAGCGTGCCAGAATCTCTCGCTCCGCTTGCTGAAGGGAGAAATAAGTGGAAAAGAGATAAAACGTCCTTGCTCCTTCTCACTGTCATGACGGTGCAAGTTTTCGAGTGTGGAGGTAATTATAGGAGGCCTTGCTCATGCTCCAGCTGGTAGGCGTTTCCAAGGCACCTATCATTTAACAGATAAATACTCCCTGTCTGTCAACAGAGTTTAGATCCCAGTGCCCTTTTGAGGTAGAGCAGCAGATTCGGGGAGTTTCAGTGACTTACCAGCAGTCACGGGTGGTCTGTGTCAGAGCAGGAACAAAGCCCGTGTCCCAGAACTTGGTCTCATGTGTGACCCACGTCATCCTCACTCCCTCCCGATCTCCAGGCTGAGATTAGCAGTTGTAATTAGGGCTCTATCTGCTGTTACTTTTCAACTGGGAAAGAACTTGAGGGGTGTCCAGAAATACACGTTGTTACGTGTGAAGCAAAGGTGCCTAAACTGCAGATACAGAATTAACTGTCGTTATTGTGTTTAACTCACAGAGAAAGGCAGACTTTTACTCAAAGATGAATATTTCTGTTTCTGTCATTGCTCCTGCACAAAATGCAGTTCAAGAGCCAGATATTGATGGAGTTAGTGTTGATGCTGTACAGCGCAGCCCGTTCTGTCGTGGAGCAGGACGGCATCTCCACTGAGAGATGGCCTTCTGGTTGTTGGAGTTTGCATCTCGCCGTACTGGTCATTGGAGGAAATCCTCCTCTCCTACCACCCCTAGGTGCTGCAGGGTAGAGTTAGGAGCGGCGCTGGAAAGCCTCTGTGCTTGCAAGGGTCTGCACGCTGGGGTTCAAACTGGGAGACAAGCGCAGCCCTAAGGGTCTGGGGACTAGCCTGAGCTGGGGGGGTCGGTCGTGCGACAGCTGGGGACCGCGAGGCCGCTGGAGCAGCAAGGTGGCTCGCCCGGGTGGTGTTCGGCAGGAGGAGCAAGGTGAGATCTCCTCATCACGTGGGTGGCTGAAGCTGGTGGACAGCGGGCAGTTCCACCCGAGCACGGTGTCCGCCATGAGGTTGGTGACGGCTCCTCCTGGCTACAGCCCCGGTGCTCACTAACAGACTTCAAAAAACTTCTTTTGTCCTTCTGCACGGTAACAAAGAATTATTCCTGAATGCCAGTGGTGGGCAGACATACAGGCTGGGTTTAAAAACCTTAAAGTCTGGAAAATACAGCAGGAATTCGTGAATCTTGGTCCACAGGCCTTTTTTCCTCTTAGTTCCCTGTCAATTCGGCTACACTCGCTTGCCTACTTGTTGAAGGCGTTACCTTGCATCATTTCCTTGAAGTGTTTCACAGCAAGGGGAAATCCAACCCTGCTGGTTCTGTGCTTTTCACATTCGCCCTTTCAGGAGAACCTGAAACAGAAGCATGTTGCTCTGAATTCAGAAGTATGGTCATCCAGCACCTGAAGACATTGATTTGAGCCTACATAATCTTCTTGTAAATCATATATATTAATTTTTTCACTTGAACCAAGAGTAGTATGTAATGTGGGTAATAAAATTCTTGGTTTACAGTTATTGGAAGAATATTTATCACAACTTTATTAAACATGGAGAACTAAGTATGGCATTTTCTTCAAGTGGTCTCGTTTGCTCATGTTTTCTTTGTTGACCCAAATGAATGAAATTAGAACAAACAATCTCAGAGTCATTTGTAATCAAGAGCTGATTAATGGAGTTTGGTTTCGTAGCCATTATTCATTCAAGAACACCTGATATCTTTCCCATAAACAAATTGTGTTTGTCCAAATTAAGAAATTAAATGAAGCATTTGATGAGTTTATGATTGACCCTTCTAACTCTGAGCCCATTAGTCAATGTCGTTATCATACAAAACTGTTTGACTAATGTGCTGTCTGAAGAAGCATGTGGATTTATTATGATTTCTGATTAATGCATGCTGCAAGCCAAACGACGAGTTTGTAATAATTTTTTGATTTTCATTTTAGCAGTCGCTGAAGATTTTCATCTGTGATGAAATGCATTCGTGTCCCATTAGATTTAGAGATGATTATGAGGTGTCGACTGAATAAATCTTTAAATATAGTAGTGTGTGTTTTGCAGAGACTTTTTGGTTTTCCCCAGTGGTGCAGATGGGTTAGGCTTCTTATAAGGATGACCGCCTGTCATTTGAGAGGAACTTTTGTGTCACTTCAGAGAAATTCTCATACCTAAGAGACCACCAGTAAGAGTTTCTATGAAAATAGGCATTACTGGTTTTCTTTTGTATTGTTCATACTGCTTTGTTTTATGAAATTTTAATAAATGTATTTAAAAAATGGGGGGTGTGTTTGGTTACTTTAGTTATTTTTACAGGATTTTATATGACAATATTTTGTGCCTACAAGAATGCTCTTGAAAAGCAGTTAAGATAAATCTCTGTAATATTAAGATGGCTTTATCTTTTAAAATGCTATAAATATGGTTATTTTGAGAGGTTTTTTTAATCCCTAAAACGTTGGGGTTGTTTTAATTTTACTCTTTAAAGTGTAATTAATATGGGCTCTGTACAAAAGGGTAGATTAAGTATTCCCTTCATTTCTTGGAAAACAGATATCTTCAGCGGCCTGTGCTTTCCCAGTATGTTCAGAAACTGCTGGTTTTGAAAATGTGACATTAGGGAAATGCAGTCTTTGGAGAGAAAATTGTTTTCTGTTCTCACCAAGACAATTTATGGTTTTTCTGAGATGTAAAAAGCATAGCTGTTGTATGTCTGCTTTAAATGATGGTGGTCTTTCTGGATTATTTGGGTATTGGCGGTGCAACCAGGAACTTTCTCTGGTGTTTCGCTCCTCTGTTTCCAGGCCACGGTTCTATATTGCTTCATTTTGGGGCTGGGGGAGGGAAGTCTTGCTCTTCACAGTTCAGAGCTAACACTGCTTGCATCCACTGCACGCTGCTACCTGTAGATATCAGAACTCTTTAATGTTTTAAATTTTAAATGGAAAAGCATGCAAATGGACTTGGAGGGAAATATAAAAATGTGTCAGAGGTGTGGAGAAAAGAAAAAATTGGGCATAAAGGTTGTTTTTGCAGAAGAAATAGTATGTCTCTTTCTTTAGACAAGTGGACTTGCTTCCATACGTGCCAAATCAGGCAGTAATATGCCTAAGGATACCAGACTGATAATAGGAGGCAGAATGAGAAAGAACTTAGAGCAGGCTGGGAGGGTTGCTGTGTTTTGTCTGTGGTGGGATGTTGCCCTCTAACAACATCCTAGTGAACTCATTCAAAAGAATTGCTTCAAAGACTGAACACAGCTCCAGTCTTGCAGCTCCTTCAAGTAGTATGTTATATGTATCTGTAATTTTATCTAAAGACAAATGAGTTTTTTCCCTTTGAAAAAAGGACCCCCTAGCTGGAAGCCTCATGATCTGCTCTGAGCGCTTCGCATAATAACAATTGAAGAGTGCATTCGGAGGGTTTATTCAAAAAACTCTCCCAAATATCTGATGAATAAACTTACACTGACTGCCTAAAGCTATATTTGCCTGTAGCATTTAAAACTCCTAATTCCTTGTCTGGTGTTTAGCTGTGTAGGGAGACCTGAAAAAGCACCAGCAATCGTCTTTTGATCCTAAACCAAAGAGTGTGAAAGGGAGAGAGCTGTGAGTTAAAACATCACCTTGGATGCTTTTTAAGAACTGTTAAATAATAAAATGTTAGAGACAATTTATTATTTAGCTGAACAGTGGATTGGCAGATAGGAGCCGTACATGTATGTATACAGACACGCAGATACATATGTATTTCTCTAGCCGCCTTCTTTTAAAATGAAAAGCTAGACTTTGATTTAACGCTGTTCCAAACGAGCATCAATATGCAAAAGCAGGGGAAGTTCTTGCTGAATTGAATGCGTAGGCAATGATTTCAGCCATATTGCCACATGCTCAGTGAAGAGTTGCACTGTGATACATGGGAAAGGGCAAAATGGAGCCTTTAATAAAAGGCAAGAGTAACGCAAACATGTGTCCTTTGCCCTATCACTTGTAGTGATCACCCTAGCAAGAGAAGAAGAAAAAAAAAGTATTTCAAAACACAACTAACGTGAACAATGAAATGGTACGCTTTTGTGTCGGATCCTCCCTTTAATTCGCTTTCTATTGCTCTTCTCTATGGTGACAGTGTAATTTATTATTTAAGATTTCTGGGCAGGCTTCTTTGTTTCAGCCATCATGTATCCGTTTAGGTTGTTAAAGTACCCAGTGAAACGATTTAATCAGGGTTTTGTCTTAAAGGTTTTGAGCATTTTATGCTGTTGATCTTCAGCCCTTGGAGAGTCTTCTCTGAAAAATGTTAATGATTTTATAATGATGAGCCTCTTTGAGCAAGATGAAATCGTGATGCCATTGCTATCAACTCAAGGCAAGAAAACATGAAGGGAAGACTCTGTCGTGGATTTCTCTGTTCTTTATGGAACAAGGGGGTTTTTTGTATTTACATTGTAAAAGAGCAAGTGCTTGAAACCCTGAACTGGTCCTACATGAGCTGAGCAGCCGAGTGCAGTGCTCCCTAAGAATGGAGCTGTGTTCAGGCTGAGGGTCGTTAACTGTCGTCAGCAGAGATTAAACAGAGTGTCAGTTACGTTGTGATGTATTTACACAACGCTGAAGCAGAGGGGGAAGGCAGTGATGTCTGTATTTGCTTATGTTATCAAGGTTTTTAATAGAAAGAACTTACACTGAAAACTGATAATAGTTGAACCTATGCCTAGTAGCTCATTTCAATGAAAATGCGGTGCTATAAATGGTATTCTTAGCAGTGTTTCTATTAATTAATGTGTCAATATGAAAATATGAAATATGAGCCGTTGCTTTTTGGAATTACGCAGCAGAATTTCACCCTGGAATTTTTTTCTGTTCTTCTCGCTCACATTGACGTACCCATCTGCAGCTCTGGTTTGGGCTCCTGTATATTCTTAACTTGCAGTAACACTTTGTCTCCATATTTTCTGGTCTGAAGTTTAGGTAAAACTAAGGGAGGGAAGGAAATAAGTTTTGGAAGAGTGAAATAGTACAAAGCAGCTTAAAGTTATATCAAGGGAAAGACGTGGAGGGAGGGAAAGGTCAGGGCAGCTACAAGCAGGCAAGTGAGAGAAATCCAGAGAGGAAGAGCAAACTTACTTAGAAAACTTTGGTGCTGCTCACGTGAGTATTTGGTTAGGGCAAATGCGTGTAGAATTGGAGTATGCCAACCAACAAGAATTGGGGTCCATGCCTTCAGGTTTGACCAGTGGTTTGTCTTAATGTACACCTATTTTTACATGGTCTAGATCTCACACTTCAAGAATTTCACTCCAGCAGGCTGGAAAGGCTTGGAGAAAGATCCCCCTTGCTCGCAGGTTTTGTGCCCAGCCTGGCCCAGTTTGATTGAACCCTACAGAAAGTTCAGGTTCGTTTTTCATTGCTGGGCTCAAGCCTCCTCAGAGAACAAACCCGAAGGAATTTAGCTACAGTGTTTGCCTATGTCCCCAGTAATCTCTTTTTCATAGGCTTGAGCAGCTTGAGCACATTTAGGCAAAATTTCATGGGAACATGTTGCATCCCAGGTGCTTTTGCAAATGGGGCAGGGCTGTAGAGCTTCTTAAAGAGAAGATCCCCGTTGTTACGTAGACAAAACAGCTGTCCTTGTCCCTATCCTTGGAAATGGTTATGCATAGATAATTTACCTCCCTCCTCAAAGCAAAGTAGAATAAACAAAACCCAGAAAAAATCGACTGAGGCTCACCTAAGCACGTAAAATTTTAGCCCAAACAGTCAGTTCAGTGACGTTACAATAACCGGGTTCTAACAGCTGAATTATCCTGTTAGGATATCGTGCTGTCATCGTCCTACATCACATTAAGTTGCTCATCCTGGGCTATATTAAAGAATTGCAATTATTCCCTGTGGGTGGTGGTCAAATAATTTTCCATGAAACATAAATTTAACCAGAATCATTTACTTACTGTGTAGGGAAACCTGCAGCACTTCCCTTTCATGGGTCTTCCTTCCTTTCTCGCCTACTTCTCTGAAACTCCTGCCTTGTCAAAGTCTGTCATGAATGTTTCAAAACTGGTTGTATGAGATCTGCTGAAGCTGATAGCGTAACGTCCTCTGCTCCCAAAGAAAATCCGAAAATCAGTTGTCTTTAAATGCGGCATGCCTGGCAAAGGAAATCTCTAGACTTCAGGGAAAGGATTGAGATTGTTAGGAACTGATGACATTTACTAAACCTCTGACTGACCAATTTGGACTTCAGCAATGACATTGGCAAGTCTTTTGGTAAGGGAATGTATTTTTTCCTTTAGCTGTAAATTTGAGCTTGAGAATAGCCCATGCTCCTTTGCTTCAGGAGTACCTTTAGTACTTAATGATGTCTCAAGTCTCGATTTAAAATACCTTGTCCAGATGTTTGCTGTTGAGTTGAAATGTTGGTTTGCACATTCCAGTCTGGTATTCCTAACCAGGCAGTAGTTCACACCTGGTGTCAGCTTTGTCCCTGCTGTACCCATATTCATGCTTCTGCTGGTGGGACTTCTATGCAAGTAAAAGTCAAAGGGCCTTTGGAAGTTCTGATCTGCAGGTGGTGGAGCCCAGACCAGGGGAGGATGTACTTGTAGAGAGTGTGCTGCAGTGCTGACCTACGTTTTGGTCGTTACAGCGTGGCAGAAGAGGAGAGGTGCTGGTTTTCTTGCTTTTTCTAGCGCTCAAAATTTCAGCTTGTGCAATACATCTGCTTTAAGTTGGTGTGACAATTGAATAATCCCCCTCACGCTTCTTTTGCTCTCTAGTAGGCACATTAGAAACGAATTCACTCCTCAACTTATTTTGCTTCCACACCACGCTTTCTGGTTGAAGATGGGAAGGTTAAGGGCACAATAGCAGCACTATTACAAGCGTTTGAGGAAAGATGACAGTAGAACTGGAAAGACTTTTGTGGTTTTTCTGCCCCCACTTTCTCATTCATTTTTCAGTTTGCACGCAGTTTAGGTTTTCATCATCGTGTCTTTTTTCGTAGCTATTGTTGAAGTACAGAATTCACATGATGTTACTTTACTCAAGTTGCGCTTAAAGTATGAAAATTAAAAATTAAACATCTGCATTTTTAATGTACGCATTAAATATATGTATCTTATAAAATGCCTGTAGTCATTAACATACATTCTGAAAACCCTATCATAGACCTTGTTGTAACTTAGTCCAAAACGTGACTCTCCACGTGGCCACGGAGACGTGTAGCGAGAGCAGCAGCTTCACCCGCGGCGAGGCGAGGGCCAGGCGACGATGACTCCCGCTCCGGGGGTTGTCTGTGCACCAACAGAAGTGCAGACGAGAGGGATTTTTATTTACTTCTGTTCCCATTCCCTGCCTTTGTCAAGTGCTAGTTTGAGAGAAATGACGATCAAGTTTGCCACCAAAATTCAGATCCGGGTGACAGCACGCGCGCCGGGGCGAGCGGCAGGGCAAGCTGGAGCCACGCAAACAGGCCGCGGGCAGGAGGGGAGCGGCCCAGGGCCGCTGCCCCAGCGGCTCCCCTGCGCTGCCGTCACGTACCAAGATAATTAGGGAATATAACGGTTTGGGCGGGAGCGTTTCCAGGTTTCAGCTGCAGCGTGGCTGAACAAGCTCATTCCCAGCGTTTTTAGTGGCAAGAAACGAACTTTTCTGAATGAAGCCGCCGCGCGCGCCCCGTTTCGGCGCAGGGGCCGCGCTGCCGGCCCCAATTAGCCGTCATTAGAGCTTGCTTGGTGGCCCTGGCTGGCTGCACCTCGTCTGTGCCTTGAAGCTGTACGTTATTGACGTTTTATTCAAAGACTCAGGCTAGAAACAGATGATAAAATGAGCTGTGCTCTTCAGCAGATAAATTTACAGTATTCAGCTGTTTGTAGGTGATTATGCAGGGCTGCAACAAAATAAAGCCTAAAGCATCATATTAGCTGTGCCGTTTGTACGGGTGCTAATACACTTTGAATAAAACCCTCAATTACTAAGCACTTTTGAGTCCTGACAAGACAGTCCCATGACGTTAATGGTATCTTTATAACCTTTTTAACTTCTTGTTTCTCTGACAGAGCACTACAATAACAGCAATGGGTTTGCCCTTGGCAAGCAAAAACTCATTTTGAGAGGATAATAAGTATTTACTATTTAGATAGCTGGCAATAAAATTTCTCTGAATGAGATTTTACTGAGAAAATACAAACTGATTAAATTACTTTCTTTAATGGACTGGTGAAGCATGTAATAATAGTTTGTTGAAGCAGCAAGTCTAATGTTTAGCTTTTTTCTTTTTTCTTTTTTTTTTTTTTAATTTGGCGAAAATACAAGCTGATTCTTTCTCCAAGTAGAAATTTTCCCTGGAAAACTTATGCCAGCCTTCCCGTGCAAGTCACAAGATATTTCCTCATCTTAGAAGTGGATAATGATCTCAAATGTTGACAGCCAGTATTACAGTTGTAAAGAGTTTTGGTAATCCCTAAATGTTCTTGCAGAGAATTACGATCATCTGGCACCAGGGTACGTGCAGAAAGTGGAATGTGATGTCAGCTTATATCTTAAAAATAGGTATTTCTTGGAAAGCTGCGTGGCATGCGCAGCATCGCAAACCAGAACATTTTGTAGAACAAAGCTAGTTTAATAGCTGAGTGTGTTCCAACAGAAAGCTCTTTCCCAGGTGATGTGGAATATTTATGAGATTAAGAAAAAGTCCTTTTAAAAACATATACTAGAACGTGTTCAGTTATTTGAAATAGTTGGGTTTATTACATTTCTAAATATTGTCCTACTAAGTGAAGTCAGAACAAGAAACCACTGAAAGGTGATGCTAAAAGAGCGGGTTTTGCAGATGCCACAAAGTGAGGAAAATGTGTATTTGTAAAACTGATTTGCAAACACTTACCTACATTCTAACTAAAACGAGCTGGCTCCGTGTGCTAAAGGGGTACGATCATCCTGATTTGTGTTTTGAACAGTATTTCTTTTCAAGCCTGTGTCAGTGGTGGGTTCTAAAGCTCATGAGAACCGAGATGCTCAGTACAAATTTTGGAAATCCATAAACGTCTGTGTATATGCTAGGCCACCAATTTCACTATTTTCATTGCCAGGCAGAGAATTCCATGTTCCTGCTATAATAAATGTATTGAAATGGGCTGTTGTGTTAAATATTTCTGAATATGCATAGCTTGCAAACAGCAATTTACAGGCTTTCATTGTCTGTGAAACCCCTGGCACTGACGCGCATTTTTTTTTTCGTGGCATTTTGTAATTCCAGAAAAATCTGTATTCTTGGCATTGGGAAGTACCAGGGATACTACCTGACGTTATTAGTACAGCACTGGATGAAGAAAGAGGATAATATTTCTCTTCCTTTTTAAACATCAGTCACTATATGGAACTGCTGTGAAGTGCAAACAAATCTGTAATCTACGCTGTGTTTGATTTAAAATAAAAAACCAACCAACTTTTGCTTTCCCCAGTTCAATAACTCCCTTGAAATGTGGTTTTTACAGCGCAGCTCATACAATACTGCATGGGCTTATAAATTGAAATCTCGCATTTTTTGGACATACCAGACGGGGTGACTGATGGCTGTATCTATTTGCCATAAAATTTTAATTATGAAATAGTTATGAATCACTGCACTCGCTTTTTAAAGTGTTAAAATATGATGGCTTTGTTGTTTATTAAACTTGTGAGGGTAGAGGATGGAAGTGGAAAGACTTGGAGTCAGCGTGGGCTGGATCCTGCCCTCCGATGTTTACTTAGGTGTGCCTTCAGAAAGTCCAGGCGCAACCTTAGAGCTGGTTTTACAGGCGAACAGCCATCGCCTTCCCCCGCTGGCAGCCCTGCTCCCGCTAAGGTTGACAAATACTATTAATGTTTTTAGCTTAACAATCCCTGGATGTCCAGTTTACGGTCGTAATGTCCTGGGGGAACGGGGCTTTAGTGACTGTCGCCAAAGGAATTAGCGGTGCAGCCCTCTCCCTCTGTCCCCCACGAGGGTGGAAATAAACCCAACGTGTTCACAGATGAATATTTTTTTTTTTTTTTAATAAATTAGGTGAAATAACTGGAGTTGTGCAGAACCCAACGTGCAGGGTTTGCATTACCAGAGTGTCAGGTTTTGTTACCAGCTGCACTATCGGTGTATTTGAACGCAGAAATCCCCTTAGCATTGTCACAGCACTTGATATTTCCCAATTTTTCAGCTTTTAGGCTGCAAATGTGCAACCTGATGTATTTGGCATGTGCAGGCATTACTTTAAATGTCTCTCATTTTGAATTTTCCTTTCTTCAAATGAGATATTTATTTTTTTCCCTTCGGCTTGGGAGCCTGGCTGTCAGGGACAGGGCTTTTACACCGAGACAGAGTAACAGATTGAAGTGGTTTCAGGGCTTTAATCCCTTGGTAAATTAGCCAGCAGGCTCGCCTTTTCATGGATGTGCTAAACAACAGGTTGATGCCATTTGGGCATTAGCAAGGAGAACCACCTGAGGGAATAGGAAATGAATGAGGAGAGATGTGGCACGGAGGCAGCGCCTGCCTATTAGCGTGCTGCCGACTCCTGCCAGAGAGAAGTAATAACGCTAAATGAGTTTTTAAAGGACAAAGTTGGGGGATTATATAGTCGTTTATGATTTGATTCGTGTGTAATTGATCCTGGTAACAAGAAACATCGCCCTTGCACTGGAAACCTAAAAAAAAAAAAATAAATTGAAAATACTTATCCTTTTTATTATAATTTTATCAGCATTTTCTCATTTTTCTTTATCGTGTACATGAAATGTGCATATGAGAATATATGCCATGTGCAGATAGTCATATGTAAACATTTTTAGTCACTAGCTGGTGAAAAGAAACTTTCTACTTTTTATCAAGATAAATATTTCCTTGTGCCTATATGATAACTTTGGTTTTATTAAAGTAGGTCTAAAATCAGAACCCCATCTTTACTGTTCATTTAACCTCGTTTAACGTTTTTGTTGGTCTGTGATGAAAAAGTGGATGTGTGCTGCTGTTCATGGCGTTTGGGCTTAGTTTTTTTAGTTTATTTAGCAGGTAACAGAGCTAATGTTTCTCTAATGAAGGAAAATATGAGAATTCTGTTTGCTGTAGTAAGAAATCAATAGTACTTTTAGGGAATATAATGTAGAGAAAGCTGATGTAAGATTAAAACCATTAAACCTACCTGTTAGCCTCTAAGTCCCTCCCTTAGAGCTTTTAATTTTCTGTTTAGAAGCGGGGTTTAGGGATCAATATGAAGATCTGTTGATAATATTATATTTAATTAGAGTAATCAAAAACCATGCTTAGAGCATGACACCTGCCAGGGAGAGCTTCAAAACCGTGGTAAGCAGCATGTGTTAGGAGAGTTTCTTTTGCTTGTCCATGGGCACTAATCTGGGAAGAGTCCCAAATGGGGCAACTACTCAGCCGTTTCATTGACTTTGATCTGGTTTGGGGAGCAGTTGATTCTCCCATAATGCCGTTGATCAATGATTTCCTTTCAGCAGTGATGTAATTAAAGAGCTTTAGTCAGCTTGGGCTGTGTTGTCTTGAAATTTATTATTCTGGAGATTTAGAGAAGATCGATAGGGTGCAATGGCCCGATGTTGAGAGCCGAGCAGGAGGACCCTGTGAGAGAAGGAGGCACGCGTGAAACACGGCTCCGGGACACGGCTGGGCTGTTTACCTGGGACCTCGAGCTGACCTGTGCACAGCACATCCTCTTTAACCAGTAGCAGTTTATTACCTATTTTTATCATGTAGACTCAAAGCTAGTCTGTTATTGATCTTGGCTTGTTCAAAGGAGTTGAAATCACGTACTGTAAGAAAACGGTAATTAAAGCAGTTAAATGCATTCTTTAGAGATAGTTATTACTCTGGTTGCAACATAGATATGAAATTTTAAAGGCTATTAGAATGGTGTTATCTCGCAAGAAGTTACCGTGAAAGTTAGCCTGAAAACAAGCTGTGATTTTTTAAAATGTCTGTGGTAGACCTACTCTAAAAGAGAAATATTACGTATTACTGGAGCATAATCTTGAACAACGATGATGATGTGAAGCTCTCTGTATGATGAGAGGCACAAGAAACTTGCTTTCTGCCCACTGAACGATGCCGTATCAGACTCGGGAATCCTTCTGTCTGGGTTCCGGTCTTGTTTATCTCATCTGAATGTTATTTGCCATCCTCTTATCAAGAAAAGCGTTAAAAACAAGACATAACAGTAGGATGTATTCTTCATGCTCTTTGAAAGTCTTTAGCAGTCCTGCATTGTTCGGATAATGTCCACTTCCAGTTCATGCGGTCTGCCAGGTGCTGCAGACTCTGTGTAAATCCTCAAGAGTTGTCATGAAATTCACATCTCTGCCCTGAGGAGATCTGTCGTGAGCTTTTTCAGGGTTCAAGACCGAAAACCCCAACATCTTTCCCATCCTCACAACCCGAGGCTGTCCCTAAAAGTGTTGCGTGAGGTGAGACCGACCTGTCGTACACGCTATTTAAGTAGTGCTCCGGTTGGTTTGACACTGCCCTTGGTGGCTTGGTCACCTTGTTGCAAGAGGCAGAGAGCAAACCCCGAGGTGACTAGAGCCTTACCAATTCTTGCAGGAACTGGCCCCAATCCTGCCCTGGAGGGCAGCTGCACCCGGGCATCTCTGTTCAGGGTGCTCAAACCAGAGCAAGTCAAGGTGCTGCCTTGGCTTCAGGGCAACTCTGTGCTTACTGGTGATTGCTGGGAGAAAATTCTTCTAATTATGCTGGTTTCAGTTCATCTGCTACTGTAGCAGCATGGAGTTCTAATAATTTCTCATCATTCTTTTAAATGTTTTTTTTAATTTAATGTTTTACATCACATCTAACACTAAGAACTGATGAGCTTGGTCTTTAGCTAAGGCAGTTGAACTATTATTTCTAAAATCTATCAGAGAAGTGTTTTTGACAAAGCTTCTGGGCGTTGGTATTCTTCAGACATCAGTGGCTGGATGCTGGAGGTATCTGAGCATCAGCTCTGAACAGACACTTTCCAGTCCTTAGAGCCATCGCTTCACTGTCATTTTCTGCATCGCCACGTTGTGAGTAAACGCTCTTTCCTGTGACTTTTGCTGCCTTCTCTGAGTGGTAGCTTTGCTCTGTATCCTGAGCTGTCCAATATAAGACACGGAGCAGGAAAGCATCTTCCCTGTGAGGGTGCGCTGTGCACGTGAGGATTGCCACGTGAACCAGAGGGATGCTTTTAAAGTGATTCTTCCCATCATCCCCAGTTAGTTGAGTTCCGTGGGCTTCACGTTAGTCTTGAAGCAGGCGGATGAGCGAGCCCCTGTCGAAGGAAGGTAACTCAGAAGCCATGCGCCAGGCACCCACAGCTTGCCCTCCAGCTGTTCCTGCGTGTGCGGTTCGCATGGACTGGTTCTGCTCGAACCGCCTGGAGTAACATCCGCGAAATCGGCGCAGGGTGGGCTCTGGGGCCTGGGCACCAGCCTCTCCGCTTCGGGGTTCTCTCTCTGTGCTGTGTTGCTTGCCATGGTAGATAGAGCCTAAGTCTCATCGGTTTTCATGGAAGGTCACCTCCAGTGACATCTCTGTTCTACTAGAAGCTATGGTAAGGCTACCGAGCAGCGCAATTAAGGAGTGTGAATTAATGCAACCATTAGATTTCATCTGAAAGAACAGACTTTATACAAAGGCTACGCAGACCTCACGTATGAGTTCAGAACAGTGTTCTTCCTGACAGATGATGGGCTTCAGCAGAGGTGCGCTGCCGCCAGTTCAGCAAGGTCTTTTAACGGACATTCCCTCTCCTCGCAGCTGCAGTTTTGTGCCGTTAAACATTTAGTGAGGTTTTGATATTTCGAATTATTTACATTTTCTAAGAGTGAGGGAAATACACTCTTGAAGTAAACTGCAAAAGCAGACTTTGCAGAGCACTCCGGTCGTAAGTTAAAGCTGGCTGGAAATGAAATCTAATTGGAGAAGGTTTATGGAATTTCTGGTGTTGAATAAGGCTGCTTATTTATTACTTTGTTATAGCCGTATACGCATATATAGATGCACGTACGTCTGAACTAGAATTATGCTGTCCAGACTTATGAGAGCCAGTTGGAATCTCTCAAGGTTGCAGATGAGTAAGTGTAAATGCATGTGTATATTATAAGATACATGCCCTTGGAGGTGACTCTCACTGATGACAAACCTTTCTTAAATCCTCTCCTAGAAATCAGTCCTTTGTCGGTTTTGAGTCTTTGGCTTTTCTGTTTTCCTGTTTACTCTAATGGATTTTAATACAAGTTTTAAAAACAAGCGTTTGTTTGGAATACATTAAGAGACACAATACACCAGAAAAATGTTTGATACCCAAAATTCCTTTTTGAATTATTTAAGCAGTGCTTCAGCAAACTGTTTGTTCGGTGCTGTGCAGCCTGGTATGTAGCAGGGGTGTAGTTTTCTTTTAATGCAGCTATTGAATTCAAACCCACACAGCCTCTGGCGTAATTCCAGGAGCGATCTGCTGGTCGTGGTGAAGATAAATTGTTTGTTTTCAGCAGCATTTCTTCATCTTCATCAGTTAATCTGGAATGAAATTTTACAGTCAGCCACTGAATGTTTAAGCAATATATTTACCCCTTTTATCCTGGGGGAATATTTAATAATGCTGTGTACAGTAAATGATTATAGTAGTTAATGATACAAGCTGAGAACGTATAGTTTCCCATAATTTTTCCCCCATCAGAGCGAGTTCTGTGCTGTAGTGCAGAACTGCGCGTTTCGCTGGGCTTTGTGCGCCCCGCTTTCAAGGCTATCGGAAGTGTGATTGAGCGCGCGTTGGCATCGGCGATAAGTCTTTCCCACAAATCTTTCCTTGACACACACTCCCCCTTTTGGTGCCAGATGTCAAGTTCCTTTGGATGCCTGTCTTATGATTCTGCAGTTAACGCACAGTAAATCCTGCGGGTTTCCTGGGCCAGCACCCAGAAGTTTTCCACCTCGTCGTCTCCTGATTTGCCAATGCCCCGTTCAGGATCTCTGTGAATCTTTCATATTAACACTGTGTATGATAGTACTCGAGCACTAATGATGTCTTGGTGTTTATGGACTTAATAGTAAATTTTTTTTAAAAACAACCATTTTTGATCCTTCTTGTTTTCCGTTGCTTCACAAAGAGTTTTTTCATTAGCATTGTGGTAAAAGTGCGAGATTATCGTGAGTAGGGTGAACAAAGTTCCTTCTTTCTTCAAAAATCCTCTCAAATGCTTCCTGGTTCTTGCACCGTTATTTGTATACGAATTGTACTCCTTTGTTGATGAAGTTTGCGTTGTATTGTGCTTTTGTAACTGTAATTGCAATTGTAATTTTGCACTTAGAAGTTAATTCAATTTGATATGGCCGTGTTTGGTACAAATCATTTGTTATGTGGTGCTGTCTAAATGCTTTTTCCTGTAGAACTTTCATCAGAAGATTGTGCTCCCTCTTTTTTGCTACAGATGATGTTCTTCTCTAACACCTTTCTCGTTATTCCAGGCATTTAAGAATATGCCCAAGTTTTAAGCATGAATTGTGAAATAAGAAATTTTACCAGTAATTTTAATCCTTTAAAAAATATATAAAATGGCTGTGAAGGCTTAGTTTTGAGTTTCCTTATTTAAATGGCTTCAGCCAGGTCTGTAGTGTTTCAGGAACTCAGAATTTTTACGCAGTTTTACGTCTCCCTTGTGATGAAAGGCTGAGGGAGCTGGGTCTCTTTAGCCTGGAGAAGAGGAGGCTGAGGGGTGACCTCATCAGTGGTTATAAATACGTAAAGGGCGAGTGTCAGGAGGATGGAGCCGGGCTCTTCTCGGTGATGGCCAAAGACAGGGCCAGGGACAACAGGTGCCAGCTGGAGCACGGGAGGGTCCACATGAACATGAGGAAAAACTTTTTCACTCTGAGCCCTGGAACAGGCTGCCCAGAGAGGTGGTGGGGTCTCCGTCTCTGGAGACGTTCAAAACACGCCTGGACACGTTCCTGGGTGACCTGCTCTGGGTGGTCCTACCCTGGCAGGGGGGTTGGACTGGATGATTTTTCATCTAGGTCTCTTCCAACCCCTGACATTCTGTGATTCTGTGATCACTTACAGTCGGAAGTACAGTAAAACTATACTGGCAAGTAAATCTTGCGTCGCCTGTCTCCGACGGTGAGAGTGCCATGTGGCCAAGCGTGGTGGGAGAAGTCATACAGAGACATGGTGGTGGCAGTTATCAAGGGGAAGAGTGCCCTGTGGTTGGTTTATGACCATAGGGAAGTTTTACTCCTCTAAAACATGATGCTTTGAGTATCCCAACACACCGCTTGAGCTGGTGCAATTCCAGTCACCGTGTTCAGCACCCACAAACGCAGATGATAACGTCTTCACCTTTCCATCACTCCAAATCCAAGACAAATGGGTGATCGAGACGAGTGGGGTGCATGTTGTGCACCAACCCTGCACTGAAGAGATTTCTGTTCCTGTCTGTGACAGTGAATCATGGATGTATCGGGGATGAGGTGGGTACCACCTTCAGGTAGTTTTGAATCATATGTCCTACCTTTGAGAGCCTAAGACTTAGGTGTGGGGGGGCTATTTTGTGCAGCAATCCTGTTTATGCAGTGGAGTCTATCAGCATCCCAGCAAGGGGGGGGCAATGCTCCACCTCTTCCCAGTAGCCCACGATGTCCTGGGACCAGCATTGTCACGATGGGGTAGGTGACAGATGGAGATCTACAAGGCAGCTTCTTGGAGCATTGTCCAAATCTCTCTTTAAAAGCTCTGCACTCCCAATGACCCCAGGCCAGATGTCAAGCCTTCCGGGGGGACAGTTTAGCCCAGGAGGAGCCAGGCTCCCTGCTCCCCGCCGCTCTTGGGGCGTCGGGGCAGGAGCTGCGGGGAAGCGGTGGGAAGCGGGGCTGCCTCGGCGGTGGGCAGCACAGAGAGGTGCAGTGTGGGGCAGCGCCTGGCAGGAAAAACTGCATATTCTACAGCGCTATCTGTTAGTAACTGGGATTAAACTACAGTTAATAACTGTTACTTCTTCCTTGAATGGAACTTCATTGCAAAGAAAAGAGTGAGGAGAGAAAGCGGTAGTGGTTTTCAATAAACATGGTTAAGCAGCTTTTCCTTACTACGTCTTCCTTAGCCTCTCTAGCGGTATCTGTGGTTGTAGGATCTTCTAGCTGAAGGTAGAAATTTGAGTAAGCTTTGGGGGTCCAACATTGCTGTCTGCAATTCAAATTAGCCCAGCTTTAGCAGCGCCCTTTTGCCCGTGCCTTCGGCAAAGATGCTGTATAACTGATAAATAATGGTGGTAAATAATCTTACAAGGTTTAGAGCTCTGTGCAGTGGAAAAACTTGTAGATTTGTACATTATCAGCCGTTGTCTTTGGGAGATACACAAGTGTTGTCTTTTGGATGTTAGTAGTTTTGTCCTTCAGTGGGAAATCCAGGGTTTCTCTTACTCTGTTAGCAAGCGGTTCTCTCGAGAAAGACACAGAGAAGGTATAAAGCTTGTCTGTTTTTCATCTAGGAAGTACCCAAAAGCATTTTCTAATGAGTAGGTGTTGTTTCCAACATATGTGGAATAGTTTTATCTGCCATAGAGTGCTGCCCTGGCTGCTATAGCTGGGGTCAGTTGTGAATGTTTTTTTCCCAACATGTCCCGTTTGGCTGCAGCTGATACCTGGATCTCGCACCAGTAAGACCAGGGAAATGAATCTGGATGAGTATCTTCGCAATTTGTTGTTATTCGGGCTATGTGGTAGAGCAAATCTTGCGATGTTTATTGGTGGTTCCCGTGCAGATGAATGGCCAAAGATTATCCCTAATGGAAGAGACTATTGGTCATTAGGCGGTAGCCGTGGGCCAGTGCCCAGAAGTAAATTAGGACAATGAAACTCACATATGATGAAGGTTTATTTTCAAAAGCTGCTGTGAGACCCGATGTGAAACCGCCAAGCCAGGAAGACTTTTTACCACCGTTGTGTAGACGGGTCCCCGCTGACAGCATTGCTAACGGGAGCCGCTTACACAGTTCTGTTTGTTGTGTTTCTATTCGGTTCGAAAGCATGAGATGAGATTTCTCAGCGCCCTTACAAGGTGCTCTGGGCTGGTTTGGCTCTTCTCAGCGTTGCTCCTCGTAATCGTTTGTAAGTAGTCGGTGGTTTATTGCTTTTCGATAGCCAGGTTAGTTGTCATCTACTTGATTTTCGCTTAACGTGGTGATTCCTGACGTTTGAAAATTGGCAGATGAAAGAAGGGCTCATTTTTAATCTAAGTTTTGTGACTGAATTTTTCAAGTTTGCTGACAAGCTGTCAGGCTGCATTCTGCTATTAACCCCGGAAAGAAAAGCCGACTGTCATCCTCAATATACAGACTAAAATGACAATTGTGTTTGAAACTCATTGCCAGGTGGATTTTTTTTTTTTCAGAAATCATTTAAATATTTATATTATTGATTATATTTTAGGCAAACAAGTATTTTTTTCAAAGTAACATAATTTATTTGTGAAGTTATATGGAGGAGCTGTTATATTTTCTTGTAAAGGTATGGGGTTAGTACAACGTAATTCTAATTTCTTATACAGATGGAGGAGGTAATTGGACCTGAGTGGCTGGCAGATTCCATCAGGAATGAGTGCTCCTTGGGAGGGTGGGACATAGGATGGGGCAGAGTCCGTGAAGCTGGAGAGCTTGGCTGAGATGTGCTGTGCAAGGGGCTTCCCGCGGGATGCTGAACCTGCTGGTCTTACCAAGGTCTCGACTTGTTCCTGTGAAATTGTCCTCATAACTATCTCGCTTCTGAAAGGTGCAAGGCTAAGGTAGGGTGTTCTGAAAGCAACGAGCAATTCTTGGATTTGCCCTGTGGAATTTAGAGAATAATACGTGTTGGCTTTCGGTTCTACTTGATTTTCATGTCACCCTCCCAGCTCAGGAGGAGATGCACCTTTATGACAATTTTGAATTAATTAAGCTTTATATCCTCAAAGCAAAGGGCTGGTTCTTGGTAGCACTGAAGTCAGCAAGAGGAAAAAAACCACAACAATCTAAATTAATCTTCCGTAATTTGTGTGAAGATTTTAAAACCATTTGTTGTATCGAGACTGTAGGCATCTCCTGTGTCTTAGCAATGGGGTTTCAGATGTGTGTTTTGCAGTCTTGCCTACCTTTTGTTATTTCAAATTAATTTTAGCGGAATCTTGAAGTTTATTCTTAAAGCAGACCATTCAAAAGTGACTTAGGATCTACCCAGGTGTTAAAAGAACCAGTCTGTTGGTGACAGGGGTTAGAAGACAACAGCTTTGTAGATACATGTTCCACAGCCATTTTTAATTACTATTATAGCTTTTTTGTTTCTGACTCATTTGGCTTGAGTTTTATTAAAGGAAAAAATTCTTGCACTTTTATAATGCAGATTTTCATCTCCCCATAGGTTTTGTAAAAAAAGTGATTTCGTAGAATCATAGAACCGTAGAACAGTTTGGGTTGGAAGGGACCTTGAAGATCACCTGTGTCCAACCTCCCACCAGACCAGGCTGCTCCCAGCCCCAACCAGCCTGGCCTTGAGCCCTGCCAGGGAGGGGGCAGCCACGGCTGCTCTGGGCAGCCTGTGCCAGGGCCTCACCACCCTCACGGGGAAGAATTTCTTCCTCATATCTGAACTCAATCACCTCTCTTTCAGTTTGAAACCATTACCCTTTGTCCTACCACCACACCCCCTGATCAAGGGTCCCTCCCCACCTCTCCTGCAGCCCCTTTCAGCACTGGAAGCTGCTGTAAGGTCTGTCCTGGAGCCTTCTCCTCTCGAGGCTGAACAACTCCAACTCTCTCAGCCTGTCCTTGTATGGGAGGAGCTCCAGCCCCCTGATTTATTTATCTTTCTTTCTTTGTTTCTTCTGTGAGGTAGCAAGCTCACAGATTTCCATAAAGAACTACCTTCTTACCCACAAGAACAAGAGTTTCTCCAGGATTTTTCTCTATGTTTTTCAAAGTTCTCATCCAAATAATGTGTTCATTTGTTTGGCAATACATATGATACAAAAGTGTAATTTTCACTCCATCCCGCCATCAGCGGCATCCCTGTGGTGGGCTGTCCCATGAGCCGTACCAGCTACAACGCGATCAAACCCTCTCCTGGTTTTCATTTTACCTGTGAAAGCAAATTGGTGAGGATTCGTCGGTTACACGGTTACACTACTCCTTTGGCAATGTTGACGTTAAATTCTCTTTATAATCTGAGGAGATGTTAGTGTAAGACAGTTTATTTACTGTTACTGATACACGGCTCATCTGTATTTATTATTTCAAAACCAGCAATAGTAAGTTATATACACTCCATTACATCGTGCTCTATTGTAGAGTAAGTTTGCTTACCTATGCATAACCTCTAAGTTCTTTTTTCTTAGCTTCACTTTTGTTTTTCTTACATTAATATTTGATGGTGCTCTAATTTTAGGACTCCATCGTTGCCATTAAGGCTTACTTGTTCTGAAGCTGGAAACTTCTCAGAGGCTCTGAGATTCTTCCCATACTGTTCCCAAAAATGTGAACTTCCATGGGACTAGACTGCGCCCATGCTGGAAATGATCACCCCCTTTCTGAGACTGACATATTTGAACAGATGCTGGGCATTTTCAAGGGTGGCTTTCAACCAGATTGAGTTCTTCTACTTTGAAATATTTCTTTTGTATTTTGATGGCTTTTTCCTTTTCACTGCTTATACTTTCTACTGGTCTCATTCCAGACTAAGGTTAATCAGGTGTCACCTTAGTAATTTACACCTTCTTCATATCTCTGGTCAATATTTGTATTGAGATTAATTATTGGAGCTGTTGTATTATAGGAATCATATTTTCTTGAGATTCCTGGAGGCCCTAGGGATCCAGTCTGCCCCTGTCCAAACCCAAATAGCAGTAAGAACAATACCAAACCTCAGCCCCCATGCTGCTGTCCATCCTGCAGGTTGCATTTCACATCATGGTGGTTAGAAAATGCATTCCTAAAAGTATTTTTCCTGTTTCTAAGAGGCAGAAATTAGCATCAATTAGACATGCAGATTGCATAAGTCTAGTGAAAGACCTGTAGTTCACTAGAGCAGTAGTGGAGATGTGAAGTTGCTAAAACTGCGCCCTCCAACCTGACTGGGAAGAAAGAAAAAGGGAAAACGTAAATTTACAGATTGGACAAAATCTGCCATTTCCCTGTAAGTGTAATTTGGCTGCGTTAAATGTAATTAGGGTGGAGGAAGGCCAAGGGGCTTTCTGAGCCCTCGCTCTGGAGTCTCCTGGTTCCCACCGTGGTGCTTGCAGCTCCACGTTTCTCCCTCTCTGGGCTTGGGCTCCTGTGTCTCGGGAGGAAGGCTCACCGGTACCCCGGTGAAGGGGCGGTTCTGCCACCGCTCTTGCAGCACCCTCGGGGTTATTCCTCTCCTCCTCCTCCCCGGGTGGCGTTGGCTCCCGTGGGTGGGAGCACGGGGAGGGCAGCCCGCTGCCGCTGAGTTGGGACGCAGCGAGGGGAATTCTCCGTGCGGCAGGAACGGCCAAAGAGGAGAAATTCAAGCAATTTTGAAGCTGGCCGAGGACTAACACAAAACCATCCCTCCTTTCGCCTGCTCAGCAGCTCCAGTACAGCTGGCTCCGTAGGAGACCCTCCGTTCTTCTCGCACGTCTCCATACGTGGTGTGCGAGGGGGAAAGAAACAACTCTGTAACAAATACTGGTTTAAGAACAACTGAAATAAGTTGAAGCAAAGTTGGAGTTTTTCATATTATTCGCTTCTCAGTTTTCCAGTTGAGCTGAAAATATTCCTGGAGGATATAGCAGAGAGTCATCCTTTACTCCATCATTTTTTATATCTGGAATTTATTTTTTCTCTCCCAAACGTTACTGTCTTTTCTGGCTCAATAGATTAGGGGAATGTTTAACGCCAGGCCATCCTTTTCCTTCCCTGAGCTCTTCCTTCCTCTTCCCACCCCTTTCCCCCAAAAGAAAGTAACTCAGGTAGAAGGTGCCATTTAAACACTTCCATTGAAATTACTGAATTATGCTAAGAAATTATTTTCTCTCCAAGACTAAATATCAGATAAGACAAGAATTGCATCCAATTATGTTATTTTCCTGAGCTCAGCTGCGGTTTGGGGGGTGTGGGGCTTAGGTGAAACATTAGTTGACTACAAGATGTCGAAGCTGGTAATGTACAGCCTTTTCTGAGATGGAAGCAAATCTTTGCAATATTTAATAGCATCCACTGCAATGAGTCAAGAGCCACAGAAGCAATTTAAGCCAATTAATCCTTAGTGTTAAAACATATTTCAGTTGAATTTTTTATCAGACGTGTGTGGGAAACAGTGTGTGAGAAAGAAAGAAATTAGAAATGCACTAAATAATAGATGAATGTACCTAGCCAAGATCTGCTTATTAAGTCTTCTTTATTATTATTATTATAAATATTTAGTGCCAGATCCTCAGCTGGAGTAAATTTGTAGATCTATTGAAGTCAGTGGAATTGTGCCAGCTTGAATTCGCTAAGGATCTGGCCCTTAATTTTGCAGTCAGAAAATGAGAATATTTTGGGAGGAGAATGGTGGGGGCTGTAAGAAGTTTGCTAATGATAACACCATTTCCATAGTAATAACAGAAAAAAATGTAAATTACTATTCTTTTGACTTTCATAATGAAATTCAAGGGGCTACTTGATGTTATTTCATTAGATGTAAATTACTTTTCCTTAAAGTATCTACATGTTCAAACCCTGGCATGTATTAAGGGTTAGTGCACAGAGACTGTAGGGGTTGTATTTCATTTCTGTGGGTGCCACTCTCTTGTACCAGCATTTCTGCCGTTCTCACCTTAAAATTGCTACAATGGCCGTGGCGTGCTCATTTGAGCAAGAGAAGCAGCAATAAATACATTTGATTTTGGAAATCTGTTTCACACGCTGCAGCTGATTGTCCACCGTGAGTAAAGCCATACTGTAATGTAATATGGCATCGTATTAAAATCCAATGTGTCATCTCATTTGGCTACGTTTTAGAAACATATCAACAAACCAGATAGTGAGGCTAGCTAATTCTGTAATTTCTGGGAAAAAACCCCAGCCCGACAACTTGTTATTTCTATAGCAGAGGAAATGCACGTCATTCGTCAATCCCATAGAATGCTGTGCTAGCCCGTTTAGGTTTAAATACCTATATTTCTGAAACAACAGCTTTTTTAAGTGGAATATCTTGGAGGACTAAAAATAACATCACAAAACATGTTTGTTATATTCCTAATTGTTTTGACCATAGAATTAATTTTCAAGTCAAAGGGGGGCAGCGCTTTTTCATCATTCCCGCTTCAGAATATTCAGCATGTCACAGATGTTCATGAATAATGTCCATTTAAAACTGTTGGCAGCGCGCGCCGGCGAGTTGGCGAGATGAATTAAATGTTGGGGGGATCTGACAGGCAGCACGCTGCTTTGTGATCATTCCAAAGTTCTAATAATCTCCCTCACCTTCCCTGCCTGCCGCTAATGAAAGAGAATAGGTGATTGCACCTCGGGCTATGTTCTGCGCCTAATGACTCCTCCAAAGGCAGATTTATGAAGAAAAAATTAACTTTGAATGAGGATTGAATTGGCCCTGACAGTCTGATAGACTGTGACACAGATTCTGTGGCAAAACAGACGTAGCCCTAATTGATTATCAATATTTTAAGCAAAGTGATGAAAATAAGCATTAAGTGATGAGAAAGGCAGTCTTAATACAGTAGGCAGTAACCGGGATATGGGAAGTCTTTGGGGAGGTCGGCCCCGCTTGCCGGGACTGAATTTTATCTGTCAATTCTTACCTTTTGCTTCCCAGCACCCCTTGTCCCTTTTCAGGGTATTTTTTCCTTACAGATTTCTGCCCAGCATGTTAATATTGTGGATGAGGAGGTACGTGCTCCCCTCTCTCTAGAGAAGTTTGTTTAATATTTAACCCGTTTTGACTTAAGAATAACTTTGCGGTGTGCAGGTTTACGTGATTTCGGATATTCTCTCCTTTATGCTGCGCTTTCTCATCGCCCTGTGTCACCTGCACGCAGCAGGCTAGCCACAAACTGGCATTTTGAAAATGGTAACAATTAAAAGAAATGAGTGAGAAACCGCCTGGTTGGCGTTCAAGGGTTTGTCTTCACACATATATTGGTTATACCCGACGGTAGAACACGAGGAAGAAAACATTGGCGTTTTGCTTGTGGTTTTTTGAGCCGGGTCCCACGTTGCTGGATATATCTTCCTCCAAAAATGTGTTTAATATTCTGGAAAACCCGCATGGCTGCTAGCAGAGAGACGCTCGCTAGCCCTGCCCTAGCGGGAGGCATTGTACCAAAGTAAGGAAATACTTTCCAAAATCGCTGTGGGAAGGGAATGGAGCAGGAACGCTGCTAAAGGGGTGAAAAATAACGTGCGGCGTGCCCCTGCGCTGGGAGGAGCGGGTGGGAGAGCTCCCCCCTGCCCGACGCAGTGCTGGGCCGTCTCCCCAGGGAGAGCGGGGAAGCTTAAAATAAACAGATTTGGGCAATTTGTAACCGCGGAGCTGGGGAGGGGAGCGGGGGGCTCCGGTATCTGTAATTCCAGTCGGTGGCGTAATTAAATTCCGTGTAATACTTGGGACAGCCACGGCAGGAACTTGTTGTGTTTGAGTATCGTAACCTGTTCCTTGGCTGCCGTGTAATTGAGGAGGACAGCGCTAAATGAAGCCACCGTGGCAGCGTTGGGGAACCCTTATCTGTGGGTGAAGGAGGCAAGTGGCCACCTGAATGTTCGTGCTATTTAAATTGGGAGGGGAATGTTGCTTTCGCACGGGCTAAAAAGACAAAAATGTAGAAAAGCGGCATAAATCTGGTACGATAAAAGCGTGTGTGGTGGTGTCACGTCTGGTTTTGAACTAGCAGCTACTGGACTCTGCTCCTTCTCTGTCCCTGTCTAAGGAAATATCTGAGAAAGCAGTTGTTCTGGCTCTGTGTTGGAATTTTTTGGAGGTATAATAGATAACTTTACATGTCAGTATATGAATATTCAGCAGAGAGCTTTTCCACAAGCCTTGATAAATTTAATGTACTAGAGAAAAATAGCATGTAAATTAAAAAAGGCCTTGTAAATTAATAATGGATTATACTTGTATTTTTATATGTGAGCTGACTGAATATTTTATAAGTGCAAAAATGTTTGTCTTTCAAAAGAATGCTCAAGTCTCTGATTAGCAGCATGAATGGCTTGGGTGCGTTTTAGATGTAATGTCCGTTTGAGTTTCTCTGCTTTCTCTGCTTGTATTTTTAAGTTTAAGAGTTGGAAAGTCCACAATTATGTTGAATCTTTTTTTTTTTCCCCCCAAAATGACTTGCAGTTTGCAGTTGGTGGGTGTTCTGACACTTCTCTTTTTTTTTTTTTTTTTTTATTTTTATTTTTCTTTTTTTTTTTTTCAATTTTTAATTTTAAACCAACTCGCATCCCAGCACGGGGCTGAGCCTCTTCCGTGCACCTTCCATGCCGCTCCCACAGCGGTGGGAGAGGGCTGTGCTCGGGGGGGCTCTTCCGCGCTTTCTGAAATGCCTTTTGCACCCCCAAAACAGCACCTGCTCTATTTCTACCTTGAAATAATTCATATTCTTCTGATTTCTCTTAATTAGCATCTTCCCTTAAAACTAGTTTTTTACCTTGGCATAGAGCAAGGCTGATCAGGATTAAAGCATCGCTCCGACATGTCCATCCGTCAGGGAACGGCTCTGTGCTTCCCAAATCCCGTGTGCTTCCACCACCCTGGGGCTTCGTGCCCTGGGAGGGTGCGAGCACCGGCTAGCGCTGAAAGGAGGTTGGGGTGAGGGGGTGTTGGTCTCCTCTTCCAAGGAACAAGGAATAGGACAAGAGGGAATGGCCTCAAGTGGCTCCAGGGGAGGTTTAGATTGGGCATTAGGAAGAATTTCTTTACCAACAGAGCGGTCAAGCACTGGAACAGGCTGCCCAGGGAGGTGGTGGAGTCACCGTCCTTGGAGGTGTTCAAAAAATGTGTAGATGTGGCACTTGGGGACATGGTTTAGTGGGCACGGGGGTGTTGGGGTGATGGTTGGACCTGATGGTCTCAGAGGTTCTTTTCCAACCTTAATGATTCTATGATGGAGCCGCTGAGCCGCGGTGGAGCATCCTACTCCAGCGCTGCATCTTGCTCCCAAATAATCTTACTTACGTAGAGCGTAGGCATGGCTTTTTCCTAAATGGAAGTGTAGTTCCCTGAAGCACGAGAGGGAATGTCGTGCTCATCAATACTCCCCAGCGGGGCTCTTTTGAGGAAATAAAACTCAAATTACTGTAGGATAGAAATACCTCAAATGGGCTTTGGCTGGGAAGCCATGCACGTCGCTCGCTGACCTGCTGCTCCAGCACCAGAGGCACCCATGGGTGGGGGGAAAACTGGTCCCTGACCCCCCCCAGCTGCTATCAGGGTTTTCCCTTTTTAGCGAGGGGCTGAGTCGCTCCTGGGCTCCCTCCAGGCGCACCGGAGTACCCATGTGCAGAGGGTGCAGGGCCCCACGGCCAGACGGTTTTTAGGCAGCGCTCACAAGCAGAGAAAACAGGTCTGTGTGCAGGGGTGCAAAAACAGAACTGCAGGTGAACACCGCGGTTATCTACGGGTGAGAAATTGGTGGTGAAAGCCTGGGGAAAATCAAAATCTCCCGCTGTATTGCAAAATACATGAAGAGAAACTGCTGTGATTTTAAAGTTCGGTTTTGTTGCTGTTAATTTTCCATTTTTCTCGTACTCAATAATTAAGAGAAAATAATATTATCCCCGTGTTGCAGCACTTTGTCTTGTCTCTGTGGCTTGGGAGACGTGTTTCTCTTAGAACTAACTGCAGCAGGAATGGTGATAGCCATACATTGAGTCTTTACAAAAGCATTGGAAACCACTAGTTTCAGCGGCTCTCGAGCAGAGACGGGCTGATGCACAGCGTTTATGTTATTTAGAAGATGATTTGTTTGTGAAGACCATTTGTCTTCTCTCTCTTTTTTTTTTTTTCCCTCCTGGAAAAGCTGCCTTTTTTTTTTTTTATTTATTCTATCAGATGTAGTCTCCAAAGAGATCGTTCCGATGTTTCCTGTTAGCATAATGTCATGCAGTAAGACAGCATGTTTTAATACAGAATCTATTGATTTTTGCAGTGTGTTTTTGTACGTCTTTGTGGTAAGCTAAAGGTGGGCATTGGCTCCTAGTGCCACGTGACCTGATTAGAAAGTTAAAACTATTAGCAGGGCTAAGTGACCAGCAAAGAAAATGTATCATTAGTAGAATTAACCAGTTATATATCTATGATATTTTATATATATATAATTTATCAAAAAGCAGTACTTTTTATCCAATAACGAGCAATGCATTCTAAGGTATTTTAGGGTTTTTTTATTTCAGTATGTAGCATTAGGCAACGAAAAAACTTCAAGGCATGTTTGCAGACATTGTAATTTCAACCTAAGCTATTTGCTAGATACAGCCCGTTGTTAGAGCAGTGATTTTAGGGCTTCTGACAGAACTCTTCTGTGAAACCCTGTGGAAATAGGGGTTGACATACGTGGTTCTGGAAACACGGGGCTGCTCAAGGGCTAGTCTGCTTCTGCCTGCTCCTTCCCACGTGCACGTGATGCGTCTCCTCGATAAGACTCATTTGTTTCTCTTCGTTACCACTTCCATATGGGGCATTTTGAGACCTTAACTACCTTCCCCTCGCTCTCTTGCTGTCCTCAAGGATGCAGCATACGTTACCGTTCTTCCCAGAGGGAAGATCTGCTCCATTCCCAATGTCCATCCCGTGCTGTGCTCGCCCACCACATGAGCTGGTCACTCTACGTGGTTGCTCATGGTGAAAGGCCATCCCGGGGCACCACGCACTGGGGATGGGATGCTCCAGTACCACACTGGGGTGGGTCCTTGCTGGTTTGGCTGAACTTGAGGAGTTCAAAACAGCCACAGAACCCTGTCAAGGTTGCCACCTGGGACAGTCTGCCTCTTGAAATACTGTGTGGCCGTTTAAAAGAAGCGCGTTGCAGTTCTGGGGCAATATTGGCCGTTTCCATACAAACGGTTCATCCGATAACACCTTTGTCTGTCTCCCTGAGTGAGGTGGACAGTGTAAAGTTGATGCAGTTGTCCCTGTGGTGGCTTGAGGCATCCTGCCCGTGCTTCAAGCTCCCCTGTGGAGCATGACAGCAGCTGGGGGGTTGGTTGAGTAAAACTCTTCTAAAGAGGTGGTTCTGAAACGATTTAGAAGATACTGGGTGCAGCAGATGGAAAGAAACCCAAGGGTGTTGTTAGGATTTAAAAGTTTGGTTGTGTTGCATTTGGAAACTTGTTCAAATTATTAATGCTTTAATTTGCATTTCACCAAATTTTCGGTATTTTGTTTTTCCTTTGTGCAGTGTCGTTAAGCTGGGCATTTAAAAATCATTTCTCTCATTTTTGTTGTATAAACAGGATCATTTCAATTTTGAAAAGCAGTAGAAAAATTACTTTTTCTCCTGATCATAAAGGTTGTTTTTCACTCCACCTTGAAAATTGTCAGGCTTATTGGTGGCCATCCTTTTCTTTAATCATAGTACCGAGAGCTTTTAATTAGAGATATTTTTGTCATGCTTTAATGCACTGGTTATCCGTGGGGATGACTCTAATCTCAGTTGGCTGAACAAGTCGCTTCTTCAAGCCGTGTAGGGTACGGTGGAACTTGGTATTAGCCAACAAAATTGTGGTTGAACCTCAAGTTCCTCTGGAGATTCCTGGGAGTCTCCCATGCTCTGTCACTGGAGCAAAGCGCTGTACCACGTAGGGTATCCTCATTTTCTCATTATCAGTTATCATCAGCATGAGTATTTGTGTAACTGTTTATGCAAACTGTGAACTTAAATAGTTATGAGGGAGGTGTGGTTGATTTGAGCAGGCTTTGAGTGAAGGACACTAATTAGATAATGCCTTGAGATGGTTGGTTGGAAGACAGAAGGCACCGAGTAGTAGTGTAACAGTTAAATCTGAAATACACGTCTTGCCACCTTGGTAAGGAAACAAGGTCGTCTTTAAGGTTTTGAGCTCGAAATATTTTTCAAAACCTATGAGATAGTTAATTCTTTTTCTTCTGGGTTGGTTTTTTTTTCAGTTTCTTTTTCCTTTCCTGTTTTTTGTTTATTGCTAAAAATGATCACGATGTAGGAGAACAGAAAACATGTCGTATGATTTAGGAGGGACATAAATTATGTAGTTTATTAAAATACTTTTATCAAGTTCCTGAAGTGAGAGGAGATTTCTTGGGAGACTTTCTAGAATGGAGTAACAATTTAGAGGGAAGAGGGTTCTGAATTAATAGAATTACTTAAGAAGAAAGAATTAAAGAGGAATATCTAGGCAAGTCTATAAAGTTTGGATGGGAAAATGGACAGAAACACCGTGTGAGTGAATGTTTGGTCCATAAGCAAGTAGAGTCTGCTTGAATGGCAGAGTGTCTGAGCATTAACCTGAAAATTTCTGCAAAATATCAGTAACACAAAATGTGGGATAATTCATGGGATCTACAGATGAAGTTGGTAGAGCTATGCTGATTTACACCAGCAGGTATTATGGCCCAGTGTTTCTCTATGGCTCCCAAATTGTTGTTCTTTGTTCTTAGGTTTAATTTCTGATGTCTCGTTCCATCTCTAAAATTTTACAGTCAGCCTATAGATAATATCAAGGAAACATGGAAACACCTAACCCCTTGCCCTTTCCCAAACTGGAAGGTATACGAAATCATCCTATCCTTCTCTTCCCCTTCTCTTCCCCTTCTCTTCCCCTTCTCTTCCCCTTCTCTTCCCCTTCTCTTCCCTTTCTCTTCCCCTTCTCTTCCCCTTCTCTTCCCCTTCTCTTTCCCTTCTCTTCCCCTTCTCTTTCCCTTCTCTTCCCCTTCTCTTTCCCTTCTCTTTCCCTTCTCTTTCCCTTCTCTTCCCCTTCTCTTCCCCTTCTCTTCCCCTTCTCTTCCCCTTCTCTTCCCCTTCTCTTCCCCTTCTCTTCCCCTTCTCTTCCCCTTCTCTTCCCCTTCTCTTCCCCTTCTCTTCCCCTTCTCTTCCCCTTCTCTTCCCCTTCTCTTCCCCTTCTCTTCCCCTTCTCTTCCCCTTCTCTTCCCCTTCTCTTCCCCTTCTCTTCCCCTTCTCTTCCCCTTCTCTTCCCCTTCTCTTCCCCTTCTCTTCCCCTTCTCTTCCCCTTCTCTTCCCCTTCTCTTCCCCTTCTCTTCCCCTTCTCTTCCCCTCCCCTTCCCCTTCTCTTCCCCCTCTTCTCTCCCCTCCCTAGCATAAGCTGAAGATCAGCGGGCAGTGCAGGTCTGCCTCGAACGGGTTAAGGCAAGGCAAAAGAGTGGACCTGGTTTGTCCCTCCGGTGGCCCCGGGGCATTACCCACCGCTCATTGATCCGCCGGTGCTGAGCTGTACGTAATAACTGCTCCTCCACAGGACCCGAAGCTGCAGGGCTGGCAGGCAACCTGCGTGCCCATGAGGGAGCTCTCCGCAGCCTCCGCCGCTCCCCAGCCCACGGCAGTCGCGATTGCTCCCTCAGAAGGGGCTTTGACGTCGGGGGGGTTTGCCAGCTCGGGCTGGAGCTGCTCCTGGTTACGTGGGCATCAGGTTTGGAAGGCAGGCGAAATGAAGCTGGTTACAGAGCTAGTCTGAGTTTCAAAACACATTAGCATATTCAGATTTAGGATATTAGCACATATGGAAACATGAAGGGTGGTTTGGGTTTAGTTTGCTTTTTTTTTAATAACAGAGAAGGTACTTAATGTAGCTTAGTTGTAATTAAACGTTAGTGCCTTTGTTGTAACTCAGCAATATTGTTCCACTTGGGCATTATGTTTATGTGTCTGCGTGGCACGTCCATACTTTTTACTAATAGTTTATTATTCTCACGGCAAAGATAGGATTTATTTCTTCTTCCTTTGTGCTGCGTCCAGCACAACGAGCTGCTGATCCCAGCCAGGCTGGAGCTGGGACTTCTATTGGGCGCACCTGGAAATGGCTAAAATTCTCTTTCATCCTGTTGTACTAATAGTCCAGTAACTACTAGCAAATATCTGCATTTCACAATTCTATTATTTTAGTGTAGGTAAATGTCTCAAACATCTTCCGTGTGTCATTTTCCCATCCTTCAGAGAAAAAAAAAAAAAAAAATCAATAGAATTGTAATTTTATCTGCCGTGGGATGAGCTCTTAAATGCTGCAAGCTTGAGCACCTCTTTATTTATTTATTTTATATTTTAGAAAGCTTTGTAAGCAGTCAGCTTCTGTCATGCTAGCGGTTTATCCATGCAGGAAGCCCAGTTTCAGGAGCAATCTCAGCACTCCAGCTACCTGGATCAATTAAAACCAGACTTTTGCTGAAGTGACTTCTTTGATCTGCTGGGGGTGATAAGCAGCTGTCTGTCCTCCTCCGGCTTCAGGAAAGTGCACTGCAGGAGAACTCAGATCTCTTCCAAATACCAGGTCTTTTAAGTGTAAGTGGCCAGCATGGGCTGCCTGTGCTCTTGCACACCCTAAAATATGGGGAAAGGGCGCTGCAGTCCACGGGGCAGGGAGGGTGTGTTGTGTTTGAGAGTAAATTGTAAGGATCTTTTAATGTTGTTTAATCGCCACTCGATTTGATCAAAATAAATCTCAGTTTCTAATGACTCTTTGCCTGTGAATAGCGACAGAAAATTTAAAATATTTTAAGAGAAGGGTTAGCATTAAACTTTCAAAGCAACACATGGCTTCAGCGACTTCTGTTGGTCATAACGGATGGTGCCCTATAACCTCAGAGACTTACTGCTCTGTAGATTTATGGGGTAAGTTAAATTGTTGTTAATGAGCACTTTTGTGTCAAGAACTGTCCTCATGGTACTTCCTAAATTGCTACGTTGTCCGTATCATTAACCAGGCCTTGAAAGGACGGCTCTGTTTCAGCTAGCAGAAGTTTTATCTGTGGTTACACGGGTTGGAAATTTAAAGTTAGCAAATACAAACTAGAAATTTAGTCACAGAGCAGCAACATCTTTCACGTGTGTCTTCATATTTTCTTGCCTTGGATAACCGCTGAGCTATCCAATGAATTGTTCCTGTGCAGCAACAAATCGGCGGGGAAGAACAAAGTAGCGTAGTGGAATAGATAAATCCAATTTAGGCGGGGTGGTTTATTGAATCTAAACTGTGCCCAGTTGGCCCAAGAGCTATAGAAGCAATCCATCTTGTGTTGATAATGGAGGGTCTTGAAATCCACCTGATGTTTGCATTATTAAATTTCAGCCTAATGAGCTCTGCTAATACATATTGAAGACAGTTGTAAGGAGCAGAATGTGAATCTGAGCGGGATAATTTGAAAGAAACATAAGCTGAGCATTTTACATGACTCAAGGGGTATATCTACAATTACACATATAACCAAAATTGAATTTAAATGGAATTTCTATTATCCTTGTCCTTTTACCAGGGAGAATAAAGTGTAAATGAAGTAAAAGTCTTTAGAGTTACTAGCAGTTTGTTTTTATTATCTAATTTAATAGATTCTTGTAATGATCTTCACTGGCAGAAAAGTTGTAATATTTCATGACTTTAAATGTGGTCTAAATCTGTATAAAAGCATGTAAATAGAAGCAGATGTCTGTGTAACGACGTCTGTCGTTCTGTAACGCCGCTGTTGAAGTTGTATATTAGGAAGGTGCAGCCACTGCCTGCAAAGGGACACCAGGGTCGGAAAGTCCCCTTCGCGCCCCACTCCTGAACTGAGTTTTGTTTCCATAAGTTACCGGTTGGTTCAGTAGGTGGTAGGACCAAGTACTTGCCAAACTGAGTAAGGTTTGCTATTTGTGCCGCAGTGCTTTTCCTACATGAGAAGGCCCGGTTTAAATTCTGAATTCTGTGTCTTTTCGCCGCTTTTCCTTTTGGCGTGGTGATACTTTTTAAAACTTAATATTTCATCAAGTATAATGCTATTAGAGACTTATTCTCACTTAGTTCACTCATCAGGCAGTGAGATGGCAATAAAAGAGAATGGCTCCTTTGAGACATTAATGCTTTGGAATAAATGATGTGCTAGAACAGAAATTTAATTAATTTACAGAGTATATTGATAGTCCCTTGTTACTGTGCTGTGTATTTTTAATCTTCTTTAACATCTGTAGTAAAGTGTTTGAAAACCCCTGCAGTTGAGCAACTAGTAGATAATTAAGTAATAAGGGAAGAGGTTTCTAGAGGGAAAAAGATTCTTTTTAAAGAGTACTGTCATAACACGAATAAAGTCCTGCTGCCGTGATGTGCAGTGAAAATGGTATACCACCTAGTTCAGTACTAAGTAACAGGTATTTGACTCCTGTTTTAAATCCTATCTGCAACTCTGCATCCCTGAAAATACTGTTTTGTTTCTGGTTTATCCTCCAAAGAGGTCTTACGGATTACTCACTATGGCAGCAAATCTTTTTTTTAAATGCACAGCGTTTGTTTCTTTGTAGTGCGGTTTGGGGGCAGGTAGGGTGGGGAGATTTGTGTTTAAGACAAAAACTCTTAAAAGTTTAACTTAGAAAAAATGAATGCAGAGATTTGTATTGAGCTCATGTTGAATGCAAAAATTACCCTCCGTAATACCCTTTATGCTTTTGTCCTAATTGTAGTAATAGCTTTAAAGAAAATACACCAAGAACCAAATTCTCTTTTGTGCACATTGACTTCATTGTGGGACCCGCAAGAAGGAATCTGAAATTGGGAAATTCAGTTTAACCCCCCCAGGAAGTGTTGTTTGGCGAGATAAATTAACTACTTCTAAAATTTCTTTTTATATTTCTTTTCTTTTCAGCCAAAGCAGATGAAGCATTAAAGGCTAAAGAGAGAAGTGAAGAAGAAGCGAAGAAAAGAAAGGAAGAAGGTAATACGTTGGGGTTTTTTCACGAACAGACTAAAATCCGTTAAGTCAGAAGCTGTTACTTTTAAGGGACCAAAGTTCCAGTGGGGCTGCGTGATTTCCTTACAAGGGCACTTGGAACGGAGACGGCCAGTCTGCCGCTCCTTCGCTGCACCACAGCGTTCTGCTCGCGACCTGTAGCGTTAACCAGAACTGCTAAATGCACCAGGAATTCCAACCAGATTTTAAAAAATATTTTAGCTGCCGTTAAAGCAGCGTAATAATTTGAGACAAAGTTATATGTGAAGGCCTTGTGACCAGCCAGCACCACCGGTTTGTGGGCTGGAGGTATGGCTTGGTGAAAAGGGTAAGCGCAGCGGTGAATTTTGTCTGTGTGTTTAGTCTGTACGATGTCACGAAGTGAGCTCATCTGTTTCTCCGTGAAGTTTGGTGCCCTGCAAGCTGGCAGGATCTGAGCTGTTGTCTTTTGCAATACGGTAGGTGGAAAGTTAATGTGTAACGCCTGGATAATTAAAACAAATGTATTTTGCTTGTATGTCGGTGAGTAATGGGAAGAGACGTTTCCAAGAGCGCGACGGAGCCAATGCAAACAATGGAAGGAGCCTCAAAGTTTCTCACTTGAGCTGTGACAGGCATCCCTGTCTCAGCGAAAATATCTCCGTTGTGAAAGGATTCATTTTAATTTGAACTCTCTGTGACATGTATTATTTTTTGCATTGACTTAAACATAAAAAAAATACAGCGAAGGTCTTCACTTCCTTGCAGTGGCTTGCTCTAGAAATGCCTGTTGTCACACACAGGGCACTGCAGGGAACTTTCTCTTCAGCGTGCTGGGTTTAAATGGTGATAGTTTTCAGGCTGCAGCCGTTATTTAATTCTCTGAACAACCTCCCTGTGAATGCATTCCTGGTTCTCCCTGCCCCTCGCCTACCTACCTGGGACTGCAGGGATGGTCACTCAGTATTTTAACCACCCAATAAACAGGACCTAGGTCTGAAGGTGATGTAATATTCGAGGAGATCATGTGTTTTTCAGAGCTGGCCTGTTGATGGATACATTTACTATGAAAATCAGTGTTGTGCCCAAATACCAATCGTGTTTTGGTTAGGGCCAGGACATGAGATGCGGAGGAGAGCGATATGAAGTAAAGCTGTTTCAGACAGCTTGGAATTTAAGGAGAAGTTAAGAGATTGCGATATTTTTAATTCTTAGTGTGATATGATAAGAAAATTAGGCTACACCAGGACAGGAGAAGTCATGCCGAAGGCAGTAGGTCGCTTGAGTGTGCAGCAAATGGAACAAAACACCTGAAGGGGACGGTAGCCACGTTTGCAGTTTTGCTGTGCCATCTCCTCCAGTCTTTCCAAAACATCACCTTTCTTTCCACTCCCTCTAATCTTGTTGGAAAGTCTCTTTGGGTCTGCCCTCTCTTTCCCTGTCTCTGAGTGCACCAAGTTGAACTTCAAGGTAAAGACAAGAACTTCAGTTTTGCACCTGACTTCTCTTCATCTCATCTCTCCTACACCATCCAGGTACCAGACCCTGATTCTCCTTCCACACCTGCTGTGTTTAACCCCCACTATGCTGCCTCCCGGTTTCCTGGCCACAAGATTCCTCCTTATCGCGCTTTGACACCCTTATTTTCCAGGAATCTTTCCTGACAACCAAGCGGTCTCAAACAGCTCGTCTCTTCTTGCCTTTCTTTCCCCAGATTGCCCTTCCACATCTTGGTCTGAGCTGCTGCAGTCTTCTAAGGCTCCAAAGGCTCTGAATTTTATGGAAATCTCTTACTTATTTCTTTGATTTTGGAAGAGGTCATTAGCAAGATGTTTGGATTAGGAAAATACATCCTACCTGTTTCCATGTTGCCATGTCGTCTTAGGTACTGACTTCACGTGCTGTTTCTGTGGTTACAGCCAAATTTCTCCAGTTTTCTTCCTTACCCATTTTTTTCTTTAGCTGGAACTCCAGCCTCAATAATTTCTGAAGGCAATTTAAAGCTTATTTGCACTTCAGATACAAACAAGCTTCTTTAAATCCTCGCGTGTGAATGAGAAAATTAAGTATACTTTGCAGGTCTGATTCAGCTGGTTGCTATCCTACAGGATTTATATGTTTTTACATGATTTCCCACCCCCTGTTTGTTTCTAGATTTAGATGTCTTTAATAAGCTCCAAATTGTGGGATTTACAGTGAAGCATGCTAAGCATGTATTTCAAAACTCTAATGTAATCTGTATTAAAAATTCATGCAATTGATTCCCTTCCTCTGGTTTTGGTTTTGGCTGGGTTTTTTTATTTCCCCTGAAAATAGTTGAAAAAATTTGTTTTGCATTATCAGGTAAATCCAAAGCAACTGGCATGTACTGACTGCTTAAAAAAACCAATCCCGAAATCCCCAGATTCGCACATCTAACAGTGGATGAAATTGCCACTCTGGTTCTTCAGTTTAATCCTGTTCCAGCACACTTTTACCGGCTTTGTGAGGTCATGCTTTATTCGGTGTTAACCACTGTCCACCCATTAGGCTCAGCTTCAGGGGACGGGTTAATTTGGCGGTCAGCTTTTGCCGGTTCCTGGTAATTATAGGCTTATTTTGTTCCGACAAAGCCGTTGCTGCTGGCCCTGTGCAGTTTTAGGTGTAACGTTCAGGTCTTACTGATTATCTCGTACCCGAAGTCCCTGCTGTGCTTGACAAAAATGGAATATACCGTGTAATTATCCTTGAAAAACTTGAACTAATCAGTTGCATTTGTTTGAAAGAGGTTGGAGGTGTTTGCACGTAATAAACTTTTAGTTTAATGATGTTTAAAAAACACTGAAATGGATGCTAAGCTTTATTTTTCACTTCAAAGAGTATCAGGCCATCGTTACATCTGAAGGAGACGCTTTCTTTTATGTTAATTTTCTAATTATATTATCTGGGGTGCACTGTGAGAACTTATTATGATAGACACCTTGACGCTCCTGCGTCCCATCGAAGCGGGATGGACCCAGCAGTATCCCCTTCGCCCCGTGCCCGCGGGGGAGCCTCGTGGTCCTGCTGCCCGTGGGTCCTGCTGCCACTTGGGGGGGGGTCCTTATAGATTGAAGCTAAATTGGGAGCAATTCAGAAGTGTCTCAGGTAAAAGTTGATAACCCAGGTTCATGGACAACCCCAACTTCAAAGCCCCACGTTCGGAAGGGCGGTGGGTCAGAGCGGTGCTCCCCTGATGCACTGAGCGTGACGATTCCTCGAATGCTTTGCAGCGTATCTAATACAGCGTCCAGAACACTTGCAAAACAAAATAAAATATACTTCTTCTCATTTTTCTTGTGGATAGGGTAAGCAGAGTGGGTTTATATAACTATAATAAGATTGGGACATGATTTAGACATCTGTTGGTGATGACTTTCCGTAGGGAGTAGACCCCGAAGTGCCGTTTGTGCCTTCAGAAAGGTTCCCTTGCACTAAAAAGGCTTCACAACGTACATTACATATATATGTATATAAAAAACCCTGTAGCCCCATGAATTCTCTGGCCTAGCAAAGTGAAAAAGCGATGCCTGTATGTTCCCACTGCTCTGCTTTCCTGAAGTCTGCTGGCTGGCTGCTGTTAATGCCCTCTTTTCTCCATAGCGGAGGGCCGCTCGGAAGATCAGGGCTTTGAAACCGGTTGTCTCGCCCTCTCCTGCAGTACAGCTTCCATCTGCTGTGCGTAGGCTTTCGGCAGCTTTCTAGGAGGATTAGGTGGAGCAAGGCTGTATGAATGGCATCTCAGTAAATGAGTTAGAACTCTGTAACTCAGATTAATTAACTGTTTTTCTGTTTCCGTGCGGTTCCGTTCTTGCGGGAGGAGTCGTCTCTGTCTTGTGATGGCTCCAGATGGCGCAAAGTTCAGGTGATCTCTTTTCTGACTTGTCTGCAAGGTGGTACTCGGGGTCTTTTTAATTCCCCTTCTCATCATTTAAATGAACTGCAGATGAGAAGAGCTCCTCTTTCCTGCCATAGCGCTCGGAAAGGACTGAGGTAGAAGTTCCTTCGGATTTTTTTGCTTCCCATAACTTCTTCCTAAGGAGTCATTCTGCTTGTCCTCCAGGGTGTTTGTTGCTCTGAGACTGGCCAGGCATCAGGCTGCTGGTGAGCATCACATGGGGTTTTTTTTGTCCCCTTCTTTCCTTGACTTTATTAAACTGTGTTTATCTCAACCCACGATTGTTTGATTTTTTTTTGATTTTTTTTTTTTTTTTGCATTTTCTCTGCCTGTTCTGTCCCCCATCACACTGGGGACAGCGAGCAGGAGCTGTGTGGGGGTTCATCTGCTGGCCGGGGTCAACCCACAGCAACTCTTTACCTCCCCATCACCTGGCTGTGCTGCTGTGCCATACGCTTCGCTCGCTGCTCACAGGATGCGTTCAGTTAAGTCCAGCAAAAGACAACGTACGCTCTTCGAGCTGCCCGTCGGGGACCGATCTGGGGTTGGTTAGGAGGCGAGGATGTGTAGGTAGGAGACGACGGTCCCCTCAGCCTGTTGCATGAGCCCCATCCAAACCCACGTTTGTCTCGCGGGGTGTGAAGCACCACGGTGCTGCGTTCAGGACGTGACCTCTCCGGGCTGTATGTGGAAATAGATTTTACGCCATAGCAGTAAGGATGGTATTTTAGGAGATGCCTAGCGTTTCTGGTCTGAGGATCTCTGCCAAGTCTCTCAAAATGAAGTTGTGAGCTCTGCTGAGTTAAAGCCTTGTGTATCCTTCACGACTTCATACAGGACTAATTTCCCTCAGCAGAATTGCATTATACCCGCTGACCCAGACGCAGTCAGCCTCACGACTGAATTGATGTTGTTCACCTAGAGACAGAGACAGCTGAAAAAATAAAAGCATCCTTCCCAGGCTCCAGGCGTCCCAGTTCAGCCCTGAGCCTGTGCGGTGCTGAAGTCTCTTTGGAACTGGGAAGACTACTTGGTAAAATATCCTAAGTTGATCTAAAAATACCTCAAGTTGGCTTTGCTGTCTTTAAGAAAATAACATTTTTAAAGCCCTCAGCTCTCACTGCTTCAAAGGCAATTTTGAAAAGGTTGAGTTAGTGGAATAATATCTATCAGCGAGGAAAATTGCAAACCGTTTTCCAAGTGGTAGGAAGTATTTCATTCATGTCTACGCAATGGTGGTTTAGGACTTAACCTACAAAAGGTAACTCAGGAAAAGGACCCTTCTTTGAATCCATGGCTGTAAGGAATTTCATTCAAAATCAAAACGTTCTAATAATTCAGTTTGTTTTACTTTGGGAGGCCAAGAGGAATTCATTGATGCTCAAAGTTAATCCTGCTTGGAGAAGGTACGGATGATGCTGAAGAAGAAAAGGCAAGTGGACAAGCGGGATAGCCCAGGCGTGCGTTGTCCGAGAGGGGGAGGAAGGGAAAGGGGCGTTTGCAGCTCTGGATGACAAAGGGACCAAACCAGCCAGCTGTGCCCCCTCTACCCCGCGGCCCCCCGGTTTCGGAGCCGGCCAGCTGTGCCAGGCCCACGCGGGAGCCTTTCCACCCACGGCGTTTCCCGCTGAAACGGGAGATTCGCTGTAGAAATCGGAGAGCCAGGCTCTCAGCTGGGGGCTGCGGGGCCCCGGGGGCTCGTCGGGCTGAGGGGACGGGGCTGCGCTTGCACAGATTTGCAGCGTATGTTTCGAAAAATACATGTGTGTTTTTTAAATTACATCCTATTGTGAGTGGCTCATATGCTAGCAATTGCTTTGCCTACAGTGATTACAAAGGGCGGTGACTGGAAAAAAAAAAGAGTTGGTTAGTGAATTGGAAACAATGGTACTTTACAGCAAAAGCAGGAGGAAAACTTCTTTTCAATTTATTAATAAGCACCATAAAAACTGTCCTGTGGTGGCTTTGAAAAAGTTGTGAGGATGTTGCAGTGTTCTAAAATGAATGGAAAATGTTTCCTGAAGAGAAGCTCGTTAAATAGAATTCATCAATTTTTCTGAGGAGTTAGCTACCAATTAAGAATCAAATGGTTTGTTTTCACTGGAAAATAAATAGCCTTATTAAATTGTGTATGAAGCATGCAAGATACCCAGAGAAATTGCACAATGCAGACCACCAGCTTTATGTAGTAATGTTTCTGGGACGTATTTACAAACAGGACGTGTCTCTCTCGCGCTGTCATACACGTGCTGGACCGTGGTCCCTTTTCCATCTCAGCCGTGCAGCCTCCGTCTGCTGGGTCCCGCTGACGTCTTCGGCTGGAAAAAAAAGGAGCTTTTCACAATTTGTCTTCGTTCTCGCTTCCTCCTACGGCTTCTGTAGCCGATTTTGAACCCTCTTTGATTTGCTCTTTTGTAATTCGCAGCTTACCTGTAGCTGCTGGGAGGCGTGACTCGGGGGGACAGATGCACTTCTGGGTTTCTCCTGTTCCCAGCTTTCCCAGGCTTTGGACAAGAAGCGTTGCAATTACTTCACACGCTTTAGGCTGATTTAGGTTTTCTTTTCTGGTTTTGGTTACGTAGAGAAAAATTTTCTCTATTTTTGATCGTTAAATTCTCACAGGATTAGCTTCTGTTGCGTAAGTGGGGGGGAAGTGAAAAATCCATTCTATTAGATTTTTTTTTAATTTACACAACTATTTTATGATGTGCATCACTGTTCACAGCGATTCCCTACCTGCTCCCCCAAGCCCTTCTGGTTGAGATGTTAATAATTTAATGATGAAATTGTGTAAGTCCTGTAAGGAATGGCCAGTGACAAAAGCTGAGCTGTGGTTTGGTAGTTGTTTGCCCGATGAACCTCATTCTGTCTGTTCATCATCAAACGAGAGCGTTTGCCGTAAAATATCCGTAGATTCATCAATAAATTGCTGTAAACCATTTTCGAAGGTCGTTTTTTTTAAAGAAAAAAAAAAAAAAAAACACTCTGTTTTTTTCTCCAAAAAGTTTACATTTTGAATTTTCAAAAATTGTTGAATTCTCCAGTATTCACCGGTTTGTGGGTTTAAAAGGAATTTCTGAGCCGTCAGCCTGGGCAGGCAGCAAGCGGCTGCGCCGCCGCTGTAACCTTTACTCCGAAGTGGAGCTGCCTCGCTGCAGTGAGCAAAACCGACCCTGCAAAGAAAACAATTGTTCCTCAGCCCGGGAAAACTGGTTATTCACCCCCCACCCTATAGCGAGGGTGTCTTAACATTACTTTTATTGTAATTTTATTGCCAAATCAGGTGTGAGATTAGATGTTGGATGTTACATGTAATCTGCTCGGAAATCAAATTATTTGACCTCCAAGCCCACCGATGCCCCCTCCTGCTGGTTTGCTGTTAAATATGCAGCATTTCCCTGTCATGAATACAAATCGAGGACAAATTAGAATCTACAGACAGCTGACCTGAGCTCCAGATTAGAGACTGGGGGCTTGTGCTGTTTTAAATGTTTTAATTACCATAGTCCCTATAGCCAGCTGAAGGACACACAGCAAAATGATGGTGGGTTTTTTTTTTTTTTTGGGTGACAAAAAAGCAAAGCAAGAAAGAAAAAGGCTCCCTCCATCTCATTTGAATTTTTCAGTTTGATTACATTTGCACTTCCATTGGAGCTATGCTAATTTGCTGCATGAAATTAGGTCTATTAATAAAAAATGCACTATTTTTACAAGAGCCTTTTCAATGGAGGGCTTTTTCTAGTTTGTTTTTGTTTACTTGTTTCCATTCGGGACCGCCTGAAAAATGACATCAAAATCTTAAGGGGATTTTGCTGTCAAACTTGATTTTCACTCAGGCCTGGCAAGCCAAACCCAAAGCCGCTGACACGGGGAATAGCAATCGTTGAAATAAAGCACGCGAGAGGAAAATTCGAATGTGTGGGGCAGCGCTCCTGTGAGGTTTTTGGATCGCTTCTCCAAATGGACCGTGAATAATAATATTTTTAAATTTTGCGTTGAAAACACGCCGTGCGGAGCACACGTCCTGCAGGAGGTGCCCGTACCGAAAGGTTTTCACCCGATAACGAGGAAAAGAAGTTTTTCAGAATGCAGCTGCGTACGGTTTGGTCTTTTGGAATCAATCAATAGGTAAATCGATGCGACGGTGGTGCTGGTGCTCGGGCGGGTATTGCCCTGATGCCTTTATCCTGGAATTTGCATTTTCTGTTTCTCGTGTGTGCGTGTGTGTGTGTGTGTTGGCCCAGTGTTGAATTGATTAGTTATGCCTACCCAGTAAGCAGCGAAACATTTTTATATACTCTGGGGAAATAAATTTGGCAGAAAATCAGCATGAGTAGATTTAATTATCACTCTGAGACCTTTTCCTTTTCTGGCTTAGTGATCCTGAAACTCTGTGTGTTTCACTGAAATCTGTGTGGACGCTAAGCTTCGCTTCCCAATTTGTTCCTCCACGCAATGATAAGCCAAGCAATTACTGGTTTATTGATTTTTCATCATGGCAAATTTAAAGTTGATTTTTTCCTGAAAAGGCAGGGGTGATTAAGTGTTTCCCCTCGGTTTAGTACAAGAGAGCTATGTGGCAGAATCTAATATCCTGAGGTCAACCTCTGCAGGCAGATAATACGGTGTCTTGGCCACGTGTTATGGAGAGAAATCAGGGCTACAAATGTGATAGGATATATGTGGAGACAGTTTAATTTGTTCCATTTATATGAACAAGTCATGTGGCACATGCTTGGAAAATATCATTCTGAATAGGCTTGGAAATGAAGCCCACGTGGGCAGGAGGAACGAGCGAATGCAAACAAGAGCGGCATTAAAGCATTTAGTGCTGGGAGACAATTGTCCTTTAAACAGAGAAATAAAACAAATCTCTGGTGTGCTCTTCCCAGATCTCGCCGAGCCGCACGTGCTGCTTTAGTCACTCCTCTGGTGCGGGTTTAGCCTGGCGTTAGCAAGGGAGTTAAACTCTTCGAGCCCGAAGAAGGTGGGGGGTTGTGTCTGAAGCGCTCTCGCAGCAGTCCGCGTAGGGAATGCCCCGAAACTTGCAGGGCAGGTTGTGGAACATGTGGATTCATAGGATTTACATCAGAGCATGAAAATTGTGCCTTGCACAACTGATGGCATGTGCCGCCGTTCAAGCAATGTATTTTGTGGATTTAGTTAAATTAGCGTTTCTGTGCACGCAGTAGGTGGGTTTAAAGTATCTTTTCTCCTGTCCTTATAGTTCACGTCAAATAGCTAGGTAAGTCTAGTTTAAGCTATTTTAAAAAGAAAGATAACTTGCATGTACTTAAGGAGTCCTTTTGATCAGTTTGGGAAGAATCTCAACATTTTTCTCAACTATTTTCTGCCCCGTAACTCAGAACTGCAAAGGGACAGCATCACTTAGGGGTGGCTGTGAAGGAACGGTAGAGAAAATAAAATGGCAAAGGTTTAACTAATCGGTGGAAGATGTGTGAAATGTGGTTTCTAGAAATGTGATGGGCCCAAGTTGTAACATTTTAATCCTGATTTTCAGTGCCTCGAAGTCTGGATTTGGTTTGGCTGAAGCGTTATCTTTAAACCAGTGTGGATCCTTGTCCTGAATCGAGCCCGTACGTTGTGTACTCTCAGAGCTACGTTTTTGATTTGGAAGTGTCTTGTTTTAACCATTTCAGCTTCTCTCAGCAGTAGTACTAGGAATTCAGAAGAGGAAGAAATTCAGATAACTCCCTTTTTGCTACATACTGTGAATAAAATGCTATTTTACTAAGTAAGACAGTTTTAATTTGATATTGAAAGCAGCAGCAGATTTGCTTCTACTGTGGCTCCTGTGTGTGCGCTGCCTGGTATCTCACCAGCGTGCTGCAATTAGCGCTGTCCTTTGAGCTCGTGCTGACTTACTGAACTCGCAGTGGCAACAAACTGAGATCAGAATTTCCTACCAAAAATCCTCCTTAGACAGACGGAGCTGCGAGCAGCGCTCCCCTCCACCTCCCACGCTGCCCTGCCCCGTGAGCGGGATGAATTCATCCCAGCGCCTCGGCGAGAGCAGCTGCTGGGAAGGCTAGGGACTTAAAGCCTGCGTGGATTTTGGGAGACGGGAGGTCTCAAACGAAAAGTGAGCGTGTACAAGAAAGCCTGGAGGACACAACGTTCAGAAGATCCCTTAATTACAAATTCCACGCGTTTCCCATACTATGAGCTCTATTTTTTTATACCCACCTTTAACCTGTTGGACAAGAGTTCTCACATGGAGACTCAAACCAGTGGTTTATCCATGATAAAGCAGCTATTTTACTAAACACCTCCTCTAGTGAAAGTTGAAAGACTTGTACCTTGATGTAATTGATATTAAAAACACAGGTTGAATCTGCCACGGAAAGATTCGATTGCATGAGGTCAGGCCATGTAGCTGTAATAAGTTAAAGTGCTTCCCTCAGTGATACAGAAATATATTAGGATGCCCTTAAGTTCATTAGTTATTGCCTTGGGTCATAGTTTATGTTCAGTAAATTTTATTGAAGTTCATTGTTACGGCAATGACCTGAACTCTGTCTGTTAAGTCTCCAAATAATTTAGTAGAGATAATGCATTTTGTATAGACACGTGAATTGTTTTTTCTTCTCAAGATTGTAATTTCAAATCTTTCCAGTTTTGCCTTCATAATGGCAGATTTTAAGCAAAGTATAAGTCTCTGCAGCTCCACCCTTGGTGTCCCTTGTGTGCGAATGTTGCTTCATTAGTCTGACACAAACACCTGGTGTTGCGCTTCCAGTCTCTGGAGGATGTTTCAGCATCTGGCACGCACTGTGATCCTTTTTCATGTGTGTTTAATCTTTTTATTGACGTTTTATAATTAAAAGTAAGCAGAAACAAATCAAGGATAATATAAAAATGAGAAGTTTTGTGCAGTTGCAGCGGCGTAGTGCAGCATATTAGGAAAAGCAGCCAAATAATAACAAAAACCGTGAAGGATGAGATTGCAGTATGAAACGCGGCGTCTTTATTGGCCGCTCTCTGTGGCCATGTTCTTCCTCAACAGGGCTGATCATCAGAAAGGGGGGTTGATAGACCCCATAGGTAATGGCTATTTGAGTAATTGATTCCAGGCTTTTTATTAAAGCTTCTGTAATTAATAATCACTTTTAAATGCGTTCCTCAGATTTTAGATTGCTTCCTGCCTGCCCATCATCTTCTGCCCTTTCATATTTCATACCTCCTTCTTTTCCTTCCCCACTTTCCCCGGAGAGCCCCCGATCCTGCAGCGGGCGATCCCTGGGGATTTACTGGCCGGTGTAACGCAGTGCAGGGCTCGCTGGTGCTACTGGTGCTCCAGGCTCACCTAACCCGGCCGAAGGGCTGTGCTCCCTCCCCTCCTCTGCCACCCACCTTTGGGGCCAGCAGGTCCCCCTGTGCTCCGCTCTGCTGAGACCCCCCCCTGCAGGGCTGCGTCCAGCTCTGGGGCCCCCAGCACAAGAAGGACATAGAGTTGCTTGAGCAGGTCCAGAGGAGGTCGTGGAGACGGTCAGGGGGCTGGAGCAGCTCCCCTGTGAGGACAGGCTGGGAGAGTTGGGGGTGTTCAGCCTGGAGAAGAGAAGGTTCGGGGGGGACCTTAGAGCGGCTTCCAGTGCTGAAAGAGGCTGCAGGAGAGGTGGGGAGGGACCCTTGGTCAGGGAGGGCGGTGGTGGGATGAGGGGTAACGGCTTCAGACTGACAGAGGGGAGAGTGAGATGAGATGTGAGGAAGAAATTCTTCCCCGTGAGGGCGGTGAGGCCCTGGCACAGGCTGCCCAGAGCAGCCGTGGCTGCCCCCTCCCTGGCAGTGCTCAAGGCCAGGCTGGATGGGGCTGGGAGCGACCTGCTCTGGTGGGAGGTGTCCCTGCCCAGGGCAGGGGGTTGGAACTGGGTGGTCTGTAAGGTCCCTCCCAGCCCAAACCACTCTGTGATTCTCCCCCTACGTCAGAGCTGGGGGAATCCACGTGCTCCCAGCAGCTGCTGGCTTTGATGACTGGGATGCTCAGCTAACTGGGGGGACTGGAGGAGTCAGGGACTCTCTCCATCTCGATTTGAGCAAGCACACGAGGCCAGCGTGGCTTGGATTCAGAAGCCTCGTTTCAGCTTGGTCTTAGCACTTGACTTAAAAAAGTGTATTTATGTTTTCAGAGCACCAGCGAAGCTCCCCACAGAGTAGATAGGAAGGTTTGTCGCACCAGCATGTTGCTTTATCGGCAGAAGTTGGCAGGGAAGGAAAAGAAAATGCTCTGGCTCTTCAAGAGTATGTTTCCTTGTATAATTTTGAGTTGGCAACCATTAATGTAGTGAAACAGCACATTCTTCTTGTCATCGCCAGGGTTAAGTTTATTCACGTGTGTTTTTATAACACTGGTCACATGGTATTATGGTTTGTATTTTTTTCTGTGTAAGTTAAAAGGAATTGAAATGTTAATTACCTCCTTCATGTCCGCTTCCAATTGCCGCACTGGGCACACGGCTTTGACCCCGCTGGGGAGGGGCAGGACGTTTCTGTAAGGTATTTTGTCAGGACGCACAGAGTCTGTGCTGTAAAAGCATTTGAAAATATCAACATTCTTCAGTTTGTGTGGAAAGGAGCGATTTAGAGAAAACTTTGTGCTGCTACTGTAATGCTCCTCTGAGGTGAAGTGTAACCAGAAGCCTTGGAAAAAAAATACAGGGGGAATAACTAGAATAAATGAAGAGGGAAATTGCCCGTGGATGTCTCTAGCAGAGCTGAGGTTTCAGTTCAGTCACTTAAAAGGACGGAGCCAAGTCCCACTGGTAAAATCACGCTTGAGTTTTACGTGAAGGGCATCATGTATGTCGTATGACAGCATTTAAATCTAAAGTTGACATTGATAAAGTTCCAAAACATCAGTGATCTGGTAAGTTAAAGATATGGGGAGTTATATCCCATTTGACTACAGCGATGCAATGGGCATCTTTCAGAAGTGGAAGTGCCTGCGCCAGAAGTTTTTAAAAAGACTTTAAGCGTCAACTGTAAAAAGGACAGTTTTAGGAAAAAACCTGGGATGGGTTTATTTTTCCTGTCGTTATTTCAAGAACATTTCAGTCAGTTCTTGCTGAGGGGGGTAGGCTGGGCTGGCAGGGGTGTCCCTGGGGCAGGGGGTGAGCTTCGCTGAGATCTGCCCCGGGTACAGCGGGACGGGCAAGGGCCGTGTCCACCCCAGGGCACCTCGAGCGGCATCTCCATCTGCTGATGGGCTGAACAAGCCTGATGATTTCCAATCCGGCAAAGTTTGGAGCCGTTAGGAATGTTGGCACTGCGATTTAATCAGACCAAGATTACTAGGGGTGCTGTGCATTAATCTAATGCACTGCAATCACCATTGGAACCCGACCGGTTTGTCACCAGCATCGAAGTCTTGCAAGGACTGGGGTGTCTTGGAGGGGGCAATAAGTGGGGAAAACCGACCTTAAAATTGTGCGTGTTGCAAAAATTCCACGTTTGCTGGGCTTGTGCCCCTCTGTGCTCGCGTGCTTGTCGAAGGTTGCCACTCGTGTGGGGCTTTTCAGGTTTCGTTCGCTGGATTTCTGGCTGCAGGCTGGTGTAAAATATGGCTTTGAAGATGAAGTTCTAAAGGGAATAAAGCAAACACAATAGATGGAGTGGCCGTTTGTCAGGAGACCTACACGAGCCGTTAAATGCTGTTTCCCAGTTCAGGTGTTGTAAAAATGAGAAGTGTGCTAATATAGGGCTCTATTGATCAGGAAGGGTCCCCGCATCTCCCACTAGGAAACATGATGTGCTGCGGCGAGTTCCTTCGCGAGACGGCCAATCTGTCCTCAAAACGGCTTGGATGCCTTTTACCCACTCGCTGCCTGGGTTTATGGAAAATATCTGAGCCAGAATGGAAATTTCATGAGCAGAAAAGAGGCTTGTGTGGATATGAAATAGCCTGTGACTGTAAAGGCCTCCTGCATGCTTGCTGTGATTCATGAGTGCAGAAGATGGGCTCTTCCAGATGTATTTTTAATGCAAGCTTGTACTCTGCAGAAATAAGGTTTTGAGGAAAACTTAGAAAAAAATTCCTTTTATTAGATTTATTTAAATTAATATGAAGTGATCTGACCATCAGCAAGATGTTCAACCTGCAAATCTCTCTCTCTCAACTGAAAAGGTTTATCCTGAGTGATAATAGAAATGGCAAAGAAAATGGCAAGAACCCATCAACTCTTTATCATAGATGTGGCCTGGTTTCACACCGACCTGCAGTGCTCGGTGAAGGCAGGGCTGGGATCGCGTTTCCCAAACTTCTTGCCTCAGTCGGGCCACAGGCAGCTTAAAACCAGCTTAAAACCAAGTCTGCCTGCGTCGTTGGGGTGAATGCTGGAGTTTAGCAAGCTGTTCTTTAAACTCACAGCTCCTGGGATGATAGGATTTCAATTAACACTGTGGCCTCTTAAGAAAAAGTGTGGAAGCCCATGAATTTTCACGATTGCCGTTCGATGCTAGAAAAAGATGGGAACACAGTTATGGGTCGTGTACCCGCTGCGTGGCTCCTACCTGTCGGTCTGGCTTGTGTTTGCTCTGAGCAACTTTGCGGAGTGAACGGGGGCTGCTGGAGATATTGCTGCTCTCGTTCAGTGAAACGAACAGGCACGCTTCACCTGGAAGGAAGGATGTTTTATTTTAATCCTTCTGTTTGCACCTGAATAGTCTAAAATTCGGCTTTGTTTCACGCATTAGCTGAGAAGCCGTGGAAGAGAGAAGCAATGCACAAAGCCGGCGGATGGTTTACGGGGAAATGGTAAGGAAATGGAAGGAAAAGTAGATTAAAAATAATAACTTCCCTTATATCATCTGTGGAAGTGTCGTGCTTTGCCTGTATGTTAAAATACAAAGGGGCATTTGTCTCTTTTCCTCCACTTTTTGTGAAGGGAAAAAAATCAGATACATTTTTTTCCTGGGATGAAGCACATTAATAAATGGGATCCTTTAAGGAGAGAGACGACATCGACAAGAGGTGCATAAACATTAAAGTAATTTTGAAGCTGGTATTTGAGTCATTTTATTTTAGGAAGTACAGCAGGTGTAATTAAGGTTTTACATCGGTAAAGGTATCGAAGCAGGTAAAGCGCTAAGCAGGTTCTGGCTCTGCAGGTAGATGGTGCTGGTTCAAAGCTACAACCTCAACCACCGAATAGAAAGTTATTTTCCCTTCCTGGGTGCGGACCGTAAGTCAGGGCATTGCATCAGCATCGTGTTGAGAAATACTGGATTTCAAATCCTTTCAAAGCCATCATTTTAGATGAAAAAATGGCGCCTTAGTTCCGTTCCGTTGCTGTGTTTGAGGTGGGGCAGGAGACCATCAAATATTCAGTTTTTACCTGCTTCTAAAGTGAAAATACAGATAAATTTTAGGTCTTTCTCACAGGGCAATTTATGACTTTGTTTTTGCAAATTAAAAGTCTTGAAATTGTCTTCAAAATTTTAAGAGAGATGAAAACCAAAAATGGCTCCTGTACTTCATTAGCATTGTGTATTTTACTGTTGCCTTTATGGCATTTATTTGTGCTAAAGGATAAGTCTGAGACAAGCATCGGTTAAGGTAATGGGATTGTAAAGCAATCACGTAATTAGTTATCTGACTTCAGTCGTTTTAAAAAAAAATTTATAGCTGCGTATCGAAAAGCTGCTGCTGAAAGGGGAAATAAACAGCGGTGTGCGAGAGGAGCGGGCAGCAAACGGGACGGGAGCTCTCGTCTTGGGAAGTAAGACGGTCTGATTTGCAGTCCTCTCGTCAGCCCCTCGGATAATCCCAGGCAGCAAAGAGGGAGCAAGGAGCAGAGGGGTCAGAGACCTAAAAATTCGGGCTTGTGGCCACGGGGCTGGGTTTCTTTGGTTTTGTCCAAAGAAAATGGCAGGGGGAGGGAAGTCTTCCAGTTTGCTCCTGGAGCTGCTCTGAGAGAGGGGGCTGGATGTGCGGGCACTGCCCGCCTTGCCAGTGTAATCACCGTCTCCTCCTCTACCGTAGGCGTTCCTTTTGTCTATTAAAAAGAAAAAACAAATATTCTGCTTAGGAGGAAGCTGTATTTTTACTGCTTTTTTTGCTATTGCGACTTTATTTAATAAAAAAACCCCAAACCCCAAACCAGAAGAAAGCTGAAGGGAGGCGGGGATTGTGAGACGACGGTTTCCAGTTGTGATCAGAACTATACAGGGAGATGTGCGGTCTGGACATGTGTTTGCACCATCGCCGTATGCGTGTGTTTTGTCTGACTTAGGAAGTTATTCACAAGTATTCAATTTGTATTTATTCATTTCCAAACAGTCTGTTTTTAGGAGGTGATGTCTTCAGATTGCTGTTCTGTAATTGCGGAATTCCCTAGTTTAGGTACCAAGAAAAGAGCATCCTTCTGGGAATTTCTGTGTATTTACTGATTTCCCCCATATAACCCCCAGAATTCTCCAGAAATCTAAGGCGTATTTATCCATTCATTAAATATTTCACTTAGATCCTGAGGTTTGGTCTTTAAATTTCCATTAATTTGCACTGTTTGGTCTATTGAGGTTTTCATTTGTCAAAATTGTTAGCTCTTGGGTATTAGTTACGCAAATATTGATGTGTAGCTTTGGCCTGTTAGCTATCAATTGAAATCAGGAAATCGATAGACTTAATAGCTCCTCATTACAGAGTTGATGCATTTGCAAGGCTGAGTCGCCTATTGTCAGGGAACAATCAATTCAGTCAAAAACTATTACACCATCACCGCCAGAAACTGTTTCATAATGTTTTGGTGTGTTTATAGCTGACCCGAGCTTCCACAGGGGCTCTGGACAGAAAACAAGGCTTTTTGGGGTCTCTTGTCATAGAGTTTTTCAGTCAGAGGCATGGGGTGGCGATGGCAGAGGCTCGGCAAACTCGTGACGTGCTGTCCCCTGGCAAGTCCCGCCGTGGTTTGCAGTGGTTTATGTAAACGGGTTTTTTAGGCAAAGACTCTGCTTCCTGGCTTCTAGCAGGACTGAAAATTTCCCAAAGCTCTTCCCTGTGTTGTTGATGCCTGTGGTGCAAACCGGGAGCCTCAACCCGGAGCGGTGCTCCCGGTGCTTCAGCCATCACAGCTCCCAGCTGGGGGGAAGGCACCAACTGCCCGACACCAACCAAAGCAGCAGAAAGCAGAGCCCGTTCTTCACTCTCCTGAAATATTCCAACCGTTTCCTTCTCCTTCTCCAAGTGTGTGGTGGTGATTTCGCGGGATTATATTTGAAAAGGGAATTGTGAAGCCATAAAGGCGCGCCTCTGAGATTTCAGGCTTACATACGTGTTAGAGGAGACATGTATTTTCTTTCTTTTGCTCAAGAAAAGCCTACAATAGTTACATTTTTGGTTTAGAACTCTTTGTAAGGTAATTAAACGTAGTTGAAGGATTCTGAGGCGGCTACAAAATATACGTATACAGAGAAGATAATGCCTAAAACTGACCGTAGTACTTACGGTGGTTTGTAGAAAGGAGTTTGTAGGTAAAGACTTCTTTCTGGCTTCCAGCAGCAATGAAAATTTCCTAGAGCTGTTGGCCGCGTTGGTTGCGGCTCGCCCTGCCCCGTGAACGAGCGTTCACCCTGCTCATCACTCCATTAAAAAAAAAATAATTAACGATTATTTTACAGTATATATGTGCATCCTCTGTAAACTCTCATGTGCTTGTTGAGCTGTGCTGGAGGAGTAATCGTTAGCGCACAGAGAGCTGCTTTCGTTCCCTTTCTGTGTCGATACAGCGCGATGGAAAAGTTGCGGTGGGAAATTGCCTGTAGTTAAGGGGAACTTGGTTGGGCGTCGTTTAAGCTGATTTCGGTGGTTTAGCCGTGTAGTTGCAAGGAGCGTGCTTCGTCGTGAAACACCACGGAATGGGGAGGGAAGAAGCAGCAACAGTCGAGTGTAGCAGTAAGGGTACCGTAGCTGTGGTCTGATTTTATGCTAAAATGTATGCTTAGGGGAGCAATTGAATCCTTTGCTCAATGTAAATGAGAAACGGCTCTACGGACTTCCAATGAATTAATGACTTGCCGTCAGAAGAGCCTTATCTTTTTGATTTAGACGACAGTCCCGCAGAAACATATGCGTTTCCTCTAAGTTCGTGTGTAAGTCATCACACTGAATTTAAAAGAAATGCGGGCGTTCAAAGCATCAGACAACTGAATGTTTGCTGGTTATTATTTTTAAGTCTATATCCCTGTTCTCCAAAGTAATTGCAAAAGAGTTGTGCCGTTCATTTTATTTCGGTGTTTTTCTTCACTGGGAAAAGATGGGTTATTAAAGTCAAAGAAAAAATCCAGACGCTCGGTAAACATGTAGGATGAGTGAAATACAGACTAAATTAATGATATTTAAGATGACATACATAATTATAACAGAGAGGTCAGGGTAGGTGGCAGCTTTCCCAAGTATATAGTGTCAGAAAAATCCCCGCAGTATATATTTTAATTGAGTTATGTTTTCTTTCCTTCACATTGAAGCATTAAGGTATTACCCCATTCCTGGGCCTGTGTTCCTATAATTTAACATGGCAAAATTCCCAGATCTACATTTTGACAGCAAAACCACATCATGCGTAGGCTCCTTCCAGCAGTGAAATGCCGCTTCGTATTTGTCTCCAAATCGTCGTTTTCTTTTTTGATTTAAACAATAATATCATTAATATCCGGCGAAAATAAATTTTCCAAGGGCGAGGATGATTTGAACGCTATTTTCGAAACGTGAGAAATGTATAAAAAAGAAGAAAAAAAAAAAAAGGGAAGAAGCCAACAGATGTGACAGAAACAAACGAAACTGTACGGCAAAGGGCAAACACGCGTGAACAGAGCGCGTGGTGCGCCCTGGGGAGCCGGGCTGGCCGTGCAGCCGCGAGGAGCCCTGTGCGAGGAAGCGAGAGGCTGAGCCTCCTCCGTCAGCCGAACGCTTAGTCCTGTCCCGAGCTCCAGGAGTCGGGGAGGTGGCCGGTGCCGGGGCTGGGTAGGGCGCAGCCGGGGAGGAAGCCCCTTGCCGAAATAACCCTCCCTTGGGAGGTTTGTGCTCACTAAAAACAAAGAAATGGAGCGGCACAGTCAGCCACTTCAGGCTTTCGGCTTTCTTGGACGGAGTCGGGCTTAAAGCGCTGGTGCCAACAGCAACAGAGAGCTGGAGGGACGCTCGCCCCGTCGCCATCGTCCCGAGGCCTTTTTCCATCAGGAAAGGGGCCTTCAGGGGCTCCGTGTGCTGGGGCGTGGGGAAAATTTACTTCGCTACACATACTCCCTAGAGAAGGAGTTTATTGTAATTGTTTGTTCCAGTAACAATTGTAAGAAAGGGTTTTTTTCCCTTTTATTTTAGTCTTTGATTTGCCTCCAACCCGTCCCAGTTAGCCGGCATCCCTCCCCGTGCTGCTCCAGTTACACTTAAAGAGAGCTCAGGGGGTAACGAATGGGAAGCGGACCCCACAGCGATACCCCGGCTGGCCGCTGGTGGGGGGGGGTTCTGCTCGCTTGGCAACGCTGTCTGCGGCATCACAAGGAAGGACACGGCGGAAAAAAAGATTGTTTGTGTCCCGGGAAGGCTCTGTCCTCGAAGTGGGTGAATGGGATTAGCTAAATCAGAGGTTTGGAGCAGAGAAATAGTCTCAAGGAATATAAAAAGGCAGGCGACCCAAAGGTGAAATCCTCCGTGCTCTGCTTTTATTCTGGCATCTCGTCCAGCGGAGAGGTTTGAGCCCGTGCGTTCTCTCCGTGGCCTTATTCTGAGCGGTGTCCAGAGGAAAGCACACGTGTGTGCGCCCGTGGGTGTGCGCACAAACGCGTGTGTACCGTCATGCACACGCACCCCAACACACGCACGCACCAACGCTGCTGCGTTAAACCGGATCGGACGCTTGGGAATGAAGGAAAAAAGCGGAATCGAGCCTTATCACTTCTAAGTGCATCATTGCAAGTTTTCTGCAGGGTCTCTGCCTCAGTCAGCGCTGTTTCATTTCTTTAGCTAATAGGAACTATTCATTATTTTATATTCTCATTATGCAAGACGCGGATCTGTGCTTTGTTTGGCTGTAGCTGTGCAAACCTCACCTGGAAAGCAGCGTTATGAGTTTCTTCACGGGCTGTTCTGGGGGCTCATCACTGCGGGGTCTGAACGTGTCACCAACATGAACGCTTTTACCCTCACAACAGCCCGGTGAGGTGAGTGAGTATTATTAATTCTGGGCTTCCAAGAAGAGAGCAGAGCCAGGAGCATGACAGGATCTCAACTCTGGGGAACTTTAAAGCAGAACGCTGTCTTCAGCATACTTAATTTTGCATTTAGCGTACCCAGACCCAGCTCCCGTTCACCTCAGCTGCCCTACATGGTTTGTTCGGTGCGTCGGCCGGGTCAGAGCCCTGCCTTTCCCGCAGAAAACGAGCGGGGCGGTTAGCGGTCGGGCAGCGATTCAGAAGCCTGGTATGGGATGCAGGTCTTCAGGGCTCATTAACTGCAATTAACGTTACCAGCTCTCCCTCCGCCCCATCGCCTTTGCCGGCCGTTCTCCCGTTAGCTCAACGCGCCTGTTCCCTCCTGGCTTTTTCACTTCCACGTGGAATGGTTTCATCCCTCCGTCAGGAGCTGCCGAGAGCTCCTGAGAAACGGGTGCCTGGCTCCGTTAAACCGTCTTCTTCGGCCTCACCTGGAGCAGCAGCAGCATTGAAAATGAAGTCTGAGGTTTTTAAGCTGGTACATATGTGTTGGACACAACCAACCATGCGACGTCGCGTATATTAAGCCGATCTTCAGTCTTTTGGGGCTGGAAAATAAGAAATCACGGTAAAGCAGGAGCAAACAGGATTTCCGAGTGTTATGGTTTGACTAAATGAAGACGGATTTTGACTCAGAGGGCAAAAGCAGCCACTGATTTTGTAGAAGTTAAATTTGCCAGTAATTGGCAGATCAATGCCGTTTCGCTGTGTCTTCGTAAGCGGCTGGACCAGCTGGACTGAAATCTTTTGGAGAGCATTAAGTGTGGGGTGGGTGCGAGCACAGGAGACTTTAACCCCAAACATTTCGGGTTTGACAGACTTGCAAGCAGCAACTCGAAGCAGGATCTTGCAGCAGGATGGGTTAGGCTATCTATTGTTACCAGGGCAATGTATTTTTATATATATATACGTGTGTGTGTGTGTGTGTATATATACACACACGTATATATATAAAAGAAATCTTAAGCAGTGGCCTACCAGAGTCATCAACAGGGATTTAAAATAATCTTTAGCAAGTGGGCTCTGCAAGACCTCTCAAAAACTTTGGCTAATGTATTTTTGGTATCTCAAATTTTATTTTCTACCAAATTTCAGGGGAAAAAATAGGAATGGTTTTGGCTAGAAAAACGTTTGGGATTGGGGGTATCATCGTAGGCCGAGGTAATCGGCCTGGGGGCGGGATTCCCGTTCTGGAAGCAGCCTGCCGTGCTGCCTTCCCTTGGTTTGCGCCACGTTTGCTTTCTGGGTAAGGTGTTTTTTTTTCGTGAAATGAGTCTCTGCAAACGTGTTCCAGGATTTGTAGTGTTCCAGGCTCCATCAGAGGCAGGCTGGGGGTAAGGGGGAGAGCCTAAATTGCCAAATCCCTTCGTTTGTTGGGCCGGCTGCGGTTTGCGTACGACAGCCACGTCCGTGTTCACACCCGTACCTCCAGGTGAGCACGTGTGGACAAAGAGCATCGTGTCGAAGGCTTTGCTGGGTCGTACGTGCTTTGCTGCCCGCGCTGGTCGGGGCAGCGTTTGGGCCAGCACCGGGTCTGTTCAGCGCTTCGGGAGGGAGCGAGTTAGAGCATCTCCGTGTGGAGCCCGTGTCCGTGTTCACCACGAAAAAGGGGTGAATTGAGGAGCTTGCAAAGCCAGGGGAGACTGTTCCTGTAGTTAAATTTAACAGGAATTGTGTTTAAACCACAATCCCTTGTGTGGAGTCTTTTATTTTCTGTTGAAAAATGGGTTTTTGTTGATCTCGGTGGCCGTGCCAGCGTTGGATGTGTACTTACTGCATGTCAAATGGGTATTTATCTGAGAGACCAGAGTCAATCTATGGGATAAGCATGAGACTTAGCTGAGAATTGTCTTGTTTATGCTGGCTAAGGCCTAGACGAAATGGGATTTTAAATACATGTATCGTATTTTATTGGTGCTAGACAGATGTTTAGCTGGTGTGAATGGCATTATTTCATGTACCCGCCAAAGGCCTGGTGCAGGAAAGAAGGGGGGAAAAAAAAAAAAAAAGTAATTAAAACCAACCAAACAACAATTTGCTAATCTACATTTCATTTTTCCTTTAGCCACTTAAATTGTGTTCAGTGGTTGAGGGCAGCCAGGGGTGGTTGTAGCTGCTGTGCGTCTCCCCTGATGCGTTCCTGGGAATCAATATATGGACTGGAATAAAAGCATGGAAGTTCCTGACACCGAGCATCACAGCGGCACCGCGTGTCAGCGTGGGATGCTGCGGAACCGTTAAAATACACATAGTAAATACCACCTCTGGGGAAGACTCTGCGGATGATACCGCACTCTATAACGTGCAGTAGGACCAAAAAACCCACCCCTGGGCATGTGCAATCGCCCGTCTCCAGCTTTCGGCGTCGCTTTTTGAAGGGTGAACAAAAATTGGTCCATGCAAAAGCCTCTGAACACCCGCAAAGTTTCCGCCCTGCTGTCCTGCGTGCCGTACAGCCTGCCTCGTCCACAGCCCGAGTCCAGCTACAAATCTTATTTCCACGGTAGCCTACGATACACCCCATTTTTTTTCTGTACATCCAGTGTACGGTAACGTTTTGCTGTTGTTTCTGTACAGCTGGATCCCTGTGTATAGTGGGGTGTGGCTGGATGCAGAAATACTTTTATTTATCTGGAGGTGTATAATAGATACCTGTATAGGTTTAACATAGACAAATTGTTATATATTAAACGTATATGTAATATATACACTCGTTAGTTTGTACATGCAATATAGAGGTTATTTGGGATAGAGATATATAAAAGATAGAAGAACCCAGTAATTGCCTTTAAGATCAGAGCACAAAGCATTACCTTGGATTTTACAAGGCCAGCGAGCAACAAAAGAGCAGTAATTTATGAGCTCAGCGTAAAAGAATAGCATAATTGCATTAAAAATTAATGCTAATGAACACTAAAATGGGGAAGGTGGTTATGATGAAAGTTTGTATTCATCTTCCCTGGTTTGAATGATGGCTAGTGGCTTGATTAATGGCTTAATTTCTATCAATTAGCGGGGAAAAATCTCCTACGAGACAAGGGTAAATTGAGCATTGAATTACATATCTTGCTTTTGTGTGCTGAGAAAAAAGAGCGGCGTATCTCTGATATTAGCCGCAGTGACAAATGCGGTGTGCCCTGCGCCGGCGCTCCCGGCGGGCTCCGGTGCGGTTCGGGGGGGGAGCGGCCGGCAGACGGCCAGCCAGCTCACCGGCCCCCCAGCCTGCGCTCGCTCGGCCCCGTCCACGCTTTCCCTTGCTCCCTCTATTCGGGGAAGGAAAATATCCAGCAATTTTCAGCGGATTAGGGCTGTTTCCTGCCACTGTGTTTGTTGAGGTTGACTTCTTCCCAGAATGTTTTCAAAAACACCCCAAAAGGCCTCAAAATGTGAGTGAATGTAGGAACCAGCACGCGGGTGTGAAGCGCAGCGGTGAGGGTAACCTGCGTGCAGGCTAAACGCGTGGCTAGAGCAGAACTCCAAATGTTCTTAAATTGCTTGAATGGCATGTTTAATTCAGAACTCGGCTGCTAAAGTTTCCCATCGTGCCTTCTGCTGGGTTTTGTACCAAATACTTCCATTCCTTTGAAAGAAAAAGCTGTTAGAGTTTTCAAATACTATGAAAGCTAGGTTGTAATTATAATGCATGAAAATAGCAAGTTGTAAATACGCTGGTACTTACTAGAGAGAGTACTAGAGTACTCACAACATGCTCCTTTAGTGCATTATAATTGCAGTACCAGAGTACTTACAATTGATTTTGAAGAATACGAATTAACAATACAAACTTTCTCTGGGCACAGCTGCTCATTTTGGAGTATGTTTGATTGTTTCTGTGACTTTGGCTGGAAAAAAGTTCTTTCTTTGGAAGTCTCAACAGCTAGCAAACAGTGTGGCCAAGTGTCGAAACGGCGCTTTGACTCAGCGGAGGGGGATCCGGAAATGTCAGAGGCATCAAGCTGGTTTTATCAAGGCTTAAAGTGGTGAGAGGGAAGAGGTAGTTTCAAAATGAATCCTGAATTCCCCTCCGGCTGCACGTCGGCGGTCACCCCGGCAGGGATGCTCGGCTGGCAGCATCTTCAGGGCTCGTCATCGGCGATTTTCCCGTCGCCTCAGACAAAGGCGGGGATGCGGCCGGCGTTGTGCGGGGCGGTGCCTCCCTCTAACGGCTGGCCCTGCCGCGGCCGGGCTGCCAGGCATCCTTCATCCCCAGGCAGCTCCCGTCCTTCTTCGTCCCTGGGGAACTCCTACCCTTCATCCCTGGGGAGCTCCCATCCTTCTTCATCCCTGGGGAACTCCTACCCTTCATCCCTGGGGAACTCCTACCCTTCATCCCTGGGGAACTCCTACCCTTCATCCCTGGGGAGCTCCTGCCCTTCTTCATCCCCGAGGAGCTCCCGTCCTTCTTCATCCCTGTGGAGCTCCTGCCCTTCATCCCTGGGGAGCTCCTGCCCTTCATCCCCGGGGAGCTCCTGCCCTTCACCCCCGGGGAGCTCCTGCCCTTCTTCCCTGGGCAGCTCCTGTCCTTCTTCATCCCCGGGGAGCTCCCATCCTTCTTTTTCCCTGGGGAACTCCCACCCTCCATCCCCAGGGAGCTCCCAGCGCCGCCGAGGGTCCCACCTGACTCGAGCTGGGCAGGAGGAGAAGGGACTCGGGGTGAGGGGCCCACACTGCGTTGACACACAAGCGTGCGGGAGCAGCTCCTTCCTTGGCTGATTTCCTGCGGTTTTCTGCAAAGGGATCGTGCTGGGTGGCTGGTGCAGGAGGTCTCACCTCTGAGTTGCTGCTGCTGAAGGCACCAGCGAGGTTCTGCACCCAGCTCTGCCCGTCATCCCGGGCGTGCTCGGACCCTGGGAGAGGTGTTGGGACTGGAGGTCACGCTCTGCAAATACCCGTGGCTCCGATGTGTGCCCCTGACAGGGGACAACCCCCGTTAGCTGGTGCTAATTGTCTCCAGCACAGAGAAAAGATTTGAGGGGGGAAAAAAACCCCTAAAACCCAGAGTTCCAAGTTTTGCAGAGTCTAGAGGTGACAAACCCAATGTGAATCCCACCCATCCTGCTGGATTTTCGCTCCTCCTCCTAGTGCTTTCATTTTGTTTAATATAAATATCGCGCTGCCACGCACTGTAGAAGACAATACGTCTTGAAGCCTCGTAGTTTCTTCTCTCTTCTGTTGCAATTTGTCTAGATGGAAACTTCATTTTTCTTCGAGTACATCAGTGTGCATAGCTTAAGTAAAGATGGGCTGGGATTAAAAAGCACCGTGCGTGTGAAAAACCACAGTGGTGTTGAAAAACCACCAGGTCCGTGGTGCCGCTGTTCCTCTCTCCGTGCAGTTGTACGTATACACTTGTACAAAAACCCTACCTGAGCTGGCCCGAAGTGAAACGGGATGAAGGGGAAAACATTTTCCTCTTTAGCTGGTTTGTAGTTGGGTATCTGTTGGTGTTTTCTTCTTTGCGTCCTCCACTGACAGACAAAAGAGCAGAAAAAACCAGCAACTTTTTTTTTGCAAGTATTTCAAAGTATGTTACTTAAAGTGTATTGTATTTTCAATGGGTCAGTTAAATTAACCAGCTATGTCCCTTTAAATATAATTAGTAAAATATGAAGAAACATATATTCTAAGGAATATTTTATTATGTCATTGCTTTGATTCTGAAGTTAGACCCGCTTGGAGGAAAACTCTTTAGGTAAAGGCATGGGTTCATTTTCACATTCAGGATGAAAGATCAGCAGTGGATCCAGCCCACGTTACAAATTTACACCTAAAGATTATACGAGAAATATTCAGAATATATTTTTATTTATTCACAAGGTTATTAGTCATTTAATGCTTCTGTTTCAGTGCTTGTTAAATCCTTAGCGGGCGTCGTCACCAGTTCGGTCTCTGAAAACAAGCAAAGAAATGGGAGTGTTCTACGCAGAGCTCGCGGGCAACTTACTTTTGCTTTTTCCCGATTCTCTGGTGTTTCTCACTGTGGTGTGTGTGAAATTTTTGGATGGCATCTGAAGGATGAATACGCATTGTATTTCTAAAGCGGCACTTTAAATTCTTGCTAATACAGACTGAATCGATGGGAAACCCGCAGCTGTGAAAGTTGTGTGTGGGTGTGTAGATATGTGTGTGTACATGGGAAGATGGAAACAGATGTACGTACAGGCGGGAAGCGTGACATCCTGCATCACCTCAGAAGGACAGCTTAAATCCGCCCTGCCTGGGCTATCTGGGGCAAAAATCCTTTGATTACTATAAAATGATGTTAACTAAATGTTCCCCTAATAGACTCCGTTTTTCAGTAAGGGGCAGAAACAGCGACGTTTATGAGCCCAGGTGGCGCCTTGGGGGGTTGCGGGGGAGTGTGGGGCTGGGCAGGCGCAGGCTGCACCCCCGCCTCCGACCCCCGCGGGGGTCCCTGGCCGCGCTGCCCCCTGCAGACCCTCGGCGGGGGAGTGCTGGTGACAGGGACAGTCCTTGTGACTCACCCTTTTACGAAAAACAGCCCCGACAAGCCCCGATGCAAGATTTAGTTTCTTTTTTTCGCAGTAACACATAAAAAGACTCGCTGTGCAATGAGTTAGTATTGATTATTTTTGTTTTGTCTGTAGCCTCTTAGCTTTCTGACTCCATTATTTTTGATTTTACTATGAAATACATATCCTTTCTACTGACATCTGACAAACAACATATGGAAGTCGTTTTATCTACCAATAATGTGTTTGTCAAAAAACTCCTACGCTAATGGGTTATGCTTCCTCCAGTCCATTTTCCCCTAGTGGATGTCACTGATGTAATTCTAAACATTTACTGATTTTTGCCCCCTTAATAACTTGTCATTCCCATAGGTTTGTGCAAGATTCGTGTAAGATACTGGAACAGGCTGGGAATTGAGTGAAGGGTTTGTGAAATACGAGTTGAGCGACTGCTTGTACGTTCACCTGCCTTTCTCTGATACCTGGCTTTAAACCTGTGACTACCAGGGTCACTTATTGTTCCTTTGTTTACCTGCAGAGCCTGATGAATTAAGATTTCCCCTCCCTGGCAGGGCATTGGTGCCTTTGGGTTTATACTCCCTACGGGATCCTTGTGAATCTTTTTTCAAAAAGACAGCTTTAGCAGCAAGGCAACGGAACTTTTAAACACAAGCTTAACTGTAAGCGAGTCATTTTTTTCCTTCTGAGTTCAAAAGAAAGGGGCTTAAAGATGTGCTCGTGCCTCTTGTCCTGAGCTTTGCCAACACTGAAGCTTTACTGAGGCTTCCAGGGCCGCGGGGCTGGGCGTGCGAGGAGCCAGCGCAGCTCGGCCCGCGTCCCTCCGGCCGCCACCCGCTCTCAGCCGAGGACACCCCGCGAGCCAGCCGCCCTTCCTGCTGCTCCCTGCCCGTTTCCCCGCAGAGGGGCAACCCTCGCACTTGGCTTCAGGGCAGTTGTTGGAACGTCGGGTCCGGAGCAGCCCGAGTGCCGTACCCAGCCTCAGCAGCGCGGGGGCTTGACGTTCTGCGCGTTCAGCGTCCGCAGAGATGGTCGGCACATTCTGATTTGGCTGTTCGTTGTGTTCGTAGAGACTAAACGATATTCCCAAATAATTTTTAAGCAACGGGGCAGATTCTTCCTTGCTGCTTGAAAGTTACGTCCCCTCCTCTCTTTTGGCGGCCTCCCCTCTTTTCTAAATGCTGCTGACAGCAAGACCTGCCCACTGCTCCCCGACACAGCGCCTCGGCTGTTTCAGGCTGGCCCCAGTGGGCTATGTATAAAGCAAACGCTTCTCATAACTCGGTTGGAGGTAAATCGGTGATAATTGTAAAGGAAAGCGTGCCGTTAGAGAACAAATTCGAAAATAAAACAGTTTTGTGTACAACCTGATGGTAAAAAATGAGGTTGTTAACTTGGCGTGCGCGTGTCCAGTCCGGGCGTATTTCTGGGCTGCCGCTGTCTTGCTTGTCTGAAGCTCCACTTACTTGGCATTTCTAGACTGAAAGGAGTTTTCAGTGGTTAATCATTGCAGAAGGATGTAAGTTACATTTCTTTCTTCTTGTGCAAAAGAGAAAGTATATTCTGCAGCGCATGTGACTTTGGATTGAGAGGGTTGTCTACAGAGAAAGAATTTGGCGCTTCTGGGTTTCTTGGTCTGTCTAGTGTTTAAAGTATTCTTGTGTGTTCATGAAATGTCCGACCAAACTCCAGGTACCAGAAAAAATGGCACTGCTTTATCCTGGGTTGCTTTTTCCTCATCTTTTTGGCAATCTCCTTTTGACTCTGTTGCTCAAGCCCATGATTCTGTGACTCCTGAGCTCAGGACCTTAGCTTCCTACCCGTCTGACCTATCCAGAAGATCGCTTGGTGGAGCATGAAGGAACTAGCAACGCCCATCTGACGGCAGCCCGGTTCAGAGTGGCTGATAGCAAGGTGGGCAGGAGCTGCTCTTCTTCACCTCGCTTCGCTTCGCCGCCTTCTTCTCATCACTGGGAGCTGCATCCGCTTCATCAAAATAAAATCTCAGCCTGGGATTCAGAAATACCTTGTGAAGTACACGGGCGCTGTAAGACCTCGCAGCTCAATAAAGAATCAATTTTGCTCATTTGACGAAACAGCTGCAGTTTTGTCACCTACAAGCCGTGTGAGCACACAACATTTAGCGGGTTGGGAATATTTTATTGCCGGATCCTAAGATTTTTTTTTGTCAAATTCACCTAACGACGTAGCTCGTGATGCTGAACCAATCACTTCGCTTGTCACGAGGAGAGCGCAACGGTGGCGCGTCTCTGGGGACGTCCGCAGCCAAATTCACCCCCACGCAAGCACAAGTAGTTCTACTGCTACGGACAGACGGCACTCCACTGATTTGTCTGCACTGTCCCCGAATCCTTAACTTCTCCAGGAAATCCTCGTGCCCTAAATCAAGCTGTTACCCTGCAAGGACATCTCTAGCAAATTCTTAAGTTGGCATCTGGAATGATACCGTACATTGAACAATAATGGCCAAGTCGCTGTTGTTATTTTTACTAAAGGAGACAGTTTTCTTTGTAACAGAGTATTTTGGGCTGCATTACAGGTGGATTTTTTCCTGGTATGTACTGTTGTAAAATACATTCAAGGCACTGCTTAGACACGGCATTTATCATGGGCGTACGCTAATGTATACTGACATTACACCTTCTCTTTGTAGACCAAGCCACCCTAGTAGAGCAAGTGAAACGAGTAAAAGAAATTGAAGCTATTGAAAGTGACTCCTTTGTTCCACAGACATTCAGATCCAGTAAAGAAGTCAAAAAGGTAAGTTTTCAATATCCTTTCTTGGTGCATAATCCTCTCAAAGTCAGGTGGAAGCTGCGCTATTAATACAGTTTTCATTGATGAAAGAGCATCAATGTTGACAATCTTAAATCCCTCCGATGACTCTCCGATGCTCTTGGTGTGGCGTTCAAAGAAGAATACATTTGAATGTGTAAGAATTTCAATGAAATCAGCTGTCCTGACAGTATATTCTACCTATGCTGAGCAACTCTGATTTGTAAAAGTGCTTTTAGTATCATATCAAGCCATGGAGATTTGTTTTAGGAAAAGCAGAAGAATTAAATTCTAAAAGTAATCGGACATTTACACTGTAATTAAAGAGAGGTCGGTATTTTAAATTCTGCTTAGCTGAAGGCAGACCTTTTCAGACCGCGTTTACTCCCCGGAACAAAAGGGCGTTGTTTTCAGACAGCTTTCCAAAAACCTAACGGCAGGCATCCAGGTTTCAGAGTTTTACCTGCATTTTGGCTGCCCAGTCTTCTAGGGAACTGGGACGCTTTTGTCTTTGGAGGGACGCAAGCGGAGGTTTTGTGCGGTTCTTCCATCTGACGGCGAGGCGGTTTGAATGAGCGCGGTTTGTTTCCCCCAGAACGTGCGTTTTCTCGCCTTTTCACAAGTCTCCGAGAAGTTCACGCAGCTTCTTCAGGAAGTGATCCAGAAACCCAAAGCGAGGGCTCCACAAGCTCTCTCGTTGCCTTTAGCAATACCTTTTTCTTTCACTCCATGTCTTTATTCCAGACCTTAGTGCCCAGGGTGTCCCACTAAGCACGCTGGGAAGTATAGACACGAGGATCCTTAGTTGCAACGGGAAGAAAGCTGAGCCCTCAGTGAAGATACTGCCACATTTGGGAGTCTGAGGGTAAAATAGTCAGATGTGTTTCTTTCTTTTTAGTCAATAGAGCCTCCTGAACCACAGTACGAACCTGTAACCATCGGAGCGGGAGCGGTGGATGCATCTGCTCCTGAAAAAGAACCACCACCTGCCAATATTCCGACTGCCATCAAATATCAAGACGATAATTCCTTAGCACACCCAAACGTAAGTGTGCCGATATTTGCTGTCCCTGCAGAACAAGGCAGCCCATTGAAGGAGGGCAGGTTCCCGTGTCCTGACAACCGTTTTGCTGGGCTGCTCATCAAATAGTCTGTGGTCTGAAGGCCGTTAGCTAATGGGCTCAAAAAGGATCACGCTCCTTGCATCATCTAATAGAGAATAATTACAAAAGGAATTCACCAGTGATGTAGTTTTAGAGTGAGAAACGAATTTTGTAACGAAGTAGCAGGGGAATTTAAGATCGTATAAAAATTTCTGCTCAGTAAAAATTCAGGAAAAATTGCTTGTGGTTTCTGTAGTTGGAAACCCAGTGGAAGACTCAGAACTTGCCCGCCTTGCCAAATCAGAAAGCTTTAAATACACGACAAACTTCGGCTCCTTTTGAATCGTTGTGGCTGAGCTTGTAATTGGAAGTAGGGGTACTTAGAGCAGAGCGGTTTTAAGAGTGAGCAAGTTAAAGATGCCTTGCAGTAACCAAACTCGTGCGGGTTCTCTGTAACCCATGAGACGTGATGAACTTGCCGTTTCAGGAGGAGACTGAACGTGGAATGTCTTGGCTTTCCGATTTTTAAAGTCTCTGCCTTTCCTAATGGATTTATATCACCTTTGTACTGCAACAGCCCTCCACAGCTGGGCTTTTTCTTTGGGCCCTGAAATAGTCAACACGTATTTCAGTAGATCATTACAAACAAAGAGAAAGCTAACGAGGCGTGCCTGCTTTTCTTCCTCTCCCCCTTCTCCCTCAGCTGTTTATCGAGAAGGCAGAAGCAGAAGAGAAGTGGTTTCAGAGGCTGATCGCTCTTCGGCAAGAAAGGCTGATGGGCAGTCCGGTGGCCTGAGCGAACTGCTGTGACCATCCCATACCATTTTCCACGAATGCTGAGAAATCCTACCATTAAATTGTTTTGTTTGTCTCTTTTGAGGGGATTTTAGTACTCAATATGAGTTGTACAGAGAATAAATGTTTCAGCTGAATAAACAAGAGTGTTCTATCCTCCGTTTTTTCTCCCAAACTCGTTGCTGGGTGATTTGCATCGCTGAGCTGTAGACGGGAAGGCTGTCCGAGCAGTGTGATTCTCTTTTTTGGTACTGAATTCCTCTGGGCTGCGAAAAACCCGACAGCCCAAGGAGATGCAGTTTTATACCTCCCAATCAAAGAAATATATATAACCACGGAGCAGTTTAAAGAGAAATGGAAACAAGGCTGCCAGAGGAAGTCCCGATTTACCAGCACTCAGACGGCAGGAGCACGAGCGATCCCACCCCGGGCCGTTACGTCTTCTGCGGCTGGAGGAGGATCCAGGGTAAAAGCTATCGCCGTTATCGCTCCTTCGTTATCTCTCCTTCCTTCTGTTCTGCGCGGCGGTAGCAGCTTCGGAATCCCAAACATCTGCGGACTGTCTCCTTGCCGAGGGGCTCTTCTGAACCGATGCGTTCGTCCGCCTGCTCCAGCTTAGCCCGGCTCCTCGCTTCTGGTGGGCTCGAGGGGAAAGAAATGTTTGACATTTCCTCGAACATCCACCCACTGCTGTCAGCATCCAGGAGCAGACGTAAGGAAAAAGTCATGTTATCCTTTCAAACAAAATCGTAAAGTGTTCAGCAGGTTTCAAGAAATACTATTTTGTGAGCCATTTTAAGCACATTAAAACATTTGATTATCTGTAAAAGACAACTTTCTGTGGGTTTATGGGAAATAATAGAAATATTACTGTATGTAATGACATGGACCTCTGTGAAACCTGTTTCTGTGTATAGCGACTGTTTTCAGTCTATGAAGCTTCCATTTGTCCAGGTGTGACTTTAAAATAATGAAAGATTAGTCCATTTAAAACACTGAAAGATTGGTCCATTTAAAATAATGAAAGGTTAGCGAATTTAGCCCAAGAGTGTTTCCAAAAAACATCTGTCCATCATCCAGTTAAATGCCAGAGATCAAACAAACAAAATGCAAAAGTATTTCTTCCGAGAAATAGCAAATCCCTGCAAAACCCGTTATATCAGTAGAAGACTAAACTGAGCCCCCCACCTCTGGACGTTCCTCGTTGGAGATTCCCTGCAGCAGCTTTCCTGTGTGAGTGAAGAAATTTGTCAGGCTTTTTTTTTTTTTTAGTGTTATTTTTCCTCGTTCCCAGATCTGTGCTGAAAAAAAAATAGAGGATGATTCTGGAAGTGTGCTTTGGTTGTCTTATTTTTTTTAGATCACTGGAGTGAACAGAAAACGTGTTACATTCGCATTCTGACACATTTTTATTCTTTCTTTTTGAACAGTGTTAGTTTTACTTAGCCCTGCACTAAAATGGCTATCCGTGTTTCAAGGCGACCTTGTCTGCAACAAAAGGTGGGGAAAAAAAAATTGTTTCCCTTGATTCATTTCGGCGTTTTCAAACAGTAAATATTTGTCATTGTTCTGTCTTCCAACCTCCTTCTGTGTTTCTTTGATAGTTAATAAAAACTCTTTGGTCTCCCTGTAAGGCACAGGTGTAAATTCCTCTTTTTCACACATTATGTTGATTCTCTTGGTATTTTTATTGGATGCAAAGTGATTCCTTTTGTGTAATTTGCAGCCTTTTGGGACATTAAAAAGTTCTGCAAACTGGTCTGTTACAAGTGAATAAGACTTGGCGGTAGCAATAGGGTTGTACCTGCTGTTGCTTGTCAATCGGTAATCATAAGTACGTGCTGGAGGAGAACCGTGAGTGAGATCTGGAAAGGAAATGGAAATGGCATTTAGATAACCTGAATTGAATAGAAATATGTGCTGAAATAAGCCAAACATCATTTGAAACACAGAGCAAATCAATATCAAGTTGATTTTTGTAGTTCCAATGGCGGACTAGGGATCAGAATAACCAGTAGATAATTCCTCAGAACTCTGCGGTGTTCATGAAATGCGTAACTTGGTTATTGCCCCCGTGTCTGAGAGGGGACAGCTCATTTAAGAGGAGGGTTGTTTCTGGTTTAGGCGCTATGTTCTGTCACCCAATCCCAATTCCTGCTTTGAACGTTCGTTGTGCCGGAAGTTTGTGAAGTTACTGGTGTTGGGAGACGAAGGAGTTGTAGGATGGAGTTTTTCCCCAGACGCCACCTGCTACAAATCAGAAGATGAACTGTTGCTGCAAACCCGCAGGTTCCTGCGATATGGGCTTCTGAAGACGCCGAAAGCAAGTCAGCGATGCTCAGGTGTGTGTCCTGGGGGGGAGAGCTCCCGGGGAGCTGGCCACCCACCTCAGCCGTGCCAGATCTTGTCTCTTGCAGGTGAATTTTAATCTTGCTGCGGGTCCCTCGCTGGGTGCGGCTGAGCTGAACATTCAAACCACCGCTCCTCGAGCCCTGAGCGGCCTTGTGCAAGACTCGCTGGCAGGGAGGCTCAGCGCTGGCCGAAGCCCGGCCCCGTCGAAGGGGCGCTGGAGCAGAGCTCCGCCTCACCGAGAACCTGCCGTCTTCCTTCTGCGGCTGAAACCTTCAGCAAAAATAGACCCAGTTCCGCTGTGTTTGCTCCTGCAGAGTGAAATAAAGGTTGTATAAGGCCAATCCGTGGGGTTGTAAGTGTAACTGTTTAGACGGCAGCACTCTTGGATCAAGTTGTGAGAACCATCCCCTTACTTTGCGTTTACTTGAAGAGTAAACCTGTAGAATAAGAGTAAACTTGAAGAATAACCTGTGATAGGTTCTTCATTTTCCTGTCAAAGGCAGGCAGACTGCTGAGTATCAGAAATGAAGTATGGAGGAAGGCAGCAACATCACAAACAAACCTCACTCTGTAACCAGCTGTGCACGACCAAAGAGAATCTTGACAAACTTGCTGCTTAAAATGATTTTACAAGACTTGGACTCCTTACAGATGGGTTGTAGCCAAACGTGCGTGCCCTCCACCGTTCCACGTGTGGGGCCGTTTTGCTTGAGGAGAAGATAGCGTGTGTCACCTGATCAGCCAGATACAAACTCAATTAACTATGTCGTAACGTGGACATGAAACCCACACCGGGGTGTACAAGTGGATCACCTTTAACGTGGGAAAGTGCACTGCTGACGCTCCACCCACGCTTTTCCTGGTCCAAAAACGAGCGACACCTTCCGATAAGGATTACTTCATGGAAGCATACCCTGCTTCCTTAGTTCCTTTGCTTCTGAGGTCTTCTGATGTTCTCACCTATTGCATTTAGGGCTCTTGCCTATGGAAAGTTTACTTTTTGGTCGTATTTTCCACACTCCTGGTGAAAGGGAATGGGTTCCTGATCAAGAAAGAGAAAGAAACAGCTGTTTGGTAGTCACCCAACCAAAACATAGGACTTTTAGCTGTGATTTGCAGTTTGTAGGGACAGCAGTGACAGGGTTTTGTCATTCAGGACCCTGTGCTGGGGTGTCTCGGGTACAGTCTGCTCTAATGCCAAACTACCTTAAATCTGACTCAGGCGGATGGTGTGTAGGAGTGAAAAGATAATGCTGTAACTTGAGCCATTCAGAGTTCTGGTAGTCAGCAAAGACCTCTACCCCTAGAAATTACATTAGCAAACTCATTTCACTTAGCCTGCTGAACAGCCACCGCCAATTAAAGTCAAACCGGGCTGCTTTTGATTTGATAACTTTTAGGTAAAATGGTCACTAGCCCTTTCTGGTTTATTGAGTCATCCAGCGTCTCCACAACTATTTTTTATTATGATAATTGCTTGAAAAGGGGCTGTGTTTAAATTATTATCATTGTTACAACATTTTAGAGAGATTTTTGCTACTAAAATAGTGGTATCTAAGAAAATACTGCCAGCCAGGAGATCAGATTTTGCTGCTTCTGCTTCAGTCACTCTGATGCAAGCAGGACTGGATGATCCCAAAGGCCATTTTCCCATCAGTAACCCAAAACCAACCCTCTCGATGATTACAGTTTTCCATTTGTCAAGTTACAAGAAGGAAGTTATTTTTAGTGGAGCTCCTTGAACTCTACAAACCTGTTTCAGGAGAGATCAGCTTGAACCCGTGACTGACTCCACATACGACACAGGGCTCTGGTGACTCTTCAGCTCACAGCAGTAATAAAAAACCAGGCTGGAAGCACTGAATTTAAAATATTCTGTAATTTTGACTTAGCTCAGCATTGCCTAATTTCTTTTTTCCTGCCTGTTCCTTCCCCTCCTTGTCTCCCTCCTTGGCTAAGACCAAGGAAAAAAGAGCAGCAGTGGCTGGGCCAGGTTATGTGACCCTGGGGAGCAAGACTTAGACACTGAGTCACTCTGGAATTCCCACTCCGGGCTAAGCTGTGACACGACACGGACACGTCTGCTCTTTCTGGAAGGCAGCAGGAGTTGAAGCTCAGCCCAGAGAGGGGAGGAGGGAGCTCGGCGCTAACGGCAGCGCTGAGCTGTGCTTCGCTTCCAGCCGGGCTCCCCCCACCCCACCAAGGTGTGAGCCTCGTGGGCTGGAAATGGCTACGCCACGATTTAAACCCCGTTGAAACTGGAAATCGCTACTTGGCTGGCGTTTTGCTCCTTCAGAAGTACAGTATGGACTGGGGCTGCACGGTTGCAGGGGTGGTAACGGTATGAGAAGCCTTTGGGCCCTTGGGCATCGTTTTCGAAGGCGCTGTTTTGAAAAAGCTGTAGTTTCAAAGGTGTCGTCTCTTGCTGAGCTGCCGCGGTAAAAATCTCCTTCCCACTCAATGTCTCTGCCATCCCAGAGCAGTTGTCACGCTGAGCATCAGTGGCTGGCTAGAAAGGCCGTAGAAACAAGATGCACGTAGTCTGGATTTGCCCGTTTCCTTCCAAACCAGAGCTGGAGTTTGGGTAACAAGACAGAGCGGTTTGTCTCGTACTTTTCTGTTGCCTCCTGCAGCTTTTTGAATCAAAAGTACTGCTCGAAAGGGTAAACTCCGAATATTTAGTGTCTTGTGTGGCGCAGTCCCTGGGGGAGCTCATAGGAAGGAAAAACGGACCGATCCCTTCCCTCGTCAGCAGAATGAACTGGCTGAGGGCTGGTGCCCCCGCTGGCCAGCACAGCCGGGCTCTGGGGCTGGCGGGGGAATGGGCACCTTCCTCCAGGCCCCCCAGGGCTCCCCATCTCCGGAGGATTCCCGTGTTGCAGCTCTGAAAGGAAGGCACGAGCCCATCTCGTTAATTGTTATTAACGGGGACTAAACACAGCTAACGTTTGTCAAAATGCCAGATTGCATTTTTTTGGATACCTTCTCAGTGAATTTCAGAGGTTGGTTGTTTTTTTAATAAATTATCGTCATCTTATTTCAGAATCCATACAAGTTACAGAGCAGGGCGACTATGTGAACTGAATATATATTTAAATAAAATACTAATGTAAATGTTGTTACACGTCTACCTCCAGTTGCTTGCAGCAGAGCGACGCTTTTATCTGACATTTGCGAACAATTTATAGCAAACGGCCTTTGCAAGAGATGCTGCCCTGGGCCGACGTTACGGCTGGAATGCAATAGCTGTGCCACCACGCCGTCAAAAGGCCACTTCCATGAAAACACACTTAAGCCTCTGGAAATTGCCCTGTGTCTTTAAGCCTACCTGTGAAAGAACTTAACTGTGAGGAGTAAGGCTACCTCCCTCACGCCAATGCATTTTAAATTTAAATAGTAACTGCTGATCCTTACAGAACTGACTGGGGACTGAGCGCTGATTGTCTGAGTCCTCTCAAATTACCTTCAACCTTGCTCCTGACATTGCTGGGCAGCACACGGAACCGCCCAGCGCAGCGCTGAGCGGGGCCCCCGAGCGCTCTCTTCCCGGGTTTTTCCAAACCAGTTCAGGAAAAGGACCTATTTTTTCATATACTGGGCTGGTTCTCAGCCGTTGGGTAAGCAGGGCTAAGCATTTTCCTGTGCTTTTGGGAGTTTGGGGCTGGAACAAGTGTAATTAAAAAGTAATTGTGTAATAAAGGCTGGGATTTTTTTCTTCAGGTGAACAGCGAAAACGCCTCTTGGCGATTAAAACTGACAATTAATTCTTGCCTTACCTGTGCAACCAGTCATATTCTGAGCTGTATAAACTGGATGTGTGCATTTATTATACTCGTTTTCTACAGGACTAATTTAAACGCGGCGTTAATAATGCCTGCTCAACGAGCAAGATTCGTCTTTAGTTTCAGAGACAAACAGCCTAAGGCAGGCAAGACCTTTCCCATTAGCTCAATTCCTTGAACACACGCAGCACTGTCCAGGCTGTGGTCACCGGTTTTAAACAGTGGAGAAATGTGGCTTCACCTGAGGCAAAGCCCCTGAAGCAGGACAGCCTGGGGTTTCGTTTCCTATGGAAATGGGCTCTTGCAGGCGCTGGGTAAACCACGCAGCTCTTGCTGCCTCACTGACGTATGGCCCTGGGCGGGTGTACTGCTGTCCGTTTTGCATTTCTCTTTGTCTGATTTTACAGCTCGAGGCCGCGGCCAAATTCTGAGCTCCATTTCGGCGATCCTCACCATTGACCTGATAAAGATTTTGCCCCAGGAATACACTTGCTGCCAGCAGTTTGTTAGTGTCTCTCCCCAGTTGTAAGAGAAATGCCCGCAGCCCGGCAGCCCGAGGTCTCTTCTCTTGGTGCAGGAAGCCTCCAAGCCAAGTGCCAAGTGGTTTTGCCCCAGTCGTCAGGAAAAAAACCCTCGTGGATGCCACGGTGCTGAGAAGAGAGTACGGTTGGGTTTTTTTCCCCCCTCTCCCTCCCAGTGCCAGAGAGAAGTTGCCAGGATTTAAGAAATGACTATGTCATCTCAGGGAAGACTGTTCAAATTCAGTGTCTTTAACCTGGAGGTTGTTTGGCCGTTGGGAATGGCAAAATGAGGCACTGGAGAGACTCAGGGACAGAACTCCCTCTGCTCCCTAAGACTTTAGCGTGCACTGCCAACGTTTCTGGAAATCAATAGGTGCTGTACAGGACGGCAGCAGAGCCCATTTAAACAAATACTATTTTTGGATCAAATCCTGGAATCAACGATCAACGCTCCCACTGGGGCCAGGTCCTGACTGGTTTTTGGTTATGTTGTTTTCTTAAGAATGAGACTGTGTATATTTATATGCCTCCGTTTTCACTCTGCTAAACAAAAACCAGAACAGAAGCTGGAGGGAAAGGTCGCAACATTAGGGCTGATTCAAAGAAATGCTGTTTTCTCTCGATGAAAAATTAAACTCGGGAACTCATTGCTACAAATAAAGCCAAAAAGCTTAGAAACCCTCGAATGGATTATTGCTCGTGTAGAGGATTTGGGAAGTAACATCCAAATACTTTTAAAAAGACACAGAAGCTTATCCTGCAGGTCTGGGCAAGGAGTTTGTGTTACAGCGATGCGACAGGCCAAGGGCAGCTGTGTCGCACGCAGCTCTTCTGCACTTTCTGGCCGTTTCTTACGTCACATCCAGCCCGAGTAACTCCTAAATAAGACACTGGCCACCACGGAGACGTACCAGGTAATCCAATCTGGCAATTCCTGCGTTGTTTGTCGTGCTGCTTTGTAAACAGCTGTTAAATAAGTAAATGAAATAAAATATTGATTTTTAAAAGGGAGCAGATCTCTCCCATTTCTGTGACTCACGGAACAGACTTCCCCAGTTCTTTCAGCCGCCTCAGAGAAACGCAGAATATCTCATTCTTTTGCGCCGCTGAAGCCTTACAGATGCAGAAGACTTCAAATACACTTGACACAACCTGAGGAGCTCTCTTGCCGTCTAAATGATATTTGTTGCCCTGACAACGGCACGCAAGCATTATTTATTCGTTCATACATTATTGAGAATCCTCTAATTTGTGTGCGATGGGAGGAAGTTGGTCCGCGAGTGAGTTATAAATGGAAGGTTATCAACAACTTGTAGAACTCGGGGACAACTCTATATATAGCTTGTGCCAGTGCAGGCTCTGATGAGGCCACAAGCCGTGTTTCTTGCCCACCGGTGGTGGAAGGACAGGGTGAGGGATCCCCTGCAGCCACGCAGGCTGTGCGTCACGCCCTCTTGGGTTTTTATCCACTCCCAAGGCAGAACAGTAGATTTTAAGGATATTTCCTCATTATATACAGGGTCTAAAGGGAGGCTTGGAGTGTGCACGGAAACGGTTTCCATCACAAATTCTTGGGTGGGAAAATGGAAAATTTTGGACTACAAGACAGACATCTCTTCCTGTAAAAAGCAGGGATCAGTCTTCGCTGGTTTGCCTCTTCCGTAAAATACAGTTCGACTCCTCTGCTAATGCTGACCCTGTACTTCTGGAGAGGCGTTCCATTTTCATCAGAGAGAAGAAGAAAAGCACCTCTGGTCAACACCGAGAGATAGTTTTACTTTGGTCTTGCTCTGTTGACTTCATCAGGGTAATTACCCCACTTCTAAACCATCTGATGCTCCATCAGTGTCAGACCCGGCGTCTTCGAGCACCGCTGAAGAGACCAAGAGGGTGTCTCATGATCCAGGTTAGATTTCAGTAGAAACATCTCATGATAATGAACTCAGGAGGGTTTATTCTTTCGTTTTTCTCGGTGTCTTCTTTGTCTACGCAAACTGGATATTTCTTTTTGATGTTACATTTTCATTTTGGGACGTATTTATTTTTAAAACAAGGGAACCTTGTAATTCAGCTGTAACAATGACGCATTTTAAAATCGAGCTAGCAGTGTCGTCCTTTGGGGTACAGTCTTAAAACGGGTTCTGGCGCTCATTCTCGCAAACCAGTTGCTGGCTGGCGCTTTGCCTGTTTAGCCATGCATGCAGGAATGCGATTTTCACCTTCATCCCCACTAGTTAAAAAAAATCCTTGTAGAGAAAGCGTGGCTGATGGCTACCCCAATATAAAGGCAGAGATATTCCTGTGTTTCTCAGCAATTGCACCAAATGTTTTCCACATATTTTAGTACAGTTTACATGGCCGGGCTATTCTAAATAAGTCAATCACCGTCAAGATCTTTTTTTTTCAGCACCGCTAGAATTGATTTGTACTCTGGATGGAGCAGAAGACACAAGCCAAAGTGAAATCGCTGTGGAAAAGAGCCACTCGGCCTCAAGAGTTAAGATGAACAGAAGAGTTAGTAGAAAATGTTTGGGGCAGGAACCTAAACACATACCCTTGGAACAGAGGGAGAACAGAGAATTATAAATACCAACAAAACATCAATATGGCAAAATGACCTTTTGTTCTAGATGAATATGTTCAGCAAAGCTCTGAAGTCTGAATCAGATTTAAATAGTCATATCACCAAAATGAATAAGAATTAAGAAGGTAAATTAATTCCTAAGGGAAATCACTGTAGAACTCATTAGTTCAGGAACAAGATACCTTAAAACTTTTAATTAAAGATAATATTTACTGCAAATGAATAAGAGTTGGCAGGTTTCAGCAGAAACCATAATCTCATTTATGCAAAGTTTTCTTCTATTAAGGCAGACATCATTAATCTCATTGGAGATGCCCTCCAGACTGACAGTGCTGTAGCACCGAGGTGATTTCTTACAGAAGTCTTTTTATCTACACAAAAGAAACCTAACTCAAGCAGACACCAACCGTAAGAAGGCCGGAGCAATTAGAGATATCACTCTGTGCAAATAGAGTACTGGCTTGGCGCGTCGGTGAGCCTCTCGTAATGAGCTCGCTTCTAACGGGGCCCATCTTCCCACCAGCGGCCGGGAAATTAACAGCTGGATCTTGTATTGCTTGGTCGTCCGCACAGCAATCCGGCTCTGGGTCTGCTCGGACTTGGAAAGAAATTTCATCTTTTGGAGTCGGAGTCCGCAGACAATTAAGCAGCAAAGTGTAGGTGCTGTGAGGGACTCGGGCCAGCTGTTGGAAAGCCCCACATTCCTGCTGCAGCCTTGTGCAGAAGAGGTTTCTCTTTACAAGGCTGAATTCGTACCAAGGCTACACGGTGCTCACGGAACTTGTAGTCTGGTTTGTGTCCGTGTTCAGAAACATTAAATAAATATCGCAAAAAAAAACCCACCCTAGTTAGGTTTTGGTAGAAGACTGCCAGCAAGTTAACCACACCGAAACAAACATTTTGTGAAGATGAAGCTCCAGGAGGATAAGAATTTGCAGGGTTTTGTATTTGGCGCACTAAATGTGTCAAAGAAAATCCACCTTGCTGGTTTGGAGTGAACATTCGAGCGCTCTAGGATATTAACGAACTGCCATAATAGCAAAACCAAATTGATCCAGGGCATCTGTCTATTAATCAAAATGTAACGACAAGTAATTAATAAGTGAGCGCTGTATACGACCTAATCACTATGGTAAAGCTACTGCTATTGCATTTCTAGTATGGATAGACTCCAGCTTCAGAGGAGTTTTTGGAGATCTGTGGATCGAAAGACTAACTACGGGGCAGAGGACGGCTTTGCTGCAACGTTTGCCGTGTGTTTGTGCGTGGTTCGAAACAAAGCTTGAGTTCTGTCTCCGAGCAATAACAAAGTTCTTTGATAACATCATAACTGGCACAAGATTTCGTTAGAAAAAGCCCCAAAGCAGCAGAGTTCACTTCCATGACGACCGCCCGGGTTGTTTTATTTGCTAATCTTTCATCAGGAATGTACAAACAGTTCACAGGCTTCACCTGGATAATCAATGGGTACCCCTGCTTCTGTCATGCTTCCCTGCCCACCCGTCAGCCGGCATAAACGTTTTCCCTGTAAGAACGGCTCAAACTCGGAGCGCATCTTAAGGCCGCAACATCGCCGCTTGCTAGGATCTGAAGAGAAGTCTACATCAGGAGACAGCAAAATCAATGCTCACCCGATTACAGATATTTTTCAAAAAATATTGCAGGCTCAGTTCATTCATCTTTCATGTCGGGTTTTCCACGTTGGGCCAAATACCAGCAGAGCTGCTTCTGCAGCGTGATGGATCTTAGCGGAACAAAGGATCTCCTTTCATGACTGCCATGTCAATACTCCGCTGCTCTCTAATCCCACCTGGTTATCTGGGGCACATCTTCTGTCTTTCCTCAAAAAACTGGGATATGGGAAGTGATGGGAGGAGAGGAGGACAGGTTTGTAGCAGAGTCTGTCCCCTCTCCCGCACGTGTTGCTCTCGCATCTTGACAGGAGATGCGAGAGAGGAAACGACCCCCAGGCTCCCAGCCCAGAGAAACTTTGCCATCTAGACCAGGAGAGTTTTTCCAAACACATAAATGTTTTTCTCCCATTTTATGAAGAATGAAGCTGAGATTCCTGTACCTCTGGTTCTTTCAAACTGCCCTTCTTCAGGAGCAAGTTGATCCGTAACCACAGTTCTTACACACACCCCTGCATGTTCACAACCACTCTGCCCTCCAGCAAACCTACGTAACGCTTCTTGTGTATTTGCTCCGCTCTTTTACAGAAACCTTCCTTTGCTGACCAGGCCCAGCGACAGGCTTTGCTGAGGGGTTTCTCCTCTAAGCTGGCCGTGGGGCTGCTTCTCTCTGCCGGGAAGATAAAGAGCTCTTTTGTCCCTTTCTGTTTAGCCAGGAATCCTAACTGGCCTCACTCCCAAAGGTTAAACAACACGGGAAGAACTGCTGGCCAGAAGGTAACTACCAGAAAGCCCCCGGGATCGGATACTCCGCCTCAGTGCTCAGCTGCTGGGGAGCGAAATGTAACCCTGCCCCACGAGCGGCTGGGATGGCCCCAGCAGCAACTACCGTCAAATATCCTTCCTCCAGCCCGCCCTCCGTTTTTCCTCATTGCTCTATTTTGCTGGAAAAGCTATTTACAGGCGCTTTTAGCGCAGGCCGGTGATGCTTTCCGGGGGTGCCACCGCTCGCCCCAAGGCTCCCGCTGAGGCGGCCGCCTGCTCCACGCCGCCGCTTTATTGGACTGCCACCTACTGGAAAAATTACAACCGTTTTTCAAATTGCCCAACACAGGGTAGCGGCCAAGCGCGACGGCCCCGGCCCGCCAAAAAGCCTGGCGGGAGCTGGGGTGAAGGCTGGGCCTGCTCCCCGCCGGGGCCTGCACTCCCTCCATCACCCCGCCAGCCGGGCCGGGCCGGGCCGGACCGGACCCGGCGGCCTCGCTGGGCAAACCGGGGCTTCGGAAGAGGTAGCCCGAGGCGCAGCGTGCGGCTCCGGGCGTGGGGCTGCCGCTCCCCGCTCCCTCCCCCCCCCGCTCCCCGCTCCCGCCGGGCCCCGGCTCCAACCTTCCGCCGCGGGGCCGCCAGGCGGCGCCGGTTACCACGGCAACGCGCGGCGCCCAGCGAGCCCCGCCCCTCTCGGCTCGTCACCGCCGCCGTGGCCAGTGGCGGGCGCTGAGAGGCGTCACGTGGGGCAGCGGGCGCCGCCGTGAGGGACCGGCGGGGCCGGCGGCGCCTCAGAGCGCCGGGGAGCCGCAGCCATGTTCGGGGGCCTGGGGCGCTGCTTCGAGGAGGACCCGTTCTTCCGGTGAGGGGCCCGGCCGGGGCCTCCGCTGCACACCCCCCCCTCCCGGGGCGCCGGGACGGGCGGGTGGCGGCGGCCTCTCGGGCCCCAGCGCTTGGAGAGGGGCCGGGCAGGCTGCGAGGGGGCGGCGGGGAGGCCGCGGCGCTGCCCGGCCGGCGGCTGAAGGAGCTCCCCGAAGCGCCGGGGGGACGCGTGGCCGTGCGGGGTTAACGGCCGGCGGGGGTGCGGAGGGCGCCGTTCAGCCGTGGCGGGGTTTGAAGCGGTGCCGGGGGGTTTCAGTGCCGGTCTTGCCTCTCGCTCCCCTCTTCAGCAGTGCTTTGCTGCCGCCTGGCACGGGGAAGAACTTCATCCTCGTTTCATAGCGGCGGCGACTGAGGAGAAATCTTCACTGCCATTGCCTTGAGCTTCTTGGTTTGGTTGGGTTTTTTTTCTATAGCTTCTTTTAAAGTGGGCAGGTGCTGGATGTTGTAGCTTTTCTGGATTTATTCCAGGGGGGTTTTTTGCGGTAGACTCTGCCAGGGAGGTGTAGATTGGACATGAGGAAAAATTTCTTTACTGACCGAGCGGTCAAGCACTGGAACAGGCTGTCCAGGGAGGCGGTGGAGTCACCGTCCTTGGAGGTGTTCAAAAAACGTGTAGATGTGGCACTTTGGGACATGGCTTAGTGGGCACGGGGGTGTTGGGGTGACGGTTGGACCTGATGGTCTCAGAGGTCTCTTCCAGCCTTGTGATTCTGTTTCTGAGCTCCCGTTGTTGATGCACACATTGAGGATAACACCAGGTGTTGTTGTATTAAAACTTTGCAAACGTGAGATCGGTAAAGGCAAACTGTCCGTCCCCTTGTCCTGATTTCCCGAGCGGACATTGATGCTTTACCTCGGCAAATGTGGGAGGTTTTTGTTTTTATACCATGAGCCCAATGATAGCGCCGGGGGTAGAGCCTGTCTGTGTATTAAACTCTAAAATCAGTTTGTTTCCCATGGGAATCTTTCTTTGCCCCTGGAATCTAAATTGAAGTGGGGTGTTGTGCAAACGCTCCCCTGGAGTGCTGGGACAGCCGAAGCTGCTGGAGTATCTAGTCTGGCCCCAATTTATGTCTTTTGTCAGAAACTAATGCGTAGCAGGTACAATGGGATGAGAGAACTCAGAGGAGCCTGCGTGACTTTAGTTTTTCCAAAGCCGTGGCACTGGCTATGTGGAGCTTAATTACAAGCGCAGGGGCGGTGCCGGTGGGTGGATGAGGAAGGGTAACGCACACCGGGTAACGCACACCGGGCCCTGTGCTGTGGGTTTGTTGACCGTATCTTGGTTACGGGACATTCTAGCTCCGGTTGCCTTTGTACCGCTTAAAGCAGAATCTGCTGCCGAGCTGCAAAATCCCATTCCCAGCAGCGGAGCAGTTCCTAAAGCTGCACAAGGTGGATTAGTGCTGTTGGTCTCTAGGAATATGAGCGCTCTTATGACAGCTCATCAGTTACGTGCAGGGTGCACTGTGCAGAAAACTGCTCTGTGCAAATCTTCTGCGTGGAATAAAAAGAGTAATGGAAATTAAGTCTTGTTTGTAGTAATTTGTAGCGTGCTTTTGAAGTACCAGTTGCTTTCCTCTTACACCTTTTATTTATTAATTTTTATTGTGCCACTGATGCGGTTTAAACTTGTAGGGAAAAAAAGATTGCAGAAGATAGAGGAAGGGCGTGTGTGTGAAAGAGATGAGAGGGAGAGAGATTGATATTGAAATTAATTTTCTTAGCAGTGTCCTTGTAGATCTGGTTTGCATATAGTTAAGGAAATAAGCTTATTACTTCAGATAAGATTAGCTTCCAAAATAGTGTAATAATAAGCTTCTGTTGCCTCACACGGAGAGATTTTTCACTGCTGAACTGGAAATAGTGCCTGGGTTAAAAGAAGCGTCTCCATCTGCGAGCAGCTGTCCTGGGGACGCAGCAGTCAGTCAGGCAGGCAGGCAGGCAGCCGTAGGGCTGTCCCTGGCAGCCTGGACAGGTGAAGTGGCGTCTCCTTTGCCAAGTGCACTTGGCCTCTAATTCACCACTGCACTGGTTTATCGTTCCAGGTGTTAGCTCCAGCGTGGTTCCGCAACCTAAGGCTTGCACAACTTCCTAAGTTAAAAAAAAAAAAAAAAAAAAAAAAATCTAATACTAAGTACAGTCTTCCGAAATAATAAACTAGATTTATTGTTCTAGGACACTGATTTCTCAACTGAGCAGAAACACCCTGAAGTAAGGAGTAGCGTTGTGCTTGTGCTGTAACACCGGGGAAGGTTTCAGCTGGCACACTGAGCCGTAAACTTCAGAGCTGAAGCCTGACTCGTACAAGAACTTCCCAAGCGAGATGCATCTTGGTGAACATCTTTGCTTGCAGATGTGTTAGCAGCATCAGCCTTCTGGGGTTTAATGGCTCCTTCTCCACGTAGCAGCCGTACTCGTTTGAGACCGTAACAGTCTCGGAGGCTGAAGACTTTTATTCCCTGTACTGATCCCTGCCAACACCTGAATGTCAGGTGAAGGTCAGCTTAGCTGCTTATTAGACAAAACTTTGTTACTGCACAATAGTGGAACAAAAATGTATAAATAGTTTGTCTCCAGGACTTAATTCTGCAAATAACTTCCAGCGCTCCACATGGGCACAAATTCTGTCTGCAAAGCCCTTACAGAACCCCCTTTCTTTTTCCCCACCACTTTTATGGTATGATACTGTGAAGAAATCAGGTCTGTCTCATCAAAAGTATCTTTTTTTTTTTTTTTTTTTTTTTTTTCCCCTGCCCTTAAAGAAGTCAGATTTTAAATCAGGTGTGCTCAATGGCGATTAAACTAGAGTGTTCTACCGCTGTTGCTGTCCTATAAAATCTGTGCTTGGATCAAAGAACTTAAGATCTTGCGTCCTCTATGTGAGAGACTTTGACTTGTTTAACTTTTTTTTTTTTTTTTTTTTTTTTTTTTTTTTTTGTAAGTGTGACATACTCCTTTTGTAGTTATGGTTTGGGTTTCAGTCATCAGAACTGTCAAGGTGGTGGGCTGAATTCCTCAGAAGTCTTGTATTCCGGACAGGTTCTCTGTTGACTTTCCCTTGGTTTTGCCCTACTCCAGAGCACACCAATTCTGTAGTAGTTCTTTTGAGGCTTGACAAAACTAGATCTTTTTATAGATGGCTCCCTAAAGTGCCCCTCGGGAGTTGGGAGACTTTGCTCCTGTTCCTAAATCTGTCACTCCACAGTGTATATATTACTTCCCTGTCCCTGGTAAGAAGAAGAAGCTGTATTTCTAAACTGTTTCACAGACCTTTAAGTTGTTTTTTAAAAACCAACAATGAACCCTCCTAGGTTTAGGTGCAGGGATGAGTGTATCGAATAGATGTAGGGGGGGGTGGTGTGGTGTGAATGGCCAGGAGAAGTTGACAGAGAAATGGAAATAAGACCAAAAGGACAGTTTCACAAGCATTATTTTGTGTCAGGGGAGGTGTATTACAGCACGTTACGCACTCTAAATTCAACCAATTTCTTCTTATCTACCTTAAATCGATGGAATCTTGATTTGTTTATGATGTGTTGCAGGTAACTTATTTTAGGAGTGTCCTACTTCTTTTGAACTGGACGGGACCAGGGAGAAATTGCGTTTGAGACCCTGCTGGAACACAGTTCAGATGTATTTGTGTTCTGATAACCAGCCCTCTCTGCAGCTTGTGGTGTCAGAGTGGGTTTGAGGGAAGCGTGTGCGTGCTGCCGTAGCGCCTTGTGTGCTTCCCTCCTCTTGGCCTTTTTCCATCTGGTCTCCATCCTGAGAAGAGCCAGGGGGCTTGCTGCCTGTGAGCTGCTTATCGCCTTGGGGCTGAGGTTAAAGCTCACAGTCATGTGAGCGGGGTGGAGGAAGGTCTGCTCAACGACCACGGTAAAACTCCTCCTAAACCATAAAGGTCCGCTCGCCCTGGAGCGAGTTGAGGACATGCCTGGCTTCCGGGGATGTTGGTGTGTTAAGTCTTGTTTGAAAACTCACCCAGCGTCACGTTTGTAACCTCCTTTCACTGGAAAGCCAAAAAAAAAGTATATGCAACTTTGGCAGAAGAGGGTACAAAGCAAAGAGATGGAAGTGGCCCCGTGATGTGGAGGCTGGTATTCATGGGACTGGAGAGAAGGGGTGGGGAGAATGGTGAAGCTGTTGAGGAGACCTTCAAGAGATGATTGGGTGTTGGAGAAGTCAGAGGAACAGCCTGAAGCTTTTTCGTGGAGGCATGAGATGTCACAGGGAAGGTTGGGGTGTCCTGGAGAGAACGAGGGTGTGAGGTGTCTGGGGAGTGCCGGGAAGTTGATAGGAAGGAAGATGGGGTGCTATTAAGTCTGAGTAAACATACCTGGGAAATTACTGTTAATGGTAATAAAGTGGCTTTCAGCGGAACAGCAAAATGAAAATTAGACCAGAGAAGAAGGGAGGAAATGAAACGTGTTTTTTGTATGAAGTAATAATTTGTAGCCTTGGACCCCAGGCAACAGTACTGATCGTATATTGTGCTTCTGGCAAAAATAATATTTTTCTCTTTTTCTGGCCTCAGTCAGAAGTACTTAGCTCTTGTCTAAACTAGAGGATGCAAAGAATTAAGTAAGTAGCGCTGGAGAGCAACGTGAGCAGTGTTGTACCTGCCAGCCGAGCTTTGGGATTACCAGTGGGCTTCTGTAGGTTTTTGGAAACAGAAGTTGAGTGTTTAGAAGGGGGGAAACTAACAGGGAAGCAAAAAGCCGGTAAGACTTTTTCTTCCTAAGTGGAGAAGAGGGATGCGAGAACATGATTTGTGGAGGGGAAGGAAAGGGAAGGCAAAGAGGCAACAGCAGGTGACTGAAGTGAAGGAGCTGGAGCTGGATTGACTTTAGAGGAGAGTGTGTGGGTCAAGGAGGGCGAGAAGTAGAATGGGAGTGGGCAGCAGAAGAAATTTGAGGGGTGAGGGGGGGGAAGAATCTGGTGGGACACAATGAGTTCAGGGCGCAGTACTGTGCTAAGCTTTGGACAAAAGGTGGGGGAATAACTCTTTTAGTATCAGAGGTTGGGGGTAGAAATTAGTGATCAATAAAATATATTTCAGTTTTCCAGTTCCTGGCAGAAACTAGAAACTCCCAGGCTGGAGTGAAAGATGGCTGCAAAGGATGGAATATTGTTGGAAAAGATGAGAAAAGAGGAAAAGCAATACCGACCCCCGAGAGCATAGGAGAGCAGTGAAGGCAGCTGAGAAGACACAAGAACTAGAACACCCAGCCAGCCTGAGAGATGGGAAGAAAAGTGGAGGGAGGGAGTTTGTGAGGGGCAGGAGATTGCCTAGGTGGGTCCTATCAAAATAAAGGATTTGCGTGAAGAGCCGTATGGAATGAATTTTAAAAAGCGTTTTAAACATTTCAGAGCCATTTTATGTTGCTTGGAATAAGCCCCGATGACTTTCTATGTGAAATATCTCTTTTTTTCAGTGATCCTTTTGCTGCACACCATGAATATATGCGGCAGATGATGAGAAGCTTTTCTGATCCTTTTGGACGAGATCCGTTTCTCAGCATAACAGATGGCGGGGAGAGAACAGGAGATCGAAGAGCATGCCAGGACACTCGGGTTGCTCTAAGAGGGAATCGCAGAGTAAGTATTTCCTTAAGCTCTGAGGATTGCTACACGGACTCTACGTTACTGGGAATACTGTTGGCTTCGCCCTTCCATTTCTGTTAAATTTGGTCCCATGGAAACAGAGGCCTGGCTCAGCTATTGCAGCCTCGGTCAGATTGTTTCAGCGCAGTTAAATGTGAAAAACCTTCCTTAATGGCCTGTTGCTGAACACTGACAAACTTCTGTTGGGACTATGAACAAGTCTGCTTGTTATTGAACATCGAATACACAATACTTAATGGAACAAACTCAACAGACTTGGTTTAATAAGCGTTATGTATTAAATGTTTCTGCTACAGAAAGGCGTTAATGTCCAGTGACGGAGCCTTCTCTGAACACTCACTTCCTTTTATGCTAACTTTGCTTAACAAGGTCCCTGGATATGTTTAGGCCTTCACTCTGCAATTTAGTGCCTGGTCACTTATGTTGGTTTGATTTAACACAAACCTGTGTTTCAGCCACCTAAGTAGTATCTACACCGGTATTTGAAACGCTGATTCAACTTTGCAACTGTGAATAAAGGCTTCACGTTCTGTATTTGGTCTGATTCTTGATGTTTCCTCTAGATATAAGCCTTAAGAATTAAAGATCAGGGAAATTGATATGAAACCTTCTATTTCTGTGAATTACCACCCGAAATGGAAAGGTTGGCAATGATCTCTGTTTTATATAAAGTATCTTTTGAACTCTTTGGGCACACAGGACAACTTTACCTTATGCCTCTGTTGCTAAACCTTATCTAATTGCTGTATTTAGAAAGGTTATATGTTGGGTCCTTTCCCTCCACCAGGCTAAATAATTTTGCAGCTGAATGATCTTCTTACTTCAATGGATCACATTTGATTTTAAAAAAACATTGGAAACCAAGACAGGTTACAAGGGCGTGTGGAACTCAGCCAGATGTGGGGCTGGTTGTTCAAACCTAGATAGTTAGAGCTTGATAACCCTAGCTGGAACACAGGCTGTCCCCTACGAGTCAGGAGGGTGACTGCCAGATTCTCTCCTCCAGGCGCATACGTTGCCGGTTAGTTTCAAATATAGATGCTGCTGGATCAAATTAGGGCGTGATCTTTCCTCTGCAGGTTCTTAGGCCTTGGTTCAGTAGATGCCTCCAACCAGATCAGACTTCTTTTTCCTTTAGGGGAAGGATGTGTCAGACCTTACCCGAATAGCTTAGGGGCTTGTGTCGCTTGTTCTGGGCAGGGAGGGATAAATGTGAGGCGCAGAAAGGCGTTAAAGGTGCGAGAGTGCTGTGTGGCATTGATAAGCACAAAAGAATTCCACACCTCCTAAAATCTTCCCAGTATCTTTTGGTGTTCCTTATGTTTCTGCTGAGCTGTCAGGTGTCACGGAAGACTCAGCACTGGTTACTTGAGCCTTGTAGGAGTCTCAAACTGCTTTTACTGGTTTCCCTCCAGTGATTCAAACACTTAAATCATTAGATTTTTATATATGAAAAGATGGGTATCTTTTACTGCCACGTAAAATACGCTTTGTTAAAGGGACCCGTACTGGTCACTGATTTGTAATTCTCTGTTGAAGTAGACTGCAGCGTGCCTAAAACTGCTTGAGGAGGAACAGCAGCCGTGTAGCACTCAAACTGGAAACTGCTTTGCCTTTCTCAGGCAGGTTTGCAGTGTCAGTTTTTAGCCTCGTGGAGGAGGGGGAAAGGATATGAGCAGGAGGAATGGGGTAAAAGATCTTAAGAGATACTGTCACACGGTTTTGTTTGGATATCTGGTTGTCCAATATCTTGGGCAACTACTTAACAGCTTTTGGTATGTATTGTAGAACAAGGAGTTTATACAATTTTTGACTAACAACTTTATTTCTGAGGATATCCCCTTGCACTTGATATATATAGATAGAAATAACACAAATATTCTTTTCTGTCACTGCGTGTGAGACAGAACTGCCATCTGAAAGAGCTCATGAGGGTATTCAAGAATAGGATAATTCCTTCCTTTTGTACTTAAAGTTGTTGTAAGGTGTTTGGCACTGCTGTCTAACCAGCCTTTCTTTAGGCAGGCTTTTATGTAACTCTCCAGTTGTCGTTTCCTGGAAGCATCAGTGTGTTTTCCAGCACCTCCTTGCCCTGTCATAGGGATATTTGATACCGGTTGGTCAAACAGGAACTGTATTTGCCCGTGTTTATAGCTACATCTATTTATACAACTGCAGAAGAATATGATTTGCTCGTGGGGGATTTGTCTTTGAGTGGTTCTGCATATGATGATGGATTTACCTAGAACTTCTTTGCAGTGACCTTTGAAACTGCTGACAAGTTAGACTTGGTTTTGTGTATCGCAGGGGATGTATGGATATTTTAGAGCAATGTCTTCTATATTTACCTTAATCTCTTGTAATACCTAAAGAGTGCTTGTGAGCAGGTCAGCTGCATCACTTAGTTTGGTTTTTTGCGCTCTAAAATCATATGCCAGCCTTCTGGAATTACATAAATTTACATCAAAGAGACTATCGATTTGTTGATTTTAATCACCTTCCTGTGGTGGGATTCTCTTGCATGAGTAGAATGAAGTGATTTTCGGAGGAGCGAGTGATCCCTGAAGCACTGTGCCACGTTCTAAAGAACGTTGGTACAGAGGTTGCTGTGGTCCACGGCTGCTTCTCAGCTTCCAGCTTTGAGTGCTTCTAGTACGTACCTATGAATGTGACTTATTAGATGTGGTGACAGCTATCGCTCACCGATATCATTAGTATAAGTACCCTCTATCATTAGTAGAAATTACTCCTGTGTACACAGAGGCTACTTCATATTCTATTCTCTTAGCACACTATCAATTACCAAGGTCCTCTTGAGTGCCTTCTTCATTTGGTCGGGAATGTTTAATATCCCCTGCTGTATCTGAAAGTTACTTCTGCTGTGTCTGATAACGGGTATAGTAACTAAAAGACGCTGGTCCTTTTTCTTCCAGGCAACAAGCTGCTCCCTCATGCCCTTCGCAGGCTTTGGTAGAGTGGTTAGTATCCCAGGAGCAATAATCCTTGGAGCTCTTGCTAGTGTGTGTATGCTGTCTGCATAACTAAAGCATGGGCAAAGGCTGGTCTCCGTGTGCTTGCAAACTGCTGCTGGTGGTGTTTAGGTATAGGGAACGATATCCTTCAAGAAAGATTATCTTTTTTTTTTTCAGGTTTTCTTATTAAATTAAAATGCTGTGGTAGACTAAATACGCTGACGCCACGATTGGAAAAATTACTGCTCAGCAGCTGGCGTTTCTACTCGGCAACGTATCCATTGGTGCTGGCTCTCCTGACGGCTGTGAATGAAACAGTCCCTGGAGAGAGACCCCAAACTGGGGGTGCTGCCTGTTGACAGATGCTGGCGCCTTGGAGGGTGTTTGTGGGGGTGGTACCGACAAGACCTGTAGCACTGGTCACAGCTAAGGCTGGTTTCTGGAGACAGAATTTCCACTGGAACTGGGCTTGGAATGGTTTTCAGCTGTTGAGGCGCTGGAATATCTTGTGAAAGATCTGTAAAAAGTACCTGAGGGAAAACAGGTTTATTATGATGACCCTCACGGAGCTTTTTGCTTCCTTTGGAAGGCGTGAAAGAGTCCTCACATTGAAAACCAGTAGCTTGGAGAGTGGCTCTTGCTTGCAGAGCAGATAAAAATAAGCATGGGTCTTTTGAGTTTTCAGATTTAAAAGTATTACTTGTTTAATTATCTCTTCCAGAGGCACCAATTGGCAACTTGCTGTATGCAAAAATATGAAGTAATCAAAGTTCTTTTGCTATTAACTGCCCAGGCTATGGTTTTACTCACCCTGCCCCCATCTATGGCATGTAATTCCATAGGTACAGCTGATTACTGGGTAATGCCACTGGCCAACGTCCAGATTTCTAACTGGGGAAGGCAGTTTCCTGGAGTTACTGCCACTTGCAGTGTTTTGATGCTCTAAATTATCTATAATTATTGCCCAGAGGTTTTGACAGCCCTTGAGTAGCAAGAAACCTGAATCCCTAAGAAACAAACTGAAGCTTTTTCTATACTTGAACATTAGTTTTGTGCTCAAACGGCAGATTTTCTTTTTGAACTTTTAATACATGGCTATTTAAATGAATTTAAATAAATTTAACTCTGTTTTTCCAGTAGTTGGAGGAACGTGGGGTGTTTGCAATCGGTGTCTTGGTGTTGCGTAGCACCTCAGCAGCGCAAAGGGCGGCTGCGTGCCGCCTGGCCACCGGGCTCTGGCCGAAGCTGCTGGGTTCACGGAGCCCCTGGCAGCCGCTTTCCCCGCACTGCTCACGGCCTCGTCCCCGAGGACCGGAGCGTGGGGGCCGCACGGCGGGCGCGTGTCTGGAAGCTCCGCGGCGTGTGCTGTTGGCTCCGAACCGCTCCTGATCCAAGCGGGGCTGCTCGTGTCAGAGGCCAGGCAGAGCCCAGGAGGGAGTTTGGAGGGCTCCTGAGGAGAAGCTGGTAGGAGGAGAGGGAAGGCATGGCAAAAATGGTCTTTCTCATCACCACCTGCTGTGCTGGAGAGGAGCCCAGAGGAGGATGCTTGTCTGCGACACCATTGCTGTCTTCCAGATGGTCGCTTCGGAGAGTTCACCCTTTCCTTTCTGTCTCCCTGTCTCTCTCTCTGCTTGTGTTCTCTTCTCCCCAAGGTGGCTCGCAGCAGTGCGGTCAGTATATGCCGTCAGCTGCAGAGCCTGTTAATAAAGCCCGTGCGTGTAAGCCCGCCCTTTGTGCAGCACTGGATCTCCCGCCTTCCTGTAAAAATAGTGAATGGATGTTTTGTGGAACACATCTATAGCGTCAAGGAATTAAGCTGCCCTTAAAATACCAAGTTAATGGTTCTCTGCTTTTTCCACACTGCTCTTTTGCGAGTAACGCGCGCTCCTGCAAAGCAACGGCTGTGTCGGCTGGGCTGCGTTTTCAGGGCGATTCCCTGTGCATCAAGGCGTTTGCTAATAGAGATAATTTGATCTTCCATAGACGATGAGATGTGGGGAGTCCTGTAGCCCTTCTTACAGCAGAAGCTACTTGGGTGAGAAGGTATAGGAGAACAGTTCTTGTCAGCGGCCGCAACATGAGCTTATTTTGATATTTTGGTGTCGCATCTCTCGCTTCTGTCTTTCCAGTATCTCCAACTTAACTGTCAAGCTCTCCCTGCTAGCTTTCAATTTTTCATTTGAAAAGACGCGGTTTTGGCTTGCCGATGTCTGTGAATTGCAGTCTGTGAAAACCTTTCTGATGGCCTGATTTGCATTAAAGACGCATGTAAAAAAAAAAAAAAAATCAAACAGCCTCAGCACTTGAAGAACCAGGAGACCCTGTTTTAATTTTCCTGTCTTTTCTTTCAGCAGGATGCAGATTTTGGGGAACCTTTTTTTGCGATGGACAGGATGATGTCAAATATGAGAAACAGTATGCTGGAAATGCAAAGGAAATTTGTAAGTTTTTTTTTAAAAAAAAATTGTCCTAAAATCCATTGTGTTGGAGAAGGACAGTTGTTTAAAATATTATTCAAAGTCCTGCCAAGAAGAGGGTTACTAGTCTCAACCAGATAGTAAGAATATTTTTTTTATTTTCCCCCCTCATAGTTACGATTCTCTATGCTGTCACTGATTATTTGCCGACAACAGTGCTGTAAATGCGTGCTTGATTCTCTCAGCGTTAGAACCGCTGTAAGTGATCTGGTCTGTGGCTGTTGCCAGAGCTGACGCCTTCAGTGAGGAGCAGTTTGAGGTGTCACTGGACGCTTAAAAACAACAAAGCCACCAACCCCTAAACGCCACCCTGCCTACGGACTTCCCTCTGAATTGAGTTTCAGTGCTGCATCTTTCTTCGCAGTCTTTGAAGATACCACTGACACCTATTAAGTGTGGCTGAGTGTATTTACTGTGTTGTACTGGCCTTGAGCAACAACAGCTACAAGCCATTTTACAAGTCCTGTTTCACCTGAACTCTTCACACCCCTTTTTCTCTGCCCTGTGTGGCAAGACCGATGTTACAGGTTGTACCTTGGTTACTAAACTCGACTATGCCAGGGCGAGCGCTCGAGCGGTTGCTTATTGCTGCCCACGCCTTTTATTTGTTGGCGTGTTTCCTGGCGTGGGCAGGCCTGTGGGCAGACAGGGCCAGGACAGGAGTGAGGACGCTTCAAATGCCGAGGTCTCTTCCCCATGGGGCGTATCTGTGGTGCCAGGACTGAGGGTTAATTTTTCAGAGGAGTATTCTTTCTCACAGGATGTAAGTACCCCTATTATCCACAAGTTTTAACAGCCATTACTAAGAAGTCTACGTTGCTTGCAGGATGACCTGTCCATCCATCCAGAGGCACACACGTTCAGCTCCTCCTCTGTGATGACCTACTCCAAAATAGGGGACGAACCACCAAAAGTTTTCCAAGCTTCGGCTCAGACACGCACAGCTCCAGGAGGTGTAAGTAGTGCTGGGATGCAGCCAAAAGGTGGTGTGTAATTATCGGGATCTAAGTTCATCTGTACTGAACCGCAGTTTCCTTCAGGTTCTTTTTACTGGAGACAGTTACTCTTTATAATTTAGAAAAATACATGTCTGTTCAAATACTACTCTCTAGTAAAGGCTTCGTAAGCTACAGGGCGGTTTTCCTCCTTGTAATTTGTATGCTTCTAAGTATACATCTAAATAAATCATCTGCCTATCAAAGGCTGGAAAAATGGAGTGCCGGCACGGCCGATTCTTCCAGGCGGTCTCCAGTGTCTCTTTGCTATAATTAATCCTTTTCTGGTACGTTTCAAACGCTGTCTGAGGTACCAGACAGCAAGAGGCAGTCAGCCTGTTTGTGCAAAAGAGGGCTTCGACTCGCCCCCTCTCCTCGGGCCCTCTGACGTGCTTACCTAACGCTTGGGATGAAGATGCCCTTTCGTTGACTTCCTTGCAGCTGTTGCGTCTAATTCTGCTCAGAAATTTGAATTTGAATTTGAACCCTGAAGCGAGGTTCATGAAAGACTATATGCGAGCAGCAAAGGCCGTTGAGCACGATTGGCGGTGGGTTGTGTTCAAGCTCAAGCAGACACTCGGTTATCAGAAAGGTTCTAATAATACACCTCTGAACGCAGCGATAAGTGGTTGCCTGGGTTTCAAGCCAGTCAACATGACAAGCTAGTAATGAGTTGTCCCTTCATGCCGAGAATATTGGCATTGGCTGCTGCTCGTTCTGTTGTCAAGGAGAATGTTGAAGACCTGTAGTATATTTAGACGAGGCTTTTTTTCCTTGACAATTAATATCCCGTATGTGCGTTACTCAAGAAGCTTTAGGTGTTCTTGTTTAATCTTCCTGTCTGTTGGCAAAAAGAAAATAGACTTGATCTCTGCTTTGGTGGTGGATTTGCAGCCAATGCAGTGAGTGACACAACTGGAAGAGTCGGTAAAACTGAACTTTTTCAAAAGAAAGATGTAAAACCTTTGGGGAAGAAAACTGAATATTTTTTTTTTAAAAAACTTTTTTTGGTTGGAAGACTCATACTTCCCTTTTTGTACAGGTTAAGGAGACAAGAAAAGCACTCAAGGATTCTGAAAGTGGACTGGAAAAAATGGCTATTGGTCATCACATTCATGATCGTGCTCATGTCATTAAAAAATCCAAGAACAGAAAGACTGGTGACGAAGAGATGAACCAAGAATTCATCAACCTGGATGAAAGTATGTCTCTTCATGCAGTTCTCCCGCGGGCTTTATGTGGTTGTCTCACATACCAATTCTGCAGTTCCTGCTTGAGACACCTTAAAAGGGACTGTGTTTCAGAGGGTTATCTGCGAATCGGGTTTCTGTAGTTGATATAAATTTGGACAACCTGACTTAAAGTAACCGGTTAGACCTGAAAATGTTGTGTGATGATGCAGTTGGTACTCTTTGCTTGTAGCTGCTCATATTTGACAGGATTTCTAATGATATTTCATGGTTTCAAACAAACTTTTAACAGAATTTGACTTTCTGCTGTGTGTTTGTGGCCAATATGAAATACACATTTAAGAGATGCGTGGTTAAAATGTGCATGTACTGTAACAACACGGTGACTGTCACGTTGTTTTTATCCTCCAAACATAAGCCACTGCCAGTAGGCTTTCAGTTGTCTTTTACAGATCTCCTAGAAGTAGTTTGCAGGCCACATGGAGAATCCACAAGCTTTTCAAAAGCACTGTTCAGAAAACCTAATTCTCATGACGTGGCTTTTTTTTTTCCTATCTCGTTTGCATTTATTAAAAATAAAAAGTAAATTCTGTTTTTCAGCTGAGGCCCAGACCTTCGATGAAGAGTGGCAGAAAGAGATTATGAAGTTCAAGCCATCTAGAACTAGATGCAATTTAGAAGCTCCGAAGTACAGAAGTATTCATCACGTACCCAAGGAAGGTGGACTAAGAAGGTAAAAATAGTTTCCTACCGGAATAAGGAAATACTAGCAACAGAACGAGAATGCAGTCTGTGTGTGAACAAACAATGCTTACTGTAAATCGGAGGAGAAATGGCACGTTTTGTTCCTCCTTTTTTTCACAACAAACAGTGTAAGGCAGTGTTTTGTTAACTACATCTGGAAGAAATTTAGTATTTTTCGCTTTGAAAATTGCTGAAGGAATTGATAGGCTAAAATGGTGGGTTTTTCTAGAGAAATAGGCCAGTGCTCTTCGTTCAACTGTGTGCAGATGTTGTAGCCGCCGGGTTAGCTGCATGAAAGGGCCACCCTGACAGGCACAGCCAGCCTGCTTGCTACATCCATAGACGTCGTGCTAAGCATTACAAAGCACCTTAGGCAAGCTGATGTCGCTGGAAGATTTTTTGGAGTTTTTTGGGAGTGGAGTTTCCCAGCTGCCTGTAGCAGACTGAACCCGATAGCAAATATGTGTCCTGAGTTATGGTGCTATTCTGAGCTTTTTCCCTGTTGATGTGACGTTGAAGCCCTTAAAGCATATAGGTTTTGATAAGGCCAAGCTTGAGGTCATGGAAGCATATCTTAAAGCTGTGAAGTTCTTTAGAAATGATGAGAACTCTTCCAGAAAGCCTGAGTATTCCCAGGTAGTGCAAATTAGTTCAAGTTCTATAATTCCATATGTCAGTGGCCCAAAGAGGTCCCAGGATAGTAACATGAAAAGTTTTGGAGGGCGAGGTCAATCAGTTCTCTTGGGTAAACGGAGAGACACCTTCCCTACCCTTGGAGATGCACCCCCGTCTCCTCAGGGTTCGATTTCAAACGAGACCTCTTCCCGCGTGAGAGCCAGGACGTCTGTGAGGGACCTAGGCTTGATCTGAACGCAGGAGCCCCCCTGCAGGGACTGCCTGCCAAGCTTCACGTGTTCTCCTCGCCCGGTGACGCGGGGTCAGTGAGGCCTCCATCCCCTGTGGGTTGGGTAGGGGGTGGCACCGAGGGGAAGCGCCCCTCTTCTTGGGCCCACAGAGCGCTTCCCTCCGGCGCCTCTTCAGCTCGGGAGGTTTGGTCCAGAGGCTGCCTCACCTTCCGTCCCGCTGCTCAAACCGAGCGGGTTCTGCCCGCTCAGGGGGAGGCAACAGTCTGACTCGGTGGATGGCAGTGGTTCTGGAGGGAGAGTCAGCTCTGCCTGACGACTACAGTCGCTGCACCTCCACAGCAGTCATCCACAAAAGGCCCGTTCCCCCAGCCCGTACGGTGGTGGTGATTATTTTTTGTTGTTGTTGGGTTTTGTTTGTTTGTTTCAGAGAGAAACCACTGGCCATCGCGGGTCCCAGGGAGCCCAGAGTTTCTTTGGAGAACCTCAGTGTGAAAGGAACACACGTCCCCATCAAAAGCAGCAAAAAATAAATGGCTTCCGTTCTCCATCTGAGCGGAGCTGCTTCGGAGAAGATAATGGTGCTGCATTGCTTATGTTCCCTGACGTGTACACGTACATATGACCAATCTCTGTGTTTTGTGTGTGAGCGTGCCTTGCTCCTCCCAGCTTTTGACAACTGAATGTTCTTTAAAACTTCAGATCCTTGGCTAAACCATCTAGTTTCAGTAAATTAAAAAAAAAAAACCATTAACTTTCCACTTAAAAGCACTTTAACATATTATCACTAATTCTGTTTTTTAAAAAAAAAAAACCTTTGATTTGTGAGATTTTTTTCTGCCACAACTGCACCAGTCTCAGACTTTTTATTAAGGCTGGTAGTGCAACTACTTTTTCCCACACTCTGTAACTTGCACAGAAAGTAAATTCTCTTTTTTTTGTGTGTGTGTGTGGCTGAAATACAATTATTGATTTTCTAGGTGATAAAGCAATAGCAATTTGAATGCACTATAGCCACCCTCTATCTCTCTCTAAAATCACACTGTAAATTGATACAGGATCCCCAGATTCACCTTGATTTAACAGGAAGAAGAGGAAATACTAAGGTGGCAAATGCTTTAAATAAATTTTAGTTTGTCAGCGCTCCTACGTTCACAAGCTGTGCTTGCACGTATTTTCTGTGCCGAGACTGTCAGTTCTGTATTTCTGATCCTTTGTGTGTTTCCTTTGGAGGTGGCCCATCCTTTTTCATTCTTGAAGATTCCCTGTAGTAGCTTCTAATCCCTCTAATAGTACCACTGTGTCCTCAGCACCTCGGCTCTATTAGTTATTAGCCAGAAAAATGTGGGAGAAATGGGTTGAGCAGGCAGTAGTTTAACCGGATAATCAACGCTGACACCAGTTCTTCCACTGTAGAAAGCTACGAGGGCTCTGCCCTCGGGAAACCGTTTCCCCCTCAGCCGGGATGAGATGTTCTTGTGTTCTTGGGTCCTGTTTTAGCGGATGTAGAATGAGCCGAAATTTTAATGCTTCGTCTCCGGGGACGTTGTTGTTTGGTTGAAGAGCCTGACGGTCTAGAGAAAAGCCAGCTGGGTGACGGAGGACAGGAAAGCTCTGGGTAGGACGACCGGTCAGTTCGCCTGCTGTTCTGTTGCGCAGGATTGATCCCCATGTTGTACCGTAAACAACTTCTGTAGGCTGTAACGTTACAGCGTTAGCACTGCAGTGTGTATTTTGAGGCTAAAACATTGGAGTGTAGCCTTAAAAAGCACTATTTATATGATTACAGAAAGTAGGTTTGGTCAGTTAATGCTTGTTTGGCTACAAAGGAAATGGCCTTTTAACCATATCATTCTGTAGATTCCCCAGATTATTTAATTCTGTGTTTATTAACGTGCAAAAATCCTCAAAAGTACTTGTGTTGAACTCTGACAACCCTTGTTGAAGGCAGTGGTCTCCCATTACTGGAGCAAACACCGACGGCCAGGAGTTAGTGTTACTGAACCGTTCTAGGAGCCGTCAAGGCACGGGGGTCGCAGCCTCTGACAGAAGGACAGGCTCAAGCTGTGTGGTACCAGTCGTGCTTGCCCGAACCCAGAGTCTAAAGGATGCTTTTACCCTCCTGAAACAGTGGGAGTACGGCTGTAGGGCCTCAGCTGCCCTACGCTGAAGACAACACCAGCTTTGCAATAAATGCCACTGACAGGGTGAGACCGTGGAGGCATTTTCCAGGTGTCACTTGAATTTCCCAGCAGAAAAGGTTTTTTTTGCATCCTAACTTCAGAAGGAATCTTTGAGAGATGCTGCTGTTTAACAGAAAATAGTATTTATCTGACAACTTCGATTTTTGTTGCTGCTTTAGTGAGACGGCAAAACGCGGTATGTGTTCATAATAAACTACGTCCCTTGCTTTTAAAATTACAGGGGGAAGAGGCCAATATTCATTACAGCTTACTCCGTTACGCAAAGCCATGTTCTAAAATATGATGCAAAAGATACTGTCCTGCGTAGAATCATCCCAAACTGTACTTCTGTAATAAAGTTATTTATTATTTACGGTTCTTGTTTGGCTTTACTCTCCACCACGCACTGAGCTGTGCCTGCCTTATTTTGGGCTGCTCTGACCTGCACCGGGGACACCAACAGCACCGCACCTTCCATGAGGAAAACGTGTATTTACCCCCAAAAAAAAGGCGGCTGGAAGGGAGCAGAGGCGGGGGGAACTCGCGCAGGGCGAGGGCCAGGCTGCCTGTCTGCTTCAGAGCCCTCTCTGAGGGGGGAAAGGCCGTTCCTGGTGGCGGGGAGCACCAGCCCCTCTTTCCCCCGCGGCCCCCCCCCCCCCCGGTGCCCTCAGCCGCCGGCCCGGCCCCGCCGCGGGAGCGCAAACCCTCCTCGCTGCCTCACGGTCGCTCATGCAACGGCTCAAGGGGTTCGGTCCCGAGAAACCCGCAGGGACCCGCCCGCTGGGGCCCTCGCTCCGTCCCCCTCTCCCGGGACCTGCCAGCGCTGAGGCCCGCGGCGCTCCGCGGCCGCGCTGACCCCGCGGAGGGCGGCCCGCTCCCCGCTGCGCATGCGCGGTGCCCCGGAAGCGGCGGCGGCGGCGGCGGCGGCAGGAGGGCGCCATGTTGCGGGTGCTGCGGGCCGGCCTGGCGCCGAGCCGCCTCCAACAGCAGCAGCAGGTACCGGCCGCGGCCGTTTCGTGAGGGGCGGCGGTTGGCGGGAGGAGGAGGAGGCGGAGGAGGAGGCGGAGGAGGAGGAGGAGGCAGCGGCCCGGGGACGCGGCCCTTCGGGGCCCGGCCCGCCCGCGGGCGTGTAGACGAGGTGACCGCGGGGAGGCCGGGCAGAAGATGTCGGTTTTCCGCGGGGTGCTCAGGCGGGCGGTGCGGGCCCGCCCCAGGGCTGTTTCGGTCTCCCCCGTTCCCAAAGCGGCGGCGGGAGGGAGGGAAAGCGCGGGGGGAGGCGAGGGAGAAGGGGATGGTGGCAGGGAAGGGACAGGCCCGCCCGAAAGCGCCGCCTCAGCTGCAGGAGGACGGGCAGCGGCTCAGTTTAAGCGAACAGGAGGGAAAGCAAGGGTAGACTGGGAACATAACGGCTGGGTTTGAAAGGAGGGGCTGGCAGAGCCGAGCTGAGCGTGGAGGGGTTGCCTGGTTTCTTCGAGAGGGCTTTGAGGTGCCCTTGTGGGTGCTGGGAAAGGGCATTTTGGCTGTAAATGACCCATTTACTGTAGAAAAGCTGACTGGAAGTTTCTCTGTCGGCACGGTGAGCTGTGTTTGATCTGCTCCTGACTAAACCAGCGACCTTCTCTGGCCTTTCAGTTTGCCCTGGGCTCCTGCAGGCGCTGCTCTTCAGGAGTCCTTCCCAATGAGAGGATCCGCAACATCGGGATCTCGGCCCACATCGACTCGGGGAAGACGACGTTGACGGAGCGAATCCTGTTCTATACGGGCAGGATAGCGCAGATGCACGAGGTGGGTTTTTTGGAGGACCCCCAGGGTAGGGCTGCTCTTGGTGCGCTGAGCGCCCTGGGTGCCATCGTGGCGTCGCTGTGGCTCGTTCGTCCGCACGGCGCGGTGCGTGAGGTGAGGGAGCTGCGCCTGGCAGGCCCAGGGAGGCTCTTCTGGCCGAGCAGGAGGAGGAATTCTGAAAAATCTGCTGGTTTTCCTGATACCCCTTGAAAAATAAGCGGAGGGCAAGGCGACACAGAGTGATCCCTCCTTTACTGCAGTGTTCTCCCTGCTTCAGGACACTTCAAATCTTATTTCACGACTTACTGCTCCCTTTCCATGGTAAACATACAATGGGAGATAGATGTTTCTTTTAACGTAGTCAAAGATGACTGTGAGAAACAGAGACTGAAGGGATGTCTTTTTTTAGCTTCAGGTATGTTATCTTGTTAAATTCACAGGGAAGCATAAAGTCCCGCAGATTTCTGACAACCTTTTTCAGGAATGATCCTCAGGAGAGCAAAATATATTGAAAGTTGCAGATGAAGCTGCAAAAAAAAAAAAAAATCAATCTTGTTTGTAATTCAAGGATTACGTGATTCTGCCGTGTCTGCTTTTCTCCACTGCGTGAAGGATGGTTCTCAGTATATAAAACATCACTCCTGCATATGAAGTGTTCTTAGCAGACTCCCTTGGGCTCAATTTTTTTCTTTCTTTTCTTTTTTTTCCTAAGGTGAGAGGTAAGGATGGAGTTGGAGCCGTCATGGATTCCATGGAGCTGGAGCGACAGCGTGGAATCACGATTCAGTCTGCGGCGACCTACACCCTGTGGAAAGACACCAACATCAACATCATAGACACCCCAGGTAAGGACGGTCCTGACCGCGTCACCGCTGCTGGTCCTTCGTGGGCGCAAGGAACGTGGTGCCTGGTGCCGTCTGTGTTCATCAGTCGCTCCGGTTGAGGTGACGGGGCTCTTTCTGTAGAGCTGGAGGCGGTGCTGTTGGCTGTTGCTCTTTTCTGCGGCTGTGAGGAAACAATTCTCCTTTGATCGTCTGTGAAGAACGGGGGGTTTTGTTTTCCAGGACACGTGGACTTCACGATTGAAGTGGAGAGATCTTTGCGAGTTCTCGATGGAGCTATTCTGGTCCTCTGTGCTGTTGGAGGAGTTCAGTGCCAGACCATAACGGTGAACAGGCAGATGAAACGTTACAGCGTGCCGTTTTTGACGTTCATCAATAAACTGGACAGACTGGGCTCTAGCCCAGCCAGAGCAGTGCAGCAGTTGAGGTATTTGTCGTTTAAAATTATTTGCGAAATAACTCTGACCTGTTCCTGGAGCAGGTTGATGCTGAGAATATTGAAAAACGTTCTTTTGTGGGGTCTGTAATCGCAGTTTTGGGGGATAACACCTGACTTGAGGTTACATCTTAATCTGACCTATAACGGGTCTCCATTTTCTCAAGAAAAACAAACGTGAGCGTCAGCCCAGGCTTGCGGTGACCGAGAGTTGGGGGTTTGGTATTTATTTTGTTGACGGAACTCTATTTGAAGCCACTTTGAAAACAGCCTTTTCGTTTTTCCTAGATCCTGACAGCAAACGTGCCGTGGCTTACAGCAGGGGGATGACACAGGGCTGGGCAGTTTCTAGTTCAGATACCAGAAGTCCTGCTTGCTCCTGCCTGCAGTCTTTCTGTGCCTTGTTTGAGCTGTGAGATACGTGCATTAATATGCATTAAGGGAGAAGCAACTCCCATAATCAAGTAATTAATCTGAAACCAGCTTGTCTTTCCCATGCAAGTTGCTCCCTGTACTTGTTGGGACATAGAGGGCTGGCAGTCACTCAGCTTAAAATGCGACTTTTTTGTCAGGATTGGTAGATTTTTGGCACTGTCTGCAGAATAAAACATGATGATTTTGTAGGAGCGGGATGTTGGTTCCAAGACCATCGGGAGGACGGATATAGAAACTACTTTTTCCTTGCAGTAGTTTGTGTTTGCTCACTTTTTCAGATCCAAGTTAAAACACAATGCAGCTTTTGTTCAGATCCCGATCGGGCTGGAGGGAAACTTTAAAGGAGTTATAGATCTGATTGAAGAAAAAGCGATATATTTTGATGGTGTGCTCGGGTAAGTTTTGAAACTTGCTTATTTCTTAGCTGGAGCTAGTCTTTGTGTGAGGAGCTCCCTGTGGCTTCTCTTTGGAGATGGAAGAGCCTCTCTGTGGGAAGTTAGGGATGTGGCCTGTGCTAGGGCTGAGGTGTCGCCCTTCAGCTCTCCCAAGTTACAGCGAAACGATTCTGCAGGGCCAGGGTGAGTGACGGGTGGCTGCGGCGCCGACTGTTGGCTAAGGGCAGCGGTGTGAAGGGCTGGCGGCCACGCTTGCCACCCTGAGACAAGGAGACTTGCTTCCTAGTGGGGACTGACAGCGTCCGCTTGGCGTGGGCTCGCTGGGGTGAAGGTCAGGTGTGGGTGAGGTGGTGGAACAGGTTGTCCTGCATCCACCCCTGCCATGAGCGGGGAGAAACACTCTCCCGCTAGAGCGTCAAAGGCAACGTGTCGATACTCTCCTGTGATTTCTCTTCAGTAGCCGTGTGGGTGGTGGATCCTTCTTGGCCAGGTTGGTCGTCCTGGCGATCAGCGACTGAGAGGCTGATTCGCGTTGTCTGTGTGTCCTGCAGCCAGACTCTTCGCTACGAGGAAATTCCGGCTGAGTTCAGAGCTGAGGCTGCAGAGAGACGTCGGGAGTTGATCGAATGTGTTGCTAACTCGGATGATCAACTTGGGGAGCTGTTTTTGGAAGAAAAGATTCCTACAGCCGCTGAGTTAAAGGTAACTTGATGGTGGTTCTTCTTCCTGTAGCGCTGTGACCTTGCTTTTTCCTGTCCCCCCCTCCCCCTGCTCATCCCCCAATAAAAACTTCTTGAAGGCTTGAAGAAATTTGGTTTGCTTGAGTTCTCTGGTACGAGTGTCACCTCCCACAGTGCACTCCTGCTCCGTTCCCTGTTGGCAGCCCATTCCAGATTGTTTTTTTTGATTTGCATTGGGAAGTCTGGGCTTGTGTGTGCCCTTTAGGGACCAGCCAGTGGCTCAAAGGTGCATCTGGCTGGTTTGGGCATTCTGCTGCCTTGCCCGTGGTACAGCTTGGCGGCCATGGCTTGCTCCGTGTCCCACAGCGAGTCAGTTGTGCTGTCGTCCCACAGCAAGTCTTTGTGCCTAGGAAATCCTGCCGTGGTTTGTGTGTTCACCTGAAGTGACAAGAGCAGTACACTGGAAGGGAACTGGAATGACTCGACTTGGAAGGTCCAGAGGAAAAGAATCCAGGTCAAAATACAATTTTGGAGAGAAAAGAAAAAAAAAAAAAAAGAGAATTGCAATTCTTGAAAGAGGAAAAAAAATTGATACATGATTTATTTTACGAAACACATCAGAAATCAAATGGCAGGTGTGCCACACAGGAGGATGCTCGCAGAAGCGATCAGATGGCTGTGGACTGAAAATGACTTGTTCTCCTGACAGTTTGGTGTGGCTGTTGCTTCCAGTGCCCGTTGACGTGACAGGCGGTGGTAGGGAGGCCTCGGGAGGTCAGCTGCAGTTGTGCAGTCTTGTGTGCAAGTCCTGCCCCGGTTTACTCCGGGGTGAGAGCCGCGTGTGCGGCGCCGTGGAGGCCGGACAGCAGGCGAGCGTGTGTTCCTCCTGTTGGGGCGTTTCGTGTCGTCGCTGGCAATCCACGCGTGCTGTAGCAGCTCGTTAGGGGGGGTGGCAGTCCCGTTAAGGTTCGTGGTTGGCTAGTGACCCCTCCTGAGTTGCTGTGGGGTTGGCTTTAGGCAGGAGAGGTGCGAAAGCTCGGCTCTCCTGGCGTGAGCGCTGGAGCCTGTGCCACACGTGGACCCGCTCCTGCTGTGCGGGAGCGTAGGGGTGATCTGAGGACGCGTCCCCTCGGAGCAGCGCTGGGCTGGTTTGCCTGTACAGCGCAGCCCGTGGGCTGGGTGTGGGACTCAAGACAGGGACGTGGAGCTGTTGACACGCAGCAGTCTGCTGGGCTGCCTGTCTTGGCCGGCGGTAGAGGACGGGAACAACACAGGGCCGTGTGGTTGGCAGGCCTGATCTCGGCGTGGTTGGGTTCTGCCCTTAATGCACGCTTGGTGCGAGGAGTTGTGCTGTTTTGCCAGCACCTCTTGCTGGTGTTGAGAGTTCCCTTGAGCAGTAGTCTTCTAGTGCCTGCTGTTAATAGCTATTAATTAGTCAGACATGAAACTGCTACAGGAAACCGGTTGCTTTCTGTGTTTTAAATAAAAAAGCGAGGGCTGAAGAGCCCGTCGCAGTGGGAGAAGCCTTGTGGGCAGGCTGCTTTTCTGAAGAGAGCTGCTGTGGGAGCTGGAACAGCTTGTCTTTGAGCAGTGGTGTTGCACGGAGTCTCCCTGGGGGCTGGAGTTTGCCTGACCTGGCACTTGCTACCACCTCCTGCTTTTCTGTGCCTGCAGCTGGGCGCTTCAGTTGGTAGCTGAAGACAACACACTGAACTGAGACGTGGGTGTTATAAGAGGAGCTGTTTCTCTGGGTGCAGCCTGCTAGGCCGGCTGAGTTCGAGTCAGACGTGGTCACCAAGGTTGCTCCTTTAAACATAGCTTTGATATTTAAGTCCTCTTGGAAGGATTTGGCCCGCTAGCCCTGCCCAGGTGCCTCCGTGCAGTGGTCCTTTCCCAGTCGGGGCTTGCCGCGCCCGCTTTCCTGTTGGGATATAGAGGACCGGCCGTCCCTCAGAGCTGATGCATCTGGCGAGTTCCCTTAGGGTTTATCTGTTTGAATCTTCCTGACCCCTCGATTTTGATGGCTTTTAGCTTTGTTACAGACCTTGGGTTTGGAGGCGTTTTGGTTTTTAAATTGGTTCGGCTGCCTGAGTGATTCACCGGTGTCTCTAGGAAGAGTGTGCGGGAATCTGTATATCCCAGCTTGGCTCGAGACAAAAGCACAGGAGTTTTTTTTGAAAGTACCAAGCAAATGTGTATCTTGTTGGTAACCAGGCGTTTAGTTATTCCAGTAATTAAAGGTAATTTTATGAAGCCTTTCCTGTTACAAAGCAGCCCTTCCCGCTTTGCTAAAGACAGAACTGTAACAGCAATTTTGGAGACCTGCGAGGATCTGTCCCTCACCTGGCAGAGGGAATGGCACCGACGTGAATTACACACTGTGGTGCTGTAAGAGGTGAGGGATTTTTAGCAGGAGGCTGCTTTTGATAGCTCCTGCTGGGAGGGAAATCTGTTACCAAGACGAATTTGTCTATTCAGCATGCCTCTGCTTCCCACTTCTGAAAGGCAATTAATTACAGCTCTAATGGCTATAGTATTGCAGATGCAGGTTAATTTGTACTAATATGTCCCTGAAGATGGATTTTCTTTCAGTGGCCAGCAGCCAAGTTTCCACTGAAACTGCCTTTTTGTGGAAACAATGCTAAAGCATCGCTCCTGCAGACCACGGTCGCAGCGTATGATGTTTGCTGAGGATCAGCTGCTTAAAGATCACCTCCTTTGCTGCTGTCCGTAATGCTGCCCTCAAGGAGCCGATGTGCCCCGGGTGCTCCGTGGGGCAGTCGGTGACAATCATCTTTATGTGAAAATAAAATCACTTTTTTCCCCCAAGGTAATTGTTGATGAGGATAAATTGCAATCGCGTTGCTTCGTCTGAAAACACGTGGCCAAATAAAAACACCGGGCACCAGCACAGCCATGTTTCCAGGGCTCTGGTAGATGAGAACAGCCATGGGCCAGATGAGCAGGATTGTTGATGGGGGATTTTTTTTTCCTTGTATTATTTTTGTGAAGTTGTTACATCACCAAATTTAAGGAACCCCTGTTCTCTCTGTTGGTTATGAAGACAGCGTAACTGTCTGTCTTTGGGTACTCTGAAGAACTCCCAGATGAGACGATGTGTTTAACTATCTTGCTCCATCAAGGAGAATCCATTTATTTTAGCTTATCAAAGGAGACAGGAGCTGCTTTGGGCTGGAGTGAGGGCCTCGGTGAGCGCGGGGAGGTGGCATCCTCTAGTGGCAGGGAGAGGTGGGGCCGAGGTGGCAATCTTGGCGCCAGTAATTAGCTGCAGGGTGGGGAGGGGGGCAGGCAGCTTCTGTCCACCTTTCTGGAAGACAGCTACGATCAGTGTTAGGGAACCCGTCGGTGCTCAGTTGTGCTTGGGCGGAAGGTGCGGAGGAAGCGTGAGGTGACCCTGCGGTTAGTTCGTCTTGGCCCGTTTGCTGGGACACCCTGGAAAGGTGCCCAAGGCGGTGCGACTTCAGGAGGTCTGTAGGTGAATGCGAATAGGTCCTTCTGTCGTGTTTTTCAAACATCCTTCATCAAAAAATGATGATTCGTTGAGTGTGGCAAGTAGCCAAGTATCCCTTACCACCTAACTTCATCTTTCAGAGGAATCTTCTATAGTTTAAAGGTACTGAAGCATCTCATCTTAACTTTGACAAATTTAAACATGTATTGTTTCCCCACGTAACTAAGCAGGGGGAATGAGACCTCTAAACCAGAAATGAAGCATCCTGACCACCAGCAGAGAATCAAGAAACTTTTTCTTAGTATTTTGGGCTTATTATACTTATCTTAAGCATTTTCGTTTTTAAGTTGAATTTAAGATGAAGGGGGGGGAAAAAAAAATCTTGACGCTTCTCTAGAATTGTGGTGAGCAAGTTTTATGGGAAGCTCTTGTGTAGGGGGTTGTACAGGAGACTGTGTGGGAGCGGCTGCTTTACTCCAGGAGTAGGGCTGACCAGCAAAGGGAGAGAGAGAGAATCTAGACTGCTGTGTTGCTGGTACTGCTGCGAACTCCTGAGGTGGTTGGGGGGACAAGAGTGACACACTGGTATTTTTCAGCTTGCAATCAGAAGAGCAACCCTGAAGAAGGCCTTCACCCCAGTGCTGGTGGGAAGTGCTTTAAAGAACAAAGGAGTGCAGCCGTTGCTGGATGCCGTCCTGGAATACCTCCCCAATCCTTCCGAGGTGGAGAACTATGCCATTCTTAACCAGGGGTAAGTACACCCCCGAGCATACGGAGTGGTCCTGGAATTGGGTTTCAACGCGGTGTAGGATTTAGCAGGAAACGTTACTAAGGAAATACACCCTCGTTTACTATTTGTATTAAATAATGCCATCGTAGTTTTGCACAGACTTCCAGAACGAAGAAAGCTCATCTCGTTTGAGAGTTACTGTTTATTCTGGTATTACTAACACACGTTAAGTGTTAAATTTGAAAAATTACTGTCTGATGAGACAGTTCTTCAGCAATTAATGGCAACCCTTAAAACCATGCCTGCAGTAGAGGAGAGCACCCAGCTGAAATATGTTTTCTTTGGACGTGTTTGTTGATGTGCTTTCACCATTGAAAAGGATGAAACCCAACATTAGAGGCAGTAAATCGCCCTTGACGTTCCAGTCATGGCTTAGGGGTGGCCATCAGGTGTCTTGACGTGCTTGAATTCTTCAGACAATATAATCGTAGTTAAACAGAGGTGATGCTGATAAGCACAGTTGATGACTTTTTCTCCCAGCGGTTACCTGTCTGTGCCTCCTCCCTGCTGCTGTGCCTCTCGCTGCCCCTAATGTCTGCTTGCTGAGACAGACCAAAACTTCTCGCGTGGCTCCTGAACTACTGCAGTGTCTTTCTTCTCTCCCAAAACTGGGCTTGCTCATGAGTTGTGTCTGTGATTAATTGCTTTCATGGCAAAATCGTTGGGTGATGTGAAGGACTAGTGATACTTGTCATAGTTTCGACCTCCTTTTGGGTCGAAACTATGCTGCAGTTCTCCGAGATCGTTTCTGAGCCTGTGGGACCTACGTATGTGAGCATCTTCAAGTCTCAGTTACAAACCTGTGAAACTGAAGGCCCTTGGGGCTTTCTGAGGTTGGGGTCATGTTTAGAGGAGGCTGCCTTGTTTGCTTCATGACATAAACTCCCTCTCCGTCTCTGTTTTTAAGGGATTCTGAGGACACAACGAAATTCCTATTGAACTCTGCTCGAGACAACACCCAACCTTTTATAGGCCTTGCTTTTAAACTGGAGGTAAGCTGTTACTGGTTTCCTTTCTAATGCAGCAAAACCCGTAGAGAAGCAGGGCATTTCCTGCAAGAGCTGTTGGCGTACGCCAGTCCTGCTCGCCCCGAGCTGTCGGTGGCTTGTCCTCGATGCCTGGGAAAAGCACAGGTTTAAAGCTTCCTGTTTGCACCCTTTGTGCCCGTGGTGGCTTTGTTCCGTGGTCCCTGTGTATATGGTAAACCTGAAAGTTTCTAGAGAAGGGATGCCCAGAGCATCACCTAGCTGACTTGATTGCTTGCGAGTCCCACTCCACCAGTATCGGACCTCAGCAGGCCGAAAGCTGAACTTGCGTGGTGTTAACCCTGACGGAGAAAGGCAGGCATCCAGATTCTTCATTTCTGGTTTGAGTAGAAAACAGAGCAAGTCCAAACAGATGACACTGTGAAAACGTACGATTTTAAAATCAGTTGATGTTTACGTTCAAATTAGATACCACTTCTTTTAAAAAAAACTGGTTTCAACCATAAAATCCACCAGTGTATCAAACGCTGCCAGTTTGGAAGTTTTAAAATGGATTATGTGCCTCAAATACGTCGTGATTTTTTCCTTTGTTAAAACCTGAATGTTTGTGGGTTTTGTGGGCTTATTTCAAATACTTTCAGTGAAAAATCCTGGTTTTGTTTGAAGTTGAAAACAATGGAACAGAGGTGAAAACATCCACAGTCTTAACCAAGCGAGTTGTTTGCTACCTAGAGAGCAGCAGAGCTGGGGTTTCGGCCGAATTGCTCGTTAACCTGTGCCTCCGTTGGGAGGGCGTAGGAGCGGTGCAGTTGGTGGAGTAAAGAAAATTGCCAGGAGATGCCCACCCAGTTCCGTTCCGGAGCCAAATGAAAACTGGGACTATGTTAAAAAAAGTTTTAATTGACCCCCCTAGTGTGTAAATTCGAACCAGAAACGTTCAGGTGCAGGTGGTGCTTTGAGTAGCCGTGGTCTTGACTCCCAGAATGGTTATATCTGATTTTTAATCAATTTTGATTCCAGGCTGGCCGTTTTGGGCAATTAACGTATATTCGAGTTTATCAGGGGATGCTGAAGAAATCTGATTATATCTATAACACCCGGACTGGGAAGCGGGTGCGTGTGCAGAGGCTGGTCCGTATGCATTCGGACAACATGGAGGTGAGTGCGAGAGGCGCAGTCGACGCGCGTTGCACCTTCGGGCCCCTCTCACTCTCGCTTTTCGGCTGCCTCTGAGCACTGTGATATGCCGGATTTCTGCTTCCGTTAATTCATACTTGCCTGGGGCACTTGGCAGAGCTCTGCAAGAAACGGCAGTGCTCGCTGGTGTATTATTTCCACTGAAATGGGAGAATCTTTGTGCAAAAAGATTATAAAATGGCTTTGAGGTGATAGCTAAAGAAAGCCAGCTGCGGCGTTATCCCCCCCCGTTCCGTGCTGCTGGGAGAGGGGGAACAGGGTTGGCAAAGTACGCAAAAAAGCTTTCACCCGTGTGGTTGCACCGAAGACGATGCTTAAACTAAAAATTGATTCTCAGACTGCTGCAAATCCTGCGCTTTTCGGTTTAAGATTCCTGAACTCTGTAGCGGGGTCAGGATTGCGCGGAACATGGCATGTTGTTTGCTTTGCGTCCGTGAACTAGGGTAAGTTAGCATCCAGGCTGGGGTCTCCTTTTTGGGCTTTGAATAAAGAGGGAGAAGATTTACAGAGCATCTTATCAAAGCTGGAATTTTCAAAGGAGCTTGACTTCAAGCTTTTCAACACAGTATTTATAGATCCTCTTAAAACGAGGTATAGTTTGTAACGTGTGTTTCAGTGGTATTTCGTTAATAAACTTTTCTTTCTTAAGGATGTTAATGAAGTTTATGCAGGAGACATATGTGCGCTGTTTGGAATCGATTGTGCTAGCGGGGACACGTTCACGGATAAAACCAGCACTGACATTTCCATGGTGAGCACGCCTGTTTGTCCGTGTGCCTCGTGCTTTGGAATTCACCAGGGGTTTGTTGTAAATGTTTGTAATCATTTGTTCAGCTGAGACATTTTTTCGTTTGCAACCACAAATATTTTTTTGTGATTATTTGTTACACCTCCGGGAGCCTGAATGTGTAGAAGTAGGGTACGTGCAAGAGAGACAGACCCCGGTTTGCTACACTTGGCGTCAAATATTAGTTCAGTGTTAACGAACTGCTCCGCGCTGTCAGAAGTGGATGCTGTTACCCAAAAGTATTGAGCTATGTATTGGTATATGTATTTAAATACATCAGTTTTATTGATATATATATATATTTACAAACTCTGGTGGGAAGCAGAGATTTCTAAGGAGTGTGAAATCCAGGTCCTGTCCTGCAGCTAGGGAGCAGCCTTGGAAAAGCTGTGGTGGGCTGTAGGGCGCGCGTTACACCAGAGCCTCGCAGTAATTGTCAGGGGAGTTGGGGAATTCTGTTTTGCGTGGTGTTAGCTACGAGGTAGATACATAAACCAGCCCTGTCTGTCACCCTGAGTTCTTGTGACCAGGCTTTCCTGGAGAAGTTACCTCACCAGGGGTGGTGGAGCTCGATTGTCTGATCTCTTCCTTTATGGTCGTTGCAGGAATCAATTCACATCCCTGATCCCGTCATTTCCGTAGCTATGAAGCCTTCCAACAAGGTAGGAGCCTACGAATCCACCTCCTTCTGAGTGAGCAACCTTTCCTCTGCTGCTTTTATAATCTTAGGCAGTTTAGCAGTTAAATCTGGAGGCACAGACTAAAATGAGCAGTGTTTTAAAATGTTTTGTCTGAAGTACTTCAGAACTTTCAGATCACTCGGCACGTGACTGCGTTACATGGCGTCACTTGGCCATAAAGAGGCGCCTCTTTGACCTGGGTAAACGTGGACTTGCAGTAGCTGGAGGGATAAATGCAGCTGTAAAAGTATGGCGGTGTTTCAGAAAGTCGCCTCGTGAGCGTAGAAGGGCTGAGCAGTTGTAGGAAGATTTGAGGCCTTTTTGTTGTGCGACTTCTGGATGTTGAGTTCACCTTTTCTCGCGTGTGTGATTGTTTTTCAGAATGACTTCGATAAATTTTCAAAGGGCCTGAACCGCTTTACAAGGGAAGATCCGACTTTCAGAATCCATTTTGATGACGAGAGCAAAGAGACCATTGTTTCGGGAATGGGGGAACTGCACTTGGAAATCTATGCCCAGGTAATTTGGAAAGCAGATTCCATGGGCTCTGCTTCTGACTTGTTTTCCCAACTGAGAATTCTCCTTCCTTTGTGCCTGAGACCAAGATCTACCTGCAGATGGGCTGACTGATGCCAGCCTTTACGCCCGGTTTTGTAGTGGGGGTGACCAAGCGCACGCCAAGTTCACAGGACATCTGGAGGTGCACGACTCCGCTTGGCTTTTGTGTAGATCAAGGTTGTCGTGTGACAACCATTCTGAGGTCTTCCCAGCAGAAAGCACTGTGGCATTAACGTGAGCCGCTGAGGGAAGAGCCTAGCTTCTTAGTTAAATTGTGAAGATTCTTTCTCTCCAGCGGTTCTGTTTGGAAGGCTTGTAATCCTTTGAAATGAAACTTCTGCCTGGAATAGTTTTACCTTTTGGTTCAAAGCCATGAAAAAAACGTTGTATTAAGCACTGTGCTTTGCTTTAGCAGCCTTTGCTTGTAATGAATTTTGCCGTCAGCCATTTCCTACGGGAAAGAAATATTCTGTTTCTGTGTTTTTAGGGGTGTCATTCCATAATAAGAGATGGTGCAGGCAGGAGGGAATAGTTACTTGCAGTGATTTATTTGTTTCTTTTCAATCGTGTCCGTACTTTATTTTAATCTAACACAACAGATGTATCTGAAATGTTGACAGAGTGAAGAAAAGATGGCTTTTGTTTTGGAAAACTTAAACTTGACTAAAATAATGACTGCTGTTCCCTTTTGCTGTGTCTAAAGCGATAGCCCCTAAACAAGGACTGCAGAATGACAGCGAATAATTTGCAGCATTTGAAAAAAAAAACCAGACGAACCCGCAACAACAAAAAAAAGCCCTCACCAAGACCCCAAAAATTAATCCAACCCCAAACCAAAAATCCGGTTAACCCTGATTAAGTTTCTCATTTCAGAAAAGCCTGTAAATAAACCAATTTCCAACCTATCGCTCCAGTGGAGCAGCTCTGTATCTCATCCCGCTTTCCTGGGTTTTTTTTTTGTTTTTCCGCAGCGAATGGAAAGAGAATACGGTTGTCCTTGCACCATGGGAAAGCCAAAAGTTGCCTTCAGGGAGAACATCTCCGCACCTGTGCCGTAAGTGTTCCTTCTGGTAACAGAGGCTTCTTTAAAATTAATTTTGCTGCAGAATTGAATTAGGTAGCAGAGAAAGTGCCTTTTGGCTTACCGGGTCAAAGCACAGTGTACAGGAGGAAGTTTCCCTGAGGAAGGACTTCTTTCTGCGTCCCGTGGTGGCACAGCCACCCTCACCAGCTTGTCTGCCCTCCCTTCAGATGCTCGTTGCAGCATCGGAGCTCCTTCCAGCGCAGCGTCAGGCGGTGCGTTGTTCTGCTCCGTGGCGCGGCTGTCGGCTGTCCTGCGTGACCTGAACGCCGTGCTGTGGGCGCCAGAGAACTGTCATTTGCCAGGGAATGACCTCCTGCGGGTAGAAAATAAAACTGTAGGAAGTGAGAAGGTATTTTCCCGGAAATAGTGAACGGGAGCTGCCGGCTGTCCCGCAGCCGTACGTGGGCTGACGACGAGGAGGTTGCTCAGGCGGCAGTGGCAGTGCAGGGCACGCGCTGTAGCGTGCAGTCCTGTGGCCTGAGGCTCTCCTGCGAGCTTTCTGCGGCCTGCCTTGGGCTCCATGCTGCTGCAACTGCGGTTTTTCCTTCATCTGGGCAAGTTGTGCAGCTCAAGCATATGGATGTTGGCTTACCCCTCCTGCTGTTGATGCTTTTGATACTTGGGGGCACCTGCCCTTCGCCGAACGGAGCACGGTGAAGAACCGGTGCTGCTGTTCTGCAGCTGGGCAGCTGCTGCTTCTCAGGAGTTTTTCTTCATGGGAAACGTGGGAACTAAAACTACTGTGGAGGCTGCAACGTAACTGAGCGTGCAGTGGGGTAGGAAGCAGTGGGGCTAGAAGTGGGAGCGAGATCTCTTTAGTTGTTATCAGCAAATGGTTTATGACAGGAGGTTGCACAACCCAGAGCTGGTTTAACATTTTGTCAATTTTTTTCTGTGCTTTTCTTACGAAAACGGTTGCTCAGATCGCAAAATTAGGATGGAGAGTAACATAGAATGTAAATACTGTTCTGGGAACCAAAGTTCCTTTCTTCTGAGAGCTACTGGGGTAGACGGTGCCTCTGTGTACTGGTGCACCGCTGCTGTACTGGAGGCACTCTGCGGCTCCAGCTGGAAGGCAGCTCAGCTCTCCGGGGTGCTGGCACCTGCTTCTTCCCTTTATCCCTCGCCAGTTTGGCAATCGTATCTCCCAAGAGGAGAGATCTGGGAATGACCGGTATATCGAACCTCAGCCATTCCCAAGAAGGCCCAGAAATAGCTGAAAATGACTCTCTGCTGACTGAAGTGGGAGACCTGTGGTCTCCTGCCGGCACAGGGGCAGGAGCTGATAACGCTGAGACACAGGGGCGGTCCTTGCCCCGACCTCACCCCGTGTGCTAACTGACCTGGGGAGGCCCCACCTTCTGCTTGTCTTTGGAGGTTACACAGTTGGTGGCCTTAAAACAAACAAACAAAAAAAAAGGCTTTTTGGAAATAAGACTTTACCTGGGACACCATTTCGTGAAGCAGAATCATGTAGTCAAATTCAAGATATTCATCGCTTCTTTTCTGGAAAGACAAGATGAAAAGGGCTGAGTTTGAGGCTTCCCCCCATCTTAAAAGAAGTGAATCAGTTCTCTTTGGTTAGGATGAAAAGTCTCTATTTCAGACGAAACTGGCAGCTCTTGTTAACGAATAAAGCAGATGGAGCTTAGTCACTGTAGCAAAACAGAAAGATACTGTTTTGTATTTCTGTGAACTCCAAATTTGTGTTTGAGAGACTGAATGCGAAACTTAAAACTGTGCTAATTCCTCCCTTAAAGCAGCTAGATAGATCTCAGCTTCAGGAACTCATTTGGGAAGGGAACACCTGATTCTACAAGGTGTCAATTTAACCCGAATAATCCTAAATAAAATTTGCAACAGGATGAGACTTGGAACACACTCCAGAGGCCTTACAGTGGATAACAAGTTACCAGTGACTCTGTGGGCGACAGAATATGCACTAGCCTTTGGAACATACTCTTGATATAGCTATTTTTCAGGGGAAAAAAGGAATGAGAATTACCAGAGGGAGACAGCAGCAGGTTTAGTTTAAGTCTTCTGTCTGCCTTATCCTTAAATTCATCTGGTCTGTTAAAGAGGATTTTAAAACGTTGCTCGCACGCAGCCCTGCAGCATCCCTGAGCTGCTTTCGGGTAGCCATCAGAGGGAGCAAAACGTCAACAAATCGTGCTCCCAGAATGAGTTTCTGCCTTTCCTTCTTACCCAGAACTTCATGGGAATTCACCGGCTGTTCTGAGTGGCAAAACATCTGGGCCCTGCTCTGAAGACTCCCAGTACATTGGGTTTTGTAAATACGAAGCCCTGCTGCTTTATCCTAGCTTGCGTGCGAAATTCCCTTGAATTTAAACCTGACCATCCCTTTAGGAGTTACTCTGGAGTGTATTTTCTCCAAATAGAGAAGAACTGGGAGAATCTATAGAATTGTATTAATTTAGAAACAAAACCAAAAATTTTGCCCTGATAATAACTTTTCTGAAAGCATTATCAGTTAAGCTTGCAAGGCCTGTTGATAGTGGCAGCTAATGCCTCGATTAATTTGAATAGCTGCGGTGAGATCTGCCAGTCGTATTTATTTCTTAGCTTAGGGCAGATCCAGATCTGCTCAAGATGAACAGATCACTCAGAAACAAGCAAAAAATAGGAAATATTTTGTCCTGAACTATTCTGTTCCCTTTCTGTCTTGTGACACGTCTTCCTGAATTCAGTTTTCTTATCGTAAACATAATTGGTGCTCATCGTGCTGATGTAGGTCTAAGAGCTCAAGTAAAGATTAATTTTAGGTTCCCCCCACCAAATAATTAAAAATGAGTAACAGTAAGTTTGGGAGGAACCAAAGTAAAAAAAGCTAATCATGAGAGTGGAACTGCGTCAGTATTTTCTTTCTTCATTAGCCTTTTGAGGTGAGCTGCCACACGCAGGGGGGCTGCCGTGCTGCAGACAAGAGCGATGCAGACTGTGTTTGGGTTTGAGGTGCAGCCCGTTGCTGCGTGTCCGGACACGGCTCTCGCGGAGCTGCCAGGCAGCGTCACGGTGCCTGGGCGCTGGCTCGCGGCGCAGCTCAGGAGATGGAGGTCAGATGCAAGAGTTCCGTCAGCTGGGCCCGCACTACGGGTGAAAGGCGGGAAAGTAACACAAAACTCTGGTCAACGTGATGACCTCCAAGGGGAAGGGTCAGTTTCCGTAACTGAATCAGCGTGAATGCTGCTCTTGCCAAGAAGACATGGCTTCTATAAGCCAAATTTATGAAGAGGAGGGGTGATCTAAATAAACACTCAGGCATTCAGGCTTTGCTAGAGGAAAGAGGCGGGTGGAACAAAACCCAAACGCTGGCTTGAAAACAAACCAGGCCAAGAAGTTCAGACACAGTTGAGGTTTCTTGCTTAAGAGCTTGGCTTCAGCTGTGGTCCCGTACATGCACAACTGCTTAGCTCCTAGGTAGTGGTTTTCTTGCAGGGCACTGCTGGTAACTTACCACTTGCTTCACGCGTTTGATCTGGGCAAGTTGGAACTTTGTGTTTTCCGTCGAGTTCTGCCATATCACGTAGCCAGAGGCGACCCACGCTAGCAGGCGGATGGGCTCCATCTCTGGGGACACGTTGCCGTGGCTGTCTGGCAAACAGAAGGAACGATATACAGTAAGCCAGACCCAGGGAGCTGCAGCCGTGAACAGAGCCCTATCACCTAATAGTAGGGTTTGGTGCTAAAGCCGCTCCCTTACGTTCCTTGCTGTGTCACAGATCTTCCCTGTAACCTTGGAAGAGCTGCTACATCAGCACTGTGTTTGCCTCCCGCTGCTTCCCTTAACATGTAAGGCCTTCAAGGCAGGGGTTGCTCTGAAGTAAGAGCAGACCCTCGCGCTGCAGTGACGCCCAAGGACAGCCACAGACAGCGGGCAGGACGCTGGCACAGGGAGAGGCAACAGCAGCGGGTGGTTTCCAAGAACAGCCGCGTGCACGTGGTGTCTCTGTTCTGGATTTCAGACGTGACGACTCAATGTAGTAGCGCGGTGACTGACGCCCCGCCTGCACGGGATGGGGTGCAGCAGCACGTGTGCAGAGCAGGGCCAACGGCCTGATCCCCCTCGGTCCGGGCCTCTGGAGCGGGGGCTCCCATGTGGATCGTGGGCCACCACCAGCTGAGCTCAGGTTTGCTTCTGGCCACGGAAGATACGGTCTCAAAAATTCCCTTCTCGCCCAAACCCCTTCTTTGTACCTGGTATGTTTTCTGCCACGAGCTCTTTTTCCAGGCTCTTGATTCGATTGTAGAATATGTTGTCTGCGTCATCGGTGTTCTTAAGTTCTCCTTCCAGTGTGAACTGCACATCTGGAGCAATGTTTTGGTTGCCCAGATGATAAAGAACCTCAGCAGTGCAGTTAACAGTAGCGTCCTGTTACAGAGTTAATTACATGTATTAATGGTTGATTAGATACATGTATAATATTGGTAACTTGCACTTCTAAAATTATTTTTTTTTTCTTTATGTAGTTTTCTCTGAGCCTGGCCCATAGAGGCTTGTGATTATTTAAGACAAGGTTAAATTCATAGTATTTCTGTGAATACGCTGCAAGGGCAGTTTTCTTCCTGCAGTGATAGAACGGGCAGTGTTTGAGGTGCAGAATGTCACTTGTGCTGTTCAGTTGGAGTAATGGGTTCAGATGACTTCAGTTTGAAACTGAATGACACTGAAAAGTCCTTGTCATCCCTCAGGCGTTTTCTTGTGTCACAGTGGTAGGCACCAGATGTTCGGGGCTGTTACGGTGTGAGAAATGATGGAATTTTGGTAAAACTGAGCCTTTTTTTTTTTTTTTTTTTTTTTTTGCCTGATTTGCAGTATAGGAAAATCCAAAACATGGTATCAAGTGTTATTAACTGGTCTGTCCACTGCCCTCAGCTAGGATCAGCAGCACAAAGCGATGGCTTTTTGTTACACATCAATATTGCGCCCACAGAATGTATTCATGAAATAAATCTGAACTCACTCTGTCAAGGACGTCTTCCAGCACCAATTCCAGATGATACTTATGCCCAACACCGTCGATGTCCTAAATAAGGAAAGCATCAAGAACGTTTATTTTGTAAAACCTTGAATTTCTTTGCCCTGTGGAAGATACTCCAGCTATTGCAGACATGCTGCAGCAGTGCCCTTCTCGGCAGGGCCCGGACAGACCTGGGGTGTTCTTTTATTTCTTACTGAGATCGCTCATTTAATGTGCACCTGGTGTAGCACCTCCTCCTCCCTTCCTCGCCTTGTACACTACTTAACAGCCGTGTTTGGGCTCCCGGTATGGTTATGGGCAATAATGTGCTGCTCGGTTAGATGCTGAGGTGAGGGTCTAGATTGGGTTCCTTACACTGAGCCCACGTTGCGCTTCATTCTGAGTTGCATCCTCTTGTGTATGTTTTGGATATCTACGAAAGCGACTTAAGCCAACAGGTTACTTTTGCCACAACCCCTGTTCTAGCAGGTTTACCGCCAAATCCAGAACAGCTCAGCGGTGAGAGTTTGGTTTGTCCCGGTAGTAAGGAAAAGAGCCGCCTCCTCCCCAGCGGGTCTCCTGGGAGGTGCGGGCGGACCGAAGCCTTGCTGCAGTGCCGCGGGCACGGCGCAGGGACGTTGTCCGGACATGGAGCCCCTTCCCCGCTGCGGTGCGGACCTGCCCTGCTGCCAACAACCAACCTGCGGGCGGCTGCCGCAAACCGGGCTCGGTCCCACAGCGGTGGCAAGACCGAGGCGTGCGTGGGCGCGCGCGGCCGGCGCACCTCGAGTGTTCCCAGAGCCCTGGGTGGGGGCACAGAGCTGGTTTTTTCAGGGGGCAGAACACGCAAAGACCCGTTTGGCAGGACGCCTCGGCTTGAGGCGACCTTGCCCTCGCCGCCGCCCGCCACCTCGTCCCTCACAGGAGACGAGCGAGGCCGGTGCGCACCGGTGACGAGGCGGGAAACCAGCCAGCGGCCCTCACCTGCCCGCCCCGGCCCACCCTGGCTCTCACCTGCCTGCCGGCGCGGCGGAGGGCCCGCAGCACCAGCCCTCGCCCGGGGCTCCCCCGCCGGTAGCAGACGTAGGCGGCGGCCAGCGCTGCTGCTCGGCTGGCGAGGCCGGGGCTGGGCGGCAGCTCCATGGCGGCGGGGAGCTGCTTCCTCCTCCCGCAGGAAGCCAGCGGGGTGGAGCGGGGCTGGGGCGGCCGCCTCCTCCTCCTCCTCCTCCTCCTCCTCCTCCTCCTCCTCCTCCTCCTCCGCCCGCCCTGCCCGGAGCTGCTTGGCTGAGGGCGCGGCGGGGACCCTGCGGGGCAAACTGGGAGAGGCGAGGGTTGTCCCACCGCCGAAGGGCCACATTTCCCCCCCGCCCCAGCCTGCCCGCCGCAGCGGACAGGAGTTTCAGAGAGAGCTCGGATCCCTCCGTTTTCCCTTAAAAAGTAGTTAACGCTTCATGTTCGCAGGTTCAGCGCCTGCACTTAACATCGAGGTGCTTTGTGGGTGGAAACTGTAGGGACGTGCAGGCACAACAACAAACCTCTCGCTGTTCGGTCAGCGAGCAGCACGGGCCCAGAGGTGAGCAGGCTTTACTGGCGCTGCGTGCCGCACACGGCAGCGGCTTGGTTTCGCGGTTGTTTATCGGGAGATTTAACTCAGGGAGATCCCTCGGCTTCCTGCTTGCGGGCTGGAGAACTGTGGGGCTCCCTCTTCAGGCGTTGAATGCCTTCGGCCCTTGGTTCAGCCGCTGCCGTGGCATTTGGCCAGTTCGGTTACACGGTAACCAAACGGAGTGAAGCAAAACGCGGAGTGGGAATTTTTCCCTTGGAAAACGGTGGCTAGAGCGTGGTTGGTGTACTGAGTAACGTGGGGGGATTTGTTTCTTCTTAGGTTTGAGTACACACACAAGAAACAGACGGGCGGAGCGGGCCAGTATGGCAAAGTGATCGGCGTTCTGGAGCCCCTGGATCCGGAGGACTACACAAAAGTAGAGTTTGAAGACAGAACCGTTGGGACAAATATTCCCAAACAGTTTGTGCCCGCTATTGAAAAGGTACAAATCATTTTGTGTGGGTGCATGTGGATAAGAAATACTGATTCTTGCTGTTTTTCTGCTGCACCGTCCACATTTGCCGTGACTGTCTTGCCCCAGGCAAGGAGGCTTTTCCCATTACTGCAGTGGAAGCAGCATCAAATTTGTGTGGCTTTGCTTAATACCTGACATTCCTGGGTTTTCCACTTCATTTAGAAGCTGCTGCCTGTTTTCTTTGGCGGTGTGTGCTTGCCCTGTTTCTGTAGCAGTGCCTCAGTGCAGAAGTAGGCTTTCCTTTCTTAGGGCCGAACGAGCCTCCTTCTGCTGAGTCTGCTTTTGAACAGCCCTCTTCTGCTTTTGGCTGTGGCCGCGCGATTCCCGTCTCTAACCCCAAAGTATGTAACTTTTTTTGCAGCTTCTCCGAGGCCAGTTATGTAGGAAACTGTAATTAAGCTAGATTTCCTGCATGAATTACCAAATAGTCTTTCTTTTTCATCTCTCCTGCAGGCTTCCTCTGTGTCTGCCTCTCCGTAGCTGTGTAATTTACCACGTACTACTTTAAGTAGTACTTACCGTGATCTTTCAATTCCTGTGATAATGGGTCAACAGAAAATAATTCCCTCATTATTCCATGATGCAACGCTTTAAGATTTTTGCCAAATCCTGGAAAAAGCATGCAGTCTTAAAAGAATCTTGTTTTTCAGTCAAGTGGTTAGAGTTCTGTCCACACAGAGCATTCCTTGGGGTTTTGATCATACGGTCCCTTAACAAAGCAAAATCCTGAGTACATTTCTTTTTCTTGTCCTTAGCTCGTTACATGGTTGTTTTAAAAAATCAGTATCAAATTGAGGTGCCAAAAACCGACAGTACAAAGTTTTCAGATGCTTGGGAATTGAAGGTTTTCCCCACCATTATGTTCTTCCATCATATTATCAAGCAAGAAGGTCTGTTGGGTGGGTGGGGGATTGCTGTTAAAAATCATGGAAGGTTTTGGGGGTTTTTTGTTATTGTTATTTGGGGGTTTAAGTTCAATGTCTTTTGTGGGCTGTTGTCCCTCCTACATTTTTTTTTTAAAAGCTTCATTCTGGTCTAGAAACCGCTAACTTGGAGATGTTGTTTGACAGGGATTCAGAGAGGCGTGTGAAAAAGGTCTGGTGTCAGGGCACAGGATCTCTGGAGTCCGGTTCGTCCTAGAGGATGGTGCGCATCACATGGTGGACTCTAATGAGATCTCCTTCATCAGAGCAGGAGAAGGAGCCCTGAAGCAAGGTACAAAGCCGGTCGTTTGAACGCGTGGCCCTGCTGGCTTCTTTATCGGTGGAGTTCAATGGAACGACCTCCTTTGTGTAGGTTCGTTCGCTGCCTGGTGTGTCCATGCGTCGGTTTGAAGTTTGGCTGGTGGTGTGGAGCAGAATCTATGCGAGAGTTTGTAGAAATTTTGAGGGAGGCACGATAATTCCTTCAGTTGTAGGAAGGAATTCCTGCTTTCCTAGAACAAAGAAACACCCAACAGCTTCATCCTTACGCAGGTATCAAAAGAACGTTTTATCAAACCGTGTGCCTCCCGGGGGTACCGTCTCGGGAATAAAAGGCCGGGGAGCTGGAATTCCACCTGGCCGATTGTTGTTTTCCCCCACTGATGTAAGAAATACTTGGCATTAACCAAAGCCCGCGTCTTTGCTGCGCGTCGGGGTGTCTTGGGTTACACCAGGCTTGTTCTTTGATGTGTGATTATTCAGTTCAGGTTTTTTTTTTTTTCCCCTCCAGCTATGGAAAATACCACTGTGCGGGTACTTGAGCCCGTCATGGCAGTGGAGGTGATGGCGCCCACTGAATTCCAAGGAGCAGTGATAGCTGGAATCAACCGCCGTCACGGGGTGATCACCGGACAGGACGGCACAGAGGGTTACTTCACTCTCTACGCCGAGGTCTGTGTTGCTCGCCGGCTCCTCACCTTTTCTCCCCCTGCCTGGCCTTTCGACCCCGTTGCTGTCCTGCTTAGTGACTAACGTGCCTGAGCTTGTAGCCCGGTTTTTCAGTGCACAAATGTCAGGTTTTTTCCTTGGCTAAGCGTGACGTTAATTTTCAGCTCGTGGCAGTGGGTTGTGCAGCATCGCTGAATCTGTTCTGAACCTGTCCTGCTCCAGAGAAGCCGCCTTGCGAACCTCCCACCGCGCGGTGGCAGAGAAAGGAGCAGAACTTGGGTTTCTTGAGGCGGCGGTGCTGCCTCAGAGCGAAACCAGCCTGTGCAGCCATCCAGGCGCACGGGGTTCGGGGGAAGATGGTTTTGTCAGCTCTTCCTTCAGCTCCTGCGTGCAGCAAATGCAGATAAACGCAGATGACTTGTCCCCAGCGTCCCTTCTGAAGACGTATTCCTTCTCGCGTTGGGTGGCGGGAGGGTAAATCGTTCAGCAAAGCCTTCGCTGGTGACAAACCCCACGCTGCGTCGGTCCGGCTTCGTGTTCAGAGCTGCAGCCTTCAGAGATACTTCAAACCTTGTGATCTCTCGCTGAGTGATGCAAATTACTGAATTTGGGATACTCTGGTATCTGGTGCATTGGAACTCAGATTTTTGGGGTTTCCTGCTGAAAACACGTTGTGAATATAAATTAGTTGAAATACGAGGTACTTCATGAAAGTAGATAATTAGATCAGTGCTGTTTACAAAGATTTTGCTGACTCTTTATATCCTAATTGAGATTAATTGGATGATAACCCAACGCTGATGGAAAAATACCTTGTTTTTACATGAATAGTTTGCTTTGATTTTAGGTGCCGCTGAACGATATGTTTGGATATGCCACTGAGCTGAGGTCTTGCACAGAGGTAAGTGCTCTCGGTGCTTTTTGACAGAATGTGTTTATTTCTGTAAACCCAGTGTGCCAGTTTGCGACGTCTCATACATCCCAATGCAGCAGTAAGAGGGATAAAAATCAAAACAAATGCAGAATAGGAAAACAACCTGAGAGGTTTTACTGTTGCTTCAACTGCTTTTTAATTAACGTGGCTGTCCTTGGCGGTGTCATTTCTGGCCGAAAAATTCTTTCATGCTTTGAAGGGGGAAGAGGTTCGAAGTCGTAAGTAATGCAAAGTGAGAGGGGTTGGTAAAGGTACCAGACTCACAGGCGGCAAAAGCGCAGGCGTGTTCCTTGAGGTACAAACGTCTGCGGGTGGAAGAGGTTTCTGAGGGCAGCGCTGGCGGTGTTGGGATGTCCTCGGTCAGGAACACGTGTGCCTGCAGCACAACGCGTTTGAGTCGCGTCAGGGGTTTTTGCGTGACGTCAGACTCGCTCTTCCGCACCTCGTGACCGCGCGAGTGCCGACGGGTTGTCGTGAATACTGCCATCGCCTTGGGGTTTTGAGCAGCGTTGTCGCCCCGATGAGCTGGGAACCACGAGGGACCTTACAGCCCTGGGGCGCTGGAACTGTTCAGATACCGTTTGTGTGGCTTTGTGCCTCGTACGTCGGTGCCTCAGCGCACGGTGTTCGTATACGTGACGATCGCGTGGTATTTCACAGCTTAGGATGTGGCCTGCTGCGAAATACACCTTTAGCAGCCCCGCTTTGACTCTTCTTTTTCCAACTCTGCAGGGAAAAGGGGAATATACGATGGAATACTGTAAATACCAGCCGTGCTCGCCCAGCACTCAGGAAGAAGTGATCAACAAATACCTCGAAGCCACCGGGCGACTGCCTGCGAAAAAGGGCAAAGCCAAGAGCTGACTTCTTTCCTCTGGAGAACGTTGGGACAGTTTTTCACCATCTTCTCTAAAGGCTCGGTTGCCCGAGGAGCAGCCCGGGCTGGCTGGGTAAGCGCCAGCTGCAGGGACTGGGACTTGTCATTTCACAGTAATATCCTTCCTTTGTGGCGTTCTCGGAAGCCACCAGGAGATTACGGCGGAATTGTTCGCATGTAAGTGCTGCTCTTTAATGAAATACATAAATGTTAGAACACTGATGACAATTTGTCTTGAAATTTGTCCTAATCTTTTTGTATTAAAGTAATTTTATGTTTTTACTTGATAGATCATTATTTTGTAATCAGGCTAGTTACTGCTTCTCTGGTTTCGGAAGCTTGAAAATCTGAATTCAGGAGACTCAGCTGGCTGAGAACTGCTGGAGAGGTGCAGGGGATGAGGCATCATCCAGCACGTTCTCACGTACGTGCCCAGGCACACATCCTTTAGCTCCTGCCCTTACGGCATCCGAACCAGAGAACAGACATGGGTTTTCCCTCCACATCCTCCAGAAGCAGTGCTGGGAGGCGCCGGACTCCTGACGGACCGGGCAGAGTCATCTGTCAGTGCAACCTGCTTGTGACCACGTCTGGTGGTACAAGGCGTTTGGAAAGAGTTGATAATAACGTAGGTAGGAGTTAACTCTCTCCGAAATGCAGAACAACCTGGGTTTATTTTCTGGGCTCGCTTTTGTCAGCTCCTTGTTAGAAAACCAAACGCAAGATTCCTTTTCCATCGAGAGGGTGTGCTGCTGACGGTGCTTAGCTTGGGGATCCGTTTAATAGATCTTGCTCACTCGTAGGAGAGAGATAAAACGAGGCTGTTACAGGGAGGTGGAAAAGAGACAATATTATCATTGATTTGATTTTTTAATTACAACCAGAAGACCCACGCTGAATTTTCTTTGCTGACCTACTCGGCTTAACGGCGTTTTTGCAGACTTCCAGTAAACAGAGAGTGAAGTTCCAGTTCAAACCCAGCTACATTCCTGGCACAGGATTGTGGCTGATGTTTACCAGACGCCCACAGACGGGCTGCTTCTCCTCAGCCTTCACAGAAAGAGTGAAAATTCTTTATTTTACCCTTGAAAAAAGCACGGTGTCAGAGGCTCATCGGGGACATGTACATGCTAACTGAACACAGGCCTAATGTTGTGTGCGAGTACGATGTTGCTGTGGCCAAATCCTTCTGGATTCCCTTACATCCGTCGCTTTGTTTTTGTGAAAAGACTCAGCTGGAACTCGTTTCAAGAAAAGCCCTGTGGGTTCTCTGCCATTTGGAGATTTTCTTAAACAAGCAAATACAGCGCATTTACCAAAATTCAAAGGTGGCTTATAAAAGCGGTATGAAAGCACGACAGAAATGGGGTGGTTGTTATTTTTTTTTTTATATTTCTGGCTCCATTTGATCGCGCTCGTGGTGTGACTTGGGCGAACTCTTCCTAGCAGCAAAGATGGGAGAGCGCTGTTCCTCTTGTCTGTGCCTCTTACAAATCGGCTACAAATGGGGTTTTTAGCGCGAAGAATTCCCCGTGAACCCACCTGAGCCGCGATTCCGATAACGGCTACGTGGATGTAACCAAGAGTTTTGCTTGGGTCAAAACTGTATGATTTTAGGTTCTGATCCACTGACTGAATTCTTGGCCCTAAAGAAGGCGGTGGAAATTTTTGCCTTTGAATTCCAACAGGTTTGCTGCTTATCCAGAAGTCATTGTGCGGTTTCTTAACTGACATATTGTTGCGTATTGGTGCCCAAAGCTTCACCAGTCTGGCAAGTTGGAAGTGCCAGACCCTCTGTTCCCGGTCTGGAGAGTAGCGGCAAAAACAAGGTGAAGTAACCAAACTTGTGGTTAAGTGCATTGCTGAAGTAGAGCCCCAAAGTGCAAGATCCACCCTATTTTCCCATTTTCATTCTACAGAAATATCTTCATCACCAATTTCTTTAAGAAACATTGTCATTATAAGCTCTGATTTCATGCTTTTGATGGTGAGAAATGTTTTACCAGCACAAAAGAGAACACCAAGAGTGTGCGAAATGCTGCTTCACCGAATTTATTGCGATGCCTGTTGTGTGCTCATAGAGAAAGCTGCAGTCAGTAAGAGTATTTCAGACTACTACACTTGTGTAAAATGCCTGAATTTGGGGGGTCAGCAGATCACCCAGCCTAAATACATGTTGGATACCTTCATCATCGTTACAGATCAGTGAGAGCTCAATATACCACGGGTCACAGAGAACATAACCCTCCCAGACAGCGGGGCCCACGGCCCGTTTTCCGAAGGAAGGTGTACGCGCTGATCCGGCGTTAATTTAACCTGGTGGAAATCTTGCTAATGGGGGGGAAAAAACAGGCGAACTCGAGGCAGTTTGGCACAATCTCGGTGTACAACAGCCGGACAGGGGTTCTGCTGTAAGCCCGCGTGGGGAATTTGGCGTGAAAGGACAAGGACGGTTCTTGTGACAGGACCTTGCTGTGGTTGGGACGGGTACGAGTCACGGCAGTCGTTGCTATGAGCTGCGTGACGGGGCGTTCTGGCAGTGGCTGTTCCTCCACGGAACCCAGATGTGGGAATTCATCTGTACAGAGCCGGCCCCTCCGCAGTTCTGTCTGGTTTCCTTCGAGGTAAAACAGCAAGAGCTGCAAACAAAGACAACCCCCTCCGCTGCCGCCGGGCAAGCGCTGCCTCGGAGCGCTCTGGAGTGGTGACCGATGCGGGGGACAACACAACATGTTCTCCTTAAATCGATATTTTCTGAGTCGCCTTCGCAAATACGAGAGAAGAAACGTTCTTTTTACGTCCCTTCACGCCGCAGGGGGACCGGGGCCGTGCAGACGCTGGTTACTGGCTTCTGCGGGGCCTGGCAGGGAGACGTTTCGCTGCCCATGCTTGTCCGCAGCCTTTTACAGGGCGGACACCGGGAGGAGACGGAAAGTGGGGGTCAGACAGCAGCAGCAGCACGAAAGAAAACCCAGCCTCGAACCCTGCGTAATGGTATTTGTTTTATTGGAGATGTAAGTTAAAAATCAGCGAGTATCTATCCCAAAAAATGAAAAAAAAAAAAAAAATTAAAAATCAGTAGACAAATATTTCGTAGTGACAGATTAATACTTTTCTCAAGATTTTTATCCAAATATATTAACTTTGTTTACAAACTATGTTACTCTACGTAACAGTTAGTGACATAAAATCAACTTATGTATGTGTATCTGTGTGTATAGGTAGTAGCAAGGTTTTTAGGTAGAACTCTAGAACACGAGACTTGCAGTTTGAGAAATTCTAGGTATTAATTTTGGAACAGAAGAGCCTAGTGAAAGCATTCAGATACGCTGATCGACTTGTATAGAAAATGATCACAGCCCCGGGGATACAAACACAAGCTTTTTCTCATTCAATAGATACGCGCAAAGCCGTTTCAAAAATTTGCTCCCCTTTCAGGTAAAATCCCAGCAGCTGATCCAGATTCCACTCCAGATCCATCTTCGAGCCCCTGATTCTCCGAAGCGCAGAAGTATTTCACTTTCAGAGGGTGACCAGGAAGCCAAGTGAGGCGCATGTGGCATGAAATAATCTCCTGGAGAAGAGATTTTAAAATAGACGTATTTTATGATCTTGATACTGTTCCTCTGTTGATGAGAGGGGGGGATTACACGCGTACGCTTTTTTACCTGAGTTGGGATTTCATGGAGCAGGACAGTGTAGTCAAACTCAACGAAATCATCTTTCCTTATCTGGGCATGGGTCAAAGAGGAGAAAAAAAAAGAACACAAGTGGTATTGTTGAAGTTGAGAGCCTACCCTGATCTACCCGGCCGCATTTGGCTTGCTTGGGGAGCAAGACGAATAGGGCGTGAGGTGGCCGTGGTTGTGGGCTGGAGTGAGACGGCGTTTGGATGTGGAGAGACGGGGAATTGGGAGTGTTTAAAAGCTTTGAAGGCACTAGCTGCAGCCTGACTGCTCTCTGCCATCCAGCTAGGCTGACTTGAATGCTAATTAATTGTGTTTAGCCCTCAGATAAATGTGAGGTTATTACCTGCCTGTTAATCTCTCCTTTGGAAAAATCTCATTCTACACAATTTGGGAGTAAACGGAGCGCTGCCTACCGATCCCAGGTGACAGGGACACAGAGCTTTGGGAGCTCCCGTTTGATAACGCTGCAGGGGTGAGGTACGTTCCCCAGAGAGCGCGCGGCAGCTACCAGGCTGGTGCCGCCTTCGAGCTCGGTACTAGGAGCGACTTAGAGTGGGGCTGATGAACTGCAGGACCATATCTTCAAATCTCCCGGTTTGTCCTGCAGAAGCCAGCAGATCCACTCGTGCAAACAAGGAAAATCAAATTTGGTCCCAATGAGTTAAACTTTTCCACCAAAACCTGGACAAAATACTCGTCCAGAAGCGGAGATACTTGTAAGGAGAAGCCACTGGGATTTGGGGAGAATGACACCCATTACAGCGAGCAGCGTGATGGCTGTTTCATTCTCTGCTGCTTGCTAGACTCCGTTAGCTCCTGTGAGGCGGACGTGGAAGTTCCGCTTCGCTTACCCACTGCTTCACAGACTTGACTTGTGCCATGAAGTAACCCAAATTCTCTGTTGACTTTTCCCACATGATGTAACTGCTGCCAGCGACAGCCAGAGCCCACACTGGCTCCAGGGCAGGTTCAATGTTTCCATAGCTGTCTGCAAGGGAGAAAGAGAATAATATAAAAATGATTAATTCTGGCTGTTCAGCAGCAAAATGATAAACCACAGAGCACTTCTGCCTGGCGTCGCACTGTTCCTGGGAAGCGACTCTTCCCTCCGACGCGTTACAGTCGGGAGCGGCGTTCAACCCGCAGCCGTAGTACAAGCGGGAAAGCGTGACAGAACCGAAACGGCCGAGAGACGCTGTTCGCAGGGTCCCCACAAAGAGGTGAGGAGCCCAGCACCCACGACAACGGAGGTCCTTGCCTAGCCGGGAGGACAAGAGGGACTGGAGCGCTCTGCTTCCAGGATGGACAAATTCTGTAAGTCGTTCCCTGTGAATTTCCCCCCGCAGCTGGGGAAGGTGTGTGGGTGCCCAGGCTTTTTAAGGTAAAATGAAGTACGGGTGATTCTTTGGAGGAATGTACCTGGAATATTGTTTCCAATTATTGGTTTGGTTTGGCGCCTGAATTTTTGGTAAAGTCTGCTGTCCTCTCCTTGGATTTTCTTCTGGTCTTTGGTATGGGTGCACTTGATGCTGACCACAGGCGGAGACTTCTTCTTCCTCGGATACAACACCGTAGCCAGGCAGCTCCCCGCATCTTCCTGTAAAGGCAGAATTTAAAACTCTTCTCTTTAATCAAGATTTTATTTACCAGCAACATATTCTTTAAAAAAGCTCTTGGTATTAACATGTGAAATATCCACGTGGAGTACGAATGTGTCTTTGTGAGATGCTTTGTGTGAAGCTGTACAGGGGTCAAGAAAGTCTTTAGAAGGACATCATTTTTTTTTCCAGAAAAGTAAATACGTTAAAACCACAAGGCTGAAGTGATCTAACAGAAGGTTTTAATTAACATGTAGCAGAAATGCACTAGGTCATCTTGGAAATATGTTTGGGAGTTCTCAAGAAATAACATTAATTGATAAGAGGGACTTCCATTGTACGATACTTCAGCCTTGAAACAAAAATCATCTAATGCTTCATATTAAACTCTGAAAATAATTTGTATTCCATAAAATGTGTGTGTAAAGGCAAAGCGGATGCTTACAGTCAAATCGCTGACGACAGCTGTCCAGCAGCGGGCGTGGGGGGGTTATAATTAAAAAGAAGACACAACTGTCCCCCCCCTTTATTCTCATTTTGGCGTGTGGGCGCTACAGCTGGCTGCCAGGACCATACTGCGGGGCTGACTTGGGACCACCACAAAAGTTTCCCTCGGGCGCTTGGTTGCCTGATGTGACTTGAAACCAGACAAATCCCCAAGCAGAGCAGGCAGCTGCAGTGCCCTAGCCCCCCGGCGGAGGCAGAGGACTGACTGCAGGAGATACTCGGGCGATCCGAAGAGCAAGCCATGCCCCTAGTTTGGACAGGCAGGGCGAAGCGTAAAGGTGAATCTTTCTGTTGTGGGGAAAAAAACCCCATTTACGCCAACGCTTAAATTTACCCTGTTGTGGGGATGGTGGCGTTCCCTGAACCCACGCTGCCGGGAGGAACGCGGAGGGCCGTCAACTCACCCCGCTTTTGTAGTCTTCAGTGGTGAACTGCAGGTAGTACTTGTGCCCGGAGTCTGGGATGCTCTGGAAGAGAGAAGGGTTCAGCCGTCAGCGTAGCTGCAGCGTGCCGAGGGGTGCCGTGAGCGCCGCGGAGGGAAAGCGAGGGCGCCCGTGGCTGCCTCGGGGCCTTGCAGCACCAGGAGATCGGTCAGATGAGATGGTCCCAGCAGCAAACACAAAAGGGCTTAACCACAACCATAACTAACCCTCACATTAAGGGATATTTTAAAGCTTTTCCTCACGGAGATATGCCAGAAGAAAAACACAGCTCGAAGTCCTTCGCAGGACGGAGTGATACTGAGGAACTTTAAAAATAATAAAGTTACAAACCAGTGTTCAGCTTCTGAGGAGGCGTTTTTTGCACAGAGTGCCCTTGGATACATAAATTACTCAAATCTCGGTGACTGGGGCAGCAGAACAGGAACGACGCGGGCTCATGGAATCCTGGGGTCGCTAACCTTGCTAGGCTTTTACTGCTGTGACTGGAAAGAGACTAATTTCAGATTCTGACAGGAATTCTGATTGATCTGCTCTCTTTTGCCCTGAAAATACCAGTCATTAAGTCGCCCAAACAACTATCCAAGATTCCCCATGTTAAGGAAAAATAAAAGAATACTCCTTGCTCACGGGAAGCCGCCAGTAGCACCTCTTGCGGCACAAAACATCAGAAAAGCCTTAGAAATGTTCACCTTTGAAATACGTCATTTTCTTGGATTTGGGTTTTTTTTTCGGTTTGTCTGGGTTTTTGTTTTCCCCGTTGCTGACAGAAATGGTTCCGTTAACCCATTGTATGTTTGGTGTGGGATATCACAGGCTGTCCTGGCCCCAAGCATGCTGAAACAGAAACCAGCTTTGAATATTGGCCATGAAAAATATGAATTACCGTGAAACAGGATCAGCGTCTCATTCGGCAGTGTAAGAGCAGAGCCTAACAAAAAGCCCTGGCATTATGTGCTCTTCCCTTCATCAGTCAGTCTCTCATTTTCTTACCAACTTTTATATTCACTTTTGAAATGTCTGTATTTGTTTTTGAGTGGGGAGTCCCAAGTAACAAATAGTGTGGAAAAACTTCATTCAGCTAATTCCTTGTAAAATGACAATACGTATCACCTGACAGGTACATTTCCAAGCCTTTCCTTGGATTAAATCAGAAAGGAATAAGGGAAGAAAATAAGTCTTTTTGTATGCTAAACTGTGATTTAGTAGACAAGCTTTCTGCTCTACGAGCCAGGTCACTTCTGTGTCTGAAAGTTTGTTCCTTTTGCATCTATTACCTGGTTTGATACGAGACATTCTCCCTTGTCATGAACCTCGTCTGTTCGCTGCTGGTGTAGGCGTTGTTGTTACGCTGGGGCACGGGTGAGGCAGGCAGCGTTTTGCTGGAGAATGCTCGCTGCCTCCTGGAGTGTACATTTAACTCAAATTATTCCAGCAACAGCCCTGATTTGATTGTTTGTTTGCTTTTTGAATACAATGCTCTTCAGATGAATGGGAGGGGGGGGAATTCTGGCTGTTTACGTAATTGTGAAGATTAGAACCCAAAGCAAACATGTGTGTTTTATTTATCTAAACTTGAGCCTTTGTGTTCCCACCCTACTTACTTCCAGCATAATGTTAGCAAAGCTTCATTCCCAGGGCAAAGCCACCAGCCCAGCACCTGCCTTCAGTGCGGACGTGGAGTCACACGCTGCAGATAAAAGGACAAATCGGTTGAGTCACTTGCTCTACTTTTATAGAATGAAGCTTTACGGTGAGGCAAGTGTGGAGCTGGGCCCAGCTCACGCTGCGAAGGGAATGGAGGAAACGGAGAGAGGGTGAGTTCAGACGCTCGTAATCTCTTTCTTCTCTTGCCTCCTCGTTCTCCCCGTCTCCTGCCCCCGTTTTCTGTGTCAGCTAAAACGTTGTCCTCAAAATGAGCGAGAATGTGACGTGAGGAGACACTCTTGGCATAGATTAAAATAGTAGAAACTAGCTTTCTGGAAAGCAGGTTGACAAAAGAATCGGTAACTCGTGGTGCTGAAAGAAAGATCTCATCTCTCACGATAATCACTGCAGTGAAGTCTAAAGTTCCAGCCATTGCAGAGCTGCCCGAGAGGGGCCGTCACTCGTGTTTCTAACGTTCTCCATTTGATCAAGTATGGGTGTTTTTGAAGCACAGCGACCCAGGCTTATTCCTTTTCTTGCCGTGAGTACCGCAGATGAGAGACCCTGAAACAGAGTCAGTTGGACCCCAGCGCTGCTGAAGCAGGAGCTTCGCTCTGATTGACCCGCTGAGAGCAGACGGGGTTTCCTGCTCAGCCTTTGCCTGGGGGGGCACCGTACAGCAGCCTGACTGCACTCCCAGGTACAGCATCAGGGTCTCCAAGTCTGTAACGGGAGCTCTTTTGTAGTTAAGTCAGATCTTTGCTGTCCGGCATATCCAGGCATTTAAAATACAGCCAGCTAGTCTTCCAGTATGATTTGTTCCTGTATTGGTGTCACCCGTTCTCTGTGCTGAAGAAAACCTCATTTTTATAGCTGTGATAACTTTGAGTACAGTAATCAGTCTGACACAATATCTCAGCAGTTTCATTGCCTTTGCTTGATATCGAGCATTAGTGAAGAAAACAAAGTCAGTGGGGACTTTTTGTAAACTAATTTTTCAGTCTCTGATTCCTCTCAATAGAAGGCGATAGAAAAGCTTCATGGCTAATGACTTGGTAAATACTCACTTTAAGAAAAATACGTAATTCTGGGCTTACATGGATTTTGAAGTAGATATTGTCCCTTCATTTGCAACAACTCCACCACAGCCGTACTACTCGCCTAGAAAGCTTTCAAATGGCGCCACGCGGCCACCACACAGACCCAGTCTGGGTATGATACAAGAGGGCTTCTTTGATCGTACCAGGGAGAGGGAGAAGGTACTTTTGGCATCAAATAATTTCAACTTTTACAAAACTATTTCTAGGTTTGAAGGAAAACATCACTTTTATTTCCACGGTTATTTTCCACTCTCATCCCAAAATGCATCACTGTAAACCATCCCATAGTGCAAGTTAAATCAGAGCTCAGGAATATTTGACATCGCACGAAGATGGCTGGCTGAAAGCAGCCAAAGATAAAAGTGTCCAAAAGAGAAGAAAACAAGTGAGTAATTCATTTTTCCACTGAATAGCTGGGTCACAGGATTGTTTTATTTCCAGGCTCAAAATTAATGCAACTTTCATAACCGATTTTGAGTACTGTAGAGGCCAGAACAGCAATTTAAGAGCAGTTTCATTCCAGGTCCCAAAGGAGGTGGTTTCGAAATTGGTTGACACTGCTCTGCCTCCCCGCTGGCACGGAAAGGGGTGATCCCTCTGTCGCCCCTTGCCACAGGTTTCCATCTCTTCCTCCGTGTGTTTCCCCACCAGCGTTTCTTCCCTGCGACCAGTTTTTTGGCCGCTGGATCAGAAGGCTGGGCTGGGCACTGGGCACAGAGAAGCCGTGAGAGAGAGGTGTCTGCTGGGGGCCTGCCTAGGGCCAGTCCCACCTCGCAGCCCTGCCGCTGTCCCTGCAAGCCAGCTCAGGTGGCCCGTGGCTTCTGGGGGTGCTGGAGTCGTCTGACCCACGAGCAGCCAGCTGAGCTCTCGGGCTGCCCCAGGCAGGAGGGAAAAGCCAGCGGAGATGGCTATTTTCTCACCCGCTCTGTATCTAGCTTCCCTGAGACAATTTACCTACCCTGCAACTGATTTTTACCTTTCCCACCCTGACGTGGGGTCCTGACTGTTGGAAATAAGCGGAAATCTTTTAATTGGCTTCTGCTATTAGGACCATAGCTCTGGTTTTACACTGTTTTGTGTCAAGGTGAGCTTGTGAAGAGAAATACCCAGCTGTAAAACTGTATTTTGTAGTCCAGTTTAAACAAACGGTGCAGTTTAGCCAAGGGATGACCTGGCTTGACCCGTACTCTTCACCTCCCGGTTCCCCTACCTACTGCTCAGTTACCATTTCCAGGGCAGCCTGGTATGGGAGGCTGCTACGTCAGTGCTTTGAAAGGTTCTCTCTTGGATTCTGGGATCTCCAGCTGGCACACGCTAACGCTGCTGCTCTTCTCAAAAATGTATTTTAAAGGGCAGCTGTCAGCAATTCCGTGGGGTGCACGCTGGTGTTTCCTAGAAGATACTCGCTTAAGTTAAGGAAAAAAAAAAATCAACCACGTGAATGAGAAGGGACAACAAAAAGAAAACTGCAGCCAATGGCAAGGCAGGGATTATTCTATGTTTGGCATATCCCTACTGTTTGTTGCTAGGAGAGAAAAGCACCGAAGTCTCATTCTACCTGTGCTTGAAAAATCCTTCGCATCTAGCAGAGGCACCGTACTGGTGACCATCTCCAGTCCTGTTTCTAATTACCAGGGTTTCACGGGCTCGTGGGCTAATAACATTCTTCTTAAAATACAGTGCTCATGATTAAATTCCATTAGAAAATTATTGTATTCTTACTAGCTCCAGTAACATACTAACCAACAGGCAACTGGCCTTCTTAAAAAAAAAATGAAAGAACAGAAACCAACTAATCAAGCAAAAACCCCCCAAACCCCAACAGCTCTGTCTCTTGCGTTCATGTAATATAGCACATTCCTTTCAGGAAATTCTTCTCATTTTTATACGGTGGAGGACAGGAAAGAAGGAAGTGACCGTGTCTAGTATATTTCTCATCTTGTTTTCACAGAGCGTGCAAAGAAAAAGGGGAACTAAACTGCAGAAGGTGGTTACTGCAAGCTCCAACAGCATCAAGTACTGTGAGGAAATAATGAGGCATTTCACTTCTCTATAATGAACCGATTTTTTTCTTTCCTGTATTAAAAGGCAGGTGGCTGATAGTCGGCGGAAAAAAACTCCCTTTCCCTCCCCACAACAAAACCCACCTCAGAAATACTCAGTTGCACTGTGGTTGGAAAGAGGATCTGCACCAACCCCTTACTTCTGATGCGCCTGTTTATTAGACACCCGCGTGCTTCCAGGAGCACAGGGGCCGTGCTTAAAAGAGACACGAGCATTTGTATATGTAAATATATGCATATGCACAGTGCCCAGCAAATCCAGCAGGAGCACTTGCCGGTTTCGAGAGAAGTATCCAATATTGCAGTGAACGTGTGTCACAGGCGTCTGCAGCCTTTTCACAGGAAGAATGAAACATCACACCAGCACATCCCCGCTCCGCGTCTGTGAAACTGGACGTTTAATGACGCGTTTGGGCGTGATGATGAGGACAAAGAGTTACATGAAGGGTGTGGTCTGGGATAAATCTACAGCAGGACCCTGTGTTTGCGTTCCCGGGCGGGTAGCACGACTCACGCCCAAAGTAATACACAAATTCTAAATAGTTACGCAGCGGTTCGTGTTTCGTCAAATTTAGTTGGAAAATATTCTGGTCTGTTAAATACTGTGTGCAACTCAGTCTTGTGGAACCACAGTCAACGGGGATGTATGTGAAAGATTGAGGCTCAAGTTCAATGGTGTAAGGACCGCAACAGTACGTCCTAAGCGCCTTAGGCAAGCTTGGAACTTCTTACTTGAAAGGGAAGATTTTACACTACACCATCTTATTCTCAGTTTTAGGAGTGAGGGCCTGAATTGAACATGCCACGCAGATGCTGAAGGACAAATATTGTAAGCTCTGAAAAGGATTCAGTGGAATCCGGTGCTGCATCTGGCACTTCAGACTGGGAATCCAAAACAACCAGCCCTCGCTCTAGGGAGCTGCCCAGCACTAGCCTTGAGGGAAAAACTGCGATGGAAACTAGGAAAAAAACTGGGTTTAAATCCCATCCACTGCCATAGCTTAGACCCTCCTCGGCTCTCCAGAAAGGTAGTGCTTTCCTTCCAGGCTCTACAGCCTTGGACAAATGTTCCCCAGAAGTTTTTGCCTGTTCTTTTACTTTCAGAAACAGAGTAAGCTGTAAAAAAAAAACCCAAACCCCAGACCTGTGGCTGGAGGGTGAATAGGGCTGCATGGCATGGTGCTCAAGGGCAGCAGCCCTGCTTGTCAGTGTGCAGGGTGCAGGTACACGGGGCATGCCCTGGGCACCGCCTCGAGCATCCCTGGCAAGTCTCCGTGATGTGAAAGCTCTGCCCCCGTAGCTGCTCTTGTCTGGGACTCCCACCCCTTTTTACCACTTCACCTTGACGTGGTTTTTTTTGGAAGATAAAGGCATGACTTCTGATGGGAACTGCATTGCTTTTAGTTGAAGTTCTCTGTCTGCCGAGATGGAAAGCCAAGCCGTTGCCATCCCTACTCAAGGCAAAGTAGATGGCCACCCCAGAAATCATTCTGCTGAAAATATTTCCATATCAACCTGTTTTCTTTCCATCCTGTGCCCACTAAGTGCCTCGGTTTCCTCCTTCCCTCCTCTGCGCTACACAGCTTTTGGCCGTGGGGCACTCGGAGCAACCTCAACCACCATACAGGGCGCTGGGCTTGGGGGATATTTAAATCGTGACCTTTCGAGGTGGATGCCCACTCCTCCCCTGAGGGGACCCGGGTGCCCCGACCCTCCCTGAGGGAATGGGCGGCGGGACGGCAGCCCCTTGAGGGGACCCGGGTGCCCCGGGATCCCTGGGGGAAGGGGCGGCGGGACAGCGGCGCCCTGAGGGGACCCGGGTGCCCCGGGATTCCTGGGAGAAGGGGCGGCGGGACAGCGGCGTCCTGATGGGACCCGGGTCCCCCGGGATCCCTGGGGGAAGGGGCGGCGGGACCGCAGCGCCCTGAGGGGACCCGGGTGCCCCGGGATCCCTGGGGGAAGGGGCGGCGGGACCGCAGCGCCCTGAGGGGACCCGGGTGCCCCGGGATCCCTGGGGGAAGGGGCGGCGGGACCGCAGCGCCCTGAGGGGACCCGGGTGCCCCGGGATCCCTGGGGGAAGGGGCGGCGGGACCGCAGCCCCCTGAGGAAGGCGGGAAGGCGCCTGGTGCCCCGCGCGGGGCCGCGCTAACCTCCGTGCGGCTCAGCTCCGCATCCCTGCCCCACTCTTTTATTACAATAAATTACTGCTAATTATGCTTTTCCCAGCCTCGGACCGCGCCTGCCCGCCTGGGGACAGCCCCCGCCCGCACCGCGCTCCTCCGTAGCCGCAGCCACCCTCCTTCCCCGCCGGCTTCCATCCCCTACCTTCAGCGTGGCCTTGCGGACCTGCCCCAGCGCCTGCAGCGCCCCGGGGGAAGCCGTGTGGAAGTTGAGGTAGTGCAGAGCCACCCGCGCTGCCCCGGCGGCCAGGGGGCTGCTGGGGTCCAGCTCCCGCTCGCCGCCGCCCGGCGCCGCGACCGCCGGTAACAGCAACGCGCTGAGGCGGAGGAGGAGGAAGAGGAGGAAGGCAGCGGGCGGCGCGGCGCTGAGCCCTTGCATGGTGCTGAGAGGGCAGCGAGTGACCGGGGAGGCTCCGCACTGAGGCGGGCTCCGCTGAGGGCCGGTACTAATAGAGGAGGGAGCCCGGCCCGCTACCTCCCGCCCTCCCTCCGCTCCCTGTCAGTGCCGGGAAGCGCCCGGGGAAACTCTGGCTTCTTCGGCTACTCCCCTTCCCCTCATCCCTCCCACCTGCTTCAGCCCGGCTGGGGGGCTTGAGGGGGGCTGGGGGTGCTCTGAGGGGAGCCCCTCAGGCCCCCCGGCTCCCCTCAGACCACCCCCCAGCCCCCTCAGCCAGGAGAGAGGTGAGAGACCCACTCCAAGCCAGATGTGCAACCGTAATAACACATATCGGAACAAATACAGGTAATTACGTGGGGGGAAAAAAACCCAGTTCTCTCCTCCTCAGAGTTTCAAGAACTCGACACTTCCCAGGCTGGATCAGAGAGAGAGAGAGAGAGAGAGAGACTTTTCCTGAGATGCAGCTGAAATATTCCAAAAATTGTGCACAAGAAGCAGAAGGAAGCGTTCCTCCCTGAAATAAATCTCACCAAGTGAAGTTTTTTTGGAACCGGTATGGTCATAGCTCTTGTAGCACGAAGAAAATGAACTAAGACAGCAGCCTGGCAGCCAGAGCTTCCCTTAAGATGATTTTTAGGACACAAGTGCTGCCTTGCCGCTCCTGGAAGCATCTCTTTCTTTTGGAAAGGCTGAGTGTGGTATATAGTAAAAGATTGCAATACTTCCTGGGTTAAAAACGCTGTGTTTTTTTTTTTTCTAATGACCTACTCTATAACCATTCAAGCAGATGGGTATTAGTATGCGCAGCTGGGAATCTGTGTTTATGCTTCTGCATGTGTATTGGGGCACGTTTCTGGGCTGGGACGTCAAAGAAGTAAATCAGAACTCTGGTTAAAGACCCAAACTGTCTCTCACGGAGCATTAAGTTGCCTTTATTACTGTAACGCTTTGTCATAGAACTTGAAATTCAGTATTTTTGAGGCTTTCCTAAGTGAGGGAAAGAATTATTACAATAAAGGCATAATAACATTCTTTATCACACCGTTGTCTGTGTCACCCAACTCATTTAGTTGCCCTGGCTTTGTTAGTGATTACGATTTTCCTACCTGAAATATTTTCAATAAACTTTTCAATAGATAATACTTTGTATACTTTCTCTGACATGCTGTTTTCTTTCTTTCCATTGGGGTAGCAATGCAAATGTCATTCCTCTCTTTTTTTTCCCCTTTCCTTCCCAGAAACCCCGTGCTGTTTCTGTTTTGTCCCTTCTGCCGCTTGCTTTATTCCTTTTTGTTGCTTGTTAACAAATTCTTTGTTACAAATTCTGAAGTACCTCCAGAGAAATGGGCCGTGTTTTGAGTGAAAATGTCAGACGAAGACAGCCGTGTGGGGTCAGGCCAAGAGCTCGTCTAGCCCAGTATGCTTTGACAGCGCCTTTGCTTTGTGAAAGCTGTACGAACAAGGCAAGAATAGGTGAGGCTTCCCAGGAACACGCTCCCAGCTTCCCACCGCTTACAGCTCCGTGATTTCCTGAGACAGCAGAGGTATTTTCTGGGTGGTTAGTAACCTTCTGTAGATTTCTCTTCCGCAAACCACTCCGGTTTCCCCATGAACCCGTGTCAGGCGCAGGCGAGCAAGGCTCTGAACATGACTTAAGGTCATCTTCTTTTCTGCTGACGGTACTCCTACCCTAGTCTGATGATTGTTTTTCTGTAACATGCTACGACGGGTTGCAGAGAGAAGTACAAACATGTTCTTTTCCCATCCCTTTCTTCGACGTTATTTAGCTGTCTGTCTTCATCCTCAGAGAGTCTGTGCAACCTGTGTGGCAGTTCCCTCCAGGACTTGTGTTAGGAAAATAAAAATCATTTGTTCTCTGATACCAGTCATACTAGAAGATGGTAAAGTTTTAGTAAATTCAATTTCGATAAGTTCAGCATCCAAGAGAAAGCGTGCTGCTACACAGTTCCGGGGGGTTTTGCCTGCAGTCTTAATTGACACTGTCAATAACTTATGCAGCAAATTAAGTTTCTTTTATCTAATCTAGGGGCCAAACTTCTCATCTGCAGCTGAGTTATATCCCATATAGAAAGGTTAACTTTAGATTAATTTGACATCTCTCTCAGTTTGACACTGCACTGCTTTACTTAACACCATATCTGGAGTCACCCAGCTGCTTACCAGAGGGTAATGGCACTTCTCATACCTTTTTTGGGGGGAAAGTGTTTACAAAATTTTGCAGAGGGAGCTGGCTAATTTTTTCCTTATCGGGATGCTTGCCATGGTTGTCCCCAATACTTTCTGTTTAGCTGGAAGAAAGCAACACCCCATCTTTTCTCATTTATCCCCGCTGCGAGGACAGCCCCGCCGTCGCTTTCAGAATGAACCACAAAGCGTGACCCTCCTTCGCTGACACTGGAGGGGTTTCGAGCAGCGCCAAGCATTTCCTGACGCTCCCAGTCCGCTCCACGCGCTCCATTTCTCAGAGGAGCGCTCTGGAGGTAGGACGGGCAGCTGAGGACGTCGTGGGAGCGGAGGAAGCGCAGGCCACGGAAGGGCAAGCAGCGAGGTGAAGCGAGGGATCGCTGGTGAGACCAGCTTCGGTGCAGGATGCGTGACAGGGTGGGGAGGGCGGAGGCGAGGACTGCGAGGGGCCAGCTCCACCGGCTCGCCACGGCAGTGTGCGCGTGTCCTGCAGCTGTCCCTGTTTGAGGGAAGAAGTGAAACCCACCCTGCACAGAGGTTTCGCGCTCACGGTCTTGATGCTTTAGGGTTTGTGGGAGTTCAGAGGCTTAAATGAGAGGTAAGAGCTTAAAAAAAGAGGTAAGAGCTCGTAGATCTTAGTCACTCGTGCTGGAAAAGCCTGCAAACCCCCGATGTCTGAGCTGTGAGGCTTTGACCCCACCTGCACCTTTCTGTGTACTTCCCTTTCCCTCTTGTGTGCCTTTTCCTGCTTTCTTGGTCAGCATCGCTGTCCCTGATACGGTCGTTTCCTTCCTCTCGGGTGCAACAAAGCGGTTGTGAGTAACAGACCTGAGGGTCAGTATGTCCAGGGCCTCTGTCACAAAGCGGGGGCAATTCCGTGGCGACTGCCTGAATTGCTGCAGAGATCGTGTTGCTGTCATTCACCGTTGACCAGACGTGACTCTGAATTTGCAAAGCTTTTTGACCTGGGAAGACAAAAGCTCAAATGCTGAACGGGCCCAGGTCAGGGCTGAGGGGATGATGCTACAAGCACAGGCATTTGCTGCTTCCACAACATTTAGAAAACGTATTTATTTCAAACCCTGGTTTTCTGCAGCCCTTAAAAGCTGAAAGCACGTCCTCTAACAGCCAGGCCTCAAGCTAGGCTCTGCTTGTTTTGGGTGAAGGTAAAAGCAAAGCTCTACAGCATGGAACATGTGAACAAAAGGAACCGAAGCGAGTGATTTAACTTGAAGTGACATCTACATTCTAGCCAGCTAGGATGCGGTGCATGTAGGTTGCGTCCTTCTCGAATATCTTTTTGCCTTTCATCCCGGTTTAACTTGGTCCAGCCTCGAAGAAGATGGTGGTGGTGTAAGTTACATGTTAATAAGCCTCTCTCACTCTTCCCTTCTCTGCTCTCCTTTAGCAAACTGTAGGAAATAAATAGAAACTCGATGGCAAATTTCCCAGCGTTAAGATTGTGACACCACACTTAGGTCACATCTGACTTGGACACTTTAGAAATGGAAATGAGGGTTGTTTTCAGGCAGCTGGTCTAAAAAGCATTCTGAGGTTTTCATTTTCTTACCGTCTTTTTTTCGTACATCAAGTGCTTCTTTAGAGGCCAGTTAGTCCTAATTTCTTTCATATTCGAAGACTATTTCTATATCCTTTGTAGGCATTTTACAACAGACCTCACTGGCTCGTAATCACTGACAGATGGCTGCAATACAATACAACGAATTTGGACAAACTTCAGTTTATTTGGTTTTGTAATTTTTCCACTTCTAACTTCGCCATCTTGCTGTAGTTAAAAACAAGTTCCGTTACTTGATTTTAAGTGAATTGTTTATGGCTTCCCCCCCTCCCCCCCCAATAATTATGGCTTGATTTTATTCCCAATAATTAATCACAAGAGCTTTTCTGTGTGATTAGTCTCCACATTTTTTGCTGGATAGAACAACCTTTGAATAGGTGAACTTCCGATACATTGCTGGGTTGACCTTGCCTAGGGTTAAGCGTAGGCATACAAATACGTACCTTGTTTTAGCGTGGCTCATTTTTTCAGGGGAATTCTCTTTTGAAGCCTTCTGACTATTTTTAAATCTCTCTGCTTACGGATAGGATGTTTTTTTTGAAAAGACAAACGTATGTGTTCAGCGTCGGCACCCAGAGATGCCGTTCCTGCCCACCCAGGGAACAGGAATTTTACCCCGACGGATTTTACAGGCGTGACTCGGCACAGCCTGTGTTTCCTGCAGGTGTCAGGGCGCCAAACGTGCCGTCTGCCGCAGTTGTACAACAGGCTACAGCCCCGACGAAGTCTCCTGTGTTTCGAGCGAGCGTACAGCAGACAAGTTTCCTCAAAACCTGTGTATCGTACACGCCGATCGGCCTACGGGGACGTCTGCTGGGCAGCTGTAGTCGCTCCACAGGGAACTAACAGAAGAATAAACCAGAAGAGAGAAAGCAGTTGAAGCCAATAAACACGGACTGTGACATGAATTACCTTCAAGGCCTTGGACTCGGTCCCCTGTTAAACTCAGGGGATTGTTTCTGACCAGAATTGTTACAGCCAGGAAATGAAGAAAAGTGAAAGGACTTGAAAGCCATCACTTCAATGCAAGTTATTTGGGTCAGGACAGGAAAACCACTTGACGCGTAAGGGACTGTGGCATCCACGTCAGTCAAGAAGGTCTAGCAAGCCCTTCTGGCCAAACCCCTGTGAATTGACTGATGCTCTCCGTTTCCATGATTTTGTGTATTTTTGTATCGCTTTTCAAATGCGTGCCAACATCCTGTTAAAAGCCAAACAGCCACAAGTGAGCTCTAGAGCTCTCTTTTAACCGCTCCTGTGCTGTCGGCAAACTTTTCCAGGGAACTATCCAGCTGGACTTCTGGTCGTGTCGCTTGGAGGCTCTTCCTGTTCAAAAGCAATGTTTGATGGTGTAAATCACCTTTAATCTCCTCTTTCCCTGAGGTGTTTGAAGCCCCGTGGCATTTCATTCAACCTGCTGTAGCTTTGGTGTATCGAATCGATCCCTCTCACAGTGTCAAACGGTTAACTGCAGGAAAAAAACCCCTTTGTGAACCCAGCGAAACAGGGAAGCACAGAAATTCTCAGCATTTACAGGATCCTCTTTTATTGTACTTCTCCAAATATTAACAGTGGTTGCAGCACAAGTGTGCTAACACGGGTTCGAGTGCAGTTTGGACCTTCTCTCTGCAACGGTGGTGGTGTGTGTACCCGGGGGATTCTGCATGAAACTGCGTGTAACCGGGCTGCGTCTTCAAGCGACTAATGCAAAACACACCACGGAGTCTTTGGGGTTTTCTCGAGGATGTATTTCACAACTGGATCACATTTAAAGTTACCTACCTGGGGGAATAGTCACAAAGCTGAAATTTTACTGCATTTACAGTTATTTTTAGTTTCTTAACCTTTCTCCAGCGCGCAAGACCGATGCCACACGTGTTGCGGTGCCAGCGTCTCTGGAGTCTGCCTGGCAGGAATATAAGCTGCTCAGCGCCCCAGTATGAAAGGTTTGGGGGGGTTTATTTCTTGGGGTGGGCTTTGCTTGGGGGTTGGTGGCCTTGAGAAAGGAGACAGGCTAAAATTAAGAAACAAACAATGGAATCAGAAATGATATTTTGATAGAAAATCAGAATAAATATGAAATGACCTAAACCCAAGAAAAGTGAAAGGCCATTCATTATAACCAGGGGCAGTAAATCACCGCAGATTATTATCGCTGTTATTCTAACATTTAAAGGAGACACAGAACATTTTGCTGACCTATTTGGATAATTTTCTTTCGCTTATGAAACAGGCATGGAACAGAGAAATCTTAGTTCACAGACTGGTCCCAGCAAACAAACCCCTCACATGCCCAGTGAGATATAATCATACAGAGACAAGAACAAACACCAGCAATAAATAATACCTATTAATAAATCGAAATCACAATTCTGCCTCGTAAAACTGTAACAAATGGGTCTCGGACACGTGCTCAGGCCTGTTTGAAAATAAACAGAGATTAGAGCAGCCACCTGCAGACGAAATGCTGGCAGGAATACACACCTACTTGAGTATTTCGTACTGCCACGGAGGAACTCAGCTGCAAGGCTGGGCAGAGCCTTTCCTCCCCGTGAGCAGCTCTTACGGCCGCACTGCCTCGCCGGAGGCGCTTGGACAGATCTCCCAAAAGATGGGGGTCTAAACCGAAGCCCCTAAAGCACTGTCTATGTTAAATTCCTCCTGGCAGATCCAGAATGCTGAGTCACGACCCCTCGACCCACACACGAACTATTTTGATTTGTTTGAGGCTAACATTTACTCATAGCTGATGGCAATAAAAATCCCCTTGACATACTGGCTTCTTTGACACTGGTCCTATAAAGATTCGATGTATGTCACTGCTAAACAGCTATTGCCACAGAACAATAATTTTCGAAGTGTTTAGTTGCACAATGTTTAACCAAGGCACTAACTATTTGCACAATAAGGGAATGACGCCTCAGTCAGAAAGCGTTTTAAAGAAGGCGGGTACAAAGGAGGGAATTCTTACGCTAAATTCCACAGCATTGTATCCCAAACTCTCTTCCTCGCAAGGTGACGCGTTTGAAAGGATCCAGCAGAAGTGACAGTTGAGAGGAAACACATTTTTCGTGTTTGCTCACTATAGCCTCCCATTTGTCCTCTCTTTTGTGACCCCTGCTCGCTCTGCCCTTTGCAGGGAGCACTTCCAGGGGTTTGCTCTCACTAAGAGCCAGGGATGTGGAGCTGTAGGCTCCCCGGCTCGTGTAAGCAAAAGCCAAAATGGGTAAAACACTGGTAGAAGCCCAGCTGGGGACAATCCCCCACTGTCACTCCTGAACAGACCATTCTGGGCAGGCAGACCTGAAAGGTTTTCCTAATTATATTTTTTTTCCTAAGTTCTGACATCTCTCAAATGAAAGATGAAACACACACTCAAAAATATTCCTCATGGAAGGGTTCCCTTGATTAGTTAGGGACAGTATTTAGTCTGGAAAATAGGTAGAATTTATTGTTAATTTTCTGGCAAGAAAAAGTTTTGTGGCAGGGAGACATTTCAGAGATGATTTGATTTGTATTTGTGTCCTGGTGTTGGCAGGGCCAGCCAGCCAGGGCAGCTGCCCCGAGCGAGCTACAGGTGAAGCCCGTCCCGTAATGTCACGGTCGTTATAAAGGGGGAGGTTGGCTGAGGAGAGGGAGCTGCTGTGGGGTTCCTGCTGGGGTCTGGATGCTGTCCTGCCAGGGTTCCTCCTGCTCCACCTCTGGCTTCTCCTGAGGACTGCTCTCTGGTAGTTGCGCTGAGTGGATGTTCTTTTGGCTGCGTATAACTCCGTGTGTCCGTGGTGGTGTGTTAAATCCGTTGCACTTCTGCCCCTGGATCTCCTTGCCTTTTCCTGATTCCCCTCCCTGGCCAGCGAGGGGATGTTGGGTGATAGAGCGGCTGTTAGAGTTTAGCCCCGGGTACAGGCTAAATGTAGACAGTGGGGCACTTTATCTTCGCTGATACTCAATTTTGTACTTACTTTTTTTTTTCAAGACTTGCTCAAAGTTAAATACCATAATCTGTATCTATGTTAGCAGGTCTATTACCCCGTTTCTAGCTCTTGCCTATGGAATGGTGTGATGACAATTTGCAGGTTGCTAATTTTACTCTTCTGCAGAGCGGCCTGTAAGGCCAGATCACCCAGCCCTGAAGCAGGTTGGCCACCCTGACAGCGATAAAGGCAGATTACTCTTCAGGACCTCACAAAACCATATTATGATTTTTTTTGTTTTCCCCATTGCAAGGGTTGTATTTGGTTATTGTAGGCACTATGTGACTTAAAAAAAATGAACTGGAACTGTCTTTTTATTCTGAGCATTAGATGAACGTGGAACAAAATCATTAGAGCAACTGTCTCAGTTCTTCAGGTAATTCCTATATCACGGAATCATAGAACAGTTTCGGTCGGAAGAGAATATCCATTATCTCCTTCACAGAGTAATGAATGGCTTGTTTTCTCAGCATGTCTCTCATTGGTCACTGACAGCTTTCTTATCATTGCTGCATCTTGTGATAATCTCGTTTTCTTGGTTCTGATTAGGAACAATTCCTTCTTTGTCCATTTCTGCATCCCTCTATGTTCCCAGAACTTCTGAGAAAATGATCTTTTTTCTTGATTAGTCATACTGTTTGACAAATACGTATTTGTTTCCTCATGTAAACGTGTAAGAACGACTGTATTTATTTCTCCAAGTTGCATAGCTGGGCTTAATCAGCAGGAGATGGTGGAGTCAAAAAGAAAATCTGTTCGGTTTAAGGATTAAAGAAAATATGCAGAAATACCATCGCTGACGAAGCGCAGACTTCAGCGTGGCCAATGTGGTACTTTTCACGAGCATTATAGTCACTGAAACGCTGTTTATACTGAAAAAAATCCAAGTGACAACCGAAAGCGATGATCTCAGCGGCAGCTTTGATCCTGTAGTGACTGACTAATAGACTTTCAGATGTTAAAGGCTCAAGGAAAAAAAAAACAGTGTGTGAAGAACAGTCCAGGAGCACTAAACCGTCATTTTCAGCAACATTAATTCCAGTTGGAGAGACTACAAGGAGAGAGTTCTTCAGCTTTCGTTGCAACACAGGGAGCTGATCACTTGTGCGGTCACCCCTCGCTACGCGCCATGGTAAAAAGGATCTTTATGAATTTGGTCAAAAAAGCTGCCATGGGCATTAATGGTTAGCATTTCCCTTTTGTATGAAGAGTTTCTATGAGAAATAGAGCAAACTAAAATGGGAAATGTTCAATGTACAGTCTGGGCTGGGGGAACAAGCCTTTGGTATATGCAAATGTTCGATATATTTTATCAGATATTTTTTTAAAACCTACACCTTGGTCTCTAACTCTTTCCCATCAGCAGACTGGTAGGTCAAAAGCCCTAAGAATTTTATGGATTTTGACTGATGGGGAATGTGATATTGAGTCCGTTTCCCTGGAGATGACTGACATATTAGTACAGATCAGGAGGTGTTTCTTCCCAGCTCCAGCACAAACCACAGACCTGGATTTGGGTTTGCTTTCTGTTGGCTTATCCAGATCTAGACATACTGGCACTAGGCAGTCACCAGCTTTCTGCTGCCTTTGTAGGACACGTTATTTGTCACCTGGTGACCAGCCTTTCCAGCACTGTGTTAGCACCAGCAAAACGCATCGAGCTCCTTAGCTGCGCTGCTTCTGACAGGGCAGACAGGGCGATCTGGGAAATTATTCTGCCGTTCCACTACCTATCAAACGGAAATGTCAGGGGTTTGGGTTCGATACCCTCCCAGGTATTTAAGAAAATGCAATTTATGGCAGAAACCAGATTAATATTTTATATTTTACAGATGCAAATTTGACATTTTCTGTTGGGAGATCTCTGCTTCTCCTGCTGACACGAACGCATTAGCAATGAAAGCTGGGATGGGGCAAGTTCCGAGCAGAAATCTTACGTGATTCATCAAACCAAACTCTGCCATTTTCCTCTTTTGGGGGGAGTTGCTTTTTAATGTCAGACCGTCTGTACTGAATCCATGTCAGCATGAGAGGTGGGGTTTGGGTTGCAACGTAAAACTACGCTCAGGATGGTTTTGCTAAGTTTTTTTTTAAAGAAAAAGTGCATTCATGGTTGTGGAATTTTATTCTTCCTGACCCCAGTGTTATTAGGCGTTATTATAATGTGCTGCAGTAATTGACATCTCGGAGGAAATGATTTGCTGCCAGTTTAAAAGCTATAATCTTCTGTTAGGCAGGACTCTGCTTCAGATCTGCAATACCTTCATGATCAAAACATATTGCCACATGTATAGGAAGAAAATATATGTTATATGTGTAGACAGAGGTGTAACACATTGAAATATTGCTGTGAATATTGTGGTTAAGATTTCCTTCCTGAAGCCCTGATTGCATCCCCCCTTGCCTTTTGAAAGACATTTTAATTGAGGGTAGTATTCCATTTTGGGGCTGGTTCAAACAAATCTAGAAGATTTAAGGGGAATTACTGGGTAATTAGAAAAAGGGGGAGAACATTTACTTTTTTTTCTTCCCCTGTGTGAGACAGACTATTACTGTGGAGTTTTCCATGCAGATACCTCAAACCTATATTGACATTTTGCTCTGACTTTTTTAAACAGTCCTGGCTGACCTTGCTTCCAAAGGTGAATGTGAAACACAATAGCAGGGGAGCGAAGGCTTGAGCGTATTTAAAGCACAATAATGGGAAATGCTGATGACCTCCCATTGCCACCAAGTCCTTTTCCTTCCCCTGGCAAAACCTATGGCTTGGCCCCACCGCTGCACTGCTGGCCTCGGGTTCCGTGAGCCCCTTCCATGAGGTAATTGTTATCAATATTAAAACCATATATATTCTAGTGGTAACAGTTTAAGGGCGCAAGGAAATCTCACCACAACAGGACTAAGACACTTTCTTAATGCGTTCATAAGTTGTTGCTTAGGACAGAGACAGGATAATTGTTAACAGCGGATTCCTCTCAGTAGCATCCTCCAGTTTCATTTCTGATGGATGTTGGTTAATTACTGTTAATGCTCACGTTGAGTAAACCCACTGCTGACTCTGTACATCTTGGATTTTTCCTCTTCGCATTTTTGGGAAGAGGAGATTAGGTTCAAGACGTCTGCTATATATTGGCTTCTACATTACAGATGAATTATTTTAATAACCAGACTTTTGTACTGACCTTGGTTAAAGTGGAAATGCTTTCCAAAGTAACTTGATGTAGCACAGTCATGATTTAAACTGAGAAGTTGAATACAAGTTCCTTTATTACCCTGGTTTCTGTATATTCTGCTACGCCGCACTCTCGGGGCTTTCATCAGAAGGTTAAACATGTATTTTCAACTGTCATAACTTTGCCAGAATGCACAAAGTGCAGACAGAGATGGAGAAAAATAAAGTTCACCCGTAGGAGCTGAGTATTTTTGGCAGTCGGTGCTCGGCCCTGCACAGACTGCAACTGCAAGTTTGCACAGAGACAGCACAGGCAAGGCTAAAGGTTTTATAAAGCCCTTCAGAGAGCCCTGCAGTTCTGCTGAGGAATACATCACAGGAGACGGCAAAAGCGGGGGGGATGGTATTCTTAACCCATATTTGGATTTAATCCCACAACAGCAGTTTGAGAGCAGTCCTGGGGAGGAGGACTTGGGCGTGCTGGTGGATGATGGAATGAACCTGAGCCAACAGCGTGTGCTCGCAGCCCCAAAAGCCAGCTGTATCCTGGGCTGCGTCAAAAGATGGGAGTTCAGCAGGTCGAGGGAGGGGATTCTGCCCTCGTGAGACCCCAGCTGCAGTGCTGCATCCAGCTCTGGAGCCCCCAACACCAGAGAGACACGGAGCTGCTGGAGCGAGCCCAGAGGAGGGCTACCAAGATGGTCAGAGGGTTGGAACACCTTTGCTACGAGGACAGGCTGAGAGCGTTGGGCTTGTTCAGGCTGGAAAAGGGAAGGCTCTGAGGAGACCTTCTAGTGGCCTTCCAGTGCTGAAAGGGGGCTACAGGAAAGGTGGGGAGGGACTTTTCACAAGGGCCTGCAGTGATGGGACAAAGGGTGATGGTTGGGAGCTGGGAGAGGGCAGGTTTAGACTAGGTACAAGGAAGACGTTCTTCACCCTGAGGATGGTGAGGCCCTGGCACAGGTTGCCCAAGGGAGTTGTGGATGCTCTATCCCTGGCAGTGCTCAAGATCAGGCTGGATGGGGCTGGGAGCAACCTGGTCTGGTGGGAGGTGTCCCTGCCTGTGGCAGTGGGTTGGAACTGGATGGTCTTTGAGGTCCCTCCCAACCCAAACTGTTCTATGACTTCCCCATGGGCATAAAAGCAATCCCCCTTTTTGCACTCTGAATGCTTGTCAGTGCCGGAAAGCACAGATTTAACCTCAAATCGCTCACGCAGAGCTTTCATCCAGCCTCCTAGGTGGAGCTCTCTGTAATGCTGGTTGCCTTAAATGGTTTTGTAGCCTTAAATTGGCCAAGTGTGACCTTGCTAAAGGTCTCGGTTGTGCAAGTGCCTCGCTGTGAGCGCTGGCAGTGCTCGGGGGCTGGCTGTGGTGGCAGGGGGAGTTCTCAGATCCACCCGTGTTTTACCGTAACCGAGGAATTGGGAATAAAAAGGCACAAAGAAACACACCGCATGCAAAGGTGGAAGGAAATGCCTCTAGCTGGCTTTCACAAGTGATGTTACAAATTAGACACCTCTACCAACCTCTGGTGAAGACAAATTAAAAAAAAATATAAAATTTCTGTATGCAACCTTGTGATTATAAAGAGAATGAAAAATCTACTGGAATAGATTTGGTTTTGCTGAGATTATACAGATATTATGATTTAGGTATTTATTTTTAATGAGTAATTTTTTTCTGTAAGCAACTCTGCATATTTGTAGTGAATGCAGGATTTTAGAAGGAGCAGAGTAAATTTGACTTGGTCATAAAAACTTGTTCCTTAACAAGACACTGCAAATGGAGGGGGTTTTGATATGAGTATTTCACTATGAAGGCAGCCTATGGATCCAGAGAGGAAATGCCCGGCAATCCTAGTGAATGTGTCACAGGCACCTGCTCTGAACTCCAACAGACCTTTGGCAGGAATTATCTAACTGCTCATGATAAGAGTGGTAGGAAACGTTTTCTTATACAAATAATGAGGGCACCCGAAAACAGAAGACCACATCATGACCTGACATCACTGAAATGTAAGAAAGTTTTGAATGAGCTAGAGAAGGTAACAGAAATCTGCTGTTCTGTTAAGCAAAATAGGAGACGGTGGAAAATCAACACCAAAAATCACAGACAGTGGGATGGGAATGGACCTGGGGAAGTCGTGTAGCCCATCTCTCACTGACTGACTCTCCTGAGAATAAAGTTTATTGTTTGTCACAGGGGAAAAACCATGATTTTGTCAGGGTAAAAGTTATAGGAACCTTAACTCGTGATCCAGCACCTGATCTTGGCCCATAATTTGTGTGACTGGTGTGGGCTGCATATACATGTTTGTGCATGTTTGTAGACATATGTATATGTCTGTATATATCAGATACTACGGACATTAATATCTAGTCTGTAGGCAGGTATGTTGTTTAGGTCCTTTCTTAGACACTGTACAGTTATACCTGCCAACATAATTCCTCTGGTTTGTTCATGAGGTTTGTGCCATGAGGATTTAGTGTGACAAAGTCCTTTTCTAAAAGCTTGCTTTCACTCCCGAGGTCATCAGAGAGCTTGAGAAGGGAACAAAATTTTGGATAGGAAAGCAAAGGTACAACCTAACCAATTGAGACATTTACAATCAGTCTTGAATACCAGCATGCAATACTTTCCACTACATCTGTGAAGTGTTAAGAAAATGATTTTTTTTTTTTCCCTTCAGTAATTTTGCTGTGTTTCCACCTGCCAGCAAAGTATGAGATTAGGTTAGTCTTGCTCAGGACAGGCTTGCTGACACTTGAGGCAATTCAGGTTTCCCTGACCAATCTCTCTAATTAAATAAAAACAGAGAAATGAAAAATAAGTTGGATTTTTTGGTGCATTTTTCTGAAGTAGGCTGCGGTAGACTTGCCTCAGAGTGGAACAAAGATGACCTTCGCATCATCGATCAGAAAAGGAATTGCAGACATTAACTCCTCGGTTTTACCCTGTTTTTTCTTGCTCAGCTGAGAGGCGATGAGAACAACCAGCAGCCCCTCAGGTGGGTAGTGCAGGAGCAGCCGACAAGCTCTAGGAGTGAGTTGCTGTTTGGGAGCTGGACTCTTGAGGAACAGTTGTTGGGCGCTCTGGCTTATCCTAAGACAACAGCATCAACGGCAAATTGTCACTTTGGTGCCAACGTTTAGCGTGAACTCGGAGACACCGCGGGATTGCTGTGGCAGATATTAATGGTAAGCACACAAAATAAATCTTGAAGGGGGAGTACACCTTAGTTTAACAATGCCTGGTTGCTAAATCTGTGTGCTGAGTGCCCAGGGCGCACGCAAGCGAGGAAAGCATTGCAACAGCACCAAGATACCCTTACAGATTCAACACCCCGTGCTGCGTCAGCAAGACCATTTACTGCCGGACACTGTTTCTTCTCCTACAGACCCGCCTGCCCAAACTCTGCGTAACCCAGTCGCTGCGTACACCAACACCGAGGTGGTCCCATCGTAGGCTTCAGCAAAGGGTACCCCCTCGGCCCCCTGGGGCGCCAACGACGACATTTGGAGCTCGTTTATTTTTCTGACTGACTTGAAGACATGTCCTGTGAGCAGTGATTCATCCACCAGTTCTTCCCAGTCCCGTGGGACCTGCGGAAGGCTTGTTAAACTTGCTGTGTTTCTTTTCCATTTCCTGGAAGCACTCGGTGTTTGGGGCAGGTTGCTGGGCTACCCGGCGCTGCTGGACATCTTCCACAGCCACGCCGGGGCCAGCGCTGCCTGTCGAAACGTTATCTCCCGGGCGTAACGTCCGCAACATCATCTCCCTGAAAATCCTGGCCCTTCAGTTTTGTAGGAAAATGACTTTTCCTAGGGGTGGGGGACACAGGGTGTGAGGCGGTCTGTGGGAAACATTCACAGGGAATAAAGGCTGGGAATGTGCTGAGAGCAGCATTGCTCTTTCAGGTGTCAGTATAAGAACTTTATTTATAAAAAAACCCCAAACAACCAATTTTGCACTTTCTGCTTAACAAGAAAGAACAGTAAAATGGGAGCCAAGGCTAGGAAAAACCGGACTAGAAGCTGAAATGATGTTGAGACAGCTAGGGATGGGAGAGAGCAGGGTCCTTTATGGAAGATCCCTGTAGAGTCACACTTGAGCGACAGCTTATACTGAGGTGTTTTGTTTTGCTGTAATTTACATCCATGAAAAAGCAAAGTCTGGAAAGCGAGGAAGCCTAAACCGGGCTGTGTGTTCTGCTAAAGCCCCTTTCGCAGATCCCTTCTCGCAGGGCTTCTTGCTTTGCTTGCTTTTTCTGTGGGGCAAAGCGATTCTCGGCAGCGAGGAAGTGATGGTCGCTTCACCCGTGCCCAGGCTCACACAAGGACAGTGTGTCCTGCACGTCTTGTCCGAAGCCTCGCTGCCACCCAGGGACTCCGTCCCTCCCCACCCTGGGGATTTTTGATGCCGCAGCTCTGCTCGGGCTGACGCGCTTCCTGGTAATCACCAAATTGCCAATCTGGTAGTGGTAATAACCACCAATGTAACTTTATTTGGGGCCAATTCTTCACAAGGCTTACAGCAGATAGGGATCTCAGGGTGCTGGAGATGTTTTTCACGTTGTCAGTCAAAATATTGTGGCGTGTGTAATACTTTAAATAACCACAACAGATCTGTTTGAGCATACTAATAAACCCAGACGAGTTTGCTCAGCAAGAGAAGCAGAGCTGGGCATGATGGTAACAGGCAGCCTCTAAAGGAAGAGAAAACCTGGAAATGTAGATTGTAGGCAAAAATTGATACAAAGGTGAGGCATAATGATTAGTTTGCAGTGTGACTTTGGTACATGTGAACTGACGTTGGAAAATGAGATATTTTTTTTTTGACTCCGAAGCGGTGCAGATTTTGAGCACCTGACTATCAAAGCCATGTTTTTGCTCAGTGTGCGTAGCTGTGACGTTTGTTCCCTAAATCATCTAAACAGTAAACCATCTAAATCTTATTCAGACATACAGGTCTAGATCCTCAGTCACACTGAGGCGCCTTTCAGGATCCACACTAAATTACTGGAGGAAAATGTGCTCTTTGGGAAGTATATACACACTGCTCTGGGCTGAGGAATGACCCAGGAGACTGCCACTTCCTACGCAATTTAATGACGTTAAAATTGTCACTGCAAAATGTTCCTTTTTTAAAAAAAAACCCATAGGCTCCTGGCTCCTTTGGGAGGTTAGCCCTGCGCCTGCAGCTCGGCTGCAAGAGGAGAGGGAAGCATGGAAGCTTTGGGCTTGCTGGTGCCACCCCTCCTCCACAGCGTGTACCAGAGCAGGGTTTCGATGCGAGTGCCTTGTTCCACCCCTCTCACCTCCAATGAATCTACTGACTAATTCCCTGGAATAATCAGATTTCAAGAAGTTACAAAAGCACTAATTGTTTGTTTCTTCTCTCTTTGTAGCGACGTAAACACCCCCATGCAGCACAGAAAAGCCATCCAAAATAACACAGTCGTTACCAAGCGCTTGGAAAGACTCTGAGGGCCGCGTTCCCCAAAGAAATTAAGAGTCAATTCTTGTTCACCACTGGGTTATATGTAAATTGGATAGCAGGGCATTTAATCGCAGATCTCGGAGCCTAAGTCTGCCCCAAAGCACTTATTGTTTAGAGTGTAACTATAAGCTGGAAGAAGTGTGATTTTTATATGGTTTGCCAAGGGAAGCAAACGCTCTGCATCTTGGGCGGGGGCCAGGATGGGATGTTATTACTTGGTGTCGTTCTCAAAAGCAGGATTTTTATCTGTTCCCTTTCCTGAGTTCAGTTTTCTCTTTCCATTTTACTTTCCCGGTAGTTTTACGAAGCAGCGTGCCTGGCATTTTTTGTTAGATGTTAGATATTTGCAATAAGCGTCGCACCAGGACAGCGGCGTGAGGTCGTCTCTGCAGGTTACTTCTCTCTTCAGTCTCGGGCTCTGTTTAAAAACCCCAGCTTGTTATAGCTCAGAAGGGTACCTGCACGCCTGAACGGTGTGATCTGCCTTGCTCATCCAAGGGAGATCATGGTTTATATGTCCAGTCACAGTCATTTAAATATTAACGTTTGGGGGAATTTCCTTCCCGACGGAAGCAGGGAGAGGTAAGGTCGCGGCCTTCCCGTGTCACTGGGATCCATTTCTTGTTGTGTTGCCCTACTGCCGGTGTAAAGAGGCGGATGTAATTTAGGATTTGCCTAAATAGAAGAAGTTATCGTACAAATCAAACAAGCGGTAAGGGAAAGGTTATACAAGCACAGCATCATTCCCAACAAGAACCATCTCAGAACTTTCGCTTACGCTCCAGTCAGGTTATTTTCAAAGTAGGCTTTGTCCTTCTCCTCCTTTCCGAAAGGAACCACCCAGAGGCCAGGAACAAACGTGCTTTGCTGTGGGTAGGTCTGACTCACGTTGCAAATGGGTGACACGGGCAGCACGACGTTTCCTACCCGCACGAGTCGAGGAAGGACCCCTCGCTCGGCAGCGGGGCCAGCAGCGTGTGCCCCCTCTGCTCGGCCCCGGTGCCCGGCAGCGCCTGGGCAGTTCCCCAGCTCCGGCCACGTGGGAGGGAAGGAGGGACCGAGGGACTGCGTCTTCCCACCAGCTGGTGTACTTGGGGGTTGGGGGCCCTTGGGGCTATGGGGTTTGCTTCTCCTGGTGCTCCCGCAGATGAACTCGTGTCCGTGATGTAGAACAAGAGTATTTAGAAACCTCAGAGGCACATATGCGATATACACCTCCCACATACCCCTATATACAGTACAGACAAAGCACACAGTATATACAACGGAAGGACGAGCACATGGCACTAGATCATCCTCTCCACCGGTCCCTGCGGTGCAGAAAGAAGGCGAGTCCTGTAGTTCTCGTTAGAAACACAGCGTCTTAACATAGGGTGAAATTTTCCACGCTAACAAAGCCAGAACGACCCTTCGCTGAAACGCTGGCCTAGGGATAACGCTAACGTTAACCCCACTCACTCAGGACGGATTACCTCTGCGCACAGCAATCACGGTACGCCTATAGTGCCAGGAAACGTTAGTGTAGTATTTCAGTTAGTCACCCATATAACTTGTATTTATTCACTTGTCATTTATGTGGAGGAACGTGAATCCACTTCATTTTTTTTTTTTTTTCTAATGCTATGAATAATATTTATGAAGTTGTTTGTACTTCAAAACCACAAGGTGGTGAACTCGGAGATATAAAAATGCAAAGAATTGTAATCTCTAAGGAATGAGAATGTAGAATCAAGTGTTGAGCAAGACACTTCTAAAGGAAACAATATATTTTCTGAATTATATTACAAGTGATTTTCTTGCTGTGCAGAATAATTTTTCATTCACTCTTCGAAGGAAAGTAAAAAAGAAAACTGTGCATTTCATCCCCCTCTCCAGCCCCTTTACTTTAACAAATGCTTAGGCAGAATATCTCGTCCTCATTTTGTTTTTGATTATCAGTTCGTGAAATTTTTTTCCTCCCCTCTCCAGGCAGATAAACTACTAGTTTCCAATTCTTTGCCAATGAGGAAAGGATTATGCTTTTTTTTTTCTCCTGTTCCTTCTATTATTTTTTTTTTTCCTCTAAAAGAGAGCTTTTTGTGATTTCCTGCCCCATGGTATCACTTTCTTGGGGTCATGAAACCGAGCAAAGCCCCGTACTCTCGGAGTTAATGCTCATTATGTGGAGAAGACTCAGGATTGTTGGAATGACACTCATTTTGTATTTCTTGGTTTTATTTTGAAAGGTCTCAATCCAGTAAGAATATTTAACACAATCATGTGAATCACAGGTATAGAATATTTTTTTTTTTAATAACTAATTGGTGAAACTACATCACGCTTGTCTGGATTACTTGCTGTTCTTTGTGGACGCTCGTGCAAGAGCACTGAATTTTGAGAATTCCTGCAGTGGATGAAATATCTACTTATGCTGCGCCACCTGCTATAAGTGTTGTAGCTAGAATACGAATTCATGTAAATACTGCGGCAACGGAGCAAAGGGGAAGTGCCCCTAAATCAGGAAACAAAAAATTCATGGCGCGATGCCTCCTGGAATAACAGCCGCTGGATAAGAGCGTGTGTACAGTGAGTGGGGCAGTAGGTATCAGGGTGTTGTCAGGAAAGAGCTCGCACTCTGCAGCAGGTTGTACCGGGATAAACAGGACCTCAAGTAGGAGGTTGCGCGGCGGAGGAGACCTTTCAAACCACCACACTTACAGGTCAAAAGCGGAAAGCAATTCCTCGGATGTGAGGCCCAGGAGAGATGGCGGGAAGCGAACTGCACAAAGGCGAGAGGACTGGTTTGCAAGGAAAGGGGTGATCAGGTGAACCAGCGAGGGAACGAATCACCCAGTTCAGGGAACAGCGGTTTGCTCGGGAAGTTCTGCTCAACTCCGGGCCGCGGCCTAGAGAGGGAAGGACAGAAAAACAACCCGTCTTACCCATGTCGTGGAACCTCTCCAGGGAAGTTGAACAACTGGAGGGCGGAGGGAATGCCTGATGAGGAACTGCTTGATGTGCATAAAATATTCAGCCTTGGAGAGGGGAAAAATAAAAGGAGTTTGACAGAGATCTGCTTTTGGAGTACAGGTAGCTAAGGGAGATCAAGACAGAGCTAGGGGGGGACACCGTGAGGCTTGACCCTGCCATTAAAGGGGAGGGTCTTGTTGGATATCTAGGATGTTGGACAGTCTGCTAGCCGAACGGCTGGGTGGTAGTAATAGACATCAACTGAAGAGCAGGACGGTATCTGTGCGGGGAACTACGCACATTATACGTTCACAGGGCTATCGAGGGTAGGCCGCAAGGCCGGCAGTGGGAAAGAGTTTCTTTCTCCCACCCGTTTCTGTGTTTCTATATGCTTTCATTTCAAAAGAATGCAAAGCCGAGCCCTGGTGCCAAAGAGTGCCTTTGCACCGCTTTCACTTGGTCCGCAGCCAGCGGGAGGGAAACAAAGCCCTTGTCAAGGGTGTGAACTTCCTTCATTCCCAGGGCAGCCCGGCCAGCGAGCGGTGGTGGCGTGTTGCACCAACTGTTGAGCATTTTAATCAAAATGAAAGCTTCCTTCCGAAATTGCTGGACTTAGTTATAAAACACTTCATGTCCATCTCACTGAAAGAAAACAGTAGACTTTCAAAAACATTTAAATGTTATGGAAATGTGTATTTTCACTGACAGAGCATCCAGTAAATGCATCAGTCATTTAGGACACCTTACTATTTGGCTCTAGACTCACACGTGGACGCTAAGCAGCCTCTGACAAACATTTTTTTTCCCCTTAGAAGGCTTGTTAGACATAATAGCTGTTTCCAAAGCGAAACCCACTTTGAACATCTCTAGGTTGCACTTAGGAAAGCAACAAGATGAGAGAGCTGAATGAAGCTCTGGGGCATGCCGGCAGTGCCCTCCCGCAGGGTGCTTGGAATGACGCAGCTCTGCTCGCTCCTGGCTCCGCCGGGATGCGCAGAGGAACCGCGGCGCGACCCCTCAGAGCAAAGCCATGAAGCGCCCAGAGCCAGCAGCTGGGAAATGGGCCGGCTTCAAAATGGCGCTCGGGTGGACGAGCCTGTGAAAAACCGCAGAAAAACGATGGAGAAATGGGGATTCCTGAGGAAAGGCGATAGATCCAGAGGCCTTTTGATAGGGAGAAGTCGTTATGTACGCGAGCTGTGGGCACCACACGTCATGAAGGGTCAGCGTTGGCAACCGGGTCCCCAGGGCAACGCGGTCCAGAAAGGAAAAGGCACGTGAAGGTTGAGAGGCCTCCTGCGTCGCGCTGTGTCAAACGACAGCCTCTTCACAGCAGGTTAAACAAAGTTAATTAGCAGGTATTTTAGCAGTCTGCTCTGATTCTTGTTTTTTGACATCCTGCTAGGTGTAAGTACCACGATAATACTAAAACAATACTAAAAAAAAGGCCTCCTGAAAGTACTGGTTTGGCTGAGAAGCTTATGTTAATGCAATTACTGATGCTCTCACGCTCTCACTGCAGGTATTTTTTTGTACATTACCTGAGCAAATTTGTCTATTGGAGATACAACCCACTTGCCTTAGCAAACAGCTAGAGGCTTTAAGTAATTTTGGGAAATAGGAAGAGCAATCTTTCTCAATGACTGTGCTTAGAAAAAGGAGCAATGAAGCCCCGACGCTCAGCGCTGCGGTCTGCTGTCTGACACAGCTGAGAGGGGAGGAGGTGTTTGCTTTGGCACAGTACCCTTTCGAACCTCAGGAGGTTCCTTAGGCCAAGCTCTTTGGTCTTAGAAAGATTTATGGTGAAAAAATGCTTCCTCAGCCTTTTCCCAGCTGCTGACAGGAATTAGACGTGTCTTAAGAAGATTGTACACGAGCCCAATGATATTCGAGTGAGGCAGGAAGAGGAGAGCTTTGTAATGACACATTCCTCACCACATGAAGTGATTAAAGAAAAGGTTTGCATGCCTATGTATGACAGATCTTTCATAGCAGGTTGCTAATGCATGTTGGAGGCAAAGCACAAGATTCTTCCTTCAGAGAAGGGGTAACAGTCTAATGATGGTGAGGTAAACTTGATGACGTTAAATGCGATTCCTGCTTCTTTGCAATTTTGTCATATTTTGAAGCATCTTCACTGAAGACAGCCATAACTTACAAGAACTAAACTCTGAAAGCTAATAGTTGTTCCGTGTGAGTGTTTACTATCCGGAGCGTTCAGTGCACTTGATTGATCTGGGCAATGCGAAAAGGTGAGGCCACAAGCACAAGAATTTTATAGCACCTATAAAGCACCATATACAGTTTTTGCTCAATTTTATGCTGTTAAACTAAGCATTTGGTATCATATGGCACTTTAAGTACTTTGATTTATGCCAAGACAGAAATTGCATCTGTAATAAACATTCTAAAGTACGAGTTTAAGAGCAATCTACTGTATTTATTTGTGACATAAACACTCACCTGCAATGCATTTGAGAATCATCTTCGACTTAACTCACACTGCACATTACAGCCATTAAGCTTCAGGCACAACAAGGTCACATCCAAGGTGAAGACGGAAGTGACTGGGAAGAAAGGGGTGGCACAGCAAATATTTTGAAATAGCAAATGGAAAAATATTCGTTTTCTCCTGTTAAATATTCCGGATACGCGAGTGTAATTTCTTACTCTGCTATAAAGAGTCCTCTGTTGTACCGAACAAGATGAAGTACAAATCCTGTCTTGTTTAATACGAAATACTGAAGCACACAGCCATGAAAATAACATGAAAACCCCACTGACATCTCTGAAAATAAATGTACTAAAACTGCATGTGTTTCAGGTTTATGAAAACTCCCTCAAGGATGAATGGAAGCACAGAAACCTTTTGTTGCGCCGGAACCTGCCACGGCTTTGCTCCATGAGAGGAATCCTCCCACTGGGACGTTGGCTGTTTTGGTATTGAATTAATTATCTTCAGTGGAACCTGCTTAAGAGTAACAGAAAGTAGTAATTTTTAAAATGATTTAGGTAGCTTTTTTAACAGCTCAATCCTTCCATCTTTGCATATTTCTGTATGGCGGTAGTAAAGTGTGGGAGATTGGCACTAATGTAACTGATATTATTGGGAATGAATGGCAAGGCTTCATTGGTAGAGCGGGTCATTAACACCCACTTTCTTAGGAAAAACACTTTATTTCTTAGGAAATTGTAAATAAGTGAATTCAGACGGACCTCTGGTCTCCCAAGAGCAGGTAGAAGAGAGGACACGAAAAAGCAAGACACATTACGATACTATGAACTTGAAGATTTCAGGGTAACACAGCGCATTTGGGTAATGACTTAAATAAAAAAGATGAATCCAGGATTCTTTAGTTTAAATAAAAAAAGAGAGAGAGAGATTACTAAATAGCCTTCAGCCTTTGAGGCTGCATGAGCGGACTGAGCCTTGTCTCAATGTTCTTACAGGAAAAGGAAGGAGACATCTTTCAATATTCATTATATATTGATGCAACAATTTCTTATAGTAAGGAAGACTCGGACCGTAATGCTACAGAAAGTTACACACACTAAAATAGGACAAGAAGATGGGAAACCAGTGCTTAAAATCCTACTGCTAAGTTTGCAGAGAGTCAAGGTGATATTCTTAGCTGAGTATTTATTTTTCCAGGAATCCTTTGTCATCGTCCTTGGCAGAGACAACCTGCCACGGCTGGCAGAAGCTCTCAAAATGCAGAGTGCATTTTTGTTTTGGTCTTTAGTGTACAAAACACTGCCACAGAACTACCCAGGAAGAAATCCTGATCCACAAGTCATCTTGAAAGACCGCAGAATTTTTTGTGGTAGTTAACTGATTAATTGAAGTCAACCAAACAAGGGCTTGGATGAGGATATCCCTAGGGCCTGTGAAAGCTGTTCAGTTCCATGTTTCCCGTTGGCACACACAGCTGAATCCGGGCCATAATACTATCATCCTACATCAGAAACTGCAGATTAATATGTTCACTCACTGTGTGTTTTGGCTTGTTACTTTGATCACGGGACTAGAAAGCCTTTCTGAGACTCAGGAGATAAAATCTCTTTTCCTAGGTCTTCCTTTACGTATCCTCACTGACAAAACTGATCAAAAGTTGCAGGAGGCAGTTTCTGCGGGATCCTTTTGTCCCAGTGCTGCCATCATGTCACCGCCCACATGAGTTACACATTACGTTGATTCGAAATTGATATGTGAGTATTATAGTTTAAAGAATCAAAGTACTGCTGCTTAAGACAATGATGAAGCATTAAAACGGCACCTCTGAGCGCGGGCCGGTTACCTCCCTTTCAGCTTTAACAACCACTTCTCTTGTGTTTCCCTGTGCCTTCTGAACCGACATTTAACAACAGTTACAGCTTTTTGATGACAATATTCTGGCACTCTACAGATTTGTTGGGTTTAGCTCTGCTGGGTACAACAGCCTGGAATTGGTACCTGTCATTTCATGGAGTAGGCTGTGCAGTTCATTTCTTGCTGAGGGTTATCTTCCTTGACCCACAATAGGATGTTGAAATCGGTGCGGTTAAGGCTATGCTCGAAATGGAGCGGGAGGGTCTCGGGGAAGCAGCTGTGAGCCACAGAGAAGCCAGTCCTGTCGACGCTGGCTCTGTGAGTGATGGGCAGAGCAGGCTGGGGCTCCCTTCACCCTCACCGACGACGGCTCCAGCTGCAGCCTGAGGTTTCTCAGCATCTTCTTTCCGAGAATGACGGTGGGAAGGGTGGGCTGGCGACTCTGGCCTTTTGCAGCAGCCATATTCGTGTCCTGGGGGGGAACCTTCAGGGTGGGCATGAACAAAAACCAATTTTCTGTGGCTCACGGAGACCTGGAAAAGCACTCGGTAGTATGACAGTGGTCTCCTGGAATAATTGGGCTAGTTAGCTAGGAAAAAGACTGCGTTTATCTTCTGTACACAACCTTTCACTAGCTATAACTTTGCTTTCCAAAGCTTCCAAAGGATTTCCAAATCCTTTCACCTCTGTCTATAAACTCTCCCCCTTTAATCATGCCCCCTATGAAACAAGGCGATCTCCACGGCCACGCGTTACCTTTGAGCTCCCTCAAGTGGCAACGAAACCCTCAAATTTGTTGCACGGGTGCTTCTGCAAGGAAGCCTGGCCGTTTGAGACCACGTTTTTAGGGGCAACTGCAGTAAACGGAAAGAGCTGCTCCGATTTCAAGGAATCCAGACTAGTTTAGGGCAGCTGAAAATGCGACCCCCCCCCCCCCATCCTTTCACAACACTGTTCTTTTTTGACAGATCTGTTAAAGCCACATAGCGAGGGAAAAGCCAGCGTTTCATGTGCAGTGGTGTTTTCACAGCGAATGAGCAGCTTGTTCAAGGGTTTGTCCAATATGGGAAGGCCTTTTTGGACCCAACATCTCAAGTGAAATGATTTTAAGAGCCGAAAGGAGGATAATGGAGAAATTCTACAAACTTTTGTATTTCCCTGTATGGTTATCGTAGGGCTTATTTCAGTCAACACCTTCAACTTTCCTTTTATTTTAGTTTGCTACTGCTTGCAACAGGTTTATTCCTCTGGAACGTCTCAAGAAAAGCACTAATATAAAAAAAATGAAGCCTGGCCACGTGAGGAGAAAGGCTGGTGAAGCCGTGGACGAGGCAGGGACCCGTCAGATCCGAAGCTCTGGCTGCGGTCGCTCCTTGGCACCTCCAGCTCCAAGCAGGGAGCACGTGGCACGGGCAAACCCGCCTGCAGGGAACCCAAAAGGACCTCCAGGTTTTATGTTTTCCGTCAACCTGAGGCAAGCGAAGCGCCCTCCCTCCCCGGCGCTCGCGCGCCGTTGGGCCGCCCCAGGCCTGCCTTTAAACCCCTTGAATAGAAAAGGAGGCGAGAGGTGCTGAAACCTGAAATAACACCCCGCCAGCTGCGCGCCAACGACACAGCTCTGCCATCGCTCCAACGTGGGGCACGTTGACCAGACCCTGCGGCCAGTTTAGGGGTTCGTTTTGGGGGCATTTTAGGGCGTTTTTTGCCGCTGTCGCGTTCCTGGTTTGACTCGGCGAGCCTCGCTCGCTGTAGCACGCGGGTTGAGGCTTCTCAGCCGAGTGACTCCCTCGCTTCTCACGGTTTGAAGGGGCTTGAAGCGGCTTTCGGGGCTTAGGCCCCACCGCCATGGCGGCCCGCCCGCCCCGCTGCCATAGCAACGAGCCGCGGCGCATTGTGGGCTCACGTGACGCGCGGGGGGGGGAAGGTCACGTGGCTGCCGCTCACGTGAGGCGCGGCAGCGATGGCGGCGGCGGCGGCGGAGGAGGAGCGGGCGCTGCTGGGCCGCGACGATGGCGGCGGTTCTGCGGGCCCCCTCCGTGCCCTGCCCGCCGCCTGCGACCCGCGGCGCCTGCCGCACCGCCTCCTCGTCCTGGCGCTCATGTGTTTCCTGGGCTTCGGTGGGTGGCGGCGGCGGCGGGCGGGGGTGCTGGGCCCGCGGGCGGCGGTGGCGGTGGCGGTGGGAGGCCGGGGGCAGAGGGCTGAGGCGTCCCCTTCTCCTTGCAGGCAGCTACTTCTGCTACGACAACCCGGCGGCGCTCCAAACGCAGGTTCAGCGGGTGAGTAGGGGCGGGGGAGCGGGGGAGCGGAGGCCAGGGCAGTAGGGGCAGCGGGCAGGTCAGGGTGGCCTTGTTTCCGAGTGCTTCTGCTGCGTTCCTTGTGCTGTGCCCCTGAAGTTACTTTTATTATTTCCCCGCCTTCTTTATGCAGGACATGAAGGTGAACACGGCGCAGTTCATGGCGCTCTATGCCTGGTATTCCTGGCCCAATGTGGTTCTTTGCTTCTTTGGAGGTTTTCTGATCGACAGAGTCTTTGGGATACGGTAAGGGTGGTGTTCGTGGCGCTCTTGTTCAAGGGATGGTAGGCTTGAAGTACAGGCTTTATGTTATAAAGGTTTTTTAAAATTATAGTGAGTTTTTCAAATTTTTTTTCACGTGATTGAGGAATTTCTAGTGTTATAAATGAGCTTCCTTCCCTTTGTGTTTTAGATAAAGTGGCTTCAGAAATGCAGCTCTGTACTACCGCTTTTTAAGGAAGCTGTCACGCTGTAGCATTTATTATGACCTTTTGTTGCATGTCAACCTCCCTTTCTTTCCTTGCTGTAGGTCTAATATAGTGGTTTATAGGAGAAAAGAGTCTAGCTATGCATTGAGTGATTTTATTTGTCTTACAGGTTGGGCACTGTAATATTTAGTATCTTTGTTTGTGTTGGTCAGGTGAGTACAAATGAGAGGGTGAAGGATGGTGTGTGTCTGAAGCGGCCCTGATAGGGGTGGGGAGAAAGCCCAAATGGCATCTTGCGGGGTAGTGTGTGTTTTGGGTAGGAGTGGGCAGGGGAGGAGAACTGAAATGGGAGAACCGAAAGGGGAGAACCCTGAATTTTATTGGGAACAGATGGGGTAGCTGGGAACAGAGGACCTTGAAAGATGAGTGAAATAAGAATGGGAAGGAACCAAACGTTTCATCCCTCTGATGTGACACTACTGTGTAGGTGTGTTTGGGTAGGGGGTGATGATAAAGGTGAAGCATGACGTCAGCCTCTAGGGGTGTTTTCTGAGTGCCGTTTTGGGGCGGGCCGGGTTGGGTATGGAGTAGCCAGCAGGATACTGAAGAAGGCAGAGGGAGCAAAAGCAAGAAGCTGGGAGTAGGAAGCGGGTGTGAAGCATCTCTGCAGGTCAGGGAAGGGAAAAGCATTTTTGTTTCTGTTTTGAGGTGTTTCTGGGTTGTTCCATACTTCAAATATAAAATCATAATTTTTCCTTAAATGTTTATCTGGCAGGTAGTTTTTGCTTTGGGAGCACTACTTAATGCTTTCTGGCTGATGGACATGGGCAGATTCATATTTGGGTAAGTCTAGAACTAGAGTTCTGGTTCTCAGTGTGTGCTCTCTGAGGTAAGGACTCTCTGTCTGTGTCCTAGAAAGCTGCTACCACGCTTATACTTGGAGACAAAATTGTTGCATGTTGAGGCATGCAAGATCTTCAGTCGCATTCCCAGCCTAACTTAAAGGTAGAAAACAAAAAAGTAGGACTTTGCAGGTCTTACTGAATTCAGAAACTACAAAACTACCCAAATAAAGACTCTCAGTAAGCTGATGGAACTGCGTTAGTCCTCCTTTTGTCTTAGTTCTTGCTTCTTCGAGTAAAAAGACTTCTTAGCAACCACAAATCCAACAGGGCTCCTACGGTGGCAAAAAATGAGAGCAAATGTCAGAAGAAATCCCTCCAAGCTGTGCGCGTGCCACAGCCTAAAAATGTTAGAAAATCTGCCCGGCTGTGTGGGGGGTGGGTAGGTGAGTCCGTTAAAATCTGATTCCAGGTAACGATGCCTGCTGCTGGTTTCCCGTGGGTCAGGCTCTCTACCACTTGCCTCTTTAATACAGGAGAGAAATGAGAAGCTGCTGCCCATTGACATAATTTCTGTGAATGACTAAAGGCAGTTATAATTGCTCCTAGGCTACTTAAGGCACCTTAATTGTTCTTAAGACACTGCGATTCTCTCTTTGAATTCAGACTTCTGTTGCCTTGTGTATAAGCACTAGATCTGCCTGCACATAGATAAATTTCTCTGAATTACCGTCATCTTGGTGTTGCCAGCAGCTGCTGGGCTGCTTCCTTGTTGCTTTGCCCGTGACAATTCATGGGTTTTCTTTTGTGCCTTCCTTCTTTTTTTTTTTTTTTCAGAATAGGTGGAGAGTCCTTGGCGGTGGCCCAGAACACGTATGCAGTCAGCTGGTTTAAAGGCAAGGAGTTAAATCTTGTGTTTGGATTGCAGCTGAGCATGGCCAGAATTGTAAGTGTGAAACTGTACGGCTTTAATTCCCGGACTTGGAGGTGGGTGGCTTGTCTTGGCAGTGAGGCAGGTGGAAAACAGCGTTTCTAACGCTTCCTAGGGAGCGTGTTAGTTAAAAATGGAGGTGAAATTTAAATTTAAAATGTGACAGATTTGTGGGGTAAGTAGACAAAGGATGCATGAGGAAATGAGTTAGTAAGATTTCTGCTAACCTGTCCCAACTCCTGCAGAAGCCTGGTGGTGGTGGTAGCGTAGATGACTGGTTGGGACAGTCACAGTGCTGCATCTCATCAGACTCACTGGTTCTTGGCATCTCATAAACTCTTGGCTTAAGTGAGAGCAGCTTGTGGCTCGGGGACTAAGCACACGCTGTGACAAACGAGTTGGGATGGCTGCTTTGGGAATCTCCCCTCCTTACCTGCTGCCCTGGGAGGGTTTTGTCCCTGTTGCTAGTTCCGACAGGAGCCGTGTGGCTGCACCTCAGCTGTGCCGTTTGGGTTGGATCCCGTCCCTGCACCGGCTGCTGGAGGCGGGTTTGTGCTGGGAGTGCAGAGGGAGCCGGCATGCCTCTCCCGTGGGGGATCTTCAGCAGCCTGTGGGATCTTAGACCCCCTGCAGGGGTTCACCGTGGTGAAAGAACGCTGGCTGGTCCCAGCTGGGCTGGGTGGTTGTTCAGGCTGTTGCTCTTGAGCAGTTGCCTCCCATCCGCTGAACAGCAGGTAACTGTTGTTAGCCTTGGGGTTGCAGCCATGGATCCCTTCTCTAGGGGCAGAAGGGCGGGGAGGGGAGAAAAGGGCTTCTTCCCGATGCCTCTCCAGTGGGAATCCTGTTTGCTTTATCATGTGTATGAAATTCAGCTTGGTTTATGAGCTAATGTGTGGATTTTATGGCACTTGTAATGTCTCCCTCAAAATGCTGTTAGAGTTGTATAAAGTGTCAGTTTGTGACAGTCTGTTATTGTTGCAACGATTAATTTGTCACAAGCACTGACCAAACCAGCAGGGAATGATTTTATCATTGTTGCTGGTGGTTTATATTCCCTGTGTGGCATCTTACCTGTTCAATGATCAGTCTGCCTAATGTTCCTTTTGAATTCCTATAATTGTGAAATACGTTATTCTTCACACGAGTCTGTTCTGCCTAGGGGAGCACAGTGAACATGAATATCATGGGATGGATATACTCTAGAGTTCGCGATCTTCTGGGGTATACTGGTCCCAGTACTCTTGGGTTAACTCTCATGATAGGTCAGTAATGTTTTGAATTGATGTCACCTGCTGTTGTAGGCTTCTGGATTTGAACAGCATGTTTCTGTGATAAAGATTTACTAACTTGGAAGTGGGACAAATCTATTTGAGACTAGGAAAAGCAGTTCAAATGCTGCTTCTATCCATGGCTCTTGTGCAGAGCGTATGGTCACTGCGTCCGCTGAAAGGTGCGTGTTGTGGTTGCCAAATTCAGGTTGGTCTCATGGAGATGAAATGTTTAACGTGCTTTGGGTAAAGGTTTAGACTTGAAAAATTTTTGTCAATGTCAAAGCTTGTGTGTGGTTGTCTGGTGTGTGAAATTTTGACTACCTTTGGATCTGTGCTCCTTTCCTTCAGAGCCGTGGGTGTTCAGGCCCTGGTGTTGGTAACAAGGCTCAGGCTTTGGTTGTGTTGCTACGAGGTGCAGCGGAGGAGCTTGGCTGTGCTGGGGGGGGAGTGGTGGGAGTGTTTTAACTAAAATAAAGGCAGCTGCGTGTTTGCACTCGGTTCGAGGCAGACGTCTGGCATGGGCAGGCTTCAGTATTGACACCTGACTCTGAGCTGGACGGCTGTTGAGCCTGATACGTAAGGCAGTCGGAGGTTAAACTTGGGTTTTGTTAGATACGTAAATTTATGCTGCGCTGGGGGTGCTTAAAAGCCAACTTGCACCAAGAACTAACGGCGGCGCCTTGCCTTCCTGCAGGGGGCGTCACTTGTCTCTTCTCGCTGCTCTGCGCCTTAACCCTTGCTTATCTGGACAGGAGAGCCGAGAAGCTGCTTTGCAAAGAGCAAGGGAAAACGGGTGAGTGGTGTGGCTGAACCTGCCCTCGGCTTCATCCTTCCCTTCGGGAACAGACCCTTCCAGTTCCTCTGTGCACAGGGCAGGTTTGCATTTTGGGTAATTCGGCGGTTGCTGCTTAACATCTTCAAGGTTACAGCTTCAGTTGTAATTTTCAGTTCATTTTTATATCAGCAGGAAGTTTTACAGTTTTAAACACCGGTTTACAGGCAGGCGCACTTTGTAAAGCATGTGGAGAGCCTCCCAGTTCACACCACTTTGATCTGTGCCCTTGCCAGCGGTCCTTTGTTTTGTTGGAATTGGTCTTGCTTCCTTTGCTAGGTGTGCAGAAATGTGCAGCTCTTCTCCATCAGTGTGTGGTGGTTTGAGTTTTCCGTGTGGGAGAACTTAGACCAATTAAACTAAATTTGAGATCCAAGAGCGGGCGTGTAACGTGAGGCTTCAGACATGAATTTTGCTAGCTGATTAAACATCTCCTTGAAGAAGTGGTTTGTATTTAATTCCGCTGCATAAGATTTTAAGAGGCTTTGGAGAGCTCGTACATCCAGCTTAATGCGCGAGAGACAATTTGTTCTTGACTTTGTCACTGTTGATTCAGGGCTTGTATATTCCTAGCTGACTCTCACTGTGTAAACTTTAAACAAGAGACTAGGCGGTGGCAGGAATATATGCTTTAGTAGTGACTTGTCATCACCTTAGTGTTTATTCAGTGTGGATGAATTTCAGATGTGCTGATGCTGACTGAAACAATATTGTCTCTTGCCCCACTCCAGGTGAAGTGATTAAGCTAACCGACGTGAAGGACTTCTCTGTGTCCTTGTGGCTTATATTTGTCATCTGTGTCTGTTACTATGCAGCAGTTTTTCCTTTCATTGGCCTTGGAAAGTAAGTATCTGTCGCTTGTGTGGCCGTTCCCCTTGAATTTGGCTGGAGTTTTAACCAGCTGCTTGCAGGCTAATATTTGGGAATCCCAGATGGCTACAGAACCGCTGCTCTCCCAGCGAGTCTGTGCTGGGGTTTGTCACTTCTGTGGCGTTGTTCTCTCGACTTGGGATACAAGTAAACACAGCTCTTGGCTTCTGTATCTGCTGAGCTTGGCGGGAAATACCGTTGCTTAACGTAGGCTGAGTTGTCAGGACACACGAGCGTAGTGCGTGCTCCATTTCCTGATGAAAAATTTGGTACAGATTTGAAGCGTGGCGTGGGTTTTGGTGTGGAAAGCTGTCCTGTACAATTCCTTCCATACTGGTAAGCTATGGTGCGAGGCGGGGGCTTAAATGTAGTCACACCTTTGGACTGAAGTTCCCTTTCTGTGCTGACTTTGGTAGGTGTCAGGTTGAAACCTGGAGCGCTCCTAGGCAGGTTTCCCTTTTTTGAACCACGTGACTTGGTGCAATAGCTCGATCAAAAGGGTTTTGAATAGACTTGGAATGAGATCTCTTGAGCTCCATGCGTGGTTTATGTGGAGTGAGGTGGAAAAGCCCGAGATGCCTTGCAGAGGCCTTACAGGCGGCAGCGTAGCTGCGTGGTTGTTGCTTGTGCGCGTATTCTGAAAGTCCTCCTTGTGGTCTCTTAGGGTCTGCTCACTGCTGGTGTCTCGTTACTGGGTTACACCTTGGTTATGCACTCTGGGTGTTTTCCCCCAAGTGAGATTTGAAGGGTCCATAGACAGAAATTCGTGGAATCTGGTAATCAGCTCCTAGATGTGTTATAAATAAGAATCTGTGATGGGATGTTTGTCAAAGCTATGTAACTATATTGAAAAGTTCATTGCAAGCACTAGGTTCTTGTGTCTCTTCTTTGTCTAGCTTAACTCTTCTTTCATGTCATACAAGTGTGCATTTTTCTGAATCTGGTTTTTTTTTGTGTTTTTTTTTCTTCAGGGTTTTCTTTATTGAGAAATTCAAATTCTCCTCTCAAGAAGCAAGTGCAATTAACAGGTATATTGTGGTGGATTTAACAAGTGAATGTGCTGCCGCCGTGTTCTAGGGGGTGTGTGTACCTTTGGGCTCTCACCGTGTGGGGGGAGGTTGGGGTTCTACTGTTGCAGGGGGTGACTTGTGTTTCGGTGGACAGACAGATTTCACAGGGCCCATGTGAAATAATTGGGAGGAGTGGGTGTGTGTTTGAATAAAAATGTCTTGGACGTTTACACTGAGGGATTGGAAAGAAAAGGCTTTGCCAGAAGGGTGTTACTTTGGCATTTGGTGATTCCCTTCTGAGGGACAGAAGCAGTTTAATAGCAGCACTCAATGAAACTGCATCTTCCTAGTTTGAAGATGGATTTGTGGTGGGGCAAAAACCAAATAAAACCCACCAAGAACAACGAAAGAGTTGCTGGTATATGATTCCAAGAGCTCCGAGCGTGTCACTATCTCCTTCGCTGTTGAATGTTTTCGTGTCCTCGGACCTCTTGGGAATTTTGAGTTCTGGAGTCCGTTTGGGGCAATTTGGGGTGTGTGTGTAGTTTTTTGTTATGGCCTCACAGGGAAGGAGGGAATGTGGTGGAGACACTGTGGTGTGTGACACGTAAAGCTGCCCATGGCTACACAGTGTTCAGTTCTTTTTATTCCTTTGTAGCATCGTGTATATCATCTCGGCACCCATGTCCCCCGTCTTTGGACTCCTGGTGGATAAAATTGGAAAGAACATCATCTGGGTTTTGTGTGCTGTGATAACTACACTTGCTTCTCACATTATGTTGGCTTTTACTTTCTGGAACCCCTGGACAGCCATGGTAACTAATTCTCTGAGACTTAGAGCTGAATATGATAAAATAAGAAATGGAGTTGATGCTGAATTATTCTGCGTAAGGTGCCACTGTCTTCTGACTGTTTAGGTCGTCCTCAAAGCCTGTTTTGATATCCCTGACTTTAAGAAGGGTGTACTGGGTGAAACTGAGTTTAAAGATGGTGAAAAAGCAAAGAATGCACAGAACAGGCGAAACTAACGTGAGCTCTCTGTGGCCTGGAGAAAACACTTCAGGCTTTGGTGCTCCGTGGAGGGGGGTGGTAGTTGTGCCTGTGTTCAGGTGGAAAAGTCTGGCTGCTGAGCAGTGACCCTGGAGCTGTTTAGTGCAGAAGAGTGTTCATGGGAAGGCTGGGATCGGACTGGAGGGCTGTTCCTTGTCCCTTCAGAGAAGGCCTGAGCTCACCTCGGTGTCTGTGGTTCGGGGGTGCTCTGTTGCTCTCCCGCTTCATGGACACCCCTTACACCGGCTGGTGCTGGGTTGCTGAGCTGGGTGCTCGCTGCTCTCCTAAAACTTCTTCTTTTGGTGTCGTTCTGAAGCTTAGTGCTATGACTTGAGCTGTCTCTAGTGTGCTGTACTGGATAGAGGTAAACCTCAAAGAAGTCTTCGTTGTTGATTTCCCCTTCCTAGGGCAGATGTCCTGAGAAGTTGCTTTTGGATTAAGGCTGGTGGGCTTAAATACGGTGCTCACCGACGGACCAGGATTTAAAAATAGGGCCCTTGTTTTTCAGGTGTTTTTCTAGTGAGTTGCAGCATTGATATTTTCATTGATATTTTCCTCTGGGTACGCAAGTCAGGCTTTTTAATGCTAATTAGAGAGAGTTGAGTTTGTAGGTCACTCCTGGAAAAAAGTTCTCTGTTCTAAATGATCATGCTTGTTTAGAATGGTATTGCAAAAAGTGATATTTTAGCTCTTTCCCACCACCCCCTGCCCCCCTCTTGGGAGAAAGGGAAAACCAAGCTGTTCATTTATTAGAACTTTACAGCAAAAAGGCGTCTCGTCCAGCACCTGATTACTTGCTCTTATTTCACCAGTGTTTGCTCGGAGTGGCCTACTCGTTGCTTGCTTGTGCCCTGTGGCCCATGGTGGCCTTTGTTGTTCCAGAACACCAGCTGGGAACTGCTTATGGCTTGTAAGTACTTCAGTCTGCCTGCCTGCTCTGCAGGGACCGTGTCCTTGCACTGTCGAACCGCTCATTATCAAGCAGTTCTAACGCATTAACGGGTCCTGATTCCTCCGAGTTCAGTCCTGTGTGGTTTTGGGATGTACATGTATGTCCTAGAGCACGTGACGGTGGTCGGGGCACACAAACCTGTGCCATACCAGATGGGGAGAAGTTAATCTCGTTGTTTGTTCAGTTCCACTAATGATGTTCTCTTTAAAAACGAATTTCTACCCAGTGGTAATCCTTTGTTTATGTGTTAGTATGCAGTCGATCCAGAATCTCGGCCTGGCAATTATTGCCATAGCAGCTGGGATGATCCTGGACACGAAAGGATACTTGTTCCTTGAAGTCTTCTTCAGTGCCTGTGTTTGCTGTAAGTATTAAAAACATCAAAAATGGACTCTGTGGGTTCAGGAAGCTTTATTAGGCCCTTTTCTTACTGTTTCCTGTAAAACAGTTAATAACTCCTTTCTTACCGTTAGATAGAGGTTTCACCTGGGGCAGTGTTGTGAACCTAGTGAAGTCTTTTGTGGTTTTCTTGAAGCGATGTCAGTAGTTTTCAGTGTTTCCAAAAAAATGAAGGGTGGGTGAAAGGGTAGGGGAATGATACTCTTAAAGGCTGTGCTTGAGAATTGTGCCTAATATAACTAGAACTAAAATAACCTTTTCTGAGTTACCGTGCTACTTAGGAGTATAGTGGAGTTTTCAGAAGCAATTAAGAGTTGCTGCAGGCAAAAATCTCCCCTCAGTTACAACTGTCATGAAAAACCTTGAGTGTTGCTTCGTTCTGTGTTAAAGCTGTTCTGTGAACTCACTGTCAGCTAAAACTGTTCCTTTTTTTTTTTTTTTCTTTTTTAGTGTCACTAATAGCTGTAGTCATGCTGTATTTTGTGAATCACTTCACAGGTAAGTGTCAAGCTTCTCTTGATATTTGTTTTTATCACAATTCTTGAAGCTATCAAGCTGAGCTCTTTACAGGTGGTGGTGCAGAGTCCTGCATCAGGTGCTATAGCTCAGGGCTTTGGTACCATCGTCCCCTGATGAGGCCTGTCCTTGTAACATCGTCTTCGTGGATGCTGTAGGGTGTAATTCCCTGAACCTGGCTGTGACGTTACGTCTCAGCAGCAGGGCAGTGGTACCTGTCCCTTCAGCTGATTGGCACAAATGTGTAGGATATCCTGCAGGCTTTTCTAAACTGCCTATCAAACTCGACTCTATGCCTCTGCAAATATAAAAACGTGATTCTGTTGACTTTCCTTCAAATAGCAGTGTTCTTTCGCCACAGTTTTTGAAGCAGTGACTACTGAATGATCTGGAAGGGATATTAATTTGTTTCTTTCAGAGTTGCTTCTGCTTCCTTTAGTTTTATGGGCTGTCACGGTGAGCTGTAGAGAAACTTCATTGTTACTCCACGGAAAACTGGATCAGGCTTGAGAGCTACGTCCTGATTTTGCTTGCTTGGATAGTTATGAACGTGCTGCTCTTTCCCTTTACCTCAGCTTCTACTTGTGTAAAATTACTCCACTGATTTCTTTTGTCACGTGCTCCGAGAACTTCTGTAGTGAGGTGTGATGTCAAAGATGCACAGAAAGGCCAATTTTAAGTTTCAAAGCGTGTAATACTTCCGTTGCAGGTGGTGACCTCAACTGGTCTGCAAAGAAAAGGGAAAAACTGCAAAAAGTAGCTGCAACTGAGTAAGTACGAAGAATAATAAAGATCAGTGTCCTTATGAAACGTTCACCCTGCGGTAATTACATCGATTACTGTCTGAAGGCAGTCCCTTTTGTAGGTCTGCCATTTGTGTGGAATGTTGTTTTCTTCCTTACCAGTCAGTAGTAGGGATTCATCGTCCTGCCTCCTGGGACTGAATATTTAGAGGAAGTAGCAGTTAACCACGTGTCCTTCCCTGGCACTCTTCCTTGCTATTTTTCTTTATTTCAGTGGCCTTCCAACTGAGTGGAGCTGAAATACATTTAAACAAGGTTGTGTTGTGTATTTAAAAACATACATATTCATGTACGCGGTGCGTACCTGGCCCCAGCCAACAGCAAACGTTACCTGGGTTTAACGTCGGGTAATGCAGGGACCAGTTCTTTTTGTCATTAAAAGCTAGAGCTCTCCTCAGCAGAAATACACTGCAGTCACTTCCCCTTCAGCTTCAGCTCGCTCCTCTTGCTGTCTGATGTAGAAGCCTTAATTCAACTTGCCTCTGAAAACTGTGGCTTGAGTCTTAAATTGCAGCGCTCACGTGAAACTCGGTTTGTGGTCAGATCCGCGTCGTGAATGTTAGTGATGACGGCGCAAAGTGTCCATTTTTAGAAAGAAAAGGGGGCAGAGGTATTTCAACAAAGTGGAATCAACTTCCTTTAAAAGGAAGTGGAGCACCTGCGGGGGGCTTAGGGCAGAAATAAGTGAATTTTGACAGCTGAGCCAATTAAGCAAATTTCATTCTGTGGGAAACTGGTGTGTCCTGCTTTCCTCTTACAGAAAATGAGGACAGTGACACCCTTCAGAATAGTAACTTAAAAAATTATATCTTCCTTGGTCTTGACAAAAGACCGGTGACATGTTAAGGGTCCTTTGCTGTGCGGAGCCCTAACAGCTGGAGTCAGGTACTCTTGCTTTTTAAGTGTTGTTTGATCAAACGTGAAGGTGTCGGTCACCTGTGGTGGGATTTCCCCGGAGTTCTGGGGCGCTGGATTTCTCCCCTCTGCGCTGGAGCAAGCTTAACTTGCTTTTTTTTGTTTCTATCTGAGAGCGCTAAGTGAGGGGTAAAGCTCTCAGTGGATCTGGAGTGCTGTACGAGGGAGTCAAACACTGGGTTAGTCTTACAGCTTTCAAAATAATCGCCTTGTCTCGGGGGAAGAGGAGAGAAAAAGCATTGTATGGCGAAGTCCATTAAGAGGTGTCACCTTAAAGGCAAAACAAAAGACCCTTCCACTCCAGGTTCTCCATTATCTACTTAACTGTCCTAAAAAATAGCGCTTTTTTAAAGTAGACATAGTGTAAAGTCTGTCCATCAGGCTGCGTTTGGGCAGCTTAGTTTGTCCTGCTGACCTTGTTGGAGATGCTTCTCCTAGTAGTGCCTCAGCCCTCAAAAACTGTGTTACCTTTTCTTAGTTCGTGGGGGGATGAAAATTCATGCGTTGGAGGATGTAATGTCCTTGGTTAATGTATTGACTTTTTCATATATATTCATATATTTAACATTTGTCGTGTGGCAGAGTGAGTCAACGCGCAGCAAGTCACAGCTTTCACAGTAACGTCTGTGGAGTTCACGCTGCCCCTATGTGAACCACACGGATTTTTTTTTTTTTCTTCTTTTGAAATGCTTTCTCTTCTGACCTAATTCAGCTCAGTGAGTCTCTTCAGATCTTCATGTGCCTGTAATGTTGTTGGAATTCTTTACTTTTTAATAGGTACCTATGTTTCACCTGCAGATACTGCACATCCCACAGCTTATGTACAAGTTCGTTCCAGATAAACTTTGCTAATTAAGACACCTCTTATAAATGGACTTGATGGCCTTCTCTAAAACTGGACCGTGTGTCACTGTCCATAGGATGATACTTAAATTAGTCTCAAAAAACAACCCCAAAACGCTCGTTCAACCAGGTCTGGCCTGGGTGCCTTGGGGGGTTTAATGTGGTTTTGTTTCTTGCCCTAATTTCTGGGCTTTTTACACACCAGTCTTGAGGAAAGCTCAGAGAAGCTGTTTTCAGTCTACCTGGCCCACGTGGGGCGTGTGTAACATTTCCAGTACTTACTGGGGAAGACGGCTTTGTGTATGCTGTGGGATGTAGTGCCTTAGAGCAGTATTTTCAGTAATTTTTATCACAATGTTTTTTTCAGAAAAGAAATTTGAATAGCAAATATCATCCAGAAGTGGGGAGCATTTGATCAGCATCATGTCAACTTGAAGAATTATAGTGTGGTGTAGTTTGGTCACTCTGCACAGTAGCTCTTTGGAAGAGAAACTTAACGTGCTGGGGACTTTACAGTAAATGGCTAAATTTTATGCTTTGTAACTAGTTTTAACTAATGCCAAATCATCTCTTAACGGTTTAGAGCGGTCTGCGCTGTTTAAGCCCTGTCACTGGAGAGGGTGCTCTGCAACCCAAGACAAACGTGTTCATCTGAAGATAAAGACTAGTGTAAAGTGTCTTCTATGGGCAGCACGACCGTCTTGGTGGGGGTGGAGGTTTCTGAACGGCGGTTTATGTTCTGTCGTGAGGCTCATGGCCTTACAGAGCTGAGAAACGGGTCACTGTTACTGCCTTTGTCACGGTCTTAATGCACATCACGGTCTTAAGTGTATTTAGAGCTTTGTTTGGTTCTCTTGAAGGCTTAACGTGGGAAAGGAGCGACTAAGCTCTGGTCAAATATTGCCTCTCTTGTAGGAGATTGCTATTAATTCTGAAGACTGCTGAGCAGTCTTTTATTTGCATTTTTGACAATTGGTTCGTTTTGTATTGTAATCTTTATTTTAAGGAGTGGAAGCTTGTTTAATAAAGAGATAGTAAAAATTGTTCCAAAAGCTCACTGAGCGTGTTGTAATCTGTGAAAACGAAAAGGTTTATCTTTCTACCGAAGTCTTGCAATCTAAATAAAAGGAAACTGCAGAAAACGGCCTCTCTCTTTCTTTACACTGAATTAGAGTAATCCGTGCACATCTCTTAAGTCTCTTTTAATCTGGTGTCTGTAAACATTACAAGCGTTTTCTAGTTACTAAAAATAAAACGGCATACACAAGACAAAGTTGCTTGGGTTTGCACTCCTCAGTGCAAATATCTTAAACCAATTTTCTTTTCCAGAGCAGAAGAGCAAGAGAGACTCAGACGTCAAAATGAAGATGACTTGGCTAAATTACGGCCAAAGGCTGATGACTTTAGTTTAAGGAATAAATACCTCTCCAAACTAGGCGCTCAGGTATTAGTAACAAAGTAGGGGGGTTGATAACTAAGAATAGAACGATGAGATGTTTATTTTAAGAACTCGGCTCATTGTTTCAACTAGCCAGCAAATCAACCTCTGCTTAAAACATGTGCTTGTTCTCAGAAATGAAGTCTCACCGATGGTAACTAAAAAAAAAAAAATCTAATGAAGGAAATGAAAATGAATCGGTGGCTGGTGAACCGAATAAGCCGAGGAGCAGGCTTATTGCGATGCGTGATTTCTTAATTTTATTTTTTTGCAGCTCCCAGGTAATTACTCTTCCTATTTATCGACAGTGGCACACAGAAGCGTGTTGAAATAGCATCCTGCCCCGCTTGCAAAAGCAGAAATCCACTGGAGTTCGTGGTACACAAAACTTTGTTTCCAGTACTGACACCCACCACGGCGAAAGCGGAGTGGTGCCCCGTGCTTTTCTGCGAGCGTGGGTCCTGTTTTTAAAATACTTGGCTCGAGCTTCCCCCCCCTCGCCCCGCACCGTGGGTAAATACCACAGATGCTGATGAAGAACCATCTGACTGTTCATTTGAGCCCAGGAGCAACGTCCTGCACCCTCCTGTCTAAAATGCTCAGTGAGTAGCTTGAGTCAATAGCTAAGACTCGGTCTCGCTGCCTGACGTCTGACGTGTGAAAGCTTTGTTTCAGTCATCAAATCGCTGTGGAATGAGCCACGGTGGAGGTGGGGGTTATTTAGCCTCTCAAGTCGGAAAAGTTTGTCAGCCTGTTGGAAATGGTCTGTTTCGTGTTTCTTACAGCAAAATGCGAGGTAAGACTACCGAGCGAGTATTTCACAGGAAACAAAACTACACTTCCAATAGCACTGTTCAATCACAGGCTTAGCAAGAAACCTCACGTGAGGGCTGATGAGTGTGAAAATTGGTGTGACTTTTTAAGGGGTTGTGACTAAAAATGATGAAATAAGTTAAATGCAAGAACTGAAGTTTGGCTTTCAGTGGAAAAAAATACTCGATTTCATAATGAAACGTAATGCTTTCCCATAATTTCAGTGGAAGCTTCTTGCTGAATGCCTAGTTCCTAGTAACTCCTGCAGAGTGCGTTTGTTTTTGTTACTCACAAAGGCTCGCTTAGGTAATTAGACAGACTGTTCCTAAACTAAGCTAACGGACTCTTAAAAGGTGAGAGCATCTGCCTTGCTGGAGCCCGAGGTACACCAAGCGAAGAGCTGCTGGAGAGGTAGAGGATGTGGTGCGCAGGGCTGAGCGAGCTTTCCTTGCCTGACTGCAGGGAGTCCTTGCGTGCCACAAAATGCTTAAGAGCCTTTGATGGCTGCAGAGAAAGGGTTTTTGGAATAAAAATCTGATGTCATACCTGGAATACTTTTTTTTTTTTTGCCTGCGGTGATTTAAGCAGAACTCATGGTCTTAAGGTTTTTGGGTTTTTTTGTGGCTTTTTTTTAAAGAGACTTGTCGGTGGAGATTTCTTTTATCTTCCTGAAAGCCCAAGGTGGGATTATTTTCGTCAATAGCCCTGCATTCTGAAGAACAATCTAGGAAAATGAGGTAGCAGGTTGTGAGCTAGGCCGAGCTTACTGCTGAAGGGGAACAGTGTGCCGGCCTGTGGTAACTTCTGTTGGTGCTTTCTGTGCTCCCTGTGAGACCTGCACGCTGTCAGCTCTGAGCCTGGTCGTGCAGGTTGGCTTGTTTCCTTGTAGACTTGTTAATTCTGGGTCTTTTTTAATAAAAGCTTTAAATGGATACCGGCACCTGTATTTTTGTGACCTGACTGTTCAGCGATGCGTTGTTAAGCCTTACATGTGCATTTGTTATTAAACAAGCGTGACTTCTTTCCCCTGAGACATACAGAGAGCTTCTGGGGAAGTGGATCTTTGAGGATCCAAAGGCAAAGTTTTGCCCGGTTCCCCCCACTGATGGGTTGATGCGTTGTTTTGTTTTGGTTTTTTCCCCTTGGGGAGAGAGGGAATTAGATTCTTGTTCTTCTGTTGCTCTTCATCACCTTCAGCTGCTGCTGCTTCTTTAATTCTGACTTGTTAAGGTTGTGGATAACTCTTCTGCTGTTACCCGTAGGTCGGCATTTCGTGTCTGATGTGACAGCGACTGTGGCCTCGATGTCTCGTTGAAACTTTATTTTCAATTTGGAAATTCTCTTGAGCACCTTGCTAAAGTCCTGTGGTGGCCCTCTGCAAGTGGTGTAGCGTCCCGCTTCGGCTCCATTCCAAATGCCCTCGCCTTTCCTTTCGGAGGGATTTCAGCCCATTGATTTCCTTTTCCCTTGCCATTTCAGTGGTGGGTGTGGAGCTTGGGAGCCATCTGGCTTTTGGTCCCTTATTCCCCCATTCCTCTACTAAATTCCCAGTAGGATGGAGCCTTCCTCTTTCTATTGGCAGCCCTTTTGCTTCCAGCCCTGCGCTGGAAAGTCTCGCCGCTGGGTTTGTCCTTCAGACTTCCAACGCGTGCTTCGTAGTTTCAGGCTGATCATCAAGAGGACAAGGGACTTTTGGATTCTGAAAGGCGGTTGCTTTTTGATAGAGAAAATCTGGTTGTGATCGTGGTGGGAGGGATATGGGCAGCAGCTGCAGCAGCGAGCGGGCTGCCTGCCTTGGCTGGGGGAGGGACTGAGCAGGGGCTGCTGCGGAGTTATTTGGTGATGTCTGCGCGAGTCCTGGTCGCGATGGATTTGGACGGGCTTGAGCTGAAAGCTGCCCACCGTTCTAAGTCTGCCTGCAGAGCTTCCCTTAACTGCTTCTGCCCCCGCCAGCCAGAGGAGCTGCTGCCATGGTGTGGCTTTCCCGACCGTTGGGTTTTTAAAATACAGAGTTTATAGGTGGGGCTTTGCTTTTGGACTGCAGTGGTCTGACTTAAATCCTGCTAGTGGATATGCACGCTTGTCTGGAGATGTTTATGAAGAATTAGGAAATATGGTAGTAAAGAGCAGTTTAATAGAGTATTTTATTAAAATTATCTGGGGAAATTTCTGAGGGAGGTGTAACTTACGAAGAATATAGAGGGTGTTACCCATCTCTGCTGTTACTTCTGCTGCTCACACGGGGTACCCGCAGGCGTGGGGGCCTCCCAGAGCTGTTGTGGCTTCTGGGTAGGTCTGTACCTTTCCGTCGGGTCTGGGTGTTTTTTTTTTTTCTTTCTCCTTTGACATGTGTTTTCTTCAGATGCAATGGCTGGATGTTTCAATAGGCTTTCTCATTCTCGTTTCAAAATTTAGTTAATACTCCATTGCGTATCTTACCGCTGTAGGTGCTCTCTCGCTGCTACTGCTTTTGCGTCGATGGCCAAGCAAAGAGGCAAAGCAGGGCTGTTCAAATGAGCTGCTTCTCCGAGTACCATGAAAATCTCTTCCTAGTGTGTCCCTACGCCGTGTTCTGTCGGATGGGGCAGATGTGTGTTGGCGTGAATGGGAAGCCAGAAAGCCCTAAGGTACACACAGTGTGCTGTTCCATGCAGACCTCTTCAAAAGGAGATGTTTAAAGCATAGAAATGCTCTGTAAATATTGAAACTTTTCATGCAGATGCGTTGTGAAATGTCTTTCAAACATTCAGTAATGGAGTAGCTGCCTGACTGACACTGTGGGGCTCCAGATCTCGTGGTGTTCTCCAAATATGCAAATGTTTTTGCACGTTTGAGATTTTTTTTTTTTTCATCAATACTGGTCACTAAGAACAACAAAAGCATTTGTGCCATGACGATAGTGCTTATGAACAAGCTTCTTACCCTCCAGGACCTTGGGAGTTTTGTAACAGCAGCAGCAGTGAACTGTGCCTCCTGAACCTCCCAAGAAGCCTGTCTTGGAGGTGGCCCCCGGAGCAGGACAGCAGGAATGGTTTTGTTTGTCATTACCCACGAGGAACTGTGCTGAAACCGGCTTGCGTGGCCTTCTAAGCAGCTGTCAGAAGTGGTGGATTTCAGTTGTTATCAACCTCGGTCGAATTTGAATCAACAGATTGGAAATTCAAGCTGCTCTGTCTCCTCGCCAAGCCCCCATCTGCTGAATGTCAAAGAAACAGAAGCAGCCCTGGCTGACTGGGTGGCTTAATCTGGGTTCTGTGGTTGAGTTTGCCCGTGTTACTGTGGTTACACCCACCGTGCTCAGGTGGGGAGAAAGCAAATGCAGTTCTGATGGAGGTGGTCTGGAACATCTGAAGGGTTTGGGTTATGCTTTGTTTTGAATAAGGAGAAAATGTTACCAGAGTCAGTCAAAGTCTGTTTAGTCTGGGCTCTGCCTTGTGTCAGCATATGTAAAATTGGGTAGCTGAAGCAGTTACCATGTCCTGGCCATCTGGTCTGCCCTTCTGAGAGAAGCTGCCACTGCTGTTGCAGAGATGACTTGAAAAACAGATATTTTGGTTGGTTTTTGTTGGTTGTTTTTTGGTTTGGTGTGGCGTTTTTGTTTTTTTTTGTTTTTGTGTTTTTTTTTTTTTTTGCCAAGTTCCTTAAAGCTAAGTATTGTGAAGAGGTTGTGAACAAACAGGACCCCATTTTCTTGGCTCTTAAGCTTGTTTTCTGCTACTGTGTCTCTGCTGCTTCTCGAGTGTGTATCATGCCTGCTTTTCCGCTTCTTTTGGTTCCTGATGCTTGCGTGGATGGGGTCAGGCAGTGTCCCAGCTAGATTATTTGTTGTCCGCCTTTGAGACAATTCCTCTTACCCTTGTAGTGCTATCTAGGTCTCATAGGGCTTGGCAGCTCCTGTTGTCTTACCTTGCTTCCCTTCTGAATAACTGCTGCTCCCAGCTGGCTTGAACGAAGGGGTGTGACTCAGACGTTGTGGGCAGTGATGGGTTTACAGTTGCCTGTAGCTCAAATGTGGGTTTGGAAGCAATTTGCACTTTCTAAGAACAGTAACTCAAATTATGTTTCTGTTAAGGTACTTGCCGAGGTCCTTATCAGGTTCTTGCACGTTAAGTTTTGTGCAGATAGTCGAAGCTTGTTCCTATCCCGTTGTGCCCGTGGCGTTTAAACAACGTGTAATGGGGTTGGACACTGCGGGAGGGAAGAAATTGGAGTATTGGAGTTCCCCATTCCTCTGGGCCCTGGGTTAGCTGTTTTATTGAGCTGCCTTTGCAGAGAGAACAGGTTTCTGAGCCAGACGGTTCCTGCAGTGAGAGTGAACGTGCTGTAGGTGTAGCAATGAGACGTGACCGTACAAACAGCGTGTTCACGTTTCCAGTTGCCTTATGTTAGGCAAACCCCTGCTTCTCGGCTAGTGAACTCCCCAAAACTTTTGGCTTCTGCTGCTGTTACGATCTGGGTGTGAAAAGTGCTGTGGAGAAGCACTTAATTCTCGTTTGAAATACACTACGCGGAAGGTGAAAGCCTCTCTTCGTAGTGCCTTTAGCGTGAGCGGGCCTGGCTGGCAACAGGAAGGGTTGCTGCCCTTTAGCGAAGGTGCTGATGGGATGGGCCCCACCAAGGAAATACTGGTAGGTGGTGGTAATCATCCTTGAAGGAGCTTTCTGAAATAACAGCCATCACACTTTATAATTTGTTACCTAACAAACAGGCTGGGGACGACTGCTTACCTCTGCTCTGGCGTCTTCCTTAGTTACTCGCTATCGTTTTTCTTTACAGCCCTCTTTGCAGCTAGGGACAGTAGGTATGCCTTTTGGAAAGGGTGCTTTTCTGCTTTATTGAGTCACAGCTGGCTCAGGAAATGCTGACAGCTTGCCCCTCAGTCCTTCATAAAAATATTTCCTGTGTTCTTCACCCAAATTTTTCCTCGCTACAGTTTGCCCTCGCTGTGGGGGAATTGTAATTGTGCTTTTGTTGTTATGCAGGTCAGGCTTACAGCTCTTCTCCAAGTCTCATACCTGGTGAAGTGGAACACATCTGCAGGAATGTGCTTTCTCAGCAAGGAGCAAGCCTGGCTGGGGCATCTGTTCCCTCTGTGTCCATGGCGGGCCTGGCCAGAGGACCTGCCTTGGGCAGTCTGAGCTCCAAAGCAAGCCTGGCTCTGTTAGTTTGACCAGAAAGAGAGTAGAGGAGGGGGTTGATGCAGCTGTTGAGGCTCACCAGCGGCCTCCAGATCTTGTAAAGCAAACTCCAGCGCTGTAGGAGTTGGCAGTCAGCTACCCGGTACACGCGGACGAAGAGGTAGATGCTGCGGGTGGTGTGGAACGGCAATAAGCAGACAGCAAAAAGCCCACAGACGAGGAGAATGGTTCGGGTCGACTTGGCTCGGGCGGCGCTGCCGGTGGGGTGAGTGTCTCCCGCGTGTCGGGTGAGGCTTCTGATCATCAGACCAGAGCAGGCTAAAATGATGAGGAAAGGCAAGAGGAAACCAGCGGCGGTGAGAGCCGTGCCGTAGGGGAAATAGCTGCCAAGGTTCTCAGGGCTCGCCGTGTCGTAGCAGGCGGTGCGGTTGTTGATACCGCCGGTGCGAGCGTAGGTGAGGGTGGGCAGGAGCTGCAGGAACACCGGCGCCCAGGCCGTAGCGGTGCCGGCAGCAGCCAGGCGCCGGGCGCGGTAGGGCAGGGAGCGGATGGGGTAGCAAACGCCGAGGAAGCGGTGGACGCTGATGCCGGTCAGCAGCAGGACGCTGCCGTACAGGTTGGCGTAAAACAAGAAGCGGACCAGTTTGCAGAGCGGCTCTCCGAAAGGCCACGCGTCCCGCAGGCTGTAGTTGACGACGAGCAAGGGCAAAGAGAAGAGGTAGAGCAGATCCGCCACCGCCGGGTTCACCAGGTAGATGGTGGTGCAGGTCCAGCCCTCGGCGCGGCAGCAGCTGGGCCGCAGCGTGGCGCCGTGGAGGAGCAGCCCCAGCACGAAGACGGAGCTGTAGGTAAGGGGTGACAAGATGTATTTATAGCTTTCCACGAGAGGGCACAGAGCCTTCCCAGAGGTGCCGTTCTCCGTTTCCTTCAGCCCCTCCATTGCCGGGTGCAGCTTTAGGCAGCCTGCGCCGCTCTTCTGCGGCTTTAAAGCTCTCCCTGCCAGAAATGGAAACACCAACACCCAATAGTCAGTTGTCACTCTTCGCGCTTGCCTCTTGCCACCTCGGAGAAATCCGTAAAATCCTAATTAAAGCATGCACAACCCTCTGAAGAGACAGGACTGCAATGGAAACGGTGCGTCACGGTTACCGCTTCAATCCGACCGAAGCAGCAGCCGCTGCAAACACTTGTTGGTGTGCCCTTGGGCACCAGCGCTGTATTGCAAGGGCAGTTCGGTGGAGTTCATTGCAAATCCAGCGCTGAAATTCCTCTGAGCTTTGCTTGCTTTAGGGGGGCAGTTGAGGGAAGGGTTCAAGCGAGCACGTGCCTCACAAGAGGCGGTGCCTGGGACTTGCGTTGGGGCGCGGGTTGGTTGAGAAGAGGCAAATTTACAGCTGGCCCGTAGCAGCAACAAGAAAACAAGCTTGATGGATCGCTGCAGGCGGCCTCGCTCGCTGGGGCGGAGGCAGAGCCAGGCTGGGGAGGGGTTTGCTCAAAAGGTATGTGCATTGCAGTCTGAGAAATCGGGATGTCATTGTCCTTTTCCCAAAGGAGTGGGGAAGAGGTGGTGGTCTGCTTTTCAGTGTCCTCTTGGTCCCATTTAGAAAATAGTAATATAATTTTTGTTTAAGTTTGTACTCAATATACCTCCGAATCTCCCAGAAGAGCAAGGGAACCAGGAGGGGGTTTTTAGCCAGCATCCTGTTCTAAAGAGGGCAAGGATCAAAGCAAACCAAGAAATGAATGAATGTCTATTTTTTTACTCCCCTTTTTTTACTCCCCTTTTTTTACTCCCCTTTTTTTACTCCCCTTTTTTTACTCCCCTTTTTTTACTCCCCTTTTTTTACTCCCCTTTTTTTACTCCCCTTTTTTTACTCCCCTTTTTTTACTCCCCTTTTTTTACTCCCCTTTTTTTACTCCCCTTTTTTTACTCCCCTTTTTTTACTCCCCTTTTTTTACTCCCCTTTTTTTACTCCCCTTTTTTTACTCCCCTTTTTTTACTCCCCTTTTTTTACTCCCCTTTTTTTACTCCCCTTTTTTTACTCCCCTTTTTTTACTCCCCTTTTTTTACTCCCCTTTTTTTACTCCCCTTTTTTTACTCCCCTTTTTTTACTCCCCTTTTTTTACTCCCCTTTTTTTACTCCCCTTTTTTTACTCCCCTTTTTTTACTCCCCTTTTTTTACTCCCCTTTTTTTACTCCCCTTTTTTTACTCCCCTTTTTTTACTCCCCTTTTTTTACTCCCCTTTTTTTACTCCCCTTTTTTTACTCCCCTTTTTTTACTCCCCTTTTTTTACTCCCCTTTTTTTACTCCCCTTTTTTTACTCCCCTTTTTTTACTCCCCTTTTTTTACTCCCCTTTTTTTACTCCCCTTTTTTTACTCCCCTTTTTTTACTCCCCTTTTTTTACTCCCCTTTTTTTACTCCCCTTTTTTTACTCCCCTTTTTTTACTCCCCTTTTTTTACTCCCCTTTTTTTACTCCCCTTTTTTTACTCCCCTTTTTTTACTCCCCTTTTTTTACTCCCCTTTTTTTACTCCCCTTTTTTTACTCCCCTTTTTTTACTCCCCTTTTTTTACTCCCCTTTTTTTACTCCCCTTTTTTTACTCCCCTTTTTTTACTCCCCTTTTTTTACTCCTTCTCTTTTAAAATTTTTTAATTTTTTTTGGGGGGGAGCTTCTGCATGTGGTCACCTTAGCCACAACTGCTGAAGAGTGTTCTCCTGGCAGGATTGATCACGTGCATGTTCGGGCAAACCTCTCTGATTTTTATCTACCTGGGAGGCTTGGTTTACACTCATGTTGGACCCTATTTGGGTTTGTCTTCTGTCATAAATCAACAACATGACCTCCTCGGAGCATCTCTGTCTGCGCTGCGGGCTCCTGGGTCATTGCATCGCTCCTGAGAGCCTCCCTTGCCATGGTCCTGCAGTGAGTCCGGCCGTGGAGGGTCCTGGCTGGCTCCTCTTTGCCCGGCCTCTGCCTGGTGGTCATCCTTACTGCAAAACCCCTCCAGGCATGCACTGGTCTCTGGGTATGGAAAAGGGGTTTACTCACTAGGTACTGATGTCAATAACTCGCTTAACTTAAAAAAAAATTAAAAAAATCTTAAAATCAGTAATTTACTGCTTCGCTTTTGAATTATTGTACCAATTTCTTCATAATCTGCTTTACGTAACTTGAGTGGCAAACTCTGACTGAGGTGTCTCTTCATATTTTGATCCTTTGAAAAACTGCTTTGTGTGATAAGGATGTGATGTTCGTGGTGCTTTCCAGGAATGAGTGCCTGGGGTTGCTGGGGACTGCTCACCCTCCGAAGGTAGGGGAGATGGATCTGGACTGGTGGATGAGATTAGGAGGGAAGAGGTGAGAAGAGTTTGTCCCAACTAACGCTCCCGTTTTCTGGGTTATCTGTCACTAGAGGTCAGCACTGCAACGTTAATGTACAAGAAATGTTTTCTCTATTAGGTCAAAAAGTTTCATTTCAAGCCTGCAACTGCTGTCATTTGTTTGTCACTTACATGACTTTGGAGGTTGGTTTCCAAAGACAAATATTAATGCCAACAGCCTTCAGCAGGAAGAGGTTGCTTTTATTTCTTCTCCTGCAAATAAACAGGGTGACCACACTTGCCTTTTTTAAAGCTGAATCACAGAATGGTTGAGGCTGGAAGGGACCTCTGGAGATCACCTAGTCCTGCTCGAGCAATTGTGAACGTGCGTGTCCGACTTTCTGAAATAGTGGCCCGTCTGTGTCCCCTGCCAGCACGTGCTGGGCTTTGCTGCTCAGGCTCTGCTGCAGTTGCCTTCGGTGTGATTGTTGGGAAAGGTGCCTGTTGCCCACAGCTCTGTTGGATAATCTGGTGGAGATGTTGGCTAAATCCAATCCAGCCCAGGGCAGCACTAACCGAAGCTGCTGCCATCCCACCTAATACGAATGCAGCGACGGCTGCGGCCTCTGTGTTGCCTCTTTGGTGGACGTGGAGCAAACCGTGGCCCCTGGCACACCCAACGGGATGGCTGGCGCTGCAGCCCCCTCCCTGAAGCAGAGCTGTTGACTGACAGCATTGGCATCCTCAGCAAAAATCCTTTTGACTCCAATCGGATGTGTTTCGTGAAGCCTGAAGTTGCAGGGAGTGATGCAGGCTTAAATTGTAGCTGGAGTGACCCCTGCTGTCATCCGTTGTGTCTATAAAGCAAAGTTATTTCAAACAACTTTCTCAAAAAAAAAAAAAAAATCCAACCCTCTGGATTGGTTGGAAAAGGAAGGAGTGGTCAAAAAACTCCTCAAATTTTGCAGTCTAAGACCTATATCGTGTCCTCCGTGGAGAAGTGTTACGTGGGCTCAGTGGTTTCTGATATAGCTGTGTGCGTGTTCAGGCACAGGGAGCGCTGCTGATTCCTTTCGTGATCAGGCCTTGGTGTTCCCATCACAAACCCTCCTGTTTTCTGTAATTCAAGAGCTCGTTCTCTTGGTCTTGGTGGGTTGCAGCAGCATAGAAAAGTTTCTCGCATGGAGTCTTGGTCCAGCTGAGTAGTTACGTCTCCCCAAACCCCTCAGTTCTCTTAAATTGAATTTGTTTCCAGTCTGGGTAAATTCTGGGTCTTCTCTGTTTCCTTGGGAGTGATTCGGTCCATGTCGCTTAGGCTGGTGGCCTGGGAATAGTTTGTGTTGGAGACTGGTGTGTTGTTCAGTCTGTTACCGAGCGGTTTTTGGCATTGTGGGGCAGCTTTGTGTGATCCAGCTGGAAAGGTGCCACTGGAGAGGTTTCAGCTGAGGCCTGTAACTGGACCTGACCTTTGGAGGAAAACCTACGAATCTGTCTTACAGTATCTGTAGATTTAGGGCTGAAAACTTTGTGCTCTGTAAGCAAAAGATGGGGCCTTCCAGCAAACAGAAGGAAGGAAATAGTTCCTGTCCTGTTTCCTGTGAACAAGCGAATTCTGCTCTTTCTGGTCTTTTTATATAGCATCTGTGGGTCTGTAGACATCAGGCTGTTCCTCAAATTACTAAAAACTATGTTACTATAGTATCTTAATTAATTGACTTGTTTACATGTTTACAAAGCCCTGTCTGTAGCTATAAAACAGCTGTTAATGTCACTAACTCAGAAATAGTGGAGCTGGCATCCTGCATTTCTCTTGTCAGCTGAAATGATGATTGAACATAACTGGCCACTTCAAATTAAGGTAAGTGAAGTAACTGCCTTAGAGCAGCTGGGGTGAAATGGCTCACTTATGGCTGTTGCAAATCAATGAAAAACTCTCAGATGTCACTTAAATACTTATGGGGAATTGGTTAACCTACTTAATACTCAAGACTTAAGCGCTTTTAAAAAAAATACTGCTTTATTCACAGAGCCAGTGAATGTCTTTACATACTTTTAAAACAATTATTTTATATTTTTAAATACATGTATTTTGGAGTTTATTTTATAGCGTAGCAGTGGGAACAAATCAGCTTAGATCTGTTGGTCAGGATGAGCTCTGCTGGGGAATGGTCTCTTAAAACACCTCCACAGTGTTCCCCGTTGGCCTCTTCCATGCTGGATGGTTTGGTGTGGCCGGTGGGCGCTCTCTTACAGTCAGTATTTCAGGATAAATCAACCTGCTAACCCGAGTTTAAAACCATCTTGTTTGGCTTTGCCATTGTTTTAATGGGAGCAGGCTGACTTGGGGTGACCCTCCTTTACTGTCCTGCATTTCAGACCTACCTTGAATACGAGGTTAAAACTTCACTTATGACGTTTAGGCTATCAGAAACTCTGTTGCTTATAAGAAGAGCTCCCCAAAGCAGATTTTTTCCAGTCTTTGTATATAAAATTCACTTAAAATAGTTTTTAGTTAGACTAGAGGTGGTAGCCCAGTGTGTGAAATCTTTCAGAAATGATTGATACGCATATAAGTAGCTGAGTGAAAACTGAAGGAGAGATATGGCATTGCCAGGCTTCATTTAAATACAAGAGTTATGCTTTTAGATTGATTTATTTTTATGCCAATAGATTCTGACACGAATATAGTGATATATAATGTATTGACTGTAACATCAACATTATTTTAAAACTGACTCGAGGCAAAATAACTCATTGTTAGTGCTGAAATATAATGCTTTGTTCTGCTGAAGGGGAAAGCCTATGATCAAATAACCTCTTTCTTAAGACCCTTTGTAGTAGCTCTTAAAATGAGTGAGTAACAGCAGAGATGACCTGTCTCGGGGCACTCTGTGTCCTGAAATTGTTTGGGGTCTTTGAGGGCAGTAGCAGACTGAATAGGAGAAGCACATCCTGTGTCCTGTGGCGCTGAGGCTCTGCTTGGACAGTCCAGTGCTGCAGCTCGTGCCTTTGCCCTCTGTTTTGAGGTATCCTACGCTTGCATCCACGCTATGCAGCGGGTTGGCCCTTGGGTTGGCCCTTGGGTTGGCCCTTGGGTTGGCCCTTGGGTTGGCCCTTGGGTTGGCCCTTGGGTTGGCCCTTGGGTTGGCCCTTGGGTTGGCCCTTGGGTTGGCCCTTGGGTTGGCCCTTGGGTTGGCCCTTGGGTTGGCCCTTGGGTTGGCCCTTGGGTTGGCCCTTGGTTTTTAATGCTAATCACAGTTTTATACCATGTGTTATGCACGTTGTACTGGGTTAAACTAACAGGTTACAAGTCTGTTGGCAACGTGCTATTGCCCTCAGCCCATGCTAAGATGACAAATGGCCTTACTTGATTTTTGCTTCGAGGTCTTTAATCTTTTTTCTTACTTGTTTTGGAGCTTACCTTGCTAGAGGTGGAGGAACTACTAGATGTTTTGAGGTGAATGGATGGCTGTTCATTCACTGAAGAGTCTCATGCAAATGGGATTCACCCTTTCTCTTTACGCTCTCTGCTCTTTAATTTCGGTTCTGAGTTTTCCAGGTCAAATCTCTGCATGTTTGCTGAGGCAACATGACCTTCTAGGACCAGGTTAATTGGTGTTGGCTGTAGCCATTGGAAGTCGGTGGAAACCGCAGGCTCACAGTGGCTCTTTCTCAGTCCACGCTCCTGTTGGTCCCTAGGAGGAATCTTCCAGCCCACTTCTGAGTTAGATCTACTTCTTCCAAATCCTTCTGTGTTTGCTTTATTTGCTTCGTTTAAAACAAACAATACAAAACAAAAAAAAAAAGGGGGGGGGGGACACGACACGACAAAAAACCCCTCCTGAAAAGTTTCTTTTCCATTAAAAGCACTTGGTGTAGGTGTGAGAGCTCGGCTGTGCAAATAGCGGCGATGCTGGCACAAGGGTGGCTGCTGCACCCTGTGCTGTGGTCCTGCTGTAGCCCGTGAACCCTAACGGCAGAGAGAGATTGGGTAAACTGAAGGCTCTTCTTCTATTGAGTATATTGTTTCTTAAATTATGCCAAACTGTACCAGCTGAGCTTAAGCCTACCTCTGCAGTTTTTACAAGCTTTCGTCCCTTTTTACCCTTAGCATCTTCCCAGTAGCTTATTCTGATTGTGTATAGTGTGTGAGAGTGGTCGTGGCTCGTTGCTCGGTGGTGTAGCTCAGAGGCAAGGCGCTGTCTGCAGTTTTGCTTGGAGCCTGCTCTTGCTGTGCCACTTTGGAAAAGCCCCTTAGGCCGGTAACGTGGAGTTTCTCGACTTAGGTGGCCGCCGGGTGCAGGTGTGGTCGGTAAAAGCTCCACCTGATGAACACCTCTGCAAATCGCCGCTAGGTAACTTCACCCCAGCGCCCACAACTCGCGTCTACGTTGGCTTTAGGTTGGCTTCAGCCCACCGGCGGGGAGCAGGGCTCAGGAAGAGGGCTCGTGGCTCCCTGGCTGGGTAGGAAGAAGCCCTTGCAGCAGGGCCAGGGCGCTGCGGGCTGCGCAGGAGAGTGGGGATGCTCCGGAGCCATGCTTCCACCTGGGGCTGGTTCTGTCTTAACCACTGAAGGGTGCATTAATAATTGCATGTGTGCATTATAGCATATGACCATGATGGCACTGTGTGGTCACCTCCATACTGCTGTACCTATACGTTCTGGTACATCAGCTACTGTGACATGCCTATTCACCTATGCATTGCTTTAAAAGCGTCAGAGGGAGAGCGCTGTACATAGATGTAAATTTTTCCCTTTGCATGAAATTATTTTTCCTTTCTCATTTTCTCCTGCATTTTTTCACTTTCACTTTGTACAGGCTGCTGATATAAAGGGTTTATTCATGAGGTTAACCTAATTACTGTCTTCAGAAACAAAGCCTGTTTCTACAGTGAATATCCTTTTGATATCCATCATCTGAATATTGCCTAATAAAGTTAGCAAATGGCCTCCAAATGAACCAAAATGATTCAGGATCTCATCCAGCAAAGAATGTATTATGGTCTTACCGATACTGGCAGAAATGTTTAAAATTCTCAAAGCATTGCTTTGCTGCTGGATTAATATGCATTTTTGTGTCTTGAGATGAAAAACACTGTCTGGATTTAATGCAACACTTACAAAATTGCTGATGTGAGTCTCTGTTGAAGCATTTTTATATACACACTGGAGAGTTTACTGGAGGCAACTGGAAAGTTCACTTTGAGCAGCTCCAATACTTGTAACCAGTAGCTAAAATGTATTCACGGAGCCGCAAGACTAAAAAGGATGAATTTAAGTGCCTTCCTATATTTTCCTTGCTTGGAACAAAGGTGATACATTTTTCATGTAAGGAAAGCTTCTTGGAGTTGAGCGTGCTCTGGGGAGATAATTAAGAATGGTCAATATGTTCTGATTGATTGAATTTTGACCTGCACAAACGCTTTGTGTCCACGTATTGCGATGGCCAAGCGCGCAGCGGGTGGCTGGATACCCGGGCTGGCTCAGCTGCTGCTGGAGTCATCTCGTAAGGTCATAGAACCACAGAATGGTTTGGGCTGGGAGGGACCTTACAGATCACCCAGTTCCAACCCCCTGCCCTGGGCAGGGACACCTCCCACCGGACCAGGCTGCTCCCAGCCCCAACCAGCCTGGTCTTGAGCACTGCCAGGGAGGGGGCAGCCACGGCTGCTCTGGGCAGCCTGTGCCAGGGCCTCACCACCCTCACAGGGAAGAATTTCTTCCTTACATCTAATCTAAATCCCCCCTCTTTCAGTCTGAAACTGTTACCCCTCGTCCTACCCTCCCTGATCAGGAGTCCCTCCCCACCTTTCCTGTAGCCCCCTTTCAGCACTGGGAGGCCGCTCTAAGGTCTCAATGTTGGGTTGATGTGGGGAATAGTTTACATTTGTTCAGACTTCCCTGGCTTTCATGTGAACGTTAAAAACCTGACATAAAAGCCCATTTCAGCCCTTCCTGGTACTTGCCTCAAGACAAACATTCCTTGCTCTGCTCTTTCATTTGTCTTTTCTTTTTGGGGAGAAACCAAAGTGGTAAGTGAAGACAAAAATGACCTTTATTATTCCCCCTGAAGATCATCATTCCATTAAATAAATTTGTAGACAACAAAATTTAGCTTTGGCTTGTCTTCTCTGAAGCAGAAACCCAGGTAATCCTGTAAACCAGAGTGTAACCAGCAGATTTCAGTGTTCTCGCTGTTGCCTGCCCGCTTGGTTCTTGCAGGTATTCGTGAAGGAGACTGGGGCAGTCTTTATGTTTTAATCTTCCCTCTTTAGTTGGACTGGAACTTTTATGAATAATTTAACTTAATTATAATGTATCTTCATTGGAAAAATATTAGTTTACAGGAGGACATTTCAGGAAGCGTACTGATGGACTGCCTTGTTCCACTGAGCGCAAAAATCCAGCGTTAAGCGATGATGATGTTCGATGCGTCCAAAGGAAAATCATTATTTCAGTTACTTCTTAAATAGCTCTCTGGATTGGAAAGAGTATTTGAATTAATGGTAGTTTGGCATCATTATATATTAATGGGCTCCATCTGATTTATTTTTCCTGGCAGTTATCCACTCGCACGATGTATTACGCCTGACCGTTCCATTTCCCCCGCTATCGAGCGGTAGATGGTGGATTAGTACCTCGAGCCAACGAGGGAGGCTGCGTGGGAACATGATGGGATCTTGCATCATTTTTAATGGTGAGTTATGGACGGTCACGCAGAATATCTGGACGCACTTAATAACTTTCTGATGACAACTGTAGCTGATGTCAAGGTACGTGTTGTCACTGAGCTGCGAGAGAGGCAGGCTCCTGCTCGCCAGATGCTGTTACGCCGCACTGAGTTGCCTTTGTAGATATTTTTGTAATTACAAACTTTTTCCAAGCTCCAGTAGTGCTTAAATAAAAAATTGATCCCATGGAATTATACTGCTGAATATTAAAGTCGGTATTTATTTGCAAGAGTCACTTTGGGGTGCCTAATTTGTCCGCGAGAGCAAGGTTTTCTGCTCAGGCTGCAAAATGGTGCAATAAAAACCGGTGATTGATGTTTATTATCAGATTAAATGGTTTAGCTGTGGGGATCAAAGTTATAAATTACAGCCCTCCCCAAGCTGTGATTGGCCACCAGAGATCTTTCTAAGTGCCAGCGTTTTTTAATGAGATCGTATATTTTCGAGCTTCTAACAGTATCAACTTTTGTAGTTTATTGAAACGGTGTTTAAAATAACAGCTTACCGGGTGTCAGAAATATCGGATATGTTTTATATTTGCTTGGTCAAACATCCCAGAGGGAAAAAGCACCAGTTAAACATAGAGGTTTTGATTCCCAAGCAAAGTCTGAGGACTTCAGGAGCGGGAGGAATGCTCTCCTCTGGCTCTCTGCTGGTGTAATTTTTGCTGCTTCTGGTTTTGGGTCATTTTGCTATAAACACGGGGCCTCAACGTGCAGCAAATGGAGATGCTCTTGTGCTGCCTCCTCTGCATACTGTAAAGGGGAACCATAACCTGGTTATTCGTGGGAATTAAATGTTTCCATTCCTGGGTGTCGTGGAGATACTTAGTGTAGTATTGGTTGGATCAAAGTTTAATGGCCAGCTTTTTCCCTGTTGGGAGGCTGGCCCCTGGTGACACCAACGTTTTCCCCCAGCGTTCATCAAAATAGCAAAAAATGGAGAATCTCTAAATGGCAGGAAAAAAGTAAACACCCTAATATTATTTGTTTATAGCTGATAGGGCATGCCCTAAATATGAAAAGCATAATGTTCAAATAATACATATTGGATGAAAGGAATACTGAAATAATCTTGTTCGCTTGCTCTCAAGCTCTACGTCTGCAAACTAGCAGTCAAAGAATAGCCAAAATTTAGTCTGCCATGAGAGGAGACTAAATTATGTTTTGTGACTTGCTATGGGAGATTTATAATTGGGGTAAAATTTTAACTCTGAAAGCATTAATCTCGAGTACAGTATTGTAGCATCAAAAGCACGACATTGTCTTCCTGTCCCCAGGACATTCTTTGTTAGAAAATCATTTGTTTTACTCAAAGGAGGTCTTTTTTTCTTTTTATATTAAAAAGTTGGGTCTTTTTTTCCTTGTGGCTGTGTTTACTCTCAGGAGATTCTGACTAAGCAGCTCAGTTCAAAAGAGTTTGCACTGTACCGTCGTTTTTTTTTTTGCAGGGGGGGAGCAATCATTAGGCGTGCTGTGGGTATTGCAGCGGCTCAGCTGGGGGGAGTTTCAAAGCAGGCGCTCCCCTTCCATTCCTCCTGCATCAGCACATCGGATGCTCTTCCCTGGGCATCAGGATAAACGAGTTTTTGTTGTTTTTTTTTTTTTTTTCCGAAGGTGAGAAAATATTATTTCAAGGGATGTACAAGTGTCGACTGCTTTGCAGCCGGTGGTGCAGGTGTGATTTCCCTCGTTTTGCTGATGTGGGAAGGACTTGCCCAGGCGTGGGGGATCCCCGTTTCTGCACCCTGCTTGGTGTACGCTCGCTGTAGCATCGCTGGAAGGACACGACTGGGCGAAGTAATGCTCGCTGTAATTCTGACAGGCTCACACATGGAGTGGCGTTGAGTCAAATTGGTCCGGTTTGGGTTTTTAAAAACTATTATGCAAGGCTAAAATGAGCAAAGGCAATCAGCGAGTGCGGCGGCGGTGGCAAAGCCTGACGCGTAGCAGAGGTCTGCGCTGGCATGGGGCTGTCAAGGAAGCTGGCTCTCCCTCGGTGCAACGAGCAGCCCTTGCTGCTGTAATTGCACCTTTACCTTGCAAGCCCCGGTGGAAAATAATTAAATTTCATAAAAGCCTGTCTCCTTTTGAGCCCCTGAGGGTATCAATTAAGTGTAATAATGGTAACTGCAGCTTTTAAGCAAATATGTAGGTTTTCTCTTTTAAAGAAATGAGGTGAAGTCTTTTGCACAGCACGGAGTTGAAGCCTTCATTGCCATGTTCCTACCCTCTTCCTGTAAGTACCGCTCTGTAAAGTCTCGGGAGGAGCTGTTTGCGCCCAAGAAACAGGAGCAGGAGGATCTTTAGGGGTTTCTTTGGTGGCCAAAGGGAGGTTGCCCATCATTTTACATTGCTTAGCTGGGATATGCCGTATGTGGTAACCTTAAGCTGCCCGAGCTAGCTCTTGCAATTCATCATCTAACATCTGGAGGAGTAAGTCACCATAGATTTCTTTTTTCCTAGTGTGTTGCCACAGATGAATGTGTGTTGCTCCCCCTCCCCGTGCTCAGACGTGATGCAAGGATTTCTATACCTCACGATACCTGCCTTAAAAAGAAAGTGGCGTGGACTCCACGCCTGAGCTGGAGGCTGGCCTCTTCAGAGCAGGGGATGCTTGTCACCGGGCTGCGGCTCCGTCAGCGGCAGCACGAGCCGCTCTGCGGGAGTGCGCGAGACGCGGCGTACACCTTCTGCAGGGTTGCATCAGAGGGAAATAAAACAACAAAATCATCCTAATAAATTATAATAATTGTGCCTGGCAGCATGTGGTAATTTAAAATAGATTAATCTAACAAGCCTTAAATATGAATAAATAATAAACATCCTCATGCATTGGGAATCCTATTCTGCTGAACTCTGAATGAATATTAATTACTCCTCATAAACCCAATGCAAAAATCGATCCGTGTGGAGAAGGCACGAGGTATTAAGTGTACCAAATTGGACAGAGCCCAGATGAATGTTCTCAGCATCAATTAAAGTCGGATTACACCGCTGCTCGCCTCTGTCACCGGCTGCCTGGTGATGAGAAGCAGGCTTTAAACGGGCTCTGTGCTGTTGCGGTTTATATTCAATTTTGTATCCCCTGTTTCCTGGCAGGGTTGGATGGCTGGCTACCGGTGGGTGGCATGGGCCAGGGATTATCTAGCGTCTGTGTGAGAAAGGAGGAAGCCACGGGTGATGCTTGGCCATCGGAGCGTGGCTGGTGCCGGCAGCCGGCATCCCCCTGTGCCGCGGCGCATCCTCCATCCCACCTCCGTGCAGTTCTGTGGGGCCGAGAGTCAGGACTTTTACCTCCTGACTTCTGCAGGGATAAGTACAGGAGGAAAAGTTTCCCACCTGGTAAAATGACCCCTCAGGGCCCCAGTGACCTACTGGAGGCGCCGTCCTGGGTGGCGGCGCGATGCTCTGGGGCCTGTTGCGCCGTGCCTTGCGTGTGCGGAGAGCGGGGATTTCCACAGAGCCAAAACCGAAGACCTGCTCGGTGTTGAGTGGGAACATATGGAAGATGGATGAGAGGGAACATCTGCACCATCTGCTGTCGGGGAGCTCTATCCTTCATCCTCTCGCCTCGCCGCGTTGCTGTTGTGTTTGGATGATACCCTTCACTCCGTCCCATTATCGCTGTTCTCCGAAGGCCAAGGCTTCGGCAAAATGCTTTGCTTAGCAGCAAAGGAGCTGCACTGGGAGCTCCTAAATGGAAAATTCCTCTGCTGTATTTTTCTGTGCATGGCTTGGGTGAATATATTTTGCCCATATGTGTTGCTTGTACAAGCAGGCGTTGGAAAACCTTGGCTTTGGTCAACATACGCTGCGTGCCAGAGTGTAAAATGCGCTGGGGAGGATAATTGAGGTGTTTGGAGACGCAGTGTCAGACTGGGGGTCAAGGTGGGGAGCTGGTGGGGATGCTGGCTGCGACACGGGGCTTGGTACAGCAGGAGTGATGCGCCTGCGGGAAATTGCTGGGTGAAACTGGGTTTGTGTACCAGCGTGCTCCCGGGGCTGTGGGGATGGTATTTTGCATCTTGGTTTAAATCTTAAAGCCTGGCAGAGTTAAATGAAGGTCACCGGCTATAAAAAGTGACAGGGACATTTTAAGACATACCATAAAGTAAACCGTAGCCTAGAAAAAGCTGGTGATGGTATCTGCCGCGGGCTTTGGCCTCCATTTTAAAGCTGCCTTGATCTTTTAACATGGAAGCGATTCTCTGCTGTTGTAGCAGCCTGAGATCTGCAGATACTCTACTTAAAAGTGTTGGGAGGCTGCTGGTGTCCTCGGGGTTTAAAGATAAGGGGGGGGAAGGGGAAGAAGGAAGGAGAAATACATCCTTGTGTCTCCCTGAACCAGGCCAGGGGCTTGTTTCAGGTGTAATTGAGCAGCTGCTCCCGGACTAAAGTGTGCGAGTTAGGGGCATCCAGGAGGGGGTGTGGAAAGGGAAGGGAGGAAGAGCACTGCTTGTCTCCCTGGGGTTTGTTTCACCTGCAGATTTTTCTGGGAGTCCAGAATGCTGCTGGTTTGGTCTGATACCCAAAATTACCTGGCTGTCCAGTGCTGCAGGGAGATGGGGTGACACGGTGCATGTGTGCAAGGCGGGTGCGTGCTCTTGTCTGGGATAAAAACGTGCTGGCTGGGAATTGCGGAAAAATCTTTATGCTTTTCTTCTGGCCATGCTGCCGCTCTTCAGTGAGTAGAAAGGTCTTCGTGATCTACTGCGTGAGAGAAGCGTTGTGAGCTAATTAAAAAAGCCCATCAGCCCCCGAATCTAAATAGTTCCCATTTCCCCAGAAACCAGCAATTAGCAGATGTCTGTCTTGCTTTCGCCTAGATCTTAGATACCAAAGAAATACCTTCCCTACTCAGCATGATGCAAGAAGCGTTAGCCATCAGCTTTCCGTGCTGCCTTGGGTGTTAGAAATGGACGGACAAATACAGCAGGATTATGTTTATCTCCAGCTGATGAACTGGGTCTGTGCATGCATCTTTTTGCATGCTTCATAAAAGTTTTCAGAGTCCCATTACGTGCAAAAAGAATTTTTAAATGAAAATGTGAGACCTGAACTTCAACATGAAGTGGGAACCACCCTGGTATCAGCAGGATAGGAATTAGGCTGAAAATAAGATAAGAATAACAGATATTTAGAGGAAATTGAAAATACAGTGGTTGCTTTAGTGTTTGTAGGAATTTGTTGGGTTTGTGTATTTCTACTTATGGATATTTTCTGAATTTCCTGACGGGCCTTACTGAGATTACGGATTCTTGGAGTTAGTGCCCCTTGCAAGGGCTGGGAAGAGCCTGGGAAAATGCCCTTTTGGTACCCAAATGGGCTCGCTCAGTAAAAGCGCTGCATAAAAAAGATGACAAAAGGAGCGGATGATCTATGGGCCAGTTTCCCTTCTGTGTAGAGCGTGCAGCGGTGTCATTTACAGTCTGTCACCCTAAGGACAAATTCAAGCAGTGACAGGTAGGCATTTTTACCAAACCTGACTTTTTTCCCCGTTTCATTTAATACGTTTCCCCAACCAGCAGATACCGCGTTTGTGGGGAAGGAGGAAAAAAATCAGTTCTAACATCTGCAGGGTCCAGGCACGGACAAAGGTTTGTTGAGCTTTGGACCGAGACCAGCAGATGCCGTCTCTGCCCATCTCCTCCCCAGGGGGAGGTTTCCCAGCCCCCTACCCTGGGAAGCGGAGGGATGGGGATCTGGGAGAGGAGCAGGCGATGGCTTACCCAGCATCCTGAAAGGCGCTCACCCGGGGTAGGTAATCGATACCTAATATCGCTGTGGCATCTCCTTGGCAAACCCGAGTGTGCTTCGAAATCCACAACCCCCGTGGCAGCGGAATTCCCAGCTGGTTGCTGGTGTCCAGCTGATTCGTTTCCGTTGTTCTGGTTGCAACGCTTGGTGCGTGTGTTGAAGCACAAGGGGCAACGAGGGCGCCAGCCCTCACACCCTCGCAGCAGCTCTGCAGCAAGCGTCTGCTCCCAAAAGCCACCGTTGCTGATAGCCAGTGATATTAAAAAAAAAAAAAAAAAAAAGAAAAAAGGAAGAAGAGTGGGAGAGTGCACAAAAAGGGAGTTTTTAAGACTGGAAGCTTGTGGTAGGTTTACAAGTGCCTTTAGAGGATGCTTCGTTGCAGCTTAAAGCATTAATTAAACGTGTGGCGTCGGGGATTTTTTTAAGGTGAGGACTGCTGGAGCGAGGACTGAGTTGCAGCAGCTCATGTGGACGCCAGAGCATCTGCCCTGTTCGCGGGGGCAAACCAGCTGAAGCACGTCCAAAACACAGCGAATTTTAAACGTAACGTGGCTTGTTTTCATGCAGGGTTTTCTGGAAATACCTTCAGTCTGATAGATCCAATTAAAAATATGAATTCTTGTCCCCACTTCTTGAGGTCACGGGGACAGAAATCACTCGTGGGTGGGTTTTTTTTCATCTGTGGTGGTGGGAGCGATTGCTGCCCCTGCTCGAGCCAAACCGCTGTGGCCGAGCCGTGCTTGCGAGGCGATGGGCTGAGCTCCCGGGCTCTTTCCCAGGGGAAAGCTGGCAAGCACAGCCCGCAGCGCGTGGACCTGGACATTTGCAGGGCATCATCCCGAAAGCTGCGTGTAACCTGCGCTGTGGTACCGGGAAGAATTTCCGTAGCAGCAATAGGGTCTAGCTAGGGATTTTTAAAAGCATTTTTATAGAGATCCATTACCGAGGACTTCAAACAGATTGCGCTTCGGTCTTTGCTGCAAAGGGAACAAAGTGTTATGAGTTTGACCTGTCTGGAGAAGCTGTTCCTTTGCTTTGCTGGTAAGCAAGATTTAAATCCTGCTGCCATATTGCATTGATCCTGAATAATTGCTTTAATAACAGTCCCGGTGTAAACAGTGAGTAGGTTTCTGTCACTCACTTAATGAAATTACATATATTTATGCGGTGAAAGACTTTATCCCACAGCTCGGTGGTGTCTCCCCAGGATGAGGAAGCTCCTTGCTCGGAGGCCGGGCAGTACGAGCCCATGTCTCCCAGGCAAAGCGAATTAGGGGGAAGGATGGTTTGGGCAGAGGTTTGGGGAAATAAATTCTTCAAGGTATCAGAGCAGTTATTTCTGTTAGACGAGAAAATAACGGGTTATTGCTTGTGTCGTGGGCTGTAATTCCAACAAAATGTCTCGTGGTTTCTCTTTGTCTAGGCTCCTTTAATGGCACCCGGTGTGATTGTTCTCCCCACCCTTTTACCAAATAGCTGTTCTCCAGCTTAGGGTGATGCTCTTCAGTTGATCATATGTAAATGGTATGGGTTTTGTTCAGAAAACATCAGCAGCATCTTTCCTTTCCCTTCCCTCCCCACCCCACTCTATTTTGTGACCAAATACAGACCGCTGCACGCTCCTCCCATGGCAGTCTTCTAATGTACGTTGTTTTACATTTCTCGCTTTCCAGCAGCGGGCAAGAAGCTAACAGAATATTTGTAAGGTGGGAAAAGAGTAGCTTATGAGCTAAAGGTCCACGTTCAAGAATCAAAAGCACGTCATCCCAGCTCAGCAAAATGAGCCTTTGCTCTACCAGAGCTTTGGGACCTTAGTTTCTTTTTTTCTTTCTTTTATGTTTTTTAAATACGCACGAAGCACTTTGAAGAGCCGGGGCTCTTCAGCCCTGTGTGCAAGTGCATTGCTCCTGGTGAGAAGCGAGTTTGTGACACCTGAAAGTTTGTCCGAGAGTTTTGTAGAGATCTTTACACTTCGGCAGAAAGCAAGTGAAGAAGATTCTCGCACAAAAACAAGGCTCATAAAGAGCCTGAAAGGGAAACCGTTACAAAACCACGGCAGTCGCGGCGTCTCCGCGTGTAACGAATGGCTTTTTCTTGAAGGAGTGATTTGCAATGTAGCATTAACTGGCAAAATGCGTACGCTTGAGTCATAAATTCTCAGGAATGTGGAGCTCTAAATAGTTAGCAAAATTCACCGCATTTTTATAAAGTGTGGAAAGTATACTTAAAGCATATATATGTCTTTTCAACAGCGCGGTAGTTTTGTATGGTTCGATCTACTGCATACAGGCAATTTGCATATGATTTAGTGCAATATTTACGCCAGGCATTTCGTGTTGGTCTAAGTAAATGAAGTAGTGCTGGCAATCCTTTTCATTATTAATACTGCTAGAAGTAATGATTTTGTATACCAAGTTGCGGGTTTTCAGCGAGCAGATCCCTGGTTAATGTAATGTGTTTGACCTTCACGCTTAGCGGGGTGAGCCCTGATAGTCTCTCCGTTGTGTAATTGCCTTTTGATTATTATTCACCAACCCTGGTATTGTTTAATGGGCAGATTAGTGTCTTGCTTGTGAGCTTTGGTTCATAACCACGGCTCTGCTGAACATCGTGCTATTTTGTCCTTCGTGAAATCACCATAGTAACATTGCAGGGAAAAAAGTTGCCTTATATTTTTATCCTGTGCTGAAATATCGGGGCTGGCTAATATTTTTCTTACTTTTGTCCACGTCTTCAACGCTTGTGGAGGCCAGGGGAAGTTGTACCTCTGGCTTCAAGATGGTGGCGGTTTCTCCCGCGGATGTGGATGCAGCTGGTCCGTGCAAGACCCTGTGATGCTCGTGGAGCACAGGAGCTCCTTTTGACCGCGCTGCTCTGGATCCCTTGAGCTGACCGCTGCGAGCAGGGTGAAAGGTAGTCCTTGCTTCAAACAGCTGGCCATCGAATGGCACAAACCCAAACCCTGTTTTATGCACAGGCGATTGAGAATCTTAAGAGTCAAGTTATTTCAGGGGATTGTGTAGAGCACTGGGGTTGTGTCGTGCCACCCTGGGGGTTTGCTTTCTGCAGAAGGCCTCCGGGTCCTCTGTCGTTCTTATTAATTAATCTCCATGCTCAGGAAGCGTTTCTCTGTTTAGATGCGTGTCTTTGAAGGCAAACTTACATTCCCCTGATCTTTCAAGAAGACTAAGGAATTCAGATCCCCCTGTGCGTTCTGGGGGGAATGCAACTGCGATTTTCTGGGCAGCAATTGCTGAGCTCTGTAACCTTCAGGCCCCACAAGCAGCACAAACTATGCCCTTGCACCCAACGCGGCACGCGGGGACCGACAACACCCTTGTCCCGCCGAGAAGCGGGGTCTGGGGTCAGTGGGACCCGATGCTGCGACGGCTGGTGCCCGTAGGTGCTGTGTGCCTTGTCCCCGTTACCCAGCCGTGGGGCTTCGGCGTGGGTTTCCCTGCTCGTTAAAGTGCGCTCTGCTGTGTTCTGTGAAACGAGAGAAAGCTCTTGTTCAGTAACAGGTTGAGAAGTTAAACTGCGATTCTGAAAATAATAATTGGGTTGCCAGTATGTGTTTAAACAAGGGATAAATTATACGTGCGTTTTGGCATGCAATTTCACCCTTACTGGTCCAGAAACTCATTACAAAGGTAGGAGTGATCGCTAGCCAAGATTTCCAGCTTCCATTCTCTTTCCAATGAGACTTTCTACTGTTGCGTTATAATCTTCGGCTGATATCAGCATGTATCATGCCCTAACTGCCACGGGTGATAAAACATTTGACAGTTTTCACATCCCCATTAAATAAACCCCAGTAATGGCAAATCATCCGGAGCAACGTCCCTTGGCTGGGTACAGAGCGTGTTGTTTTTCAGCCTGAACCAGTCCAAGATGTGAGAGGTGATAGTGTGCGTTCCCCGGCCCTGTGCAGCGTTGCCCCCTTCCTCAGAAACACCCAGGGTGGTTTTGGAAGCCCATATGGTTGCTGTTGTGGCTCCTAAGCAAGGGGGATCCTCCTGCAGTGATCTTTTTCCCAGGGAAGTCCTGCTGTGCGGCCAACCAGCCTGGTGTGGTGGGAGGCTCCTCTGCAAACCTTAATTTCTTCCCTACCCGCCCCCCTGCAAATAGAAATCATCTGCTCTACTTGGGTTATTCTGCTTTGAAATGTAGAAGAATACATGAAATGTGTTCCTTGGACTAGGGCTGAATAGGGGGTCAAAAACGTGATCTGATCTAAAAAAAAATGACTCTCTGGGGTGTATGCTGGGAGGTGTCCTGCACACAGCTTCCACAAACAGAGCCGAGCTTTGGCAGGGGTTAGAAACCCCTCTTTGGCGTGATGATTTGTGACCGTGTTGCTGTGTTAGTGGGTTGTCAACTTAAAAGAAAAAATACCCCTCTGCTTTCATTTATTATGCCTGGAAAAAGGGCCCCCGTTGCTGTCTTTGCTCTTGTCTTGATTCAACATGATGTGTAACCCCGAAGCGTGCGGGGAGGGCTGGCGGCGTGCTGGGATCTCTGGTCCCCTCCTAAATGCTTCTGGAAGTTATGGTTTCACTTGGAGCAAAATGGGAGGTGAAACTTGGCCTCTTCCAGCTGCTCGCTTGCCATTTTTGAGGTATTTATGGGAGAAAACGGAACCCACGTCTTTGAGGAAGAAGGCGAGCATATCAGCTGGGATTTTCCTTGTAGAAATTCAGAGAGGGGAGAAAATGGGCCACTCTGGGCTACCTTTGGCTTGAATTTTTCCTGTCCTGTGCGGAAAAATGCTATTGGAAGACATGGGCCCAAGATCATTAACAAAACCATCTGCAGAGCGTACGTTGGCACAGATGGGCGTTTTGCTTCAGTTCTTGATTAATCGAAGACAAAAGTGTGCGTTTCCCTGCTCGTTATGAAGAAAAACTGTTCCGCGGAGAGCAGTAAAGCTTGTTTTGGTGCTTGAAGCAAAACCTCTTCTCCTCCTGGAGCAGCTGGCGCTTGGTGGTGTGACCAAGGTCAAGACGGCAAGCGTGGGACGGGAACGGGGCAGGGCTGGATGCTGCGAGGTGGGGAGGTGCAGCTCCTGTCAAAGCAAATGTCTGTGTGAGGAGTTTGTGTTTTGGGTTGAAATAACTTGATATATAGATAAATAACAGAAAAGCACTCAATTCAGAATTGCTTAATGTCAGGATATTTAGGCATCTTCACTGTTACAAAAATAGTATCACGTATTACTCCTCCTTATTGCCTTTCTTTCACTTACTGTTCTTCTTATTGTCTTTATGTGTGGTGCTTGGTGGGGTTTTATTTTAGGAAATGCATTTTTAATAGGCTGCTTCAGCAAACAGCTCTCAATTTACATAAAGCTCCGCTATATACCTATATATATATATAGTATAGTAAAGTGTATATATATATATAGTAAAGTGTACATACTTTTCATTAGTTCCTCTTTTCAGCCTGGGTGCTTTGGATTGCTTACACAACTCAACATTAGTGAAATCTATCCAGGCAATACACGGAAAGAGTGTAGTGTAATGTATTCAAAATGAGGTTTAAACATCCTGCAGAAGAAAATGTACCGCGTGCGATTTCATTCCCAGGTCACGTTAAGTGCAATTACATTTATGTGCCTCTGAATCAGTTTCCTTAAATATCTGGGTTATATATTTAACTTCCCAATGAAATGGCTTATGCTGTAAATATTGAGGCCATCCAGGGTGATTAAATATTAAAAATGACATTTAAAGAAAGCGCCGGTTGCTGTAGGAGCTGAGCTTCCCTGGCTTTTGGCAAAGGGCAAGCTCATAGCCAAGCTTTGTGTCTGGTCACTGATGCTTGTTTCTGCAGGAAAAAAAGCAAGAAATCCCCCAGGAAATCCCACCTGGGGGTTATGGGTGGGTGTCAGAGCCCTCTGTGTCCCCAGGACAAGGGCAACGGAGCCTGAGCTTGAATGTCTTCCTGCGTCTCCCTTGCTCAACCAGCATGTGGCCAAAACTTTCCAGCATCGCAGAGAAACTAAAAAAAAAAAAGAATCCTGGGTCTTGAGGGCAGTCCTGGTGATGGGAATGGCTTTGGTGAGCTCCGAGAAGGGAGAATGACCCTATTTTACTGTCAACTCGCAAGGGTTTCTCCTGCCAGGGCATGCCATGGGGCAGTAGATTTACTGTGAGAGTTTCCAAAGAGCAAACCAGAACACCCCAAACCCACAGCAGACGTGCTTTCCCCTGATGTGTGTGCTAGCTCCTTGGGCAGGACGGTGTCTGGCTGTCCAAGTCTCCTCTCTCAAAAGGTGAAAGCATCACTGAGGGCAGTGGTGGAGGCACGGCTCTAGAGTGAGCCTTGTAAAGAGTCAGGCAGTGGGATCCCTGTTATAAAGCACTCGGTAGATTCCATCTCATTTTGTATAGAATCCCTCCAACAGCTGGCATGAAATTCCTGAACAAAATATCTATATATAGAACAATTACAACGTTCAAACGCTGCAGAAAATGAAGCAGATTTAAGGAGAATCCCTAAAACAGCCTCCTTGCATCAGGCGTCACAAGGTAATTCATTCCCCTACAAGGAGCGTAGTAATAAAGACTAAAGCTCTCCTGCCCAGGGTTTGACTTCTAGAGGTCAGGACTTCTAAGAGGAGAGAAGTTGCAGAGTAATAACTCAGGGAGAAGGCACTTTACCCGAATACAAAGTCTTTCTCTATGTAATAAAAATCCAGTGCGGGTGCAGCCCTTGGCTCCGTTGTAATCAGAATAAAGAGCCCGACAGATACTGTTGATCTTTCAAAATTACTATTAAATTCCACAACTGACCTAAATGTGATGAGGAGGAGGGGGAGGGAGGGTGGGTCTGTGCAGAGGTTATGCAGGGTGGTACCCAAACGAGGGGGTCTCGTGCAGAGGCAGCAGCAGGCGCTGGGAAGGGAGGGGGTTATGGTCCGGCTCAGCTTCGTCTCTGCCGTGGCCGTCGGGGTACACCCCACATCCAGCCTGGGCTTCCTTGGAGAGCCGGACCTGGTGGAGACGTGGGCAGAGGTGCCAGGAAAGCCCCTTTTCTGCACCATCCAGTGACACCAAGCATAACTTTCTTAATTGCCCTCTCTGACAAGGTTTACTGTTCATCAGACTTGAAATAAAGTAGTATTAAAAGTCAGGAATTTACGGGGTCTGTGCGCCTGTGGGAAGGCTGTAATTTCAGGCCGTGATTTAAAGGGATATAAATCAGGAGGGAAAAATAAATAGAGTAGCTGTCAACCTTAAGATTGCGGGTGACATGCGTTTTATTTGGTTGGGATTTTTTTGGAAGAGCGTATGAGCCATCGTTTGCTTTAAGTGGGAGCGATACAAATGGGTTGCGCGCTGATCTCTGCCCGAGTGGGAACGAGCTCCTGGCCACACCTCATTCGTTACCCTGCAAAGCCCAAAGGGTGTCTGGGAGGCTCCTCAGTCTGAAGATCAGTTGCTGCCTCTCGTGACTCCGAGGTACTTGCGCTTCACTTTGTTCAGCAAGGTAAACCTGTTGTAAGCGAAACGAAGAAGGCAGTGCATAGAAAGACCCAGGATGTCTTTGCACACTGGTCTTGTAGCTGTTGTGTTCACCAAAGCAGAGCGTGTGGAGAGAAGAGAGAAATCTGTGGCTTCCAAAAAAAAAAACAACCCAAAGAACCAACCCCAACTAAAAAAAAAAAACGCCAACCGTACAAATGACAGCTGTCACGCTGTCACAGGAGCCATGTACTGAGTCTGAAAATACCCAACGCAGCTCAAATTCTGAAATAAATTTTACAAACCATGGGAGAGTAAAAATGTTGGTTTCCTTCCATGTGGGTGGTGAAATTCAATACAACTGTGCTCATATTAGTGGCTTCAGTGACATGCGGTGAATGCGTGCTAATTTTAACTTTCCATCTGGAAACATCGCTAGTTAAATGGTGAAGTGGCCTCATCATACTTTATTTCAACAGGAAGGTGCTTGAGGCTTTTGGGAACTTCAGCTTTGAAAAGACATTTGCAGAGTGGCTGAAAACCACGTACTAAACCAGTATTAATGGGCACATTGGGCCTACGGGTTTACTTAACGGAGCTGGAGGTCTGCAAAGCCGGGTGCAGAGAAACGCTCCTCTGCAGGGCTGCTGAATCGTGTAGAATATTTGTGGCAACCTGGGATGTCCCCAGAAATGTGAATGCACGTCCCCTTCAGTGCATTCCCACCAAGGACAGTCACGAAGAATGACTTTTCTCAACACATTTTTTTCCAACACCCCTGATGCGTTTTGGCTCAGCAGGTGAGGGACCACTGAAGTTTTTCCACCAATGGTCTTGGGAGAGACTTTTGTAACAGATGTCAGTATCTGAGGTTAGCGAGAGGTTTTGTTTAGGTTCCTGTTGGGTGCTGGGTTGCTTTCCAGCTCAGAGCAGGTACTCCATTTTGGTCTGGATCTTGCAGTAGACTATAGAGCTGCCTGGTGTTTACTTTTCTTTATTTCCCCCCCCTCCCCCCGGATTTAATTCGTTTAGCCACTCGTGAATATTGTCAACCAAATTTTTCAGATGCTTTTACGCCAAATGATCTTTAGATCCGCGAGAGTGCTGTGGGCTTTTGATGTTATTGCCGAGGTTGCCCTGAACCCTACTCGATCTGCGTCTTCAGTAACGCTTCCCAAAGCTGGAGATAATCTTTCAAAAGCCTGCTCTGAAGTTAACTCTTTCTTTTGGTTGCTCTCGCGGATCAGCCAGGTCTGCGTGCAACCCCAAGGTCTGCGTGCAACCCCAAGGTCTGCGTGCAACCCCAAGCTGGGACCCATGGCAAAGATAAATTGAAGAGGATTAAACACTTTCCTGCTTCCCAGGGTGAAGGGCAAGTTGGGACACAACGGCTAACTCGTTGGTCCTGGGTTACACGGGAAATTTGTAGTGCAGTAGGTACTCGAACCCACGAATGAAGCAAGTGTTGTATAATTGCACCTTCAGCAGGCTGTTGCTTGGCCGTCAATGGGATAAAGAACTTGTTCCCTGCCCTCCTCTGAGAGCGGGATCCGATGTATGTGTTACATTGACCACAAAAGCGGTGGAAAATAGTGATTCTTCTTGCCTCCCCCCTGTTGCAGCTGTGATGGTTTGAAGGTGGAAGTAGGCTACTGCACGTCCTCCTGACTGGTAATACCACACAATGGAGCTGATGGACTGACTGTGGGTGTGGGAAGCCCTAGTGCATAACCCGCTTTTAATGAGAACGCATCGGTGGAAGAGTCGTTAATTTGTCGGTATCGAGAGGCTCTGCCACGTCTGTTGGCAGCAGCAACGTGGTGCGTGTGATTCCCCCTGCAAGGACTGGAAGCTGATGTAGGTTTGTCATGTCTGTGCTTCTAGGAAGACTGTAATGGAAAAGGGAACAGATGTTGTGACTAATTGTATTTTTTTTTTTTTTCATTCATTTAAGCTTCTCATCTTAATCGTCCAAGTATTAAAATCTCAGTCCAGGAAGTTACAGTAAGAGAATTGATCTCGTAAGCAAAATTTTTGCCTTGACTGCTGGTACATCTATTTGCAACTGATTTATGTTTCTTATGGGACTTGAATTCTCCTTCTTAACTCTGTTAAAATATCCAAATACAACGTGCCCTTGAATTATCAGGCACTGTCGTGTCCCCCCTAATCATGTTAGTAGATTGCAACGCACTGCAAGCTTGCACCAGCGGGGTCAGGCTCAGGTGAGGGGCTTAGTTTTGGGTTTTCCCGAGCAACAAATGAGCTGAGTGTGCGTGTATGCAAATCTCCTCCCCTGAAGAGCCCTTCCGCGCCGCATCCACGCAGCTCATCAAACAGAATATCTGAGGTGTTTACTGAGCTGCTGAGTCCTTGCTGCAGTTGGCTGGAGAGATCGCTTGTCAGTGTGTCCCCAAGACGCAGGAGGGGATGGTACCAACCCACTTCTCCTGCACACACTGCCCCGTTTTCCCCGCCGCCGTTAGTGAGGGGACAGCCGAATGCCGCTGTTTTGGGGATAACTTCCTTTTATTTATGCATGGTGACTTGAAAACTTGGTTAAAAGTTACGCTAACAAGTTTGAACTTTCTAGGATTGCAGCACGAGACAAACCTGTTGGTTATGAACGCGCGAGGAGGCGACATGAAACATTCAAGGTGAATTCTGCGAGAAGCCGCTGAAACCTTGGAGCTGGGGAGTATGGTGGAGCTCAGGAGTCCTCCCCTCCCAACTAGAAAGCACCTACAACTGGGTTTTTTATTTACTCGCCCTTTCTTTCTGAGGTGCGTATGGTTTTCTGCTCTTTTCAGCCCCCACTCCCCTCGGAAGCAGCCCCTAAGGTGGCCACACGTGAGCCACCCTCGTGCTCGGCCTTGCTAGCGGCACAGGGCCCTGACGTGTTCCGTTGCAAACTACTGGCGTGGCCTAATTAGCCACCACCTAATAAAGTGATCTCTGGGATTGACGTGCTGGGAAGCAAGCATCGTTTTTGTGCGGTGAGAAACATTTACAATAGAAAAGCTGTTCTCCTGCTCGGCCTGCACGCTCAGCAGCAGTAAATCCCGTCGTTGGTTTTAACGGGGGTTTTCCTTAATGACAGGCTTTCTTCTGCCATTCACTCCCCTTCCCCTCCTTGGTACTGTTAAAGAAGAAGCTGAATAACATCCACCTCTCCCCAAGTCTGTGGATATCACCTTTGCCCCAATGTCACCCACCCCATCAGCCCAGCACGGCAGCCCCCGGCTCCTGCCTGCGGGCAAGAGCTATCGATTGACTCGCTGCCGTTAACTAAGCACATGCAAGATGGAAAATGCTAGCTTTGTTTTAATAAATGCATTTCAGTAAGTGCTTTTGGTAACACTGAGATGTGTTTTTATTTTCTTATAAGGGTCTGTGATACTGCAGAATCTCCTGGGGTGGTTAATACACTTGAAAAACAAAACTGAGCTGGGTTATAGTATTTAAAATAATTCAAACGCTGCTATGTTACATGTGAAGTTGCCTCTGGCTTTGTTCCAGTATAAATCCACCTGGCTATTAAATCTGCCATGACTGATGCGGTCCTTATTTTTCAAGGATGCATTAAGGGAACTGTGATTGAAAGATGACATAAAAATTATGTGGTGTTACTGCTGAGATATCTCTGATTATGGCTGTCTTTTACATCTTCGGTAAATTCCTGTGTTTGCAGTGTTATTTCCCTGCAAGGGTTTGTAAGTATTAAATTAATTTGGCGGCATGAGGTTCTAACAGAAGATATTCGCGTGCCAAGAGAAACTGTAAACACAACCTTATCTGAACTTCATCTCTCCCTCAGCAGCATTGTTCCTGCAGTAGGTGAGTAGCTCGAGGAAAGGACCTAATTCAGGATGCGCTTGTGGGACTGTTGAGTGATTGCAAGAGGAGGTCTTACAGCGGAAACGGATTTGCTTGAGTTAAAGTTAATTTTTCCTTCCTTGGTTTCCCTGAAAACCTCGGGTTTACCCATAGGGCACTGCGGAATATACGTCTGTCTGTGCGTATACGCGCACGTGCCTCGTTTGTTAGCTGCCTCTGCGGGCTCTGTCTTTCCTCTGGACGTGGAGCAGCACCAGGCAGATTTTGGTTTGTTTAAGAGGCAAATGGTGGAGGTCACTCAGGTGTTTATAAAAGGCTTCCTGACCAACTGCAGGACCGTTGCAGCCTGTTTCACAAGGGCGACATCAAGTAAGAGGTGAAGGTCGGAACTGTGTAATTGGAAAATCAGGTGAACGCAGCATCTGGTTTTCTTTCTGCTGCAGCATGAGGCTTCACCTCCACCTTGCTAAATAGCTCGTAAAAGAGGTTATCATTAAAATCTGGCAGTGACTCAACTGGAGCACATCTGTGCAGTGTGAAATCAGATCTTTGTTTGAGGGCGAGCACTTGGATCAGCTGACTGCCTGGTTCATGGGTTTAAAAAAAGAAAAAAAAAGAAAAAAAAAAAAGGAAAGGAAGCCTATAGAAACAACATTAAATAAACCCCATTTTCAGTGCAAAGCTGGAATGATGGAAGTTACTGCAGCAATTCCTCCTTTGGTGAGTGACCAGGAAGGAACAGAGGCTGGGTCGCCAGCACTGCCTCCTGCCACGGCTCCTGTTCGCCCTTGCACCCCTGGGAACCGGCTCAGGAATGGCAGAATTGGTGCAATCCAGTTTTCCCTACTGCTAGTGCATGGAGAAATGCGCCCCTGCTATAGAAAGACCTTCCTGGAGCTGTGCCTCTTCCCAGGGCTGGATGCCCAGGGCCAGGAGAGAGGGGCTCAGGCTGGGAGGGGGTGACCAAACCCCAACGATTAACAAATGAATACAGCAAACAGAATACTTTGTGAGATATAGGATGTAGAAACAGGATGGATTATTAACTAATCTGTGTTTGAATAACATACATTTTATTGCCTTTGCTGGTTTTATTTAGCAGAAATTCTTCTTACAATTAGGAAATCAACAGTGACTATAAGTTCTTACATTGCTGGATCCAGCACCCGTACTGAAAACAATTCAATGAATTATTATTTTGAATGAAGAATAAGTCATTTTTTAATGCTGATCATAATGCCAGAACTTGGGTATTTGGGATCAACAACATTTGCTTTCAAAATGTCAAAGCTGCTGGCTTCTGAATTGTGGGCCTACAGGAACGGGAATGTCCTTGGTGTGAAAGGCGTCTTGGAGCGATGCTTGGTTGTGCCTCGTAGGGTTAGATACCAAAATCACACCTTGGGGTTCCTCTGGCCCGTCAGAGCTGATTGGCAAGTGCAAATGGAAACCGGTGACTGCTGGCAAAGGGCTGTCCACTGTCGTCCTTGCAGCGATCTCTTCTTGGGGTCTATCCTGTGTCGTTGCCTTTCTCCTGTTCTTCGTGTTCAGGAAGAAAAAAATGGAGGAAAGAAAGAAAAAGCAGTAAATAGTTGAACAGAAAACAGTGGAATACAGTTTTTCTGTATGCACAGTCACTAAATATTTAAATGAAAAAAATCCTCTTTTTAGATACTGCAGATATTTTACTGTAACATTTTTTCCAGTCATCTCAATTCAAGTGTATTGAATACAGTCCAAGTATGTTCTTCTGCATTGTAACAATCTGAGGAAGCTAACATGCTTGCAACTGTTCTTCCCAGCAGAAATAAACCTGAATTTTGTGGATACTGAAAGTTATGAACTTGATGCGTGCAATGAGGCAGAATGCTATTTTTTTTTTTTTAGGCACTCGCTCATTTAGTAGTTGAAAACAAGAAATGATGGATGAACAGTACTGGTTTTGTATAAATATTATTCCATTTCCTTCACTAATTCTTGAACTACTGCAAAATTTCTTGTAACAAAGATTAGGTCATTAATTATATTAAAAAAAAAAAAAAATCCCATTTATATGTCCTGTCTTTAAAAGAGAAACTTGTGGAAGTGTAGAAGCTTGGGATTAATGGTTTTAATTGTCACCATGGCTTTAATGCTTCATGGAAGACGTGCTTTTAGCCACCGTTAGGCAGACCATGCCCTTTGCTTTAGAGGAGTGCAGCCAGCTCTGGCCTCTGTTTAAGGTTAAACACCTCTGTGCTTTGCACAGACGTGTTACTGACATCTTCTTTGTCCTGGTGGTGAGGAAAGAAAGAAGCAAAGCAAGGAAAGCAAGCTGCCTGGGTTGGCGAGAGTCACGATCGTGGCTCCTGCAGGTTGCGCCGGGGGCGCTGGGCTCCTGGGAAGTCGCAAAGCCAGCGGTTCATCCCCAGACCGTGCTCGTGCCCGTGAGGAAGGCTCGTGGGTGAGCAGGGGGCGATACGGTACGTGGTTGAAGCGTGCCAGCCGTGCTCTTTGCACCAAGCAATGCCGCTCTGGGCGCTCAGCCCCGTCTCCGAACCCAGTGCTTGTTGAGATGAGCAGCAGAGCGCGGTTTGCCTGCCGTCAGTAGTAGAAAAGACACGTTTGAAGAGGTGTCTCGGTGGAACGAAGCCACAACTATCACCTAGGCTATCGTGCTGCTTGACGTGGTGCTCTTAGGAAGAACTGTGCCTTGATTTTGGATAAGTTTCAGGAGGTCTGTCCCTGTGCAGACACAGTCTGTGGCATTTTCTCCTTCCTTAGTAAAGACGTAAGTTTCCTTTTGAGGCTCCCTAGGACTCCGAAAGCTTTAACGCGCATTAAAAATGCACACTTTTTAGATTGCAGCTTCATCACCTTGTCAGCTGCTATTGAGCTGCCACGGGGAAGGGGAGGGATGGTTTTGCTGCGTGTCAAGCAGTCGGCTAAAAATGCCTCGGCTCTACGGGGGGTGCTCTGAGTGAAGGCTTTGCAGCGCAGCGCTAATCGCTTCGGGAGGAAAGATTGAATACTCTTCAGCTGGGAGGGAAAATTATAAATAAAGATATCAGAGCAAACACATTTTTGATGACAGAGGCTTTAAGGCCCCTGAGAGGCGAGAGATCCAAGTCGTGATAGGTGCACCTCATCTCTAAAATTAATTGAAGGGCAAATGAGAGGGAAGGCTAATGTCTGTGGAGCCCTCTGTGTGACATACTGTTGCTGAGTTCCTGGGAAACGTGTAGTACTCTCGTACTAGTGAGCTTCCAAAAAAGCCGAAAGGATTAGATTTGGGGAGAAAGAAGAGATAAGAATGATTAGGTGGCTGAGAAGCCTGATGGAGGGGGCAATTGCTCACTGTAATTAAGGAGGAAGATCAAAAGGACTTGACACGAACGCTTGACTTAAAACAGTGGGAGGAATTATGAAGCGACTTCAGAAAAAGTAATTAATAAGGGAAAAATTTCTGTCTGTTTTGTAGCTGGAAGAAGTCAGTTAGACATTTAGCTGGTCCAAAGACCTTCTACTCTTTATCCTATAGAAAGGTAATTCATCATCCCTCCAGTCATACGTGCGAATTCGGCGTGGGAGGCTCTGGCTGCTCGCTCTTTGGCAGAGGAGCAAGCTGCGCTTCGCGGTGCACCGACTTATGGAGGGCCGTATCAAACTCCATGTAAACTACTAAATTATTATTTGTACCCTAATACTTCATGGACCGAAACTGTAGGATTGGGTGGTCTTGAAGGCTGAAAAACAGTGTTACAAAAAAGATGGAGGGGAGAAAGTTCAGGAAGAGACATACAGGGGAATAAATCCTCTCATTGACATTTTCAAGCTGTGGAACTGCCCTGTGAGAGTAGCAGCATATGGTAAATTAAAGGCTAGAGTGTGACGCGCTTGCTTATGTTGACTCTTGATTTTAGTGTACTGATGCGTGCTCGTGGTATTTTACTCCTTGAGGTACTTAAAATCCCTGGTTTCAGTGAATCGCTTGAGGAGTAACGCTGCTTAACATGAGGAGAGGTACCAGACAACAGCAAGGCTGTTTATGTAAGTTCAGGTGGTCTCCAAGTACTGGGTTTCTGTCCTTTACCAGTGACTTCAGCGTTACTTATAACTCTGAAGAGGTTTCAGTATTCATTTGCACTTGGGCAAAATTTATCATTGACTCCCTTATAAGAAAAATGGGTGTTGGTTCAGAAGCTTGCAAAGTAACGGTTTCACGCTGGGTGTCCAAGCGTTGGGAGAGCCCTGCGACTGCTACAGGGTGCGTGACAGGCAGGAAGATTTAAGGATTTTCCTTATGACCGGAGGGACGCAGACCTGACCTGAAGTAACGGCTGTGTGTAAAGGACTTCTGGAAAGCACACAAGGCAATTGAAAACCAGAACTGAGCGATGATTTGTGCGACTCCTCGTGTGCGGGTATGATTTAGTTGCATCCAGAGATGCACCGAGGTGGGAAATGAGGCCGTCCTTCCCTTTCAAGTCTGGAGGCAAACTAGCAAGAGGCTCCCGCGAGCCCCCTCCAGCATGTCGCGGAGCACGTGGGCTGCTCCGCGGGGACAGGAAGGTTTTGCCTGAAAGGAAAAACACGCCATCACCAAGGCTAATAAAAACGTCAAATCAGTGGCAGATAGGTTAGCCCAGGCACCTTCCTTCAGCATGCCTGCGGCTTTTGAAGTCGTAATTTATGTTACAAGTCCCAAATAGCTGAGATCAGCTCATGGGAAAGAATGCAAAGATGTTCCCTTTAGTAGCGTTGTTTAACCACCTCATGGATGAGGTACTTTGTGATGGTCCAGTGAGGTAGTCCGTATGCACGTACCTGAGGAGAGGCAGCCCAAGCTGCCCCCCAAAGCTCAGCAAGACTCTTAGACAACTCTCCCCTGCCCAAAACATATGCAGACCCTCCCAATAACTGTGGTTTATGCAGAGGTTGCCAAGAAATTGGCCAAAAAATCCAATCTGATAGTTGTAAATGGCTAAATATGCTAAAAGTGCATTTAGCTACTGCCCTGTGTCAGAGCTATTCCTGTTCCTTTACCTGGCGTTGCGTTGTAACTCTGGGGGACTCTGATCATGTCATGATTTGTGCAGGAAGAGTTCCTAGTCTTAGGGGGACTCTTTAGAAGGAAATATTTCTTATTAAGGGGGGGGAGATTGAAAGTCTTTTTTGGATTTTACACATGGAACGTGTGGAACGCACGTTGCACTCACCAATCCAAAGGCTATTCATAATTTTCCAAAAAGAAAATTGTCATTTCTTTGCTGCTTCTCCGCTTGGGTATTTCCTAATTTTATTCATTTTCTGGATCGTTAGCTCAGCGTTTGAGAGTTTTACAGAAGTCTTCTGCGGAGCAGGGTCACAGCATTTAATCACTGTAACCCTCACCTTCCCCCTCTCCCAAAAAAGTGTTCAGATCCAGCCACTGAAGCATTACTTGGGAGGACAAATGCTTCCCTCGGTGCCATCTCCTTTTCCTCCAAAGGAAGCCAATATGAAGATCTCGCAGTGCTTATTGTTCTGGGAAGGGCTTGATTGAAGGCAGATCACTTTAGACCTTTTCCCTCTGCAATGGAAGAACTCGCCGCCTTTGAACTCCTTGCGCCGTGTCCTCCTGACTGACGGCACGTCTTCACCTCCGTGGGTTTGCACCACCGTGGCCTGCACTGGTATTTCTGCGTGCTGAGGAGCAGAGATGGCAGCAGAGCATCCAGCCTCCTGCCGTTGTCTCCTCCCAGCTCTGAACAGAGGGTTTCCTAAACAGTTTTCCAACGGCAGTGACGGAGGAAGTCAGAGAGATATGCCGTGTGTCCTATATGTGTGTAGGAATGTTTATACATACACCTGCACACGGAAGGCAAGACAAGGACCTTGTACGTGTGTTTGTGTGTCTATATGTCTCTATACACAGAAATATAGAACAGAAGTCATCCTAGAAAATTACTTGTGTTCCCTCTTGGCAGAGATTCCGTTCCCCCTTTTTCTCTGTTCCATCTTTTTTCCACAGCAGCCACCGCGCCGTAAGTGCTTTCAAAGATGAGCGTCGCACTTCGGGCTGGATGGGAGGGTGATGAGGGGCTTGCGCAGGACTCCTTCTGGAGGTGAAAATCAAAGGAATACGCAGCTTTTTATTTCCCCGGGAAAGAATTTATGCGCATTGTTCGGAAGACAAAGGCAGATCAGTAGATTGGGTGTGATGGTGGTATTTAAGATCATAGCTTGACTTTGGATGCTTATTTTCATTATTTTTTTTTTTATTATTTTTTTAGTGTTGTGCTGGTGCAGAGAGGGGGCTGTGGCTGCGTCTCGCATCCGCTCCCCTCTCTCGAGGATAAAGCACAAGCTGACTAATAAAACACCGTGTCACCCACTTTTCAGAGCCCCGGCACACACCTTCTCCAAAAGTCTGTAGAGTTTAATAATTTATTGCACGTTTTTACAGATCTCACCTGCAGTTCCTCTGCTGCGGCGGAACGAACAAGCGTGGTGCTCAGCCCCCGAGCGAGCGGGGCTTCGGGCACCCAGCAGCGGCCACTTCCCAAACTGCTGCCCCAAGACTGTCCCCCCTGCCTGCTAATTGCTGACTCCTCACTGGTGTCCCCCGTAGCCTGGAGGGGGAACAGTGCTGGGGGTGAGGAGCTGCCGTAGGTGTCCTGGCACACCACAATGCCTACAGGGCACGTGGGCCTTCCTCCAGTCCTTGGGATTTAATTCCTACACGGCAGCAAGGCCGGGCTGCGTTATAAGCATTTAAAGTGGAGAATTTTGTTACATGCGTATGTATTTTTAACAGGGTGTCGAGCTCAGTTGTTGGGGTCGAAGTGAATGTCCTACGCAGCGTTTCAGCGCTGTTTTGACTCAAGCTGGCCCGGGAGCCCCGGCTGGCATTTGCCGTGACGGCATCCTCAGCTGACAGCAGGAGACCATTTGCATGTTTTGCTCTCGTTCCTTGCGTCTCCGTGTCTGGAAAGCAGATAGTTTTCTGGGAACTGGTAAGTGGCACTGAGAACAGAATAAGGAGATGGGGAGCAGGGAAAAGTTAATAAATGATGTGACAGGATGGAGTGGTATGAACATAGGTCTCTTTTGATCTTCAGCGCTGGCTTATGAATCGTGTGAATTTAAACAAATTTGATTATACCTCAGTCTATTAGTGATACACGCTGTCATTAACAGGTCTTTTGCATTCCTGTTTCTAAAGCCCTATTTAACATACAACAGTCAAACTGTCACCAGTCAGCCGGAGATTTATTGTTCAAACCACAGTTCATCACGTATCTTATTTCTTCCTAGACGCTCCTAGGTTTGTATCTGAATCTTTATCGTTCGCTAACGAGAGTTGTGGGGATTTGCAAAAGTGAGATCTAGTTCACCTTGGCATTGATGAAATGTCAGTAGCAATAAATACCGCACTTGCTTTGCAGTGGAGGAGAGGTCGTTTCCTTAATGAGTTAAGATATAAAGGTAATAAAGAAGGTAGCACAATTTTCTTTGATACGTGAATTAACTTGTTACTTAATATTGCCATCCGTGGCGGTTTCTGTTCGGAAGCATCCACAAGCGTTTTAGTGCAACCCAATCCCCAGCTATCTCTTCCTCCAGAATGAAGTGTCTGTTTTTAAATATAGCCTTCCATTTAGATTCTGTCAATAGCTGGTGCAACTAAAGATTGCCCCTTATGTGGTATATAATCTTCAGTCTGTTGTCTATGGTACTTGAATCATGTAGTAAATTTTAAAAACAATTAAATATTGCCATAGCTGTTCGGCGATGTTGGTCTTGTGTGTTTGACTTTGGAGAGTCATTGTCCCGTTGTCTGTGGCTCTCGTCCAAACCCTTACAACAGATGATTTCATATATAATTATGTTCAACAATACAGGCACAGCAGGATAGTCTGATGGTGAAATGATAAAATAGTCCTCAGAATGATTAAAACAATAATAATAACAGTAAAAAATAACCCAGGACTATATAAAGACGGAGTGATTGTACAGAGAAAGGGCAGATTCTTCACTGTAAATATCAGACTTGGTAGAAAGTCGAGAATTGTCAGTTTTAAACTTGGCAATCCGTGCTGGTTGCTGCTCAGTGCCCAGGGGGTGGTGGAGGTTGAAGGAGATGCTAAAGAGTGTGGCTGGGAGCAGGTATCTGCCAGGCCAGGGGCAGGGGGCCAAGCCCGACAGCCCTGAAAGTTCCCATCTGCTCAGAAGTTAATTTTTGGGGTAGTCACAGGGGAGTGTGAAGTCAAAAGCTAGCATTTTAGAATAAACATGAAAGTCTGTGGCTTTAACTTTAGTTTGGCTTTAGGGGTAAGTTTTATTCAAACTGCTACTGTGGAGAGAATTTGTTCAGTAAAATGGCCAAAATCCCGATTGCGATGAGCCTGAAGAAAGCTCAGCTGTGGCTCCACATCTGTGGCAGTGGCATCGGCCTCCCCTCTGGCGAGCTGTGATGTGTTTCCTCGTAGTTCGGAAGCTGAGCTGGCCGCGTAGTCCACACCGCGCTGCGGTGATGCGCGGCGTCTGCAGCAGAGCCACCCTCGTGTTCTGGACTATTGCCACGAAGTGCTGCTGGAGGTTTATTACCATTCAAAATAGCAATGGGATGAATTAAGAGTTTGTCTGGGGGTTCATCGCTCTATCTACCTCTATCTATGGAGAAGTGTCTTGGTGCAGTGCAGCAGCTTGACTGCACAACAGCTTTTGTCCCAGGACGTGTCACGGTACGTTACGAGGCCCAACCCAACGCACATCCTTCTCCCAACCCAACGCACATCCTTCTCCCAACCCAACGCACATCCTTCTCCCAACCCAACGCACATCCTCCTGGTGTGTGACTTGTCGAAATACATTTGACAAAAGGAGAAAAGGAGTCATTTCGGTTAAGGTGGAAAGGAAAGACGATTAGAGAGGCTGGATGTGAAGACACGTTACTTTCTGGGTGTGTAGTAATTCCTGCATTAAGTGCTGCGGCTTATCCTACTTCGTTGTCCCCATCATGCCAAGGAGCAAGTGTTGGGTGCGATTCTCTGCCCGCCCGATGCTGGGCAGCGATGCGGGAGGCGAAAGCACCGGTGGGTGTGAGGGCAGCAGTGAGCCTTGCCCAGGGACTTGCTTGCTGGGGGACCCTTGGTGTGGTCGCTGGTCATACTGTGTGTGGGGCTAGCGTCCAGCTGATGTCTGCAGAGGTGATAGGCCTCAAAACACAGTGGGTTTCAGCAGCACCTTTTGCGGGGGTGCAGGCATTTTGCAGCCCGCTGCTCTGCCTGGTGGAAGCTGCTCGGCGGCAGGTTACAACTTGGGATCTGAATTTTAGTTCAAGAAATCAAAGGAGGCTCAGGGGGATATCGTAATGTGAGATTATTACATGTTGTTGAACATCAAGCAAGACTTGAATTAGAAACGATGTCACCACGGCTCAAAAAATGGCTTAACGGTGTTTTTCTAAATTAGAGCAGAAATTGCAGTTTTTCCCCAGGTGACATTTAATTTACATAAAAAATAATAAATTCGAAGTTTACTCATCTATTATTCCGTAAAACAGGTGCAACGCATTGCTCACGTTTGGCTTGGCTCTGATTGTATTAATGAACTTGTTGCCGGGGTCATGTAAACAACGTTCATGAGCCATCAGAAACCTTCCTGCCCCACATGGAGCTGCAGCCCTGGGGCGGGAGACTTTGCTTGGAAGGGGAATTCAAAATGAGACGTTCACGGCTAAAAGGTTAAAGTCCTATATAGAGGTGCTACGTTTTTTGTAGGTTTGTATGCAAATCAAAAGGCCCTGTTTTCACCCATCTGAAATGGTGATTTAACTTTTTTTGGCCTGTCACGTAGTGTGTAGTAACAGATTGCCTCTAGGAAAAACTCTTGGTGTTGTGATGTGAAAGCAGTCTCTCGCATTAATCCAGACTGATCTATATGGATTAATGTATTGATTTTAGCCTTAGATAATGGGAGACTTTCTTGCAGGGGTGATGGGTATGAAGAGTCGTACAGAAGCTGGTGATGCAGAGGTCTTTGTTCAGTTTGCTAAAACTCATGATGGTCTTTCTTGCATAATCTGGCATTACGCAATTTCATTAAAAAGAAAAGTTGCCTATATATGAGGGTGGTTCCTATAATTACCGAATTTCTTTGAAAACTCAATTAAGAAGCCATCTGGCCTAGGGATTTTATTGACCTGTCACTGGCTAATTATGTTGAAAATTTAATCTTTTATGATTATCATTAGTAACTGCCCAGTGCTTTGAAAAAACCTTTTTTGTCTCCAAGTGTTGCCATCTTGAAATTTCAGAAAGTAATGAGGGGAGTGTTTTTATAGCATTAGAGGAAATGTTCTCTTAAGAGTGAAATCCAATATATTATAAATATAATTGATATGCACAGCGGTCAGGAAATGTGAAAGCTTGTTTTTAGAGCCCTAATTCAGAAGACGCGTGGAAGAGCTTGAATATGCATGTCCTTTCCCATAAAAATATCTTCAGACCGCAGGATTCGGGGTTGGTGCTTCCTGTGCTCCGGCATGAAGCTTCCGTGTGCTTCACCTCTTGGTGTCCCTTCTTCACACGGAGCATGTCCAAGGTCATGCAGGTGTCTGCAGACTAGGAATGAAGCCAAACCTGCAGAGCAGCATTTTTGGGAAGAACACTGTTGGTTTGTGATTGTCATGTTGGTTTTGTTTCATGTCCCTATGCTGCTGGTGCTTCCCCGTAGCTGCCAAGCCCCCGGCCCACTGAGTGGCACTGGCTGCATGAGCATCGGCAGAGCAGCTTGAAGAAGGCTTGCTTGGGAATAACGAATCTACCTGTGAAGTATGAATGGAAATTTGTGGTATGCTGAATTTTTGTTGACGGCTGGGAGGTGGCCAGCCTGCCTGTCCTGCTGGAGCAACAGCCAGGGATGCTGGAGGGACGTCCCACCACCCTTCTCCCGCTCCCTGGTCTGAGTTGTGTCTGTGTGAGCTTCAACCACCCCTTTGGGTTGTAGCCTAAACATGTGTATCAAATCTTGTGTAAGGGGGTGAAACCCCACTCCTGTCCTGGAGCTGGAGAACCCAGGCGTGAATCTCCTGCCCATCCCACACGTCCCATCTGGGCAGCATTGCAGGGTCCACACAGAGGATTTCGGCTTCGGGCAGGCTGAGTCCAGCCTGTCCCCATCAGTCACGAGATGGCGTTTCCTTGCTGGAACATCCTCTGGAAAGCTCCATCCCCTCTTTCCCTTGTTTGGCTCTGGTGATTTTCCATCCTGCCCTTGGATCCCACGAAGAGTTCGTCCATCATCTTGCTATTAATTATGGATAGTGTGTCAACGTTCTTGAGTGTAAACCAATTAAAATAAATTACATTCAGGTGGGCATTAGGGCATATCGCTTTCGTTTCCCTGAAGCATCTCACAGCACTTGCCAGAGGATGACAGCTCCTTTCTGCCCGTCTTGCACAGAGAGCTTCCCGTGGCATCGTTTTAAACGGGATATTTCCACTATTGGTTATTCCTTAGCACACCCTTCTCACCGCTGCCGTCATTTTGGAGACATATCGATATGAGGCAGCTGGTAACCATCGCTGCAGACCCCGGGACCAGCTGGGCAACAGGGGAGGCTTTTACGTTGGGTCCTCCACGGGATTTTATGTCCCATCCTCCACAAGCAGGTGGATTGCGGCAAATTATTCAGTACTGTAAGGATTCCAGGAAAAAAGTTTTCCATCCCACTTACCCTTATCAGGACAGGCAGTTCTTCTGTAGAGGCAATAATTCATCAAAGGCAGGTGCTGCGCTGATCTAGTATCGTTTGGTAAATCCACGTTGCCTTATATCCCATTTTCCAGCTGTTCTTGCCTTTTAAAATCTCTTTTGAAGTCTCACGTATGTTTGAGGTCAGACTAACGGGTCCCAATCTCTTTCCCTTCGTGGCTCAGATATAAGTGACGCATTTGAAGTTCTTCAATGAAATATGGAAAACCTCAGTTTACTGGATAACAGTATGAGGTGCCGAGTGCTGGGCTTGTTTTAGGATGTATTGGATTAAAAAAATGTTTACCTATTAATGACTTTCTATCCATTGGAGTTCTTTAATATGAATTGCTGTCACCAGAGAAGTACTGTTTTATCTGGGTTTACAGTTAGCCTTCCTCCATTGGCTCCTCGGTGCAGCTAATTTAGCAAAATTGCATTTAAATGAGTCCCTGATGAGAGACCCAGAGTTCACATTTTTCTTTTAATAGACATGTTAGTCTTCCTGCATGCTAAAATTCCATAAATGGCTCTTTACTCTTCACATGCGAGACAGCTATTATATATCAGCCAGTGCATTATATTCCCGGCCTCACCTTGGGGAATTACTGAGTAGTCATGGCGCTTCTTTGAGCTGAAAGACAAGCTTTTTAAATTGGATAATTTATATTTATATAGTGGTTGGTGTCCTTTATCAGAGAAGTCTTGTAAAAAAGCTTCTTTCAACAAAGTTAATTTCAAGAAATAAATTAATTCAATACAAATAAGATTATGCCTTTCTTCAGGCTGAAGCCTTTGAAAGTTAAATTGTTTTAATTTTGGGCGTGCTGTTAGCAGCTTATTACATAGTCCTGTGAAAAACCACAGTTGCTGTGTGAAATACTTTAGCTGATGAAAATGTTGGGATGATGCAGGGGTTCTCTGCTCCTCAAACTCCGTTTAGCTTCTGTGGAAGGTCCCTTTCTGGCTAGAGATGAAGAAAACATGTGAGCGTAGAGGGTATGTGTGTCCTTTCTCTTTAGGCAGGGCAGCTGTGGGTAGAAAAGCCAGCTAGAATAAAAGGAGTGAAGCCACAAAGTCCTCTGTAGGGTTTTGCACCATTTCACGTGCAAGAGGAGCATCTGCTCCGCGGGCACATTGGTCTGCGGCGGCGCTGGTGCTGTTTTGGTAGCAAAAGTCCTAAGTCCAATTAAAATATTCCTCTTGTTCCTGCCTGACCAGTGGAAGTCTGCAGCCGCTTTTTGGTGCTGGGAGGGAAAAACCTTGCTTTTATCTAACGGCTTCCTACCCACAGCAGCTTAAACTGGGTTCCGTGTTGTGAAGGGTGCGATATTTTCTGTGGGCTTAGTGCAACGATCGCAGTGAGAACCCAGAGTAGGTCCCTGAACCACTTGCGCTGCAAGAACCGGCCTTTACTGCGATGTTCTTAATTCTCTGTTCTTAGGGTGAGCGAGAAGAACATGTTTTGGTCCTAATGGCTCAGGTGCAGCCCTGCATTGCCTGCAGCTGTCTACAGAAACATGCAAAGGAATTTGCCTTTTATATGTGAAGACAAAAAATAATAGGGCTGTTGCCATCCCGTTTGCAAAAGAAGAGGAGTTTTGCATCCTCGCAGGACTTACTTTTTTCAGATGCTCCTTGGCAGAGACAAAGTGATCTAAAAGTGTCAGATTTTAAAAAAATTTTCTAGCTGAAGTAGCTTACGTTGAATTTAGTAAAGAAAAAAAATAAGAAATTCATGTTAATGCAATGTCATTTTCTTACTAGTGACCACAACATCTGTGCTATTGATTTTGCAAACCTGTTTGCAAAGTTCTCCTTTAAGTTGGACTCTCTGTTCTTGTAACATTTGCAGCTTGAGGGGGTTTTTCTTGCCCCAGAAGCTGTGTTTGTGCTGCACGTGAGAAGGGTTGCCAGGGGAGGATGGACGAGAGATGCCGGTAAGTACTGGTGATGCGGGATGCTTGGGGCTGGGCAGGAGACAAGCCTGTGGCCCTTCCTCACACCGTGGGCGTGCTTCCCTTGAAACATCCTTCCTTACTTGAAAAGTGCATGTGAAGGCAAAGTGTGGGTACAATCTGTACGTTTCTGTTTAAATTACCTTTATTCGTCGCACAAATGCCGTATTTCACATAGATGGGCAGTGTCAGGTCCCCCCAGTGTCACCTGAGCAGTCTCCCGAGGAGAAAATGCTTCAGTTGTCCCTGTAACATCGAAAGCTCCCGGGCAGCCGGTAGAACTTCAGCAAATGTTTTGGCTGTCCAGAAAAAAAGGGAGGTGTGGATCAAGGGAAATATTTTCTGAATTCCTACGAGTTTTGGTTAAACGCTTCTGATTGGGAAAATTTCTACACAAAAGGTTTCATTTTGATTTTCCAAAGGAAAATGTTGGTTTACTTTATTTTTTGCTATTCCAAGTTGTTTTATTTCGAGTGTAACCATCCTATACGTTAAGTGCTGGTATTGATCACAGAGTTCTTGTGACCCGTGGCAAATCGGCTTTGGCAGATGCTGGTGTCTATATCAAAAAAATGAAAATACAGCAACATCCTGCTGCAAAGAGGGACTTTGCTGGCATTGCTTTCCCTGCCCGGTGGATTTCTGTGGCAGCCTCGGTGGCACCTTAGGGTTTAGTTACACGTTACCACCAGGGCAATTTATTTGCAACGCTGGTGGCTGCTGATGTGCCGATGCCGAGATCTTCGCTGCAGCACGAAGCTGAAGGTGAGTCCCTTTTGCAGGGTACAAGCTCTACAATCTCAGGGAATGCGGCGAAATCTCCCCCGCGCCTTATTTTTGGGGGTTTCCTGTATGTGCTGAATACCACACTGGCAGCGGAGCTCCTTGTCGTGGTGTGCCTTTTGGAGGAGGCTCCCCCTCGACGCCACCCAGGCTCCCGCAGCAGCCCATCAGTCAGGTCCAGGCGCAATTAGTGATAATCCGAGGGTTTACTTTGTTTAGACTGATGCAATCTTTTAAATTTTATAAATCAGAAGAGACCATTTATCTTATTCCCCAGGCGCCACTAATGACTAATTAAAACCCATAATTAACTGGAGCAAAACCATGAGAAATTGCAAGGCAGCAGAAACGCAGCTCCCAGCCACCTGGATGAGCATCTCCCCCCGCACGTGTACCCCGAGGGCCGGCCTGAGGAGGGGGCTGCCGTAGGCAACGTAATGACCTGATTTTTTACTGTTTAGTAAACATAAAAGTTCAGTATATAAATAAGATGATTAATTTTTCTAGGTGAATTTTGGCTCAAAATTCAGAAAGGACGTTGGACTTTGGTTGGTATCACTGAAGGGGCAACGCCGATGAGCAGACAATGAACAGCAGTGGATACCGACACATGTATATGGTGGTGTATACACTCGGTTATTCAGTGGCTTTGTCTCTCAACAGCAGCCAAACCCCTCAAACCTGTCATTAATGCCACACTAGGAGTTACCCACACGTAAGACCTCACGTTCCCCTGCAAAGCTGTGGTGTTTCAGCTGGCTGTAATCCCGGTACTCCTGAAGGCACAGCCTGGAAAAGGGCGTTTTGAAGAACCGAAATCGTGTCGGTAGGAAACAGGGTGGTATTGGGAAGTTTTTCCGTTCGTTCCTGCTTGAGACTGACAGCTGCGATGTCTGGATTTGATCTAAGCTCTGTGGGAGTCGGTCGGGATTGTGCTTTGAACGAGCAAGGGCGTCTCACTGAGTAGCCTGTGGAAAGACAAATGCCCTTTCCAAGTGCTGCCACTTGTCTTGCGCGGTGCAAGGACATTCAGAATAAACATTTTTGAGATAAGCGGGTTTCTAAAATGTATCATTCACTCAAAGTACTGTTGATCATTGCTCTGGGAAGCCTCTTGAATGAAAAAACCCAACCCACTGTGAAGCTTTAACGAGAGCAGGCTTCACAATAAAATCAGAAAGGGGAGACAGAGCTGAAATAGGTCTTGGGCAGGCTAGTTAATTACAAATGGCAGCTAATAAAAGGGATAGGAATGACAGCACTGAGTTTAAAGAGAAATTAATGTGAATCTGCATTATTTCTGCTGCTTTTCCTGGGCAGGCTGGGCTGTGCGTCCTACGGCTCTGCTCTGGGATTGTAAGGGGGGGTTGTGCTGCAAAATTGTTGGGTTTAGGTGCTGAAAATGTACCGTTATTTCAAAAAATGTGGAGACTATAGTGGAACCAATAAATACATAGCAGACTGAACTAGGGGCTTTGTCAGGGGAAATGACTTCTAAATTAGCCATAGTATTAGAAGAATAATTAAGCAGTATTTACTTACAATTATATCCAATAACTTTTTTATGCTGTGATTAATTAAATTCTCAGATTTCCTCATAGTCTCCACATATATTAAACATGGAAATTAATTTTCCCCAACAACTCATTAAGGTCCTGAAATGCTGTGGATTCCACTTTAATCAGTTATTCTTTACTTTGCATTGTAAATCTTTACATGCACATCAATCAGTCTGAGCTCCCAGTGGGAAGCTGCAAATTGTGACCGAAGCCACTTACCTCTGCTTTTAAACAGTAAATTCTAACTCTGTGCCTTTTGAGAAAATAAAACCAGTTCCCACTTAAGCCATTAAATTTTCTTTTTAACGTTGGGTTTTAGTAATGCACCAGGTGAGGCTGAAGGGGGAAATTTCACACCAGCAAAATGCAGGCACTGAAGTTACCTGCTGATGTAGATGGGAGCAGGCAGAGTCATCTCCTGGTGCTTTCACATCTAAATCTAATATTTGCCAGGCCTTTCTACGTGGAATTGTTTTGTGTTAAAATAATTGTTTAATCGTAAAATCTTATTCAAATACACAGATGCTTCTATCTCGGGCATGAGATAGACAAATTATCTGTTTTCATCCAGACTAGGGAATCTGAAGCAAAATCTGGGGTCTGAAAACGGTGAGTCCTGGGGGAGCTGGGACTGGGGCTCGGCAGCCTGGGCACATGGCATCTTGTCAGAAAAGGTGGGGGTTTGTACCTACCGCTTGGCCCCCCTCAGTCCCCTTCCCCTGGCAAAATGGGAGATGATGCCAGCGTCTTCGGGGGTGCCAGGAAACTGCGTTTCCCAGGCTGAAAGTGAAACAAGCCATTTTGGAAGGAGTTAGAGATTCGTACAGACACCCCCGTGTGATAACACCGCAGCGAGCCGCGTCCAGGATTCATTTTCTGTTGGATAAACACGTCTGGAAGCGACTGAGTGCGGGCGGGATGAGACAACTTCTGCGCAGTACAATATTTGAATTAGGCAGCTCAATAATTGCATTCTTAAATATATTAAAGCCCGTTTCTTGAAATTTGGTGAAGGCTGTTTGAGCTGTCCAGGAGCTTTTGTTTGGCTGCAGCATCCACGAGTTGAAATCCCAAACAGATACAGTACTAAGAGATTGCTGAAAATTTCCAGCAAGTGTTTCCACGCTAATTAGCTCCCCAGAGGTATGAGATTTGAGCGGAGGGAGCCAGCTTTGCTCGTCTTTTCCATTGGCATTCAGGGAGTGTAGAGCTTAAAATCTCAAGCCATAGCTGATTGCCATAAATGATTAATATGCTATTTATAGGATACGATTTCCTCAGTATACAATAGGCACATTTTAGTCAGCCTTTCGAGTCTCTTAGAACCAGATTACAGTGAAAGACTGCTTGTTAGGGCCAGCGCTGGTCAAAAGCCTAAACCAATTCAAGACGGAGCCTCCCAGTCTTGTGAAGATGCATTGACAGAGCGTATGCGACACGTGTCCTGTCTGATGATGCCGAGGACAGACCTTACAAATCCCTTTTCTTTGATAGATGACAGCTTGCCCCGGCTGTGGCTCGGGAGGAGTTGCCGGTACCGCTGACACCCCGGAGAAGGGGCGTGAGACGTGCCTGCTTCTTGCCCCGAGAGCTGGGGATGCCGAGGAGCATCCTGCTCTAGCTGGACCGCCCTGCCTGGGCAGTGAGGGCTAAAGCACCACGGCTCGTAAAACACGGCAGAAATACAGTTAACTTCAGCAGATGGGAACTGCTTCTTTGGAAAAAGCTAGTTCAACCATATTGTCCCTAGATAAATCAGATGTATATACATGTATGGCTGGATATATATTTAGTGCTGGCTCTGCGTATCCGTTACCCAGCTAATTAGTTGGGTGAGAAAAATACTCCTTTAGCTGTGTTGGTTTAATTCCTGTTTTTAAGGTTATTTACAAGAGGGTTCGCGGGCAGTTTTGGGTGAGGCAATGGAATACAGGAGTTCCTGGATTTTGGCTAACTGGCTGTCTCAAAATCTGCTAGTTGGGCAGAAAGCCCTCCTTATTTAAAGAAGCGAATCGGAATTAAGCAGATTGGATACGAGCAACTCGCACAGACCCTCGCTTTCACAGCTATAGCTGTTTGCATCCTTCCTGCTCTACCAAGCACCAAGCAGGAACCAGCTCTTCTTCCTTTCCATCTGCTGTCCCAAGGCCATCCATCAAACTCTTGCTGTGGTCGTGCCGTTGGGCCGTCAGCTCTGGGGCGCGTGAGGCAGGGCAACCACGGCTCGTGGGGAGAGCAGAGAGAGTTTTTCCTGTGTGGAGAGGTGAGGAAGAGGGGCTGAAGCACAGGAGGCAGGATAACTTCATGGAGAAGTGGGTTTTGGAGGTGTGAAGAAGCACCGAGGGTTGATTTTTCTCCTCTTGGCATCAGGCTTGGGAATGAGCTGAGGAATGTACCGCCCGATGTAGGAACCGTCAATCTTTCCGGCTTTATTTCGTGCTGGCTGAGAGCAGACGCACGTCTGCCTTTTGTGTGGCGTGGCGGGAGGCAACCGTGCAGCCTGCTGGGGAGTGTTTCACGGTGCCTTGCTGTGGCTTGCAAACTCTCTTGAAAAAGGCTGAGAGATGTGATATTTGAGATGGATTTTCTTTTTTTTGTTGTTGTTGTTGTAACTTAAGGTATAACATGGCGAGCATAACTCTTGCAAGGTGTCATTTGCAGCAGCTGGGCAATGTCTTAGCTCCGTGGTGACTGCAGGGCAGAGGAAATCCATCGGGTTTCTCAGTAATTCTGTTCATTCCTCCTTTTAAGGGTGTTAAAACTCATCATCTTTGCAGCGGCTGTCCAACAGCAGCGCTCAGGCTTCGTTTACAGGAATTGGTGAATATTTATTTCCTAATTCACACAGTCGATTACGAAATCAGAAATGCTCTTAGGTGGGAAGGAGACCTGTCGCTGCCCTGCATGGGCGGTGGTCACCTTACCTGCGGGGGGCTCAGAGTGTGCGATAGTCCCTGGGACCCCCAGGCAGGGCTGGAGGGAGGGCATGGGGAGGGGAGGCAGTTCGTTCTGCATCTGATGGAGCTGATATGTTCACAGAAAATAGATCCTCCTTGCCTGAGCTATAATTAGCTGACTTTGAATTATGTGAAACCACAGTTAATTTTAATTTCTGATAAAAATTGGGTAATAAAAATCGGATCTTTTTCTAATGGTGCATTATTATCTCGCAGATAGAGTAATTCAGCGTATTAATTATTCCAAGATACCCAGGGCTTTCTTTCTTTAGGAATAAAATCCACATTCTTTTCTTCCATAATCTTGTCTAGCACAGATTAGTAGAAGTTGCCACCACAGGTCTTGCGTCAGTGTGTTTTGCTGCAAAGCCTGGTTTGGGGTTCCTCTCTCGGAGGGGGCAGCAGCCCGTGGCCATGGGGTGTGCAGGGTCTGCCGGGATGTGGGTGCCGCGATGGGGTCACGACAGCCCACCCCGGGCACAGGGAGGACCCATCAGCCCTGCTGGTCCCAGCCTCGGGCGGGTGCCAGTGCACCCAGTTCAGGTCCTATGTCTGGAGGAAGAAGCAACAAGCCCCCCCCAAAAATTTGGGGCTGATGTCGAGGGAAAAGCTCTCTCCTGCGAGGAGTCACCCGGTTTTATCTGGCGAGGCCGGAGGGAAGTCCCTTTCCCTCTCTGTGCGTGGATCCGTGCACGAGATGGCTTATCCGTGGCAGGCAGATGGTTGTGAGATTGCTGTTAATTTTGCTGCTTCTTTCTTCTTCCGAGTTGTTTTTATTTTAGTGTGTGATATGAACAAAACCTCGGAACCCTGGTTAAACCCCGGTCCTTCTGACAGAGTGTGTAGAACTGAGCTGACCGTCGCGCGGCAGGCATGGGGTTCAGGAGAGCTGCAGCTCTGCCAAAGACCTTGTTTCCTCTCTTTTTTTGCATAAGCAAATGACAGAACTGAGCTCTGGGATAAAGCACTTGGCTCAAAGAGCAGCTTTCTAGTGATCTTGTGATTGGAGGGGAAAAATTAAATTTTTCTCTAACCAACGTTATCCAGATTAGATACGCACCTTTATGGGCCTAACTTCAGTGTTGTTACAAAAAATGAGCATGCCTGGAAATCCAAATGGAGACCTGGAAATCCTGTCACCGCTGCTAAGGAAGCTGCAGGGGGAGTGTGCAACATCCCCAGGGTGTCCTGGGGAAAGGGGTCCGGTGCTCCCCTCCATGGCGCTCCTCCCAAGCCCCTGGCACCAGTTGACCGTAACTTTTTGGCAGTGGAACTGGGTTTTGACAGCACGGGAGAAGTGCAAATGACTCGTTTTCATTTGTTATTTATATGAATGATATTATATAAATTTATATAAATTATATTGCTCTCTGCCAAACTGCTCAAAGAAGGCAGAGAGAAGGTTTTCAATCAATCATCTGCTACTATGAATTGGAAGGAACTTTGTAAAGTGTCTAGAGGCAGAAATCCAGTGCTCTGAGGAAGAAACCTTGGGTGTGCAGAAGGGACGCGTAACAGAGACCTTAAAGCCGTTTCAGGCCCAGATGTTTTGAGTTCTGCCTTTGCTGTGAGGAAAACCAATTGCATGTCAAGCTAAATGAAGGAGTGGTGGAGCTGGAAGTTATGGCTGTGCCGGAGCGGTTGTTGGGACACGCTGGATGAGAGAAGCGTTGTGCACAGCAGGCTGTCAGACAGCAAATAGAAAACCAGCAGAACCCCCCCCCAACCTCAAATGACATTCGCTCCGAGCAAAACATGCTTCATCAGCTTGGCAACTTTCATTACCTATTGGTAATGATCTCTCTTCAGTCACAGGGAGACAGAGGACAATTTTTTTTTAAAAAAATCATCTAGTGAGCATGTCGTACATTTCCAACTTTCAGTGCAATATGTAATTTAGAATCCAGCTCAGGAAAATCCCCTGTATAGCTAATATTCACGTGCTGGCTCTCTGCTCCTGCTCCTTCCTCGGCCCAGCCCCTCGGAGCCTGTAGCTCTAACAGGGTACGACAGCTTCAGCGTCTTCCCGGTCAAAAAACTGCGTGTTTCTTTTCACATGCCAGAATGTTTGACAGAAACGGGTATTCTAAATGCACAACTGTAGCCTCAGGGAACGTGGCAGAGGACAGGATGCTTTCCAAATATTTACTCGTGTTCCTCGCAAAGCGACGCTGCGTCTGCGCGGCCGGAGCTCGGATGTCGGGGACCGCACGTGGAAAGGTCCTGTGGTGCAAAGAGGTCACTTTGTGTGAGCTAGTTTTGGCAAACCCAGAGTTGTTTGTGGTGGGACAGCTTTTGTCCCCTGCTCTCCTCCAGGTATGGAGCTGGACTCTGACGCAGGAGGCAGGACTATTTTCCCGTGGTGTAATCACTCCTCAGGTTAAATCCTGCAAGTGGTGGGAGTTTCTTCTTAATCTCGATCCTTAGAAAGGACCGTTGATCATCTGGTCTGACCTTTTCTTCATCACAGGCCATTAAGCCTCACCCGGGTGCCCCTGTATTGAGCCCACAGACATGAGTGAGACCAAAGTGTTACAGTCCTTGAAAAACAAACTGTGCCGCAGAAGTGCGAGGCGCCAGCAGAAGCAGGGAACCGGTGAAATAAGATGTATGTTCCTACCTTTCCCAGCTCTCCCGGGTTTCACTTCCTCCATGCAATCAGAGATTTCATCCATTTTTATAGCCCTGATGTGTTTTCTTGATTTTTCATGACGTCGCTTGCTAGATGGTGCCACTGGCTGCTTCAGTCTTTAGGTCCTTTCCTCCCGTAGCAGCAAGAAGGGCTGGGGGGAGCTGCTGCTGCTACACGGGGAAAATCGGGGAGAGTGTGAGTAAGTACAGCTATCGCTTATGGTTAGGGCGGGAAAATTAAAATAGGAGGCGAGGAGTGCGCTGCAAATGAACGCTGCCAGTGAAAATGTTTCTCAGGCGATTGGCAGAGGTGAATGAAGATGTGGGGAAAAGCAAACCCGCCCCCCAAAATATTCCAGTGAAAGATGGGTTAAATTCAGGGAATGCCAAATAAAAAAAATAAAAAAAAAAAAGAATTTGGGGAGAAACTGGGGGAAATGTGGAGAAGCAAGTGGGTGTAAATGAGGAATTGTTAGAAAGGCAGCATGGATTCACATTAAAAACCACAAACCCAGGCGGGCGTGGAAAGCCAGGGGCCGTCCCCGGCCTGCCTGGCCTCCCTTGGCCATTCCCGTCTCAGGGGCACGTTCCCAGGGTGGGAGCTGCCAGTACCTTTCTCTTCATTATTGATCTATTCATAAATAAGGGAGCAGGGCTTTGCTGCTGCTTGGTGTGCAAGTCAAAGCAGGCTTGCTCCGAATCCAAGCGCTGCAAGCTCGGTCTGGCCCTGGGAATTCAAACTTTGTTCCGCATCCTACTTGCTGCCGGCAATAAATTCCGCGGCGGGGAAGCTGGTGGGTGACTGTGCTGGTGGATGAGGCAGGCGAGGAGACGCCTCACCCCGCTGCGGCGTCTCGGGCTCTGCCCCGAACCCACCCAAGCTGGGATCCTGCTGGGAATCAAAGCACGAGTTTTAACCAGGCTTCAGCCGTCCTGCCGGTGCGCTGTCTGCCTCTGCGTTCCTACATGCGTGGTGTCAGCCCGCCGTTTGCTCAGTAATCTCAGCCCAACTCGGAGGCAGAAGAAGCCATCAGCCCTGTGATCAAAGTGGAGTTTGCCACCAAACTGAAGGGGCCAGTATCACCCTGAACACGATGGTCCGTGCAGTCTCCAAATCACTACTTGTGCCTTCAGCAGTAGTAGTGCCTGGGCCAATTTCTTCGTGTCCTGCAGTGCCCGATCTTCCCTACTTCGTTAGAGATACCCTCTTTATCTTGGGCTAATGATGCTGTTGATGAATCTACCAGCATAAATGCCCGTAGTCCCTGGTGAGAAATGCAGATCTGCCACGCAAACCAGAGAGTAAGTTTTGGATGGAGTTTTCAGCTTCTGTTTCTGGAGCTCTGTTGGGGTGGGTTGGTTGCTCAGCCACCACCAGGAACCCTCTTCCTTCCCAGCCCACCCGTGGCATCGGCTTGGCTTCAGTCTGTGTGTCCACGGGGGAGAAACAATCTGAGGTCCTGAGCAGGAGACCAAGGTGGCCCCGAGATCTCCACCCTGCGGCGGGGCTGGAGGGTGACCGTGGACCTCCCCAGCCAGGAGGCACTTGCCCGGAGCTCCCGCCCAGCTGCAGCCTGCCACCGTCGTTGGAAGCAAAGGGCACAAAAGAAGAGAAATGAGATTCTTGGGAAAAATCTCTTTGTGCTGATCCAGATGGCAGATGGACATGGCCGGCGATTACCAAGCGCAGCCCCGTTCCCTCCGCCCCAGCGCTGGGGACAGCCTGGGCTCCCGCAGCCGTACGGTGCCATCGCCACAGCTGGGCACAGCTGGTGCCTCTCGGCCTCTCCATCTGCAGGGCTGGAACTGAAAACTGGAGACGAACCGAGCGTTGGAGCGGCGCTGACGTTCAGGGTGTTCCTGCTGCCACAGATCCAAAATTGGGCGGCAAATATTTTGCTCTTTGTCATGGAGCTCTTCTGCCTTCCTCGGCATCGCCTTCTGTGTCACTAATGAATTCTTGTTTGTGTGTTACTGTTTGATTTTCTTCCCACAGAGGGCTGATTTATTAATAGGAAGAAAACAAGCAATAAAGAATCCCTCCAGTTATTTAGCTTAGCTTGACTTCTTACTCCTCTTTGTCAGCTAAATGAAAAGCAATCCAAACCTACAGGAACCTTACTTCTAATTTGGAGGCTGTAATTATTAGGAGCTATATTTACCAAGACACTGTCTGAACTTGTAACCAGATTTTAAATGAGTGCATTATCAGGGTAGGGAATAAAAGAAGCTGAATTCAGTTATGCAGTTTAACCCACACTGTGTGGAGCCTCTTTTCCCTTTTCATGCCAAGAAAGTGTTTATTTACGAATTTTTCATGAGTTGGCATTCGCTTTGCATACACGACTGCAAAATATCGAAACACAGCAAACTGCACATCCCTGAGACGTGCTGGAGCTGGGGTTCAGTGGGAAACACCAAAATTAACTGCATTCACTACCAGCCTTTAAACCCACCAATTTCTGCATTTTCCACAAATCGAGATGCAAACACTTTCTTGGTGATCACGGCTGCTTATGCCTTTTGGAGTCTTATAACCTGTGGAAAATTTGCAACGAGCAATATTTCTTGCTTATTATTTCAACTATGGACTTGTTTATTTTCCTTCTATTGGCTGGAAATGCATAAATGTTTGGACAAGTTTACCCTCAGTGTGCTGACGCTTTTGCCACATGCTTGAAAACAGCTGAATTATCTCCGTAAAATGTATTTTAGCTTCCTGGCAATACTAGAAAAAAAAACCTAAACAATTTTTTGTTTTTAATGTGCCTGAAGAGCATTATAAAACCCTGTGAATCCACTTTGATACATAACAGGAATTCGAGTTGCCGCTGTACCTCTGCGCTGGGTTTAATAACATTCACAGCAAATAGCTGATGGAATGAGCCATTTGAAGTTTGTGCTGGCACCTTGGGGTGTGTGTGTGTATATATATGTGTGCGTGTGTGTGTGTATACACGTACCTACCATGCTATTTAATTTTTGATCCAGCATTGTTCCTAGACGAGCCTGGTAAAATGAGCTGAGCTGCAACCTGCACATCTTTGCAGAACGATTAGAACAGGATCCAAATCCGCCTGTAAATTCAAGTTTCCCTTCATTTCCATCGCTATACGTCTCTGAATGACAGCAAATTCATTCCTGCGCTGGAGACTTGCCAGAAGTTTCTCATCTCGCTGTCTGTGGGCTGCTCGCTCCCGCTCTGGCTCTTTTTTTTTTTTTTTTTTTCTTTGAGGTTTTTCTGATGCCTATAGAGTGAGCTCAACTCAAAGGTTTGCAGCTTCGCTCTCGGCTGCTATTCTGTACGAGGCAGCCTGGGCGCCGGTACAGTCAGGAGTAGCGTGTGGACGTCAGCTTTCTGCCTTATTTCCCTGCAGGTGACTCAGAAACTTCACAATGCGGCTGGTAATGTATTTCATTTTCTAAATAAATACTTAAGCGTTTCTCTTGTGCAGCTTTGTCAGCTTTTGGATAGACCGGCTTTCTTCGAACTAATTAAATGAAGAGATGTCGGGGGGTGGCGGATGCCTACTGGGACATGGATGCTGTTTGTTTTACTCGCCAGCCAGAGATGTACAGGCAGATTTCCTCAAGGAATCTTAAATCAAGCAGCACTTTTTCCTTTAGATAAGGAGGCTTGAACAAATACAGATTAGCAGATGCAATTCCTAACGTGCACAGAGCTGCAGTAAGTTTATCAGGGAAACCGAAATTTAAGGCTGTGGTATGTTGTAGGCTCAGAAAGGAGAGAATCGTCTTCGTGTGCTAACAATTTAAAACAGTGTTTGATAAAGATGCCTGAGGATTCCGGGGGCTCTGCTGAGCTGTGGTCATGCTGCTGTGGCAGAATTTCTCTAGGTTTAACTGCCCTTTTCTTTTGGCTCTGCAATTATTGGGGAAAAAAAATGTGGCTACGGTTCATGGGGTAACCCTACGGGGCTTTTCAGCTTCGGTATTCAGCAGGCATTTCAGCTCCTCTAAACACAAGCCCTTGAATAGCAAGCAGATCAATGTAGGGCTCTTGTAGCCAAGAGTTCAGCTGTTTGTCAACATGTAAAACCGCACCGGTTCTGCCGGGTGCAGTCCAGGCAGCTTGCTAGATTCGTATGAAGTCATCCAGGGAACGCTGCCGGGACCAATCTTGCCTCTGACAATGGTCCAGGGACTGAAGTAGTTAATCTCCGATTGATTTTGCCTTTTTTTTTTTTTTTTTTTTTCCCGGTTTTCCTAACATAGTAGTTGTAACCGGCAGAGATTGAGTTCGGAGGGGCTAGTTGTACGTATTTAGCATCCAAGCTCTCTTAAAGGCAGATTCTCTCTGCCTTCCCTTAGCAATGCTCCCCTCAAGCCCAGCTTACGCAGCGTGTTCTCTTTGCACCTGATGCTAAACTGTACATCATCTCACACAGTGCGGCAAAAGCCCACGAGGCTTTTCCATTTTCTCCCGCTTCCGAACAGACCGCTCCAATGTGGTACGCGTCGCCACCGAGCTCTCCGTCAGAAGGCGATGTATTGAGGGGGCTGTAGGTAACCACCAGAGGGTGGAAGAGAAAACTGGGTGCTGTTAACTCTGGAGAGCGGGGGGCAGGCTAACATGCTCCTGAGACAGCACAGGGGAGCTGCAGCTGATTGCGAGCGGTCGCTCAGGCACGCCGTGGGAAGGTTTCTGTGGCGGCAGGTGAGGATACGTCCTGCACGGGCAGTTCCTCACCCCGTGGCATCCGCCGCTTCCCTCAATTCAGTGGGAAAGGAGGAGGAGGCTTGACATGCTGGTGTTGATATATCTGACATGGCATAGACGATGTGGCTCTTGGTTCTAGTGTGGGTGGATGTAAATAAGCAAATATTGAATTATCATTTCTACAAAGCTAAAATTAATCTGAGCTTTTATGTTTTCCAGGACAACTTGTCAGACAATGTAAACTAATTTGCTAAATTGCACAGGAAAAAAGAATGCATTAGGAATATCTAATTTACCTAGAGCTGAATGCATTTTGATTCCTTCTATTGTCTGCTTCAAGTTTTTCAGCTTTCCAATAGGCTAGATAAGCTCTATAGGTAGTCTTTTAAATAAAAGAAACGCATAAAGAAATGACTTTAGCAGTAAGAAGCTGGGAGTCACTTACTGTTCACAACGCAGCACTGTAAAGCCTCGTGCATTGTGTCAAATACTTTTCTCACCTGCTTGCACTATGCAGATGCTATACGAGACCTTCACTTGCCTTCAATCTCTGGCCTCTTAAAACTTGGATTTTGTGTTACTTAAGGGTCCTGCAGGTTCTTACTCTTGCAGTTTGTGGACTCATGTAATCCCAATAAAACGAAGGAGACTATTTACGTGCCCAAGGGCTAGATCACCTGGTTTGTGTTTAAAGGCTTGTATAGCCCTGAAATACAGAAATGAGATCAAACGCAAGGAAAATGTTTGTACTTACAGCAATTTCCCTGGATGCCAGAGAAAATACAGTAATAAATGACATGTTGTTTGTCAGTATGCTCTCTGAAGGTGAAACCTTATTGTTTCAGAATGCCTGTAACTATTAAACTTGTAGCTGTATGTAAGCTTCAGGTAAACCCAGTATTTAACCCTTTTTACCCCGGAAAAGCCTGCGCTGTAGCATCCCGGAGCATTAGAAAGGCAGTAATTCAGGTGGGTAGGAGAAGTGTAGCCCTCAGATGTTGCCCCAGGTCACTGTCCGCTGAGCAATGGGGGCTGTTACCTGGGTTCCAATACGCTCCTCTACGACAGGTTGGATGAGTAAATACAGTGTGCAGAATCACCCACAGCAGCGCCAGAGGTAACGTGAACATTTCTCATGAAACCACGATGTCGTCAGGGGTTTGGTCACGAGACAGATGAAGTCAGCTCTGCTCTCCCTGGATTCAGCAGAAGCTGGGCGTGGAGGCATTTTCGTTTAGCAAGGCCAGATCCTTCAAAGAGTATTTAATGTGTTATTGAGCAAAACCAGTGCTTGGGAAAATATCTGCTCGGCAAGAGTGACGATCAGGTCTCTTCTTCAACACCTCTATGAGAACAAGAGAGTCGGTGGAACTCGGACAATACTTCATTTAAAGGTATGTCAAATAAGTGAAGACAGAAGTAGCCTAAAATTGTCCTTAGGAAACCTGTGAACAGTGACAAACGGGTGTCGGTGGAACCAGACGAACACGGTTCGTATGTAGACACTGAAATGGGCCGTTGAATTGGACCAGGCGATCCAGACTGAGCTGCTGGGAGGCAAAGTGGAAAGAAGCTCCCAGCCCATCTGACTGGGTGCATTTCCCAGGCAGATGTAGAAACACCTTGAAGCAAGAGGCTTCCAAGTGGAGGCAGCTGCCTTCGGGGGTGGCGTTTGACCCCGAGTGTCGGCTCCAACGACGCACCTCAGCGGCGGTCAGTCCTCCCGCCGGCCTCGATGGCTCGGAGGAGCTGGTTCCTGGGAAGATGCTAAAAGTGAAGGATGTGTAGTTTGGCTAAATAGGAAAGGGTTGGGAACATAAACCACTCACCAGTGTGAAACTCTGCAGTTTTCAAGGACGGAAATTGCAAGGAGTTATTTACCGTGGTAGGAAGAGATGTAATGAATGAAATGATAAAGGCATAGTTATGCTGAATATAGGAAAACTTCCCTGTTGTAGGGTCTTTTTTATAGTGTGCAAAATAACCTCTACAGGGAGCCAAATGAATTTTTACTACTCACGCACCGCGAAAGAGCTGTGACAAGCCCTGTGCCCAGACGAGTGTGGCACATATTGGATCAGGCAACCGGATTCATTTTTTTAAAATCTCTATTACCATTCTGCAGCAAAAGGAATCTGTAGTAAAACTTGAAGTTCTTTTCAGAATTCAACGAGGTGTTTAAATAGGACTATTAAATTATAAGTGTTTAAAACACCCATAAAATGTAGGTGTTCAACAGGACTGTTAAATGCACAGCATAGCTGAGGTGCATTTCGACATCAGCAACGCTGTTCAACCTTTCTGGCAGGAAATTGGAACAATAAAACCAGGAGAACATGGTAAACTTTTCCAATCATTCTTGCCCAGGACTGAGAATATTGTATCTGATGCTCTGTGTGAGCCAGCTGGATGTGGAGATTGGTGTAATCAACCCACCATGCCCAATTTTAACTGACATATCTGAAAACAGCTAAGCTGCTTAAATGCAAAGGCGTTTGCAGGAAAGTGCTCCCCAGCCCTTTGCCTCTCTGAGGGGTGGCAGCATGGTTGCCAGTCACTTTATGGAATTATCCGAAAGTACTTGTAAAAACACTTTATAGCATCAGTACAATTCGCAGCGGCACGAATCCACCGCTCCCACCAGCAAGAGATTTTGCTGAACTTTCTCCGCTCCCCTTTCCCACCCAGGCAAACAGCAGAGGAGCCAGAAGAAATTAAATGTGTTGGTGGTCTCTGAGCACGTTTCCCTCCCGGGAGGTTTAGTTTTTGCAGCGATTCTGAGGTTTTATGAAACGCTCTCGTCTTTGTGCGTTGAGCGCTACCTCAGTGCAGCAAGCTGGAACCGAGAGAGGCTTCTGCTGCAGGGTTTTCTGTTGTCATTACTCTTATTGCTGCACCCGAAATACCTGTACTTAGCCCCAGCCTGGCTGAGGGTGCAGGAAGCCGATTACTGAGGTGCCAGCATCTCCACCCCAGTGGGGTGTGACCCAGCTCTGGTCCCTTCCCTCCCTGGTCCCTCCAGTAAGAGCCAGTGTCTCCCAAAGCAGGGAGAGGGCAGGTTTGCCTTTCCATTGCCAGATGTTAGAGCTGGCCTCTACCTTCTGTTTCAGCGTTGTACTTTGGTGGTGGGGAAAGACAGGTAAGAGAGTGTTATTCCTCTTCTTGGAAGAGCTGGGGATGTGAGTGCTGTGCCTGCTTGCAGGAGAGGGATATCCTGTGGTTATTTATCTTTCACATTTGCACCTTAAAAGATGGAATCTTAAAGCATGTCTGGGGAAAAACGTGTAACTTGTCATGTAGAAATATCCTGCAGACTCTGGAGAGAGACGGCTGTTTTTCTCAGGCGCTCCCTGCCTGCACGGGTCCCAGGTGGGTCTGGTGTGCTACTGGGCTCATCCTGTGGCTCTCCGGACAGCAGACGTTCTCCCCAGGCTGTGGTGAGGCAGGGACGGGAAAGTCTGTTGAGATATTGTGGGGCAGAACCTGCTTTTCTGAGCAAGTCGGTTACAACCACATTGTCTATGCAAAGTTCCCCTCTACTGGATTTTGTGACCGTGACCTGAAGCTGAATTACCTCCACAGACCCTATAGCTAGTGCGTTTTCTTTGATTAGATGTCAGCAGATCGTACCTGACCTGGCCTTGGTTGTGTTACTGCTTCCAAATTCCAAAGGGCTGTGTTCAGTAAAATTTTTATACGAGGGAATGGACAGTACTTTGTAATGTTGTTCACATGGTATGTTCGTCTCTCTGAAGAGCACAGTTTGATATTTTCTTGGGGGATAGATATTTGCTAAACTCCAGATTTGAAAGAAAGCAGTTTCCCCTGATAACAAAACAGAGCAAAAAAAAACCCCACCCCAAACCCCCCACCTTTCTTCTTAGCTGTCCCAAATGCACAGAAGCTCTTCTGTTAATGTCTGCTGATGCTGGGAATGCTGCTCTGGTCCGTGGCTCTGCGACTGAGGATGGTCGCAGCACAGGTCATCTCTGATAGAGCAAGACCCACCAGAGGTGGGCTGTGATCAGGTCTGGAAGGGACTGGGGCTTTAACGAGGTGTCCTGGTCTGGCTGGGACAGAATCCCAGCCCAGCCACGCCGGGCAAGCCGTGAGCAGACTGGAGCTCAGCTGCCCTGAGCGAGCTGCAGGTGTAGCCCATCCGTAATGTCCTGGGCAGTATAAAGGGGGAAGGTTTGCTGGGGAGAGGGAGCTGCTGTGGGGTTATTCCTGCTGGGGGGTTCCTTTTGTTCCTCCTCTGGCTTCTCCCTGCTCCTGAGGGCTGCTCTCCAGCCGGTTGTGGTGACTGGGTATTCGTTTGGGTGAGTTTAACTTTGTCTAGCTCTGTGGGTACTGGTGTTACCTCATTAAAATCTGTTCTTACTTCCACCCGCAGGTCTGCTCTCCTTTTTCCCCAGCTCCCCTCTCTGGCTGGTGCGGGGTTGTTGGGTGATAGAGCGACTGTTAGAGTTTAGCCCTGGGTTCAGGCTAAATGTAGGCATGAGGGAAGGGGCAGAAAGCTCCTGCCTCTTTGTCTAGAAGCTACGTAGCAGTTTGGTGCCTGGAGACGATTGCAACCTGTTTGGTACTGTTATAGTGATAAATTTGTGCTACTGCTGTTCCCAAACCGTGGGTGAAGTCAGAAATCTGGCATTTTTACAGAATACGGTGTTACAGGTGGGGGAGATAGATGGTGCTTCATACCTGCACCCTATAATCCTGACCAATCTGTTCATGTGCGTGGGGCTGGGGCTAGAAAGCTCACGGTGGTGAAATCTGTTAATGCGGGTGAGTTGTGGCTGTGCTGGATCCTCCTGCTGAGGGACTCGGGTGGTGGCAGCATTGTGGTGCCCTTCATGTCCTTGTACCATCCAGCAGTGTTCTGCTCCAAGCCGTGGTCATCTTGGTTTGCGTATCTGGAGTGCGAGCGGTATCTCATCTCGTCTTGCGTTGCTGTTTGCCCTCTCAGCGCTGAAGAGGGCTCCTGAGTCCTGCAGCCTGGCTAATGTTTCCAGCAGCATCAGCTGCTGTAATGAAAGATATTAGCTCTGCCCACAAACCTGCTCTTTCCCACAGAGGGAGAACAAACAAACAAACTGGGAAGTTGAAACAGGTGATTTTTTTTTTGTTCTCCCTGCAGTTTCAGGGCAAAATATTTTTTCATTTCCTGAACCAAAGATACGTTGGGCAGCGCTGCGCCTTGTGGAAGAGTTGCAGGGGTTCCCTGCAGCCAATTTAATTGCAGGTGAATGAATACTGTTTGCAAGCCGCTCTGCAGTAACACTCGGGTGAGATGTGATAAGGTATGGCACTGTGAAGCTTGATATTAATTTTTAATACTCTCTGGATAGCCATTGGAGGGATGCCCTCCATAGGATATTAGTCCCTGCCCTTCAAAGCTCCAGCTTTCCTGCTCAGTAAATTGTACAGTAGCAAATATCTGTTTCCAGGGGCTCATAATCACCTTCTGCTCATCCAAAAGTAAGAGGCCAGCACTGTGTGTCTCCTGTCCAGAGGCATGTCTGGTTGCAACTGCTCAGGACAGAAGCTTTTGATTATAGAAAATACAAGTTGTTCCTAGTCCGATAGGAGCGTTTTGAGAAGCTCCTAAGGAAAAGGTACATCAATTTGCAAGAAATGGGAAGATAGTTTTTTTTTTTAGAAGAAAATGCAACAGACTGCTCTGTAGGCTTTTCTGTACCAGCTTTGTTTAAGAACAGAAACATCTTTGTACAACGCTAGAACAGATCAACAAATGCAGTTTCCTACACCTTACAACTCTGCTCACACTGAGAATGATCAGAAATTAGGAAAATTCTTTTGGAGTGACTCCCCCCCCTCCTTCCACAAGCCCTACCGTACTTTCATCGATGTTAGTGAAATCTAACTCTGGTGTGTTAATTTGGTGCATCTTGCTTATTCTTGATAAACATGAAACAAATTGGGACATGTTAACATCCTCTGCAGTCCTGCCTCGGATTGCCTCTTGGCAGATATCCCTGCATCAATTTCTGCAGCACCGGAGGTAGCTGGGCTTGATCTTTCTCTTGCCGTCCTGGGCATCATCCCAGAAACATTAGGTTTGGAAATCTTTCAGCAGAAATGGCTGGTGATTATGCTAGCTGCCTGCCAACGTGTCCCTCACCAGGAAGCGGCAGGAATAATGGCCACACCTTGACAAATGGCCTAACGAGCTGAATTCGCATCCGTTTGGAAACAGGTTATTCACGAGCGCAAAGCAAACCCAACAGCTCTTGTGTTGCCTTTTAGACCCTTCTGGATATTCTGTTCTCTTGCTCTTGGTAGACCAGTTTTGAATAAGCAACTACTTCTGTGTTGATACTGGAGTACCAGTCAGACACTGGTGTTGCAGGAGGAGCTCAAGGGCTGACAGCAGATGGCTTTTGCTCGTTCCCCAGCTGACCCAGCTCTGCTGTGACGTGGCCAGCTCTGCCAGCGCTTCATCTTACACAATGTAAGATATTTAGGCTTTCATATTTAGACCAGGAAATAAATTACTCTTGTGAAAGCATAAGGAAAAAATATCTTGAATGCGAGCAGAGGGGGTGTGGAAATTAGCAGGGCACCACCACCTATAAAACAGTGAAGGGCAACCAAGGATGTTCTTGGTTCCCGCCACTGACCTGTTGGTACCCGCCGCTGATGGGAGCGGGTCGTGGTGGATGTCCCTCTGTCACCAGCTGCAGGATTCCTCTTTTCCTTTCTGTTTTCACAGCCTTCCCCAGGGTGAAGCTGCAGCTGCAAAGGTCGCCAGGCATCAGATGCTGCAAGTCAATGCTGTAATCCTTGGAAGAAAATTGCATCACTTAAGCTAATTACCAAATGGCATTTCTCCTCTGAAAAATTACATACCTGGGCTCTCTAGGAACACCGAGTGCACAGCTTTGAAAGCAAAGTCATTCCTAAGGCTTTCTGAGTGATGCAATTTAGTTAACCTACTTCCTAAAGCACAATTAAGTGTAGCTGAATAATGGCTGTACAGGAATGACCTTCCCCCCCCCCCCCCCAAAAAAAAATCTGGTCCTAGTGCATTTGGTACTTCTCTGAGGAGGTTTGCACAGCAGCTAGCATGCAGTCGGTGCTCAAAGAGTTACCAGCTCGTTCCCTGGGAGGGTGAGCTCCTCTCTGCTCTTGACTTCATCTTGGCTGCAGAAGGGTGAGCATGTGTGAGCTGCTGGCCGAAGCGCCCTCCCTTCGATTTATCAGCTTCATGGAAAACGATGGAATGAAAAACTCTGGGACGTAGTTTGAAGACGTGGGGAAGCTGAGGTGTTTGGAAGCACTGCCTGGTCCGAAGGTCAGAGGGGGTGACAGGCAGAGCAGCTTCTAGGGTTTGTGGGTTGTGTTTCTTTTGCCACTTTCTCCTGTAAGAGGATGGGTGAAGGGGTCGTTCCCCTTTCCTCTGTTCCCAGTGGTTCATATCTTACTCTGGATAAATTCCCACTGGATGTTAACAGCAGTGGTACAACCCAGCAAAGGTTTGGTCTTGTTTCTGAGTACTTTCAGGATATTTTAAAGCTAGATGCAGAAATTCTTGATTTATCACGGTGACACTTCCTGTTAGAACATCCTTTAGTAACAAAAATAAAACAAGTGAACAAGTTTGGAAGTGTTGTAGTCAAAAACACGACCTCAGCTCTTATTTTTCAGGCCAGTAGTTTGTGTCTGAGTGTCTAGTGTGAATCCCAAAGGCGGGTTTTCATGTAGCTTTGTGCCATCAAAAAAGTACTGAAAGAGCAAAACCTGAATTGGCTAAAATCGCACTCTGCAGATTCTCAGAGCTTTTTGCATCAGATCTGCTGGCAGGGTCGGGTAAGATATTGTTGCTGCATCAGTATTAAGAAGAGCTTGCTTGTTTTCCAGGTCGAGCAGAAATATTCTTGCTTTGCATTTTTAATGAAAAAAATATACTTCTGGCCTTTTGTGTTTGCAGAGGGTAGCTTACACATGTGAAGCCCAAAGCTCAAAAACTCAAAGGCGAATAAAGCACCAATATTTACAGCAGCTTAGCGTAACTTTTTTTTAATTGAGTTTCATGACATTTGGTGGTTTGGTTTATGGATTTAGGATGATAATATACTGGTTTTTGAAGTAGTTGCTACCACTGTATCAGATTTCGTAAGTTGATCGTAAATGGTATAAACTGCCATATGAAAAGCATTATTTTAAAAAAATACAGAATTCTATTTTATGGATCCTGTTTTGAGAGTTTTCCTCCCATCTCATAAATTACTTCGAAATTATTTAAGGAAAGAAGAAATAGAAAGTAAAATTGCAACCTTTGATGTTAGTTTTTCTCTATTTTTATCTTTCTCCTCACTTTTCATCTCCTTCCCATTCCAAGTCTTTCATGCAGTGACTGAGGACAGCATTCCTTGTCCTTTGTATAAAACATAATAGATAGTAGGTTTATTTTTAACTATTGCTGTATTATCTAACCAGCTAGATTTACCAGCCTTTACGTGCATTATACTGGCAATGTGCAGTCTCAAGGAAGAAAAAAAGAGAATAAATCTTTCTGTTATTGTCCTTTTGTTAATTTTTAAAATAATCTGTCTTCTCCTGAAGCCGCAGGCTCGGGGCGCTGCGCTGGCCGTCGTGCAGCAGTGCCCTCACCGCAGCTGGATCGCAAGCGGTGGTGGCCGGGGTGGTTGACATCCCCTCAGGTGAAATCATCCCCCCTCGCAGTCCAGAGGCTTGCGTGGGCTTGCATCCTTCTGTGCCAACCCAGATGTCGTGTTACCCTTTCTCCATCGAGACCTGTCTTGCCCTGGCATACTGCTGAGCGGAATCTTCTCCTGACAAGGAGCTCCGAAGCTCAGGGCCCGTTGTGTGAGAGCATTTCTTCTGCTCGTATTTGAATTTGCTGCTTGTCTTCCGATGAACGCCAATGTCCGGTCCTAAAAGTTGCGGACCTACAGTCCCTGTCATGTGCCAGAGGGTTTATGGGGACTGCTGCTCTCCATCCTTCTTCTGGTGGGAGAATCTCCAACGCTTTCTCTGAGAATGAGAAGCTTTCTCCATAGCCTGGCTGGTCTGGTGACTTGTCTACATGCTGTTGCTTCTCAGTGGAGGAACCTGGGTCTAATATCCCAGCTGTAGGGATGTTTGTGTGTAAATCTAATTCTGTTCTCCAGTGTCTGGTGCACTTGTTAATGGTGAGCTTAATCTGCCCTCAGGTTTACCAAATTTCAGCATTCTTTACGGTCTTTGTTTGGTTTGACTGAATACTGGTATCATTCGCAAGTCTTGCACCCTTGTGCTCATCTCTTGCTCTGTATCAATAATAAAAGTAATACTATGGAGCGCTGTGAAGGTTCTGCTCATTTTATTCCTGAATGCTGCATGTATAAATCCTGATATTCAAGCAGGGAATTCATTTACATGCTATGTATAGCTCAGCTACCCCTCAACTACTGCCATTTTGTCCCTGTTTCAGAATATTATTTACACTTATTAAAAAAGTTGAGCAATATTTGTCGAAGTTAGTTTATTTAAAAAAAGTAAACCATCTGCTTTCAGAAATACATAGGCACTTCAGACAAGTTTCCTTGTCTTTATTCCTCTCTAATTCCTATTAATACTTTAAACAGCTTCAATTAACTTGCTCTTAAAGTATTTGAAGTGTTTTACATGCTCATAACTGAATAAATGACCAGTTCTCTAAGCAAGCTTTTGTTTAAGACAATATCTGCAGCTTGTGCATCTCCTGTAGAAATACCTAGTTTTGGGGTGAGAGTTATTTTTAGGTGATTCTGCGTTTGCACTCCATAGGAAATAGTCCTGATTCTGGTAAAAGATTATAGGATTTTAGGCATGTCTTAAAGAATTTATTTTCCTTGAGCAAAACCTCATTGCATGAAGGTAATTTGGTACCAGCAGCACTCCTGGGTGGGCAACTTTTGATCTATATGGAAATACAAGTGGCAGAGCAATACTATATCCTACCTTAGGAAGCACGTCCCCTGCCGTTCTCTCGTTATTCTGAACGAGGCCGCTCTTGCTTGTTCTCGAGGCGTAAAACCGAAATGCTCAAACCCCGTAATGTTGCTGGCCCCATGGTGTCTGAGCCTGTTCTGAACTTCAGTGCTTCACTTGCGAAAGCTGAGGCAGGGGTTTGGCTCACGTGGGAAACACGTGGTGGCGTTGCTGTCCGGTCCATTGTTGCTCATCTGAACTTCACGTACGTGCATGTGAAACACAAGGGATGGAGAATGTCACCGTCTTTTTACTGTGCAAGAGGGAGCAGGGAATAAAATAATCCTCAAAACTCAAATGAGCAAGAGAAACCCAAAGGTTCTGTTCTCATTGAAAGTCACGTTCTCGCTAACAGTAATGCTGATTTTGCCGTTAACTTCACCAGGAACAGGCTGAGGCAGATGCTGAGAGCATTTAAAATTCTCTTCTGTATATTTAAAATAATACTAAGAAAGATCTTGGCCTCACAAAAAAAGTCTATGTGGTTTTGGTCTTAGGATTTCAGATTTACTTTGAAAATTCTTCTAAGTCTCACAGCAGCTGAGGTATCTTCTTGCTTTCTAAGAGATGCATGACAACATTGGGACAGTCTGGCACGTCCTACCTGTTTTCTTACCACCAAGAAGAGGTAGAAAGTGCTCTGTATAGCTAGGCTTGTCTCTCAAATATGAAAGTCTTGCTGGTTTTGTGCACAGAGTGGGATTATTGCTCTTGAAGTTCTGGAGAGGATTTTTCAAACATAATCGAAAGATGTAGCTAAAAACAATCATCTTCTATGCTACTTTGTTTGGGTGCTGGCTTGGTGTGGTTTTGCATCTTGATGTGATGAGCAGGAAAACCTGGCTGGCTGAGCCATGGATCCTCCTTGTGGCTCATCCCTCTGGAGGCAGCGTGCACCTCTTGGAGCCCTGGCTTGGGCTGAGGAAGGCTTTCAGGCAGCCCATCATGCGTCCAGTACTTCTGTGGTCTCACTGCTTTTGCCCTGGGAGAGAGCAACGTGACCTTATTCCAGTCATTTCACCTGTTTATTTTTGTTCTCTTGCCTTGGATGAAAATTGCCAGTCAGGGCAAACGCCGTCTTCAAGACCCTGTTTCAGCTACGCAGTGAGGGTGGCTGCCTGTTGGGCATCACTGTAATGATTGCGCTTTTTTCCCCCCCTTTTAAAATGTTTTATTGTTAAATCTGCAATGAAAGGTCCTTGAGGCTATAACTTCCTATTCTACTAGGAACCCAGAGAGTGTAGTGTCCAGTTTTTCCAAGTTAGTACTTAGCCAGGTGCCTGAATTTTAGGGGAATATATTTAAATAGTCTACCTCTTTTTCCTCTCCTGAAATGTCCCAAGCTGTCAGCCCCTCTCTTCCCTTCTTTCCGTGGGAAAGGCAGGAGGCAACCCGATGAAGCCAGCAGTGACTGATGGGGCATTTTCCATTGAACACCAGTGCTGCTGTGGTGGTTATTGATCTGGAACGTGGGCAGCAGCATGATCGCTTCGAAATCGTGACGGAAAACGTCCACTTGCAAAGGAAGAGAGGCAAAAGCTGGCTGGAAATACTGGTGGGGTTTTGGCTCAGCAGAGAGCCAAGGGGTGTACGTGTGTGTGTAAGCCCCTCCTTTTTTTTTGTGTATGTGTTTCTGCAGTGTATTACACTTATGTCAAACTCCTCATCCTGCTGGTCTCCTAAAAATGGGATCTGCTTATACGTAAAAATAAAACCACAAACTGAGCAAAATTAGACCAGCGTGTTAAAACGGAAATGTCTGTTCCAGGCAAAATGATTGATCTTAAATTATCCCTTTAAAAACATTGCTGCTAATTGAAAATGATTCTCAGTGGAGGCCTTGGTTACATGCAGTATCACAGGAAGCATGTGGACACAAAAAACGCTAATTTTAAAGTGATTGTGACTTTGGGCAAACTTATCTTTTCATGAAGTCTGAAAGCAAGGTAACATCATCTCTTCCTCAGTACAAAGAGCGCCAGCAAATTAATGTCACTGAAGCAGAGAATTTAATGGCTGTTCTGCAAATTAAAAGCTACTTTCTCCTTAGGTTTATGATTTGAAGTAACGTCCCTGAGTGAAGTGTTGTAATTAAAAGTAAAACAGAGGCCTGAGGATGATAGATGTGACCCATGGCGCTTGCGTGCTGAGAAGTCTGTGTAATTTTTCCCCAGCAGAAGGTAGATGGGAGATTCATCATCAGGACAGCAAACATATTCAAGCAGGGGTGGGGGAAGCAATTATATAGAGACCTGTCACTTTGAGAAGCCTATGAATATTCTTATACAAATTTTAATTTAAAATATTGGTTTAATTGTCTGCTGGGGAACTTGATGTTCATCTCATAAGCAAAGCAACGAGTTCGGTGATGGATGTGCCCCGTCAGACTGGGAGGTGTTCTCTGCGTGAAGATGAAGTGGACTGAGGCACTGAGTGCTACTGGTGCCTGTCACAACCCTAAAAATAACAGCATTAAGTAATTTAGCACCTTACATTTATAACTGAGTATGACTTATCCGTGATCTCTGACAGTGTAAACTGTATTGTACTAGGGGAGCTCGAACCAGTGGGCAAGATTAATGGTCATATAATGCAAAGAGAAGTCTGAAAACACTTTCCTCACACAGAAATTAAGAGGCATTAATTTAGGCATAAATGTTTGAAGACATTGGCTTGCTAGGAGTGATAACATGTATAATAACAGCACTTTTCAAGTTTATTACTGTTTTCAGTATCACAGATGGCTGCAAATTGTAGGGCTCTCTTCTATTGTGTCTTTCCCCTCTGCCAAATTAACAAAAGAATGTTAAAACTTGGCTAGCCTTAATACGGTGCATATGTTAACGATGGAAATTGCTTCATTGTGCTGCTAAATTGATGGAAGCAAGACAAGATGTGGGGAAATGTGTGTGTTTTAGTTGGTACTGGGTATTATTTTGGGATTCAGACTTATGTTCTGCGCATAGTGGGGCTCTCTGGAAGATGAATACATTTGCATTTCATGTTTGCCAGCACATCTCTGTTTTGAGTGCTTTCATGTTTCAGTTGCTACTGGGTGTATTTCGGGACAGAAACTTATGTTCACTATAAACTGGAGCTCTCTAGAAGGTGAATAACTTCGTATTTGGCAGTAGGTTTCTGTTTTGAGTGATTGCATCCCAACTGGCCACGCAGACACACGTTTCTGATCAATGTGTTGCTTTGAATTTTAAAGAGGTGGTTGCCCTGATCTCAGCCTGGCTTCTGGTGACTGGAGAGGCAGACCATGAGCAAGCCCTGGACACAAAGCAGGGCTATAGCATGCAGGAGGTTATAGCTGGCCAAGCCCTGTGGAACTTGTTGCGGATTTTGGGAAGTGTGTAGGTGAGACGAGGGACTGCAGGTAGACGAAGAGCATTATCCCAGCTAGTGGATTTGGATTTTGTGGGGGGATCTTGTCCTCTGAGCTTGTCTCAATGACAGCACTTGTGTGTGGGTCACTGAGGTCATGTTTGGGAGAGCCTGATGTGATCTTTGCTCTTCTGGATGCTCAGCTAATGACCTTGGGGTCTGAGCAGTCACAGTCGCATCTGAAATCTTGAAGTATTCTCCAGTTCTCCCTCCCTGCTCCCCACTCTGGACTGTGTACCCAAAATGAAGGAAAAGCTTTGCTCTCGCTCTCTCTGTGCTTCTGATTCACTCTGTGAAACGGAAATTGCTTCCTTTTCTTCCCCAGACTGGATAATGAAATGCCCTTATGATATGGTGATGAGCACATAGGAGAGACCAGAAAGAAAACTAGTGATGCAGACCGGGGTTTGAAATGTACATGCAAAGATGTTGATTCTGCGATTCCCTCACCAAACAAAGAGGAGAAAGCAAGTTGTATAGAAGAGACTATTTTTTACATCATAAAACAGCTTTTTGTGGAATAGTTTTAACCTTGGACTCCATCCCATGCAATAGGGTGTAGGTGGGGTAGACTTGAATTTTACAGTTAAAAGAAGTACCAGGAATGCATGAGGTGACTGAGTATTTGGGTTAGGCTACTTTAATTCTGGCATTTAATTTGATATTTAATTCTGGCAACTTAAATGCTGACATTTAGTGTGACATTGTTTTTCATGCTCTACGTGTAAGGTCTCAGACCTTTCTGCTTATCCCAGTTTTCCAGTTCCAGGCAGGCAAGAGAGTGATACCTCTGACAGTCCCAATCTACTCTGGACCTCATTGGCAGAGGTCACTGGGCCAAGAAAGCGTTGCACCTGACAGATTTTGGTGGTCAGCATAATTTTATGTCCTTGCTCTTTCAACTGTGCACTCTTAGTAGTTTCTCTCTCAATTTGCAAAGAAGGTGAGAAATTCTTGTATATCCAGATACAGAAAGAACTTTTGTAGGGACTGCTACATGGCATTGAATTCTTCCTTTGTAAAATCAGTAGAATACTGGGTATTTGTGTCTTCTTACGAATAGACCTGCCTCTGCTACTGGAAAATGTTTCCTATACTTACCTGCTCATGGTTTAAGGAAAGCAGACTAATGTGAGAGCATAGCCACTTTGTTCTGCTCTGGTTTAATATCACTTTCATGCAGCTCAAGTTGCTCTTTCTGAAAGTCTTAAATTATGTGTTTAGTGCTTCCTTTCTGTTCATTTTAGGCTCAGTGGGGATAATTGCATTGCCTTTGTCCACAATTTCTTGGCAAGTCGGCAACTGGCCTTTCCTGGAGCTGGTCCTCTTTATTGTTCAACAAAACATAGCTCTGTATTTATTCTGCTTTTGAGCCATTCTGTAAGGCCTTGTCTGGCAAAGAGGGGCTGGAAGACTCCAGGATTTTCTCATCATATTGACTTGCTGATCACATGCCCACGTGTGTACATGCAGGTGCATTGTACAGGTCCAAACAAATGCGTTGGTCTTGGTACAGATTCCCCTTCAAAACCCACCTGGAATGAGAATGTGATGGTCTCCTGAACATGCTGAGTTTTTTTTCTTAGTGTTTATTTTGAGCTGTAGTAATATGGTTTGCCAAATAAAGACCAATGCACTAACCGAAACTTGCTATAAATAGGTTTCGATGACGAAATATTTTCAGGGAGGTATATTAAATTTTCTTGGAAGTTAACAAATCGAGCTAAAAATTAAAGCTTTTTTTTTTTTAATAATAAAGAATTGAACACATAATTTGTGTAGGGCTAGTAAGGGAGAAGAAAGTCACTGGTACTGTATTCATTTCAGCCTGCTTGGAGCACAGCCTAATTTGTACTTTTCCTTGTGAGAAAAATCCAAATGTGTAACCAGAAGCTCTCCTTGACCTCGCACCAGCGCAGCCGTCCGGCTAAGCCTGCTAACGGAGTTCACTTTAGCACAGTAACGTTGCTCTTTGGAGAACGCTCAGGTATGAATTATGGCCGTGAAGAAATCTTTTTTTTCTGACGCAGTTCTTCCACCTGCGGAGCTGCCCTGTGCCATCGCTGAGCCCGCAGCCCGGCGTGGCTCTCCGGGGCCACCTGCGATCCACCCCGGGGCACGGGCACCGCCGAGACCTCGCTGCGAGCAGCCCAGGGAGCTGAGAGAAAAACCCACGGTGTGTTGTGATATAATTTATGCTAGTAAGCAGATTTAAATTATGTAAATTACTGTCTGCACTGAATCTGCCATCTGGAAAAAGTTATGCATACAAAATCTGTTGGGGCAACGCGAGGGACAGAGTATCATTGAAAAGGGAGAAGGGTTGATGGGATAAACCCACCCTGCTCCAGGAAAATTTATTCACCTGCTACAGTCCAGTGGTAAAGCTATTCTGCTGTAATAGCCAGTTTAATTTAGTAGGACTGAAACAATCGTTAAAGCTACTTTGGAGTTTGAAGATTTCCTTGTTATCAGGATCAGATCACATGCAGGTTAGGATGCAAAGAAGGAGCAGGATGGGAAGCTGGTATATCCAGAGCTGCAGGGGTCAGTCAGCAATGTAACGGTGGGTGTAAAGGAGATAGGAGATCTGGCCTGAAAATTTTTGGGTAGAGGATTGGACGGCTGCAGAACCTACGTGTAACATTTCTTGCGGTAAATGAGAATTAGAGGGGTAAAAGGCTACAGCACTTTCTGCCTCTCTGGCATGTTAGCTGTCCCGGTGTCTCTTGGGTCAGAGCAGATATGTCTGGCTACTTCTCTCCCAGAGCAAGAACTCCCATGAGCTGGAGCAGCGTGCATCTCGGAGTTGCACCACCTAGTGACGTATGTTTTGTGGGCAATACATCCCTTTTATGAGCAGGTATTACCTCACCTTCTGCTCCCAAGATGTCCCAAGGTGAGACCTCTGCAGAGCACGTTACAGAAATCAACGTTGACAGGGAGATGAGGGACTTGTAGGACTGCCTAGAAAGGCAGAGGGTTGTTCTTCAGGGGCTCACAAACAGTAAAGCCTCTTGGCTTTTCAACAAACCCACTTACATGTTTCAACTCAGCTACTTCTGTGTGCCTTAAGGAAGCAGCAGGCTCTCCGTGATGTGTCATTCATTACAAGAGCAGCACAGTACGAGTATTAGTAATATTCTATAAAGCAGAGCAGTAATTACAGAATGCTTTGTCAAATTTTATTATCTGTTACTACAAAGTGTGCACTGTTACAGGAACTTATAGAGAAACCTTACTGACTGCACGCCTATTAACTCGGTAGGCATGGCGTTTAATTTAAAAAAATAACAGTTGGAGACTGTCAATGATGCTCCCATAAAAAGTACGCCAGCTTCTGCTGCAATGCAGAAGGGAAACAAATGGTTCCCATTTAGACTTGGCATACTGTAACCCTACGGAGCTGACTTACCATGATAAACTATTGTCATTGAATTGTATTCCCACAAGCCATTACTGTAGCCTATTTAAAAAGCATAACGTGATCTCATGTATTTCTAATTATTGGTGAGATGAAGGGATAAACGCTTCACAGTGCTATTTTTTGCTTACCATTCTCATAACGCCAAGATGCTCAGACTGCCTTGCCTCTTTCCATTACTGTTTATTAAACTGCTCTTTAATGAAATGGGTCAGCAATATTGTGAGACACTGAGCTTTTACCTTGGACTGAAAAGTCTGTATTAATAGCTTTAGCGAGCAGGTTGCTGGACAGTGGAGGAGCAGCAGCTCAGTTTTCTTCGACAATAATGCTGGTTAAATTGAAGATTACAGAGCTCTGAAGAGGAGAGCCTCTGCAGCTTGGTGGTTTTGCAGGCTCGTTTTTCACAGCATACACTCACTTCTTGGAGGATTAGGTTGTGCATTGCTGGGCTAACGGACTGGCAAAGTTGGTCTGTCTTTTGAGACAAGCTATGTGTGGCAAGCTTTGAAGAGAGTGTCGGTAAAGTCTGTTGTGGCAGGGATAATGAGGGAGGAAATATCACTCCCGTGCTGCATGCTGCGAGTCACTCCCACCTTCTCAAAGAGCCTGGGCAAAGCCTAGCTGGTCAGTGGGAGTTGTGCAGGGAAGGACTAAATCTGTGCTTGTGGTGCAGTCCAGTCGGTGCCGTAATTCAAGCTTAGATCCCCCAGTTCATCATCTTTGATCTTTTAAAAAAGAGCAGCAGCAGTGCACTCCGCTGCTAATTAGTTGCCGTGTTCTTACAGGGGGGGTGTTTCCTACTGGATCCTGTTCAAGGGCTGCTCTTCTCCACCAGGGCTGTTTGCTGTGTGCAGCACAGGGCATGCGTTCTGCTCGCCACTTCCTCCGCTGTCATGGTTCTTGCGTTCTTTTTTTCCCCCTGTTGTTTAAAAAAGCCGTCCACCTTTCTTCACAGAGGACATCTGTAGTCTTTGCAGACAGCCCTAGAGGGAGGATGGCTATGCCTGTGCTCGATGCCACTAGGCTCCTGTAGGCAACTTCACCTGGGAGGAACTGCTGCAGCACATCCCCTTTGCAAGGCACATGAGCCCAGCTCAAACCCTCCCCCCCCTCTGCTTTCTGCACTGCCTCCCCCCAGGGCATCAGGTCAGGCTCACCTGGACAGCCCTTACACCTCAGCTGCCAGAAAAATGTGACTGCAAGTAGAAAACGAGGCCAAAATGATGATGGCTGTAAGGAAAATCAGAGACCAGAGCCGTTTCCCTATGGGTGTGGTGGGTCCCATCTTTCTTGAAGTCCCCCCCATTAAGGTTTGGGGGTCTGGGTTCTACCAGAGGTGTCTTTGGTCAGCCAGGGGTTATGTTCTCCAGTGCTGGAATGGATAGGGGAAATTCTGTGTGCTGTGGCAAGTGAGACTAAGCAATCAAAACTGCTCTGTGCCCTTAAAAATCCATTATATGAAACTGCTGTAAATGGGTGGCTCGGTGCTTTGGTGCAGCCCGTTCTTCTAGCTGGGTCAGTCTCTAGGTTCTAGCCAGGCGATGGTCTCAAATGTGCTTTGAATAGATTTTCAAACCTTGTAATATTTAAGTAGAAGGATCTGATGGGATGAGTAGAAAAGCTTGCTCTACCTGTGAGAAGAATCAGGCCCAGAACAAAGCTCCTCCATCTGCACTGTAGACAGGGCTGTCACTCCAGGGTGTCTCACAAAGCCCACGCTGCTGATACTCAGGTTCTGAAAAAGCACAACAACCTAACGTGCGATGGCAAGAAAAGTAATGACTCCGCTACAGATACAATAAGTATTGATTAAATGTATTGTGCTGCTTCTCTGTCTGGTGAAATTAGAAAAGGAAAACATAAGATTTAAATAGAAATCCATTTACTTTCTCAATAGCTTTTACTGCCTCTGTGCTAAATTTAGTGATAATTAAGTTCTCTGTGCTTGTAACAGTGTGCTTCCTCCTCCCAGTAGTTCCTTCCCAGTGGTCATCCCTCTGCAGAAGCCCAAGTGTTTCCCATATCAAGTAGCAAGAGTTCGTGCTGTCCCGTAGTGTGGGCGTTAGTCTGAGTAAATGATCTGAGTAAAACCTTTCTTTTTTTGTTAGAGGGTTTGGGTTTCTTGAGTTGGCAAGAAAACCTCCTTGGAAAGTATCTTCCTTTTTCCCTCTAAACACCCAACAAGAAAACCTTCTAGGTATAGTGTTTATAATAGAGATTCAAATGTTTGTATGGCGCCTCGTATTCCATCATGAAGGGAATAAAGAATCATGCCAATTTGGACAGGAACCTTGACTGATGAGAGCCAGACTTCCTTTGGTATTTTGCTCTTAAAACGGTATTTCAACACTAAGCAAACTTTAGAAAAATACTTCGTTCCAGTTGTTGGCTTTTTTGGTACAGAGGTGGGCAGCTTGGCTGGGCACCTCTTAAGAAACCACAGGTCACCTTGTTAAGGGAGCATCGTAAGAGCACTTTGGCCCTTTGGTTGTTCCTGGCTGCCGAGGGGATGCTGCTGGGCTGGAGGCATCTTCCCCAAGCCCTTCTGCAGCGGGGCAAAGTGCTGGTGAGGTCTCGGCAGAAGTCGCTTGGGTTGGGATGGCAGTGTTTTGGGGTCGCGGTGCTTTTCATTCTGCGTGGGCTTCCTCTGCCTATAAAAATAGACTGCCCAGCAAGGGAGTGCTCAATGAACCAGAGAAAACCCTTGCTTGTGAGGCCCACTTGATACTTCCAGGCTTAAGCCCTAAGCTTAGGGCTTATGTTTTGTGGCAGCTTGTGATGCTTGACAAAAGAGTCTGATGGAAAAACTGTGCTTGAAATTAACCCAGCCTATAGCTCGCTGTCACACCAGAGAGCCCAGCGTGGGGGGTGGAAGGGATGGTTTTCCTTTGAATGGCTGGTACCTACTGATATGCCCAAAATTGCCCCAGCGATGAAACTATCTTTGCAATCTTTCGAATGCTGAGCGTTGGCTGTGAGATTACATAGCATTATTGATCTGACCTTTCCTTCCTGTGGCCAAAGTTTATCCACTTGTAAAGAGTTTTCTGTAGAAGTAGCGATTTGACCTTTACTGCTTGCAGCAATCCATGAAAAATGGAGCAGATGAACACCCAGTGCCAACATTTGCTTTTTTTTTAAACCTGAATCTCCAGATTTTGACAGATATATCCTGTTAATACTGCAGTTTCCAGAGATATAACCATAGCATTAAGGCAGCATCTTCAGCTTAACATTTATATAACATTTCACTATAGCTTCCACCCTCACCCCACCATATGCACATGCACAAACCGAATCTGTAGCTATGTGACTCTTTGTGACCGTTTGACCTTTTCTTCAGCTTTTCAGTCAATGGAGTTCACTCCTGTGACCTTACTGTGGCTTGGCAGTGGTTCTGTGTTATGATAGCAGTATTTCTTACGTTCTTGTATTAAACTTGGCAAAAATGGGACGTTTCACTTGTAGGCTCAGCTGTGAAAGGTCTTTGGTGTAATGGCCTAACTTTAAAAATTGGAGGCACTATGAAAGCACCTTGGAAAGAAGAGATATAATCAGGCAGGTTCTCTCATGTGTGAACCGAAGGGCTCTAGCTTGCATTTTGATGACAGAAAACCTCAAACTTCTGGCGAATTGAGTTTTTGTCCTTGCTGCCGCTTAGGTGGAGGAAAGATGCAGGCATTTAAAAGGAAGGCTTCTTGCTGTGCTCTTTGTGGCATTTCATGCTTGCGAGTTCTGTCATAGTCAGTTTTGCTTTTGGGAACCCAGTGTAGAGGTGGTGATGCCCTTCATGGCAGAGACCTGTGCGGTGATACTGGGCAGTGAGGAAAGGGGTTTTCTTGTCACAAAGCATTTGGGGTTTCTATTACTCAGAGTAATTATGCAGCACTTTTGTTTAGTTTGGAGAAAAGTGTGGATATGGAACTCCACAACAGGATTGCAGTAGTGTTTTCTGATGTAGCTAAGTAAGAGCCAGTGCTGGTGATACTACGCCTGGGGGTTTTCAGTGAGGGAAGAGCGGTGTGGGCTTGGTTTTGTTTGTTGTTATTTGTTTGGTTGTTTTTTTTCTGAAGCAGTCTGAAAACTCAATTTACCCTTATCACAGTGTGCAAGCCACAGCTGTATTGCATCTTGCGCAGCAAATGAAATGACAGTCCCAGCTGCGTAGGCTACCTCAAAGCAAGCCCACATAAATGTCCCCTGGACTATCTGGCTTTGCACACTCTATCAAAGACTTCACTCTCTCTGCCTATTGACCAGTCAGGCTTCTGTTAGAGCACAAATTAATAGGCTCATTAGTGGAAATGGAGGCTACGTGTTCTGCCTGCCTGATTGACTTATGATCCTCAGGTGTCTTTCGGCTGATCCCCATCGTGTAGTGAAAGAGGTGGAAAGTATTTACGAGCATATATTAAACTGGGTGCATGTTTGTTGTCTCTGCCCTGGCCCCTGCTCAGAGAGTACATCCACCATGGTCTTCTGCTTGCTGTCAGGAAAAATATTGCTTGGGGTTGTGGTGCAGCTTGGGATAGGAGGACACGGTGGCCTTGACATCCCCCAACAGCTCCAGCAGGTGCACCGAGGACGATTCTATTCCCAGACCAGCTCCCATGTCATTGCTCAGTATCTTAACAAGACGTATGGGTTAGGTCCAAAACCCTTGAAATGGTGACGAACCTGTGTTAAAATGAATGGGCTGGTTTTGCCTTTCCTGACTGACACTGTCCGGGGCTGCTCAGCATGTGTAGTTCTTTTGTTTGTGAACATTGTGATTTGATTTTGGGTTTTTTCCTTGTTTTCTTATCTGATTTTCTGATGTTAGGGAGATGGGGCCTTAATTTCCTGTCCTGTTGGATGTTGGATCTGTCTTTTGAAGCTTCTTAAGAATGTATGTTTTCAGGAAACTGGGAGTATGAAAAGGCCCTTTCTGCACGCTTAATCTGCACCAATGCAGTCACAAATCTGAAACGAGGAGGGCAGAATTAACAAACCAAATCAAGCCGATACTCTATAATGAGGTCATTATAGACTGACCGCATCTGACTGAATTAGCTGAAGATACCGTAGTTCATGAAGTCACCTTCAGAATTCACAGGAGGACAATGCAGCGGACCGAGGCAGGATGCTGCAGAAAGCCAGCAGTTCCACAGGACAGGCTTTTGGCTCTTTTATTGTACAATCAAATTTCCCTAGTATGTCTCGGGTAGGATTTGTTGCTGTTCGGTTCTTGGCCGAGCAGCAGCAAGTGCGGTTTTATCTCTTGGGAAAAGCTGTAACCTGTTTAAAAACTTCTAGTAGTTATAGTGTTGTCAGACTGGGGACTCCCACAAAGTCGGAGTGGGTTTTTTCTTTTCATTACTGTCTACTGGCATCTCACATAGGTGAGTGGCCTCATGGCAGGTTTCACTTACACAGTCCTGTAGAAGTGCGAGTGGTGAGGCTGGGAGTTGTGTGTCTGCTTGGGTAGAAAAGCTTTGAGGAGGAGCTTTTCGGGATGGAGAAGCCGCAGAAATTACGAGCCACAAAAACTTTGAGATGTTGAACAAGCTTTCCTATCAGCTCAGCGCAGCTAAAGCTGTTCCAAGCTGAGGAGCAGGGTTAGGGGAACCTAGAGGCTTTTGAAGAAAAGATCCATTTTAGTCTGCCTCCAACACTTGTGATTAACTTATCCTGACTCTGGTTCTTTAGAGCGGCAAGTCTGCCAAATCAAAACAAAATTGCTCTGGAGATGATCCAATTTCCACTGCCCATTAAACATCAACACGCCTGTATTTTCTTATTACTTGAAAGCACATAAACAATTAAAGGTTGATGCGAACATTTAATGCATGTGGCTAAGGCTTAGGGATCTGCAGCCTGGAGAGGAATCTGCTTTGCCCTAGTGCTGTGACTGGTGTGACTTTCAAAGAGGTGTTCTGGGGCTCCTTCAAACCTTGTCGATCCACAGTAAGTCTACCCTGTCATCTCAAAGTCTCTCTGAATCCTGCCCTGACAAGAAAACAAAGCATCGATGGAAAAGCCTGCAAGGAGGGAGGAAGCCCTGCAGCACAGCAGGGTGTGTGGTGGCTGGGGGTGTCTGAAGCTGCTTGACCCCCACGCTGTCTCAGGGCTTCTGAGAAAGAATTCGCTGTCTTATCAGCCCTAGTGAGTCTGTCTTCGCTTCTTTTTTTAGACTAGAAGCTCTGAGGTGAAACGGAAAAAAAGTCTTAGCACAATGTGCAACAGAAAGCCAAGTGATTTTTTTTTTCTTCTTCTTTTCTTTTTTCATCAAGCAAAGCAAAACCAACAACCCCCCTGTGGCTCTGTCTGATTGACATTGTCTAAACCCATAAATATCTACAGCTCCATCACCTGCAGCTCTTTTCAGTAGGTGCTTCTCAGGCCCCAAGCTGCATTTCAGCACTGCAGGAGTGCTAAGCCTTACACTAGCTAAACTGGGGCTTACAGACTTGCTTTGTCCTGGAGGGATTTTTTTCCCTTCCCTCCTGTTGCTCTCACCTCAAATGAGATCTGGAATTACTTAAAGACCACAGAAGAAACAACTATTATTTTTTTTTCCCCTGCTCCTGGTACTGCTAAGCATGCTGATTTTATGCAAGGTGTGTTGCAATTTTCACTTGGATTTTCTTGGTTCTAAGCACCTATATAGCTAGAAAAATACTTGCAGTACGAACAGTAGTCTTTCTTGAGCCACTTACCTCTCTTGATGTTATTTCCAAATGTGTGTGTTGACAAATAAATGGTAAATTGTCTGTTTTAATAAGTAAAACGCCCTGTTGTAGCATCCTGCAGTTTGTTATGGCACGAACACATGCGTAAGTATCAATAGCATACCATGACAGTGACTTAGCAATGAAGGGCCTTTGATTATTTAAACCTTGATACCCTTGTCCAGGGTGACACGTGGGAATGCACAAAAGAGATCTGTAGGTAAAAAAAAAATTAAAATCTAGATGTTTCCCTGTGGCCTATGAATTTGTTTCTCCGGGCCCAAAGGATGACTGCACCTGCAGCCCCTTTTGGGTGTGATTTATCCTCCAACGTGACCACGCAGCTGAGCCTTTGGTCCGTGCCTAACCCCAGCCTGTCCCCGCCGTGCCCAAGGTCCTTCTCTTGGTACCTCCCTCTGCCCTGGGTCTCCTGCAGACCCGTGGTGCCTCTTGCTGGTCCCTCTCCAGCCGAGCCATGCAGAGATCTCTGCAGTCGTGTGGTCCCAGGGAGGTTGAGCTCTGTTTCTCTGCAGCTATTTAGAGTATTACAATATTATTCCTGCACTTTTCTCAGTCACCGCTGTAGTAAAGCAGGGTATAAGAACATGAAACAGAATCGGTTTTGGTCTAATAAATGAGGATAAAAGATCGAGATCAAAATGAAGAATCGCACTGCAAGATACCAAATACTTCTGACGGTGCTTCAACTTCTGCCTCAAGCAAGCTGCAAGATTAAGGTCTAAATTTGTTTTTAAATATTTGTTCCTATTTTCTTTCTTTCAAGGCTAATCTGTAGGTGCAAACTTGTTTCCTGATGGTAGAACCATAGGAGAAATGCAAATTTAAGTTTCTAGAGCAGTTTATTGCAACATGAAAAAGAATAATTCATGTGCAGGTGGGGGGAAAAAAAAGATAACTCGGACCTGAACAAAGAATTTTTGGTAAGCTTTTTGACTTGTATGTATAGATGTGTGTGCATTTATGGGGATATGCGTAGTACGTACATGCCCAGATGAAATGTAAGTGTTGCACTTGGACATAAAATCCAAGAACTGGAAGACAATTACAGGATGTTTCTTATCAGACCTTTTCCCTCTCTAAGGGGAGAAAAATAACCTCGCAGTACTGTGTGATAATACCAGTAGGAATTTTACTGTGATAGTGGATCAACCAGACTGATACAGAGCTGGTGACAAATGACAGGCTGCATTTTCCCATCATGCTTAAACTGGTCTGGAATGTTGACTTACGACTCTGGGATCTAGCGTGTAGTCTTTCTTTCCGTTTGCTTTGCATAGCTCTCATCTTCTGACCGTACAGAATTTCCGTTTCCATAAGCAAAATCAAATTCACTCCACTCTTAAACAGGGAAGGTTGTGGGAGGTATTTTGCTTTTGGTTTTTTTGCCAGGCTTGAAGTGGAATATAGGAAACTGGCATATGTTTACTATTTAAGGTCTGGATGATTAAGAAATACTTTTTGCCAGGTGTTTGAAGTCTACATTTCTGTTTAGTATTAAAACATCTCGCTTAAACAGATGCTGAGTGGAACAGATACCTCTGCTCAGGTCGATGAATAATGAAGCAAGATATCCTTTCTCCCTTTGGAGTTCCAAATTAGAATAAGCTTGATTATCTAGTTGTAAACCTGCCACTAGAAAGTATCAGTGTATGTGGCACTAGGTGACAACCTAGATACTCTTCTCTCCTTTAAACCACATTCATAAAAATGTATATGTCTTACTAGTGTCTAACTTCTCTGCAAGGCTGTCCTGAGAAATGGACTCTTATTTCCAGATTAGGTCAATGGCTATACCTAATTACCACTTTGAAGTTTCATCTTTGGATGGTGCAGTGGCAGTAAGCTTTGAAAATTAAGTTGCTGTTATTTGAAGATTTATTTACTGCCAAATCACCGGTCAATGTGCTGCCTACTTTATCGGAAATTTTTTCATCCCTCCATGACTTTCTGAAAAAAAGGGTGACTAGGCCAGGGATGAAGTCTCCTGAGGGTGTCATGTTATTTGGGTTAGTGAAGGTGGCTGGTTGTGAAGAGCAGCCAAACGAGCCTGTGACCAGGCAGTGCATTTGCCGATGAAGTTTGCTATGGAGAATGTAAATTGATGCATATATGGGGGAAAATCTGTACTTCACATAAAATGATGGGCTCTGAGCTGATCATTACCACTAGGGAATGAGGCATTAGCACTGTAATAGATATCTTGATGAAAATGTCAACTCAATGCTTGGGAGGAGTAAGAAAAGGATATACAATCCTAATCATTATCAGGAAAATAACAGAGAAGCATGTCATGACATTATCCTGATGTGGCTGTGTGTGGTGGTGCCCCTGCATCCCAACAGGACTGAGCAGAGCTGGAAACGCTCTGAAGGAAGACAGCAAACAAAATCAGTTGTAGAGGAGCATCTGTACGTAGAAGAATAAGCAAGGGCTCTTCAGTCTGCAGAAGAAAGAACGGAGGCTGGGCATGGGTTTATAATCGCGATTGCAATGGAAAGGGTGAGCAGAATCAGTCGTTCACTGCCTCTTCCACTAACAGATCCTGTGTCTCTTCCTTCAGTGTGTACTTACCCCAGTGATTACAAGGGGTAACTGCCTGTCTTCTGTTCTGAAATCTGTTAGTTGCTTGGGGATCTCACTTAGGGAAAAGAAACGGGTAAGAGTCAGAATAAAGTTATTAAACCATAATGTGTGCAGCTAGAATTATGTCTAAAATGTGAAGGTGAGTATGCTAATCTTCCTCTAAATTAATAAAGAATAGTTTTCAACCAAAGGTATTATATGCATGCCAATCACTTTTTTTAAGGACCATTTTACAGAAATTAAAAAAATGGAGGCAGTCCATTCCATAGCCAGAACAAGACTCTTTCTCTAGGCAGGGAGTAAGGTTCAGATTTTTAGAGGTGAGACACTTCGGGTCCATGTGAAAGTGTAAATAAGGGAAATCGCTCCACAGAGCATTCTAAGAACAAGAATGAGCTTTTCCTGTTGGCAATTATAACTGTAAATATAAAGAATGAAATTGTTTAGATGACTTGTTCAGTGTCAGTTTGCTCAGCACTAAGACTTTTAACAGGGAAGTGTAGATAAGGCAGCTCTGGTAATCCAAATGATAAATTATTAAAATTCCCATTAAAAACGTGGAGCTAATATTTGGGGAAACTCCATTAGCAAAACCTCCTTCATTGCAGTGATGCTGCCTCGGGCATATGTTAAGTAAAGTCAAGTCAACCAAAGTCTTGAGGCCAAGGTCCTGCAAGTTCACAAGCCGTGGTACAGTTGCTTAGCTGTCACCTCTGATGGCAATCGTTCTCAATTAGTGAATTTAACTGTGGGGAGGTATGCAGCCACTTGTGAATATTTTTATTCAATTCCCCCTGAAGGGCAGACGCTCCTCCAGCGGAAGCCTAAAGGCAGAAGCTGGGTGAGTAGCTGGGCTGACTTCTGGGAAAGGCAGCAATGCCCAGAAAAGAGCTGAACTGTGCTCAGTTGTTGCTGTGGACACGTAGAGGATGTGGACCTGTGCAGGAGCTGCTGGGTCGATGGAAACCTTTTCTTTTTAACAGACCAGCTTGTATGAAAACCCAGACATTGCTGTTGTGCATCATGTGTGTCTGAATGAGAACACATCCCATAAGGTTGTTTTATCAACCTCATAAATATTCTCCATGACAACCCAGTTTCTAGAGTTACAAGAAACTGTGAATTCATTTTGAGAATTAGTGTTGGTTATAATAATTTGAGTTTGGGGCTTAAATGTTTGAATAATGTTTACAGAACTATGATGCTAAAGTGATTTGTTGCTTGTTCTCACAAAGTATGACTTATGCCACCTATCAGAAGTGAAGGGTTTCTGCTAGCATTGCCCAAGTGTCACTTCTAGCAGGGGGAAGTGCTAGTGTAATGAATAGAAATTTTGCTTGCAAAGATCTGATCCAAGAACCACAAAGCAAATAACTTGGGGATTTTTTTTCCCATAGTGTTAAAGAGAACAGAGCTTGATAACTAATTTCTCTAAAGGTGAAGTTCTAGTAAAAAGTTAACTGCGTTCGGGATCTCGTCCATATGAAAACAGTCTTTCCCCATTAGTTTTCATTAAGCTATTGTTGTATTCACACAGGTCCACAGTGAAAGCAAGCCATGTGCAGCCAAAATGATGCTTGAACCTATTCAAATCCATTTTTTTTTTTCACTTTGCAATGACGGCTGCAAGAGTTCATAAATTACGTCTGTCTTCTGAATGCATCTGCTTCCTGGTGGAGAAATCCAAATTAGCACCAAACTTAATTTATACGAAGATATTTCTAGTTAGATGGAAGTTCACCTTCCTCATTATGATGCAAAAAAAGAAAGGGGGAGGAAAAATTATTTTCAGATCTGCTCTGAAGATCTTTGCAGTGTCCTGGCCATAAATGGTCTTGGGTTTGTTTTTGTTGTATGTGGGAAATTCTTTTCTCCATTGAAAATGTTTTGGAACCTAATTAGTTTCAAAGAGGGCAGAGATGAGCTGCATCTAAAAGTGCTGCTAGTTTCCAGCTGGAAGGATGCTTGTGGGCTCTTAGGCTCATGGCCAAATTGCCCTGACTTTGCTGGATACGCAAGTCCATCAGTGTTTGGCTGAGGGGTTTGGGTGTTGTAAGGATGTGGGGTGGACTGGTACGCAGGTGCTCCAATGTAGACAATGGGATATTTTTTTAGGAAACATCACTGAAATAATGAAAACCACTCTGCTCCTCCGAGAGCTTGTGTATAGATAACTATCCTGGTGCAAAACCTTCTGTGACCAGCACAGTGGCCGTGGAAGGACAAGCACGCTTGGGTGGAAGTGCTGATGGTGTAATTACAGCAGGAGAGGGGCAGAGATTTGCAGTATTTGCAAGGATCTGCACAGTTCACTGCTCCAGGAGGACAGCACGGTGCTGCAGAGAAGGATCCCGTTACTGTGTAGTTGATGTAAACCCCAGTTCCTCTGGTACAACTGCTTTTTTCATCCCACCAGGTTTAAGGACCTTGAAGAGGTGCGTTTCCACTAAAAGGAGCCAATTGCTCAGCATTTGCTTTTCATATATAATTTTAAATACATAGTATTTCTACATATATATGTACTATCTACAGAATTGGGCTTGGAAGAGTGGTGGGGTTGGGTTTTTTTCTTTTCCTCTCTCTTTTCACTATATTAAAGGTTCAGAGGAGAATTCACAATTTGTCATAAAAAGCATAACGTGAAATTCAGGATTTACTTCTGGGCAGAGCCCTCCCAGCCTCTTGGGAGAGCATGCGTGAGCAGCCCTAGTTTTTAACACAACAAGAAGGGCCCTGGAGTCCCATGAACAGAAGTAACTTAATCACCTTGACTCTCTATGTAAAGTGAAGCATAAATCATTGGTTTGAACTCACGCTTGGGTGTTGTTTCTGATGATAACTTAAATCTGCTCTATTTTTGTAAGGTGTAGGTCAAGGGAGGAAACTTGTTTTTAATGAATCACTTAATAAAAATGGGCTGCTTCTTCTCACCAGGAAGAAAAATTTAATTTGGAATTGCAGCGTGTTTTGCAGGGCTATTTATATTAATACTTGCTATGCAGCAAAACTAACTGGGATAAACGAACAAAATTAGAATGTCACATTTTCTCATAAGTATTCTTAATGCGAGGGGCAATTCTTTCACCCTTGGCTCTGGTAAACCTCCTCCAAAGATGCATGCAGCACGGAGCCATCTCCCCCCCAAGTACCTTCAGGTGGCAGAAGCTATTGAAATGACTTCAGCAGTCTTCACTGGTCTTCATGTCCCCAAATCCAGCCTAGCTAATGCAGCCAGAGGAAGGAACATGCTGTATTTCTTCTTTTGAAAAGCAGCAGCAAGATTGTTTACCTTGAGGATCCACCTACAGTAACTGGATTAAGATGGAACTTGTACAGATGTCAGGGCCAATTCCTAGAAATAATGGAATTAAAGGCTCAGAAAAATGTTTTTAATCAATAATCTTATATGTCATGTTCAAATTAAATGCTAGAAATGCTTTTTGATGTAACTTTCTCTGTTGTGTTTTGGGCTTTGGGATTTTCTCTTCTTTGTTTTCATCCTAGTTCCTTAGGAGAAGCCATCTTGCAAAGAGCTGTGAATATTTGGGTAGAGAGAGCCTGGCATTCTAAACATATTAGGGTTTCCATTTGCTATTTTTTCTTTTTAATTTGCTGGTATCATTAATTGATCTGCAGCCCTCTGTGGCAGTTATACAGCCTACAGCACTGATTTCTTACACCCAAACTAATTAGGAATGTGTGTGTGAATGGTTTGAATTCCTTCTATAACCTAACATGACCTTTTAGCTACCAGGATTGCATCGTGTTCATGGTTACTCACTTTCCTTGGCAGAGTATAGGGGTTTTTTTTACATTTTCTGTGCTTGACTCTTACTGTGTTTAAAAACTCGCTATGTAGCAGATAGAAAAGCTGAAGACTGACCACGAAGGATGTGTTCCTCAGCATCCAAAAGTGTTTTCAAGCAGATGCGTTGTTTCTTCATGCTCCTCCTTTGTGCTGAGTGGAGCGGTTGGGTTGGCAACCGCCGCTGGGTTCAATGAAGGAAAGCTCTGTGGGTTGGGTGGGAAGTGTCTGAGCGACAGAGGAGGTGGTGACTAAACATGATGAACCTCAGCACCCACAAAATGGGCTGTCGCCAGTTGATGTCTAGCCAAATAACCTAGGACAGGGTGAATATATTGTAACTTACTGTGGAAAAATTCCTTGGGGAGAGCATGTTTGGCTTTTTCCTCTGGGATCTGGGGTTGGCAGCAAGTGCAGGTCAATGAGCTGAATGCACCTGGTTGGTAACACAAGCCATGGTGGTGGGGGGGGATGTGGATGGAAGAGAGTGAGCAACCCAAGCCCTTTGTCACAGTGATGCCTGAACCTGAGCCCGAGCAGGGCCAGGCCCATAGCTAGCTGCAAAACATCAGTCCTACTGCTCTTGCGTACAGAGTAGACCCAGTCCTCACTTTCTAAGGAGAGAGATCTTAAAGGAAAAAAAAAAAAAAACAAACAACACTTTAAAAAACATAATGGATAAGTGCTTCTGAATACACAAATACCATTGATGTGCATTGCCTAGGAAACCCACAGCAGTTTATCCAGCAGGTTCTCATTACTAAGTGCTGCGGTGGCACTTAGTGCTTAGTCTTTTTCCTCTATGTAGTTAAATCCGTCAATGGATATTAAAATGGAGGTGACCTCCATCTTTGAAACCTAGCATCAAAGGGGAGTGACTGTGTCTTCATTTGGAGGTGGAACTCCCACTGGCTGGATCTTCCTTGGGGCAGTGGAGGTGGTTACGGGTGCTGGTGAGCGCTGGAGAGCCACAGCTGAATTCCGGGAAGGGTCATGGAAACAATTGTTGACTTCATCTGCAACTAAAGACCCAACAGCCTATTTTCAAAGCGTTGTTGAAAAAATATCTAAAGGCATATCTGCAATTTAAAAATCCAGCACATGCCACAATGTCTCAGCAACAGATTTGGGCAGTGGAGTCATATTTCTATAGACATTGCATAAAAGTAGCCATAGCAATGCTAATTTGTGTGTTGTCTAGGGAGCAAACACGGATTGTCAGAACAAGACTAATCTCCCTCTGTGTTTTTTCTAATAAAAAGGAAGAATACTAAATAATTAACATAAACAAATGAAAACTAATTTGCCAGTTTTTAATTTTTACCCAATTGTATGATCCATGGTAATGAATAATTTAAAAGTCAGAAACGAATATAAAATTAAAATATTTCTCTGTGGTCTGCTGTAGATGTTATCTGAACATCCTAGCTGACTGTTCGTTTATATATATATATATATTTTTAAAAAAAAGCTAAAAAATAACCCCAGAGAAAACAGCATTCAGCATGAACCAGGCTGTAATAAAAAGAGCTGCAGACTCCAGAGGTTTTAGCATTTCCTTATAGACCTGGGATCATTTGTCTGAGGCTGTTTTTGAATTATTCATATAAACTGTAGCTCTTTGCTTTGAGAGATTGAACGCGACCAGCTTCTATCGTATGGTTTCACATGCTGCTTTTTTGTTTGCATTTAAGTTTTTTATAGGGTGCCCTTTACTCAAGGGCTCTGCTGGATGCTGCAGGGTTCTATCAGGCACACATTAAACATTAAGAACCTGTATTGTGGTTAATACTGAGGGTTTCACACAGCAAATAAGGCAGCTGGTGGGAGGGTGAGCCAAGGAAACAAGGGAATGTAATAACTGAAGAGCTAATAAACCTTGGAAATAATGCCGTGGTTCTGCTTTGACTTTGGAGTGCTACCACCAAGGAAAAAATATTTATTATTTTAGCTCCAAATCGACGTGCTGATTTTAAGAATCTTTGGTGTCCCAATGCCCCAGACTGACGTAAGGCTGCAGGATGTTAGATTGACACCCGAGCCTCTATATCAGCATTTTAGTTTGGATCAGGAGTGTGTCTTCGAAACAAGTTTCCCAACTGCTCCCCCTTACAGTACTTGGACTCGGAACATCTCACGCTGCACAAAGTGCATTTGTTGTAGCCAGAGCTAAGCTGAGGGTCGCTGATGGATGTTTGCCCATAGGACCGGGTGGTTGATATCCATAATTGCTTATCAGACCCCTGGGTTGGCCGTGCAGATCTGCTCCTGTTCCATCCTGCTCCTTGTCAACATAGACCTTGCCATGGGTCCCACCAGGGCATCGCGCTGCCCCTTCAACCTCCCCACAAGCAACTTGGGATGCTACAAGGTAGTGCAGCAGCTTAACTTTCCTACCCTTGTCCATGGCTAATTCAGTCTGAAGATGGCAAAGAGGGAAGGGAACGCCTTCCTGCCTTCCTGGAGCTCCTTAGATCCTGAAATACAGGTGTCGAGCGTTCTCTTTATAATTAGAGGGTTATATTTTTGGTGTAGCTGTCTGGGCTAGATGACTACACGGGGTTTTAAATTTTGCTTCTAAGCCACATCTTAGTTGGAGGACTTTCTTCTAGTTTTTCTAGATAAGACTGAAAATGTCAGTGTCCGAATATCTTGCTAGAAATATTCTGTGGAAAACAAGGCAGCTCTATGGGACCTTATTTTTGAGGAGGGAAAGAATTTCCTTTGGCTATCTTTATTTTCTTCTCAGTAGCTCACGGGCAGAATTTTCCAAATATTACTTTAACTTCCTTTTAACCATCAAATAGCACCATCCTTATGTAAAGCATTATGACTTTGTTGTCATGAGACCAGAAGCATTCAAGACTGGCAACCAGCTTGAGCTACTCCTCTGCGCTTCATTTCCCTAGTGTCAGGCATATAGAAAACTGTCCTGTTTCTCAATAGCTCTGCCAGTTGTTGAGATGAGAATGAAGATCTAAACCAAGGAATAATAACAAAGAGTGGAGAGTTATTGAAGAGACTGCAGAAGATTAACTGGAAAAGAGTAAACTCTTGCCTATGGTTTAATTGATTTGCGTGGTTTACAGCCAAAGATTCAACATGATTCATCCTGCAGATAAAGAATGCATTTGGGACAAATTCGCTATGGTCCAGGCTAATTAGTACTTTGTCTACACTACAGCAACAGACCTCCAGAATCTGGACTTCAGCAAACAGCCCAGCAGCTGCAGCCAAGCTCCAATAGGGATGTTCTTGGCTCAGTACTTCGGAGTGATATTAGAGGACATGAGAGAGCCTTGCTGTGTATCCTCATAGTTACTGTGATGTGGAGATGCTACATCAAAGGCTACTTCTTATGGTGAAGGCTGAAGCTTGTAACGCTAAGGAAGACTTCTAGCACATGCTGAAGTTCATCCTAACCCTGGACAGCAAATTCACATGTTTTTCCAAGTCCTATTTAATGGGAAAAAAAAAAAAAAAATCTCAGCTGATGTTCGAGTCCCAGCTGGAGCAGAAGGGGTTTTTTTGAACTGGGACTTTTGTGGCAGTTAGGTGTTCAAATCCAAACTGGGTAAGATAAACTTGCCTTGATAGCCCTCCCAGCATACCCTCCTCTGGGGCTTGCCCAGGGCATGGTTCTTAGGTATCTTTCCAAGAACCATTGACGGTGCTGGGAGCTCTTTTTTGCAATTGGTTTTGTATTTGACGTGTCAAGGCTGATGAAAAATGTCCCCAGCCCCTCAGTCCAGCTGTCTGGATCAGAAGCTCATTCTCCCTCCAGCCCTGTGGTCCCAAGCCAGGCTGCTCCCCACCTGTAAGCTGGAGCACTGCTGGTGAACAACCCTCTGAAGGTACCTGGAGACCTGAGAACTCAATCTCTCACACACATCTCCGAGCCCCTAAAGAGACTGTTCTCTGGGGACTTGCAGCTTGTTATCCTGCATTTTATATGAGGGGGTTTTGAAGCATGATAAAGGCAGCAAGTCCAGCCTTCGCTCAGCAGATCACATTCTGGTCGAAGCTGGGCCATGTGGCTGATTTGTAATGGAAAAAAAAAAGCTGACTTGTAATGGACAGGAAAATATATATGAATTCTTTTCTGAATCTCAAATGCTTACTGGTCACCAGGTATTAGACCCAAACACAGCAAATCACTGAACGTGGCTGAAGTAACGTGAACTGCTAACACTTATGCTAACATTATAAATCAAAGATGTTGAAAGTGCTTGTTAGAAACGCAGTAATAGCACTAATAACCAGCTTTTAAACAGCTTGTAAAGGCTGGTATAGTAGCAGTCTTTAAACAGTAATGTCCAGTTACAAAAGTTATAAGGAAACAATTTTCCTTGTGGTCTGGAAACGTGCTTTTTCTGAGGCTTTTCAAAGAATAGTAGGCCTGTTCAGAAAAACATCTGTGCGTGGTTGCAAGCGCTCGAGTATTTTATCATTATGTGTTCAACTGCAGGGAAATCTTTTGAGTAAGAAAGACCCTGCTAATGCTATCTCCTTCTTGATAACCTCCGGTTGTGAGAAGCATACCAAAACCTTTGCTGGGCAAGAGGAGGAGAAGAGAGCTCTTCTAACCTGCAAATGAGTTTCATTGGGTTTTCCCTGCTGATGGGTATCAGGTTGGAAGCATAACTTCTGGAAAAGCACTTGCAGTCTGCGTAGCAGCCAGCTATCTCGTTGCTGCTAATCAGATTTGTAAAGTGCCATCCTGATGTTTATCTGCTCCAGGTGAAAAGCATCGCTGCAGCATAGGGGATGCCGTTGCTAAGCAACTGCCTTCAATTAAAACATCTTCTTAGATATCTGCAGCGTATGAGAAATTAGATTTAACTCCTCAGGAGCTCAAACAAGAGCAACCTCTGAACCTAGCAGGTACTGCCACAGATCCCTCCTCCTTTACATCAGTGGTTGCTGTCACTTCGTCTATAATATAAAGCCTCGGAGTGTTATTTTATTTCTCTCCAAGTTAGTGATGTCATGTGCTTGTCATTAAATATTTCTGGGGTTGCAGGCATCCTGTTAATGTCAGGCAGCTCTGGGGAGGGAGAGAGGCTTGAACCAGCCTCTGACCCCAGGATTTTTGAACTTCTGGCCTGGGCAGCATAGAAATTCCAAAGGCTCAACCTTGGCCTCAAAACGGAGCTCAGATGTAAGGGCGGGAAGAGTGTGCACTTAAAATAAGCTCTGATTAGATGAACTTTTCAAAATGGATCTAAGCCTAGATTTTGAAAGGAGTTTGCCACCTCTGCCCATCACCGCTGCCTGCCTCTGCTCCACCTACCCTGGTCCACGGTGCCCATAGCTAGTCCCTTCCTCTTGCTCCCAAGGGCTCCAGCGTGGACAGGAGATATTCAAGCTCGGACTCAGTGATGCACACCTTTGTGTAAAAGCTTGCAAACACAGCCTTTGCTTCCTACGCACCACAGGCTCCTCAGGTTTCCTCCTAAAAGCAGCAGAAGGATGTTTATTGGGAAGTGCTATCATTTTTTGTGTGCTTCTTTCAAGCCTCTCCGCAGCTGGAATAGATATATGGGGAGGTTTCTTCTACACATTTGAAATATTTCCTGCCTGATTCAGCAATGTCCTAAATTCCCTGGCTGGTTTATTGTTTGTGAAAGATAAAAAAAGCCCCAGCAAACCAAACAGAGAGTACTCAGGCAGGTAAAGTGCTGCTGAAGGATGAGGAGGGATGGGAAACACAAGAATGAGAGGCCTTTTACATTGGGAAGTTCAATAACGTTCAACTCTGTTTTTAATGTTAAACTCTGTTTTCTAATCTCCAAAGTGCTCAAATACCTACGTTTTGTTGAAAACTGATAGGATTCGAGTGCTTTTTCTTGTATCTCATGAAAAATCACACCTGAGCTGTTTCTGTACTAACACCCGAGGCAGGACCATGGCTCTGCTGGGGGAGATGTTCCACAGTATTTGTGCACTTAGAGTCTGCCTCAAGCATTTGGTTTAGGACCTGTGTAGCTTTTGGAGAAGCCCGGACAAAGGCAGAGTATTCTGCTGCTTTTTGAAACAATCTCCTAATTGCTCTTCTGGATGAAAGTGAGCCTCCTGAAGATCATCTTGGAAGAAGTAGATAGTGTTTGAAGCTTCTACATGCTGGATTTAAGAAGCTGATACGAAGAAGCCTAAATACAGAAGAGCAGCAAACATCTGTTTCATTATATTTTCACAAGGTCCAGTGCCTTCACTCTTTCCCCTCTGTTGAAACACCCAATGCTTAGCATCCTCCAGCACCTCAAATTGCTTAACAGAAATAACTTGAATACCGAATAGCAGCAGACATTTAGCGTAAGCTGTGAAGTAACGAAATCCTAGCTTTCTAAATGAAAGAACTTTGTGTACCTTTTGTGCTCTTTTAGTACTTGGGATTTTTCTTGCTGTTCACAAAAGAAAAAGGTCTGCATGGTTGCTCAGCTGCTGATCGGAGTATCCCACAATTTGCAATTATATTTAATTTTATGCAGAAAATTAGCTAGGTGGGTTTTGATAGGTATACTTGCTCTGAAACCTGCTAGTTCTGTGATTTAGTCTTTATTTTTTTTTTTTTTTCCTTTCCAGGATTTCATATAGCTATAGCTAATGTGCTAAAGCCACAACTGAATAGTTTTGTAATTTGCCTCTGAGACTAATCTGTGGCCATCTTTTTAATGGGATTGTAAATTACATGCACTTTACAAAGGGACTACAGTAGAGTGAACAATTGTGTTAATGACTCTTATCAGGAGATTAACTAGGAAGGCAGGGTGTAGAAGATTAGATTATTTCACCTGTGAGAATGCTAGGGGAACGTCTTTATGACTTGTCTAATTAGCTCGGTACCGTTTTATAGTGGTCCCCAGCAGTGCTGCGAAAGTTAGAGGAATTTCTGCTATGATCCCCCTCTGAAGTTGGGCTGTGGCTGTTTCCCGTTGCGTTGGGGTGAAATGCTGGGGTGTAAACAATCTGGTTTTGAAGGAGATTAAAAGAAAAATCTCTTGGCAAGGTGTTCTGTATATATGAAGCCTCATACACATGGTGACCGCTCCACCAGCACAGGGTCCCTGCCTTGATAAATTTGCTACCCGGTTTGCATACAGCTAGCTGGAGACCAAAGGGAAGGAATAAAAACAAAAGAAAAAAAAATCCGTGCTAAATTAAACTAATGAGTTTTGTGAGAGGTTGTTAGTTGGAACTGTTGGCTTGTGCAAGAACAGCAGCTAATTGGGAGCTCGTGTTGGCTCCTTGGCTTACAGCTCCTCTCTGGCAAGGTGGTAGTGATACATGGATGTCGCGTGCTCTTATCTCGATCCTAAAATGCTCTCAGTGTTGGGATCCGAGTGAGGGCCATGGCCTTTGTATTACCCTAGGCAGCTCTTTTGCTAATCTCCCTACTGAATTAATTGGCCTGTGGGTGCCTCTTAGCATGGTTATACCCACCCTTAAAATGGAGATGACGCAGATTTACTTCTTGAGAGTGCTGGAGAAGCTTTATGGAAGTTAGATCTGCACAGAAAGATGCAAGTCTTTTGTTACTGCCGAGCTCCTGGGATATAACATCTGGAGCGGATGATGAGAGATGTTGGCTAGGCTGGAAGCATGGTGCTGTCCTGCTCCAGATCAAGGGATTTGGCCTTGGAGGACCATTTCTCTGGTTTTGCAGCTGTAATGATCTTTACGGCTGAGCAGTTGCTGGCTGCTAAATGTAAAATGTTTTCCACTTGTATTAGAAAATGTTTTATTGTACGATGGAGAGGTGGTGGGGGTGAAAGGAAGGTAGCACAGTGATGGAGACTGACATAACTTGTTCTTACTGTCTCTAGCAAGCCCAGCTCAGCTGGCAGGTTAATAAGTGGAATCCTGGTTTCTTGGTGTGCTTGCATAGTTATAAGCATCAGAATGAGTGACTAGTTTCATTATTATCAACATGGAAAAGCTATTTCTCATGTTGAAGACAAACACAAGAGTGGTAGAAATTACCGTACACGTAAAGATTAAGACCCTAATCAAAACTGCTTGGTCTGTAGTTCATCATAACACAGAAAATAGCGTTTCTGTGAATGCACGTATCTTCCTGTGAACCTAAAATCTGTAGATGCGGCTGCTCTTCTCCAGAGTCCTCGACCAGAGATTTCACGTGGCTGCTGACTGTGCTGGCACCTCTCGCTTGTGGGGCGTGCAGGAGAGGGACCATGTCGATGATGACGTCTCAAAAGCCTGAAAACGGGAGCAAAGCACGGTGGCTCGTATGTTCAGGCTGGCTGGGCCCTGGTGGCACATTTTGGGAGCCAGCGTTGCTCCTTGATGCTGTGGCTGAGGACAAAGCTGCCCTATAACCGCAGCCACACGTGCGGAAAGGCTTGATGAGCCAGGCCATGCCGAGGCCATCTTCCATGGCAGCCTCCTCCATGCATGCCATCCTCCCTCATCATGGCTCAGAGCCGCTCAATTGCTTCTTCCTCACCTCTGTCCTCACTGCCCTGGCACGGGGACGCCTGTCCTGCCCAGGGATGGGTATTCCCGTGCATGCAGTGTTGGAGGGCAAAGCGTCCTGGCGTTAAACCCTGTAGGTGCATTGTCCAAGTAAAGGCAGTCGCTGTGAAAATGATGGGTTGGGAACTGTTTTGTAGGTGCTGCTACAGTGTGAGGTAATAGATATTTGTGTACACTCTCCAAAAAGCAAATCCTTTGGTTATGGACCAAATACATACTGCTTGGCCTAAATGGAGCCTTCAGAAATGCGAGAAGTGTAGAAAAAGTGTTTCTGTAATAGATGCGTGATGATTATTTTTTTTCAATAACCTCCTGATTCCTAAATTAGTTCTTCATTCTTCTCTTTCGTGAAAATTAGTAGACGGTATCACGTGCTGAAAAGCTGAAAATTGGATTAATATATTTCTTTTCAGTTTTAAAACAGTCATCTGTTGTTGTCATTAGAAGTAATAGGCTCATGAGCTATAAAAAGAGCTGCTTACTTTTTCTGGGGGAAAAAAACCTCCACCGGGAGTTCAGAAGATGTATCTGTCATGTCAGATTTTCCCCCCTGCCTTCCTCTTCCTGGCGTGCTGAAATTCACACTGGCTTGGTTGCCATCTCGTCATATTTCTCTCAAAATTAAGCTGGCCTCAACTCTAACTTGCAGAGAAAACCTTAGAGGGAGATGGAAGATGGGGGCTTCTTCTGGTAGAGTCGGTTGGGTGTGGATTTGTGCTTTTTGTAAAGTAACCATTACAGCAAAACACTGGTGTGTTTTTAGCAGGCACAATTCTGCAGCCCTTCAGAGGGAGGGTGAAGTAATGGCATAGCTGAAGAAACTTAGACTGTTGGTGACATTTAAGGATGGACACGTCACTTCCCTGTAAAAGCATTCGCCCACCATTCCCCATGTAATTTGGCCGATGCTTTTCTCTCCAAGATGCAGATTTTGTGCTATAAAGTACAACATGACACTAAGGTTGCCATTTCCTTTTGTTTCTTGAAGATTGACGTACCATTATTCCACATAAAACAATACGGGGTTGGAAAGCTTCATTTCTTCTGAAACGTGCCGTTATTAGGCTCTCCTGCCCTCTCTGCAGCGCAGTGTTCATGGGTGCTCAGCCCTGGTAGGCTTTGGCCCTGTTGCCTCCGTGGCTCTTCCAGCGCTGGACATGCCCTGTTGGGGTTTTGGGGCTGCCTTTTGCCATCCAGGGCTTGCAGGGAAGGCTGGTCACTCTAACAGTGTCTGTGATGGCATTTGGCATGTCAAAGTTGTTGGGTTTCATCCCAAATGGAAACTCGTTTTTGAATAACTCCGCGTTTTCTACAGCATGCTGGTTGCTATCTTGACCAGCTCTGGCTCTGGTGTAGGCTGTCACTGTGGTAAAGGCAAAGTATAACGGACAACACGTAGCACACAGTCTCTGGTGATTTACACCAGGTTTTGCGCTGTCACATCAGGTCCCATACAAACGACATTAAAATCTGAGATACGGTTATAGCATCTCTTCATCCTGCGACTCATGTAGTGCCTGCTGCCTCTGGTGGGGTAGCTGTCATATCTGACTCCAAGAATTTCTGGATTTCGGTCAGAAATTGGCTTTCTTGTCATGGACCCAATTCCCAGCATCTGTATGTATGTATATGCCTATATGTATATATTTTGGGTTTTTTTTTCCCTTGAACTATAACCTCAGCTTTCTTTACTGAGTCTCCTATAGCACTCGTGTTGTTCCAGACCTTTTCCTTGGTGTTCAGACTAGCTGTAGTTTCAGAAGCACTTTGGTGGCAGAGAAGCCAAGATGTCAAGAGGTTTCGCTCTCTCTAGTTGGTTCCCTTGGCAAAAGTTAAAAGCTTGTGTATTCCGAGGCAGAAGCGGTGCTGTTGAAAGCCCTGACCGCAGTGACAGCATCAGAAAGAAGAGGCTTTTTAAAAGGAATCTAACTTGGCTTTTTAATGGTATTCATCCTTGTGCAAGGTTTCCAGAGCTGCTGTAGCTATGAAATAATGTTCTGTAGCCATAGCGCGATAGATTACTCTTCCTGAGGGCAGAGCTGAAGGAAGGAAAAGAAAACAATTTATTGATATCGCGGGAAGTGGAGGAGAGCTCAACAGGTTGTCCTGTGAGTGCTCCTGTCCCCTGGGAGATATCACCAGTGTTGCTGCATTTCCCTTCCAGCCATTTACACCCGCTTAGGAGGGGAATTAATATATCAGCTGTCCTGGGCATCCTTTTGTAGCCAGGATCATAGCAAAGGGAGTAGGCACGAGCTCAGTTCAAGTATATGAAGGCCGAGACTTTCTGCTTTTGTTCCCTATGCTGGGCCTAGACGTAGTCAATGAAGTTTTGTGCAGAGTCCTATTTTGAATTAATGATGAGTGAGAAGAGGGCAATGTCATGATTTACAAGATTGGGAAGAGAAACAATTAGATATTACGTCCATAGGGTATAAAAAGGGAGGAAGGTCTTTACGTGAAGAAAATGAAAATGTTACCAATTCATCTATTAAGTGACAAAAGTGTCCTGTGAAACAGGAGGCAAATGCATCCCCTGGGAATTTTAAACAGTAATGAGTAAAACTCTTGGAAACGGTGCAGCGAGGAGTTTACCTTTGACACAACAGTAAACTCGCTGCTCTAACAAAGCATTTGCTTCCCTGCCTCGTTAGGCTTTCAGTGGAAGGACCGAGGGATGTACCTAGAACCCAACGTTGGGTTCCAGCTTCTGTAACCCCAGCCAGCACTGGGCAGGTGGTGGGGCTGTAATGCTGGTGGCAGGAGCAGGGTGGGGACTTGGCTACTGGTTCTTGTGTTGGGTCACACCGTGTGCTGAACAGGTCAGGGTGTAAATGGCAGAAAGCAATCTAGAAACTACCAGAAGTGCTGGAGAAGTTGTGTTGCAATTTCTTTTTTTTTCCTGACTCAGTGATCCCGAACTTGTCCCCCTAGCTCCACCCTGAACTCCTGTGGCCAGGCTCAGAAGTCAATCTGAAAGCAGTCCAAATCAGCATGGAGATTTCAGAGTGCTTGGATGAGAAGTCCCTTAGCCAGAAAGTGCTTCTCAGGGCTAGCACTGTAGGTGATGCACCGCTGCTGCATGTTTGGGGATATTATAGATACACACTGTGTGTGAAGGGGAGCGGGGGGGAAACCCGATGGTACCACAGAAAAGCACAACGGCACCACAGATTTCCAAACTAAGCAAGCAAGAAGCCACAAAAGTCTTGTCAACCGAGTCGCATTGTAAGGAGGACCTAAGGGGACCTGTGGAAAATTAGACCATATTCTGTAAAGGTATTAGCAAGTAAACTTACAGGAAACTTGGTTTTGAAAAAAAATTCCCTAAGAGTTGGCCTGTGCTGGAGAACAATGGAGAGCAACGTGGTCGTCCTTGTCAGAGAATAACCTAAATGGTAGCAATTGGAGTCTACAAGCATAACTTTGATTTTCAATAAACCAAGAAAATGCGTATTGAGTGAAGCATCTCTTAAGTACCCAGAATAATGGAAACCTGAGCGATAAACTGTGGGGGTTAATTGCCTAATGGCTACTGTTTCCATATGCGCTCCACTTATCAGCGAGACCCTCAGACACCTTGCTGCAGCATCAGTGCACGCTCGTTTGTGCTGAACAGCCGTGATGCTTAACGCTCATCCCGGTGGCACTCTAATTAGCGGTAGCCTCTTTCCACCCTGAAACGTTTCAGCGGTGCCTGCCCTTTGTTTCCTACTCTTGGCCTCATTTTCGGTTCAGCCTGACACGCTTTGTGTCCTTGAGCAGCCCTGAGGTTTTGGTTGACACGCTCTTTGGCTGGTTTGGAAAGACGAGTGCATGGGCAGAGCCTGCACACACTCACCAGGAGCAACCTTTGTAGCAGAGGGACTGTGGTCCCCCTGCAGTCAAGGTGAGCCATGGAAGGGGAATGCAGACAGTATTTGATGGGAGAGCCTGAAGCTGTTTGCTTTTAATTAGCAGTTAATAACCACATTCTGTTTTAGCTAACCAACATCAGAGCCCTGATGCACAAGCGAAAAAATAAGAGCTGTTCCCTTCCTTAGAGATATCGTGACCCAAATGGACAAGATGCACAAAAGAAAGGAGGTGGAAAGACCGAAGGTGCCGTTGGAGGTTAGTGGCAGGCCGGGATATGGGAACCCGCCCGGAATGTCCATGCTGTGTCTCCCTGCAGCAAGGAACCCATTTCAGCGAGGCTAATTCATATTTTGTTTCTAAATCTGAATGTGAAACTTGCTTAAGTAGATTTAGGTAACTCTGTTGACAGCACAATTTTTGTAAAGTGATCTGGGAAATCGCTCTGGCAGCTGTGGATCACTGAGCCCCTGTAGCTGTGTTAATCTTGGGCCGTTAACGTGCTTTTCCTGAATATTCATAGCAGAAGCCTTCGAGGTCCCTGTTGGGTTGCCAGAGCAAACAAAATAGGACCTGCCGCCTCCCACCCCCAATATACAAAAGCCTCTATGATCTGATGTGTCTTTTTGTTCCAAGATATGAAGCCGTTGCCACCATCGGCCATTTAATTATCAACTTTACCCAATGCTCAGTGTATTCGGGGCGTAGCGTTAGCTTTTATGTTCCAGCCCCTGAAATGGGATGCAGAATGCTCTACACATCCCTGAAATGGGAATTAACGCAGATGGTCTCATGTCTGCTCAAACTGGGGCTCCTGGTGCCTCTGACGTACCCCCATATTGGGCACACGGGTGCCACCAGGGATGCTGCTTTGGAGACAAACCCCCTGTTGTGTACCAAGAGGGAGCAGGAGCTTTAGGGGCTGCTCATGTAATCCAGCGTGTTTCCCACGGGAGCTGTGCCTCCATGCCAGCATGAATGGGTGCCCAAAATAGTAGCGAGTAAAAGCCTTCACTGCAAAGAATCCTGCTCTTTCTATCCTCTTTAGACTCATTGTATCCCGCTAAGAGGCTTAATTAACACACTGCTTGACAAGCCTTGTCAGACTGAAACATGGACTCTACATCATTTCATACAGGGGCTATGGTCTTTCCTGGGAAAACAGGGCAAAATATAAATGAAAAGGACTAAAATGAAAAATTATGAAATGAATAAAAACTAAGATGCTTTATGGACACAAAAAGACGAGGGGTGGGGGGGGACACACTCTTCGACAAAGCCTTAAAAATACAGCTAACAGCAGACACGGGTGTAAGCAGCTCAGAACAGCATTGGCAACGGACCGTTTTCAGTAAGGAAAAGCAGCTGTAATGTTTGAAAAGCAGCCGAGACTGCTGCTTCTGCGCTGGCCTACGAATGGCACATGGGTCAGAGCTGGTCCCTAAGGGTGGTTTAGCGCCGCGCCTGCTGTCCCCAGACGGGCGCAATGGACCGGGAGAGGAGCCGCAGCAGAGAGAGCGGCGTTATCTTCTAGGCGCTTCTGACGACCACAGGATTGGAAAATGGCAGGAGGTGAGAGAGTTGAAGCCTATAAATTGGCTCCCTGCTAGGTGACAGAAAGGGGCATCAGGTGGCTTTGATCGGAGGACGGATCCTGCGTGGCTTCTGGCCGTGCTGGCAGCAGGCCTTGCGGTGTTCCTGGCTCCAGGCTGCCCTCGGCTGCGCTTGCCCGAGCGCCCCATCGCTTCCGAGGCGGTGCTGGGAAAGGAGCGACCCGTTCTGCTCGCGCCTGCGTCGGTGCTGTGGAGAAGAACTCGTACGTTTGCCTTTAAATGCAGCAGCTCTAGAAGGATAAGACGGGCTAACACGTTCGCTGGCAAGAGCGGCTGTGAAAGCTCCAGCGATCTTTATTGATATTTCCAAATTAAAGCTCTCGGCACTAACTCCCTCCCTGCGTAGCCCTGGCAGGCTGATGAGACGTAGTTCTTCAAGGCAGCAGCTGGGCTGTGCTCTGCTCTGCTGCGTCTCACCTAAGGGCTGTCAGGCAGCACTGATGCTCCAGCCCTTTTCCAGCATCCTCCCTGTGCTCACCAGCACCGTGCCACTCCAGAGTAGGGTTTCTCCAGTCACTGAGGCCTTTCGAAGTCAGGAGGATCCCAAACTGGCACCGTGGTGTTCCATCAAGTGACCTGCAAATAAGAAGAGGAAGAAATGCACGTAAGTGGAAGTTTTCCTGCATAATAGACGATCAAAATCCTGCAAAATAGAAAAATTCAACAGAATTTTGATTAAAATTTGGAAGAGCATCAATGAGACAGAGAACTGCCCAAGGCTGATGTGTTTTTATATACTCACTCTTAATTATGAAATGGGAACCCCCCCTTTTTTACTGCTATTTTTGGACTGTGATTCTACTGAAGTTGGAGATTTGTCTTCCCATCTGCATCTCTCTGACCTCTCAGGAAGCACTGTTGTATGTTCGTTCAGCAGCAAGCGACAGACCTCTTAGGCAGAAGTACTCAAACAATAGCATGCATGTCCAAAAAGGATTTTGAAAATTGTTTTTTAATGTGTGGCCTCAGCCCTGATTTTTCTGTGCCAGTGTAAACCCACAGATATAAATATCTCCACTGACCTGAATGGATATTTTTGGGTATAGCAACAAAAAAGAATCATTGCCTGCTACTGAGGATAAATATTTACCTAGGCATGACCTAATGTCTGCAGATTGCTTTCCTTTCCTTAGAATTTGCACCTAATAACTGGTGGGTTTTTTTAAAACAGACTTCTTCAAAAGGAGTTCAGGGACTAGTGCATTTAGATTGTTTTAGATTTGTGCTCCTCTGCATCTGAGCCTGCCTCGATGACCCTGTATCTGCTGGCTGCCGTCATCTCCGAGGCTGGTCAAACGAGAGGTGACATTTCAGTGCAAACCCAAACGAGGACCAAAGTCTACGGCAACCTCCGGGTCCCTCCATTAACAAAAGACCCTGAAAACTGCTGAAGGCAGCTGGGTGAGGTTGCTAAATCATTGCACTGGACACGCACACGCAGAGCATGTCCTTGGGCTGCTTGGAGCCAGACACAGCTGATTTGCAGTGGGAAGAGGTAGAGGGACCCAGAATCTCCTTGCCCTAACTAAATACAGACAGCAGAGTCAAGGCACGCTTTTCTAATGTGCAGACTGGACTGGGAGCCAGCTCAGTGCGGCTTAAGACAGCTCTTTTACACAGTGCTTCTCCCTGGCGAGAGTCTATAGACTCTACAGAGACCCCGGGTCTTTTCTGTCCCGCAAGGTTACAGGTTTCCTGGCAATAAGTCAGTCATTGTGATAACTTAGTTTCCTAAAAGTACAGATCTTCGGGCTGGAAAATAATTATGCATAAGAGTAGAAAAAGACACTTTTGTTTGCTCTTAATATCAGTCTTGCACTTCAAGCTTTCACCGCTTTTTCTGCCTTCGGTATCTCCATGTGTCTGTAGCTACTTGATTGCTGTTAACGTCTGTGCTCAACTGACGTAGGAAAACAAAAACTGCAGTAAATTTTCCAGTACGTTTACATTATACCTAGGTTTATAGGGGTATAGTAATTCATTGTGTATTCCAACAGAAGTATGGATCTCTTCCAATTTAATTTTCTGAAGTTCGAGTTTGCAGCTGGGTAACTCCTGCTGTAATCTGGGAGATGCATCTCCTCAGGCCGTGGGCTGGAAGAGCAGCATCCCGGCTGTCACTGCCACCCATCAGTGACCGCGCCAGGGGCTGAGGGCAGAGCATCCGCACCGTTTTCTGTGGGTGCAGCAGCACAGCTAGCTTCATAAATTTTGCTGCAAGGAGCAATAATCAATACTTCATGGTTAATGATGCAAAACTGAAATTAGTATAGATTTTATGTCTCCTTCTCTTCCCAATTATGCAAACATTACTATGCCCCTTCTGTAGTTGCCTTATATTACAGCTTTTATACAGACTGCCCAGCGATGTTTAATTGAAAGACTGAATAGTCAAAAATGTCACAACCAATTTTGCTTTTTACTTTTTTTTTTTGTTCAGTCTTCACCCTGAGGTTAATAGAAAATGATGTCAAACACAAGAAATGATTTATGTAAGTCATGCAGGTTTTGTCACCCAGAGCTATATATAAAGTCAATTGCAAATTGTTTTCACATTCTGAATTACCGTACGTAGCTCTGGGGTGCGCTGAAAAAATGACCAGCGGAATAATCTGGGAGAAGAAAAGGTTGTCTTCTGAACTGAACTCTGCTTCAAAGAAAATAATTTTGAAAGTTGCTTGGTTTTAATATGCCAGAAGAGGATGTTCCTCACAGCAGGCAATAAAAAACAAAAAGAAGGCAAAAATAAAGAGAAGTTTCCCGACTGCATCATTCCCAATGGCCACTAAGCAGCAGGCAGCAGCCAGACCTCCCGAATCACGTGCAGTGAGCAGCTTTATCAGCTGCAACGTGTCCACAAAATGGCACCACAATTAGAGACCCAGAGGGGCGAAAACTGGGGAAGCCTCTAACTTGTTGTCTTGACAAATCTAGTTTATGCATAAAATATATCTTGCAGTAATAGTCTTTCCAAGGCTGGGAGGAAAGGAAAGCTGTATTAGGAGTAAATCAGCTACCAACTGTGATCTTGTTTCATGTCACACAGGGTAGAATCTTGTATAGGATTAAAAAATTGCCAGGTAACGTTTCTGTGTTTCACAAAATCGGCTTTACTCGGGAAAGCAGAAGGTAGAGCTGCCCGATCGGTTGTGCTCCTGGAGATTGCACCAGTCTTATCAAATCTCTGGTTCATCCCCAGGTCAGATAAGATATAAGACAAGACAAAAATATCCTTCGTTTGGGTTTTTTAATGTTCTTAGCCTTCCTAGGAATCCTGTAGCTGTAGGCAGGTGTGAAGCAAAGTACCCTCCTTCCTTACTCTCAGTAGCTTTTTGCTTTTACGGTTGATTCCCAACTTTATGAGCTAAAAGAAGCCGTGTGTTAACATCTTTGTGTTTTGTGTAGGCTTCTTTTCCAGTGTTGCTCAAACAGTTGTTGTACAAACACAAGCCTGAAGGCACATCCCTGTGTCTCGGGGTGGCGATGCTCGTCGCGTTGCATCACAGCCGCGCGCTCTGCGGGGTTCAGCGTCTGCTCGTCAGCCCAGCTTTTAAGGAGACGGGGCACTTGTGCTCTGCTCATGCCTGTCCCCGCGATGCCAGGGCGCTCCGTGGGGTTGTGCCCTGCTAGGGGACAGAAAGCTCAGCCCAGGAATTGCATCCCCTGGAGCACGCGCTTCATTGCAACCAGGTTCTCCTCCACCCCTCGCCTCCCACCCCTTCTGAACAATAAAACCCTGCCAGCCAGCTACAATTTCGGTTTTTAAGCCAAATGCCTGTGCAGAACATCATGGGTAGATTTTTTTCCTGGGATGGCAGCGTGGATGCAGGGAATCCCAGCTATGCATCTGCAGTCAAATTTGCAGCGTCTCTGCTATTGAAACAGGATCTGCTGCGAATACCCTGGTAAAGGCATCGGGCTGTAAATCTCAGCCAGTGACTCTCTTAATTATGAGACTGAATACTCTTTGATTGCAGAACAGAGAGAGGTGCCTGAAAGCATGAGCTGACGCTTGCTTACCTCTTGCCAGGACCATCTCCTCTCAAATCAAAGCAGCTGCACACCTAAGACGTGAAAGACTGCTTTCCTCTTTCGCTCTGCTTATTGTTTTTGTGGGTCTGATATTTTCTTTCAAACTTGTGCTGAACATATTGATAAATATAGTGGTTTCTCTGTAGTTATTTTGGATATGTAAATTTGATATGTAAATTTGAAAGCAATCCTGTAGACGTTACCTGAGGGACCGTTTTGTGTAGTGGTCGGTTCACAGTGATTTGAGGTTGAGCGGGAATCTCCAATGTCAACCAAGGGCTGCCCCTAAGCACATTGAAATGTTTTTTCTCTCCTTGTAGGAAGAACTCAAAAGGCTCCAGCACACCTTGGAACAGGTCAATGATGGCAAAGGCTTGCTTCAAAGGTAAATGTGAGTTTTCTGCAGTAGCTCACGATGAAGTGAAATGGCTTTTTTTAAGGCAACAAGCCCTTTCTGAGGGACAGTCTCTTTGTTGTAGACCATGTTTTTCACTTGGCAATTCACTAAAGAGTCAAGATTTTGCATCTCTCCCATAAACGATTCTTATTTTTAGTTCCAGGAGGATAATTTCTGAAAACTGCTGCTGATTGAATGATGTAATTAAGTGTCCAGTAAAGTCTCAAAATAACTCCACAGGTTGGGGTCTAATCTTACAAATTGTCATGCGAAGACCTTTCATTCATGTTGCTAGTCCCATCCAAAGCAGTGTCCCGAGATGTTTGATTTTGATCTCCTAGCATTTTCAAATTGCTTTCTCAAAGCAATTGATGTGCAGCACCAATTCCTCGGTCATCGTTTATTACAAATAATTTTTTCTTCATATTCCTGTATGGCTTTTGCTGATGTAATTCATTTGCTACCGGCATTACCGCTGTTACTTTCCATTTTACTCTCCAGCTTTTCAAACGTAGCCCCAGGGATGAAAGTTAATTTAGCAAGAATATCTATTATATTTGCCAGTGTTGTTTTTTTTTATTTGCAGCGGCTTCTTTGCTGGGTGTGCCTGTCTCTGGAGCTGTGGTATCTGGAAGGTTTAGTGCAAGGACTCAGGCAGGCTCTGATCTGGAAACTGAATCCAAATTCATACTTTTTTTTTTTTTTTGTTAACAAATGGGGCTGGACACAGGGACCCAGATGCCTTCCTCCAGAGACAGCAACACCTTATAATAAGCAGCTCTTGTCTGTTCTTGTCAAAATTTCAGAATTAATTCACAGTGATTGCGAAAATGTCATGCTGAGATGCATTAAGCCCCTTTTCTTTTCCATAGCCATCAGCTTGCCATGGATGAAGAAAATAATATCGAAAAATATCATATCAACTTACAGCCCTTGGAATCTAAAGTGAAAATGTAAGTAACAAAGATGTCGTTTCTGTCTTTAAATGCAGCACTTTGTCAGATTCCCAAACTGCAGAACACGGACTGTATCCATCGTGGATTTCTCTGTAACTTTAAGCATAAAAAAAGCCTCAATTTAGAAAGTGTACTAAGCTGCTCTTTGCCTTTAAGCGCATGGACATTCTCTTTGAATTGAGTTTCAAATGTTAAACTTCAATGTTGCACTACTTTTGTCGTTTCCCCTGTGAAACTAAAGAATATTTGAGAACCTGCTAGATTTTTCACATGTACAGAGAACATCCTGCAGAGGGGAAGTATGACACAGAGCGAGTAGACATCTCTTCAGTGGTATTTTTCACGTCTAACATGAAGCCTGGTTAAAGCTCCCCAGGCGGCTCACAGGACTCCTCTGCAAGGAGCAGCCTTGGGTTTGCATGAGGATGGAGGTGGAGATGTAAGTCTGAGGGGACCCTGGGCTTGGGGGGTGCAGCACAGCTATCTGGCACTAAGGGAGCTGGGTTGGAAAGCAAGGCTGTTGCTAGCACTCAGCCGAGGCACATGCATGACACCTAGCTGCACCACCTGGAAGGAAGAGATAAACATCACCATGTTCTGGTAATGAACCCCCCAACTTCTAAATGCAATTATTTTGGCAATACAAGGCCAGGTTGGATGGGGCTTCGAACAACCTGGTCCAGTGGAAGATGTCCCTGCCCATGCCTCCGTTGGAACGAGATGAGCTTTGAGGTCCCTTCCGACCCAAACCATTCTATGGCTCTATGGCTTCCCACATCTATGGTTTACGATGGGGTCAGTTACTCTAAAAGGCTTGACCGTGCTATATCAGGACACGTGGTAACACTGGGGATAGAACTTAAAACTCGCCCATGGGTCTATCAGAGCAGAGGACTCCTCTTTGTGCCTCTTCCAGCGTTGTTCCTCCAGCCCTGGCGCAGGCATTAGCTGCCTCCAACAGGCACTAACTCAGCGCTAACACGGTGCCCCTGGACTTCCCAACAGACAGGAAAATTTTAACATGGCTTCACTTGCATCAAAAAACGTGAACAATTTTATTCTGAAGCCCCCAGCTACTTCACGGCAAAATGTTGTGAAGTGAGGTGCAGCTTTACACAGAGTTGTATGCGTTGCTACCTGACATACTGAATTTCACTTTCAGCTGAAAAGCCCCAGCTAACTCGCTATACAGGACGTTCAAATATTAACGCTATATTAAAATATTAAAAGGACATGAAGTTTCAAATTAAAATCCAGCCGGTGCCTTTTAGTCATGCAAATATACGCCAGATGAAAGAATAAGTTTTCAGAGAGCTTTCTGGAAGGGTAGTTGTGACTTAGTCTCGGTATATTCTCAAGCTTTAAAATAGAAAGGACATGTAAATATAAATATGTAAATACTTCTTGTCCATATTATGCAGTAAAGCTTGAAACTGAAACAATGCAAAGTGTAAATGCTTGACGTGTGAAGATGTGGGGCTTTTTAAAGCAAAATGCATTTACTGAAAGCTCCTCTGTTAGCGCTCCTGTTTGAGAGCTTTGGTAGATACTTCTGTCCGTTTTAAAGCTGCTGCATGAAAATAACGAGGGTCTTAACCTACTTGACAGGCTCTGAAGTGCACCTATCCTGGTGAGGCTGTAAGAGATGCTGGTTTGTTTCTAATCTGGTATCCTTCTAAAAAATACCAAAATACGTATATTTGATTTCCTCAACTTGGAGATGTTCAAAATGCCACGTGCGTTGGGAGCGTTGTTCCCTGACTAGGAGGCACTTCCCACTGCCTGGAGTTCCCAGTACTGTAGGCAGTCAATGAGAAGTTGGAGGTGTCCTGCTGTTGAGCGTCCTCCTCCTCCTGCGAAGCCAAGAAGCTGGAGGTGCCAGTGTGTAATGAAATGCCTTTTCAGCGGTGTCCGGGTGCTAAATGTTTTCTGGCTTATGGAGATGGGAGCAGAAATGACATCTTGACTATTAAAAAGGCAGCATAAAACCTAAGAATTCCTAGGATAAAGTAAATTCATGCCAAAGCCTTTGGACCCTTTGGTTTGAATCATAAAGCACATGATAAGGTTCCTTCAGGAAGGAGCATTGCCCTCTGCGCTGCCCCTGGGTGCAGGCACGGTGGGTGGGAGCAGGGCCAGGCAGGGTTTGGGCGTGGAGACCCCTCCCGGGGAGCACCCCAGCATCAAGACTGGGGGCCGAGCGTGCCAAGCGCTTCGGGAGCAGGCAGGGTTGGAGGAGTGCTGGCTCCCACTCGCTCCCTGCACGGCTGCCTGGGCAGAGCAGCACAGGAGCTTTGCGCTGCTGAGACCAACTGAAGCAAAGGTCGGGGTACTCTACCTGATTAACAGACACGCTGAAGGTTTCAGGCACTTGATATTCCAGTGAATAAATTCCCAATTGCTTAAAAAAATCCTACAAGGAGCTCTTTCTAGCGCGTCACACTGCAGCAACGCTGCTGAGTCTCAGGTCACAATTTAGCTCCACTTTTCTGCAGACTTCACGGATCATCCTGTGTGCAAACACCCTTACACTTTGTGTTAATACCATTACTATTGTAAGCAGTTTTAATTCCCAGCACTGGTCTCTCTGGCACCCTCAGAAAGGCGCAGGCGGCCCCGCACTGCCACCTGGTGAGAGCCGCCCCGGCCACTGGCCAGCACAGAAAATGGAATTTCTTTACAGAATTTCACATCAGCTTTTAGAAACCTGGTCAAAGTTCAGAGTTTGGAAGCAGAGTTCCTACCACAATCCCCCTGTGTTGCTTTGGAGGAGGTTTTAAGTCCTCAGCTACCCAAGAAGGAGGAGATTTTTCAAGGATAATGGTCTGGCTCTGAACTTCCATCTTTATCTCCGTTATAATCTGATATAAATATAAGATGTCGAAGGCTGTTCGTTCTTTTAAACAGATAATTGCATATTTTAATTTTGTTTGCAAGATGTAAGAGAATTGCTGAGTTACGTACAGTCTCAAATTTAAATCACTTCTGTAGGTTTAGGGATTTGAAATAAAGACTTGCTTCTACTTAGCAGGTACCTCAGGTTGTGCTAGCAGTGGCTAATATAAGACTTCAGAGGGTAGTTACTAGTGATCGTTACCGAAATTGGAAAACAAAGTCCACCAAAAAAATGAGAAAAACATGGAAACGCCACCTCTTCAGTCAAGGATATATATATTTTAAATCCTTTTTGTTGCTGCGTTCCCCCCAACCCCATGCCTTGGTGTCTGCCGCAGCATCCAGCGAGCATGGCGTGAGTACCTGCAGCGCCAGGACCTGCCACACCACGAGCAGCTGGACAAGCGCAGTCCCTCCCCGCCGTCCCTCTCCTCGGACAAGATGAGCAGGTCCATCAGCATGAACACCTTTTCCGACAGCAGCACACCGGTGAGTAAAGCCTCGGGGCCCATTTTCCTATTTGTTGCCTTTTGTTGGGCTCCTTTCTAAGGCTTTGGATAAATGATGGGCTAATCGTGAAAGAGGGACTTTGTGGGGAGTAGTAGTGGTGCCTCAAACAAACCTGCAAGCAGATGTGCCCCTTGTAGGTACGGTTGAACGTGTGATTGTGCATGTTAGACCTGGATCTCAGCAGGTATTAGCAGTGCTCTTGATGGGGGAAAAGGTGTTTCTGAATGGCGTTGTGTTCTTCTGCAGAAAGCAGGGACCTTCACATGCGTCCAGCACTTTGTGTTCTCCAAAAGATCAAATTGTGGTGCTTTTCCCATAAACAAATGTGGTCAGTAAGTTTGGTTTGGGTTGTTTTATTTTTCCTAAAAGAGACAGAGGGAAGCTGATCTAGGGATTAAAAATTAAATTTGGTTTTGGAATAAATATTCCTGCCACCTTGCAGACTGAGTGATCAGTGGCTGGAGGCTGTACTTCTCTTTTTAAGGTGACTCTAAACTAGGAACCCAAATATAGAGCCTGTTTTTTGAAAACAAGTGGCTCTGTGCCTGGAGTGGGATCTTTTAGGTCAATAAATCAGCAGATAGGTATAGAGCCTATAAATACTGCTTTCAGCTTTGTGACAGAATGCATCAGTTTTGAGGAAACTGTAGACTAGAGGGCATGAAATAATTCACCAGTTTAAAGAAAACACAGGAGGTAGAAATTGCTGCGCTGTGTGTTAGACTGGCTAAATAAAAGCAGGATGTGTCACCCTGTTCGACCGAGGTGTGCAGGAGAGGTGCGAACAGGCTGTTTGGCTCCCTCCTGGGAGTGCGCGTCGGTCAGCTCTATGAAGCTCTGTTGCCAGTCATGGGCCAGCATTTGGTGGCTTCTGAGTTCGGTCCAAAAGTCTAGGAATCACTGCTGGTGAGGCTCTTAAAGTCGATGGAGCCCCTGTGCGAGGAAAAGACGTGTTAATTTAATTCTGCCTTCAGTTGCCAAGTTGGAGCAATGTCACCAACAGAGCTTTTCTGTGCAAAGAACTCCGACCTTGGACTTATGGGGATAGTTTGGCTCTTTCCTCTGTTGAACCAGGTTCAAGCTTGAAGCTGGGTGAGCTGGTTGCACGCTGTGGTTAGGCAGGGTGCACTAGATTTGACAGCATTTAATAAAATATTACTGCGAGGGCGCTGGTTTATTTTTAGATGCTTTGTGTTCATAGCTGGAAACCAGGACGGCAACCTAGATTGCAATATCGGGTTATACACTAATGTCTCGTGTATTAAAGGGGTTAGGTTCCTCTAATGAGAGAGATAAATTTGGAGATAAATTTCTATCTGCTGCTGGCATTTGTTGGAGCCTGGCTGCCATGCAGGAGCACCGAGCCAGCCGCTTGGCCACCACAAGAGGTCCCTCGTACCCTGCGCAGGGAGGCTCCCGGGTGCTCAGTGATTCTCCATCAATAACCTAATTTGGAAAACGATACATTTTTCAACTCTTTCGGGTCTTGCGGGGTAAAATGAGTACGTCTGGGAGTTATATTCATGGGAAAATGAAGCTGGAAAAAAACCCCTCTGATACTAGGATTGCTACTGCATTTGTATTAACGCAATAGCTGCTCATCTCGCCTCTGCATCCTACTTGTTTAATGCAGAGGAAGACGGGAATATTTTCTTACACTTTTCTAGTGCCAAGCCTGTCAATAACCTTTGAAAAAACAGGGAACGTTTTCTGAAGGCAAAGAAACCACCCTCTGTGTAGTGTGACCTTGGTTATTGCGATACCTGAGGCTGTGAGGGACCCACACTTCTATGAGCAGGATGGTCCTCAAGTCTGGGATGAGGCACTGTGTCTCCAGGCAAGTGTCATTGTACTTTTCAGGGTCCTCACAAGCTATTTAAAACCGGGCATACTGATTCAGGAAGTTTTTCTGTCTGCATCAGAGAGTTCTGCGGGGCATCAGGAAAGCAGGGAGCAGATGAAAGAGGTGAGGAGAAGCCATTGGTGTGGGAGCTCAGGAGGTGCCTTGAGGGGAGGCAGTTGAAGGTGTGAGCTCTGGTGGGGAGGCACTGGATGGAGAAGGTCTGAGAACAGCTACGGCCACAAAGCAAAAAGGCAGCAGCCCCATTTGGAGCAGCTTTGTTTCCTGGTTGCTGCTGAGGAAGTAAAACAGCGCTGGCCCTCCGTGGATCATGGTCTCACCTTCTGCCGTGCGTGGCGTGTGCCCAGAAGTGCCACCATCCCGTGTGCCTCTCAGAGCTGGGCTGGGGCGTCCTCACTAGTCCTTGGACACATATTGATACTGTCAGGTTTGGGGCAGGGCTGGGATAAGGCCAGAACACAACAGGGACAATTAACCTTGAGCTGTTGACATGTGAATGGGAGAGTAATTGATTGTCTTAACCAAATAAAGACTTGGGCAGTATTGGATGCACCATTTGGACTGAGCTACATTTTCTGCTCAAGTATAAGGAAGGAGAAAAAACCAACAAACATCTGAACTGCTGCTGGACCCCTCTATGATTTTACACTCTCCAAGTTTTGTGTTTTCCCATTTCTTTTTCAAAGAGGTAGAAAGCAACTAGCATGTCAAAACATGTTAGCAGTAAGCACTGATACAGATGGGAGAGAGAAATTTATGAAGTATTTTAAGAAACCGCTGTCACAACACAGCCACTTAATTCAGCTGAAATCTAATCCTGGGTTTCAATTTCCTTTCTCAGCACAACCTTCCTGATGTTCAGCTTTGCTGGATCCTCATCTGGATCTTACACGCTCCTGGGGGCAAAAAAAGTAGTTGGCTGCTTAAATAATGAGAACCAGAAAGGATCTCATGTCCAAAAAATAAATGAGAGCCTGTGGGCTAACGAATGCGTGCCACTGCAGCAGGATGGGTGTTGAAGCAGTGTACACCGAGCATCTATTTATACCAGTATGTGGGACCAGCACTTGTGGTGAGGTAGAATTTTGAATCTCTGAGTTGGATGAATAATAATTAAACCTAAGGTTTACTCAGACTGTTGGGGACGACAGAGAGTGCAGCTGGAGAGTGAAGAATGGTGTCTCGTCATTTGTAGTTGAAAGATGAGGTCTTTGAGCTCATTTCCACTATTGCTCCCAACCTCCTGAGGCATTTGTAAGGGAAGACAGGGAATGACTAGGGCTGAGAGAAGTCAGAGTTTCCAAAGCATTTTTCCTCCCTTGTCCTTGAAACTTTTCCATTCTTAAAGAATAAGACAAAACATGCAACCAGGAAGTAGAAAAAGTAATTAAACGCATAGGAAACTGAAATCCAGTGAAAAACCTGTACACCCAAAGTAAAAAATGCCCAGAATCAAAGGTGAGGGGCCTTTTGTCAGCATATACACAGCTCATGTGCAAGGTAGGAGGGCAGGACACCAACACAAGCATTAACCCTGGGAGAAGTTAGCAGTGACGGCCTGAGCCTTGATAGTAGCTGTGCATTCTCGATATGGAGGCACTCGGTCATTTGTAATCATTAAAACTTTGTGAATTCATCAAATATGGCATTTCCCTGTTGTCCCACCCAAGAAAATAACTACAGAAACACAAAGCAACAATTTTAGAGTAACTTTAGAGAAGTAAGGAGAAGGGGAGGTGCCAGGAACAGTTTTTACTCTGCTCAGCAGCAGCGGGGATGCTTTCCAGTCAGCCGTACCACAGCTTTCATGGTGAGCAGTTGTTATGTGACTTTTAAAAAGCTGTTTGGTTCCCATGAGATGGGGATAGGTAGGCAAATGGGCTTTGCCTCTGGTCGATGTGGGATGCTGGCCACGTAATCAGTCAGTTCATGACTGGTTCATTGAGGTATGGTGATGTGAGCTCTCATTGACTGGCTGAAGATCATGTGCATCTTTGATGTATGTGGCTTCAAAAAGCTGTAGTTTAGTCCTGCTGGCTGTGGTTACCATATTTCAGTTCAGAGAAACAACCTAATTGTGTGATTCTAAGACTTGGAAGCTTGATAAATCATTAATTATGATACCTTTGAATCAAGTGTTTGAACTCATTTTGGATCAGCTAGCTGCCTTCATGACTAGAGAAAACTGTTGCTCTCAAAATGAAATAGTGATGAAAAACTTGTCAAATAGAAAAGGAACTAATAGATTAAGGACAAAAAAGCCCCACAGTTGAAATATTTCCTCATTTTTGCTGCTACCTCCAGGTCTTTGTAATTCCCAGCAGCTCTCCTGTGTGAAATTTTGTCTTAATTTTATGGCAGCGGAACTGTGTCTTCTGGAATTTGAGAGGCTGAATCCTTGTGGTTTAAAGGGAAAAGACTCTTCCTTCAGGCTTTGTTTATACACGTCTTACCCTTGAAACCTGAGCATCTCATCTCAACAGCATTTCATTAGTTGTGCATGGCCTTTCGTTAGCTGGCTTAGAGGTACCAGGTGGTAAACAAGGTCACAATTATTTTATTTTATTTTTTGACTGGCACCACCTTTGTCTTCCTCCTTCTCCTTTAAGGGTTGGTCAGAATGGCAACTGAGGAAAATAGATAATTTAATTGAAACTCGTAATGATAGATCAGAAGTACCTGGAACAATTCTAGGTAGCTGGAAATCAGTTGCTCTGTTGCTAAACTTTTAAACTGAATGTATTTGCAAATAATAAGCTTAAGAAACCCAGAAAGATCAGTAAGCCTCTTCTGGGATGCAGTGACTGAAATAGCAAGATGAATGATTACTGTTCTGGAAAATTACTTGGAGAGTAACATATGCATCTCTTGGAAAAGTTTTCTGGTTTTAAGGCATACTTTTATGCTGAATAAAGTACACTCAATTTGATCTGCGTATTTGTCACTGCCAATATTCTTCTTTGAGATTCACATCCGATCAACATGTATTTCTGTTAAAACAGCATGAATTCATCTGCCGTGACTTTGAGGCAGAGCACAAGGCAAAAAATACAATAGGGCACAATGAAAAGCAATAAAAATCCCCTATCAGATATGTAGATGGAAGAAATAAAGCAGTGCACTTAGCAATAAGAAACTCACAACCAGAAAAAAAAAAAAACTCTACTAACCCCGAAGTATTATATAAATAGTAGAGCTGATGAAGTGCAGAATTTCACTTTTTAGTATTTTGAAGGTAAACTTCAGAGGATAATGATCTGTGAGCATTTGCAATGAGGGTTCATCTCATGTTTTAAACAAATTGATTTTCTTTTAAAATGTCAGGCCAAATTGCCTGCTGTGCTGCACCATTTTTATGTGGATTTGACTCTGACCCATAATTAACAAGGTCCCACCTGAAACAAGGACAAATCCTCTTTTGTTTTGGCTTTCTTCTTTGCCATAAACTACACCAGACAGTCCTAGAAAGAGTCCCACAAAGGCTGCCTCTATCCAGGTCTTAAGACATGTACGTGTGCTCAGTGAAAGGACTGTTAGTTCCCTAGGCTCCTGCCAGATTACTTACCACCCTCTTAATCCAAGAACCTTTCAGGTAGATCAAATTATCAGGTAATAGGTTATGCTTTCTGTTTAGAAATAGATCATTCTTGACATTGGGGAAAAAAAAGTGATGAGGCTATCTCAAAGTGTTTGTGCTGTAGTACACATTGTTTCCTTGGGCCTGCCTCCCAGTAGAAAACTGATACAATGGGCAGGATGACAGAGAAAGGACATAGCTTGAGTGATGAGCTGGGAAACAGAGCTTTGTAGGCTAGCAAAGAACAGATTTGCCAACTGTGTGTGTATTACTGGCAATTTCCTAACTGTTGAAGACCTGCTGTCAATCACTTATCAGATTATTGTATTAGGAGCACACAGGCAGTATCGGTACCATCTTCAGTTGCTTTTATTTCCCTTTTGCATGTTTATTTTTAATCAAAAACTTAGGATCAAGACAAATAACAGATTTCAAAATAACGTTGTTCCTTATAAATACTTTATTTCTTTTTATTGCGTAGAAAGGTGGCAAAGCTTACCTTCCTATGTGGCGTGTGACTGAGTTTCTGCTTTCTTCCCCAGAAATAAACAACTGTATCTATAGTTACCAAGAAAAAAAAAAGATGATGCCAGGTATGTCCCACTAGCACGTGCTTGTGGTTATGACCCGTTTTCATGATGACATCACTGTATCTTTTAAAATAGCTGGGACGCAAAGACGTAATTTGCGAGAGCCACAGAAATCCTGATAAACCTCAGCAGACAAGCAAAAGCTGGTGTGAGACATACCTGCACGCAGAGGTCTTAGAGAATTGCAGTGGGACCTTGGCTTTTGTGTTTTGTTTGGTTTGGGTTTTTTTTCTTTTTTTTTTTTTTTACCTTTCTCCAAAACATTGGCATGGAAACAAAATTGCTTTGCTCGGCTCCGGGCGGAAGCGCCTTTCGTTCCGCAGGGTTTGAAATGACGCCTCCAAGAGGATTTGTTCCCCCAGCTCCCACCCTACTATAGCTCCGACAAGCCAGAGTACACCCCCCAAACCCACCCCCACCGTCCCCAAAACCCCCCTGCAGCCCCTCGGGGGCCGCGCTCCCACCCCGGCCCTCAGCACCGCGGACAGCGCCCCCGCTGCCCGTTCAGCACCGCGGACAGCGGCGCCTCCGGCCCCGCTCCCCCGCCGCGCTCGGCGCTCGCCGCCTCGTACCGCGGTTCTCCCTCTGGCCCCTCCGCTCCCGCCCGGGCTTCCCGACACAGGACGGGCTTATCTCCTGCTTAGAACGTTCCTCCTGGTGCTCAGGGGGACGGCAATCGCTGATTCTCTAGGGCAGTCATTTTGTCGCTTGAGGCAGCGCTTGGATAGGCTGCGTTTGACTAAGAAATATTCTCGTTAGAGCTACAAACGTGTGGAACGTGCTTTTCCAAATGTGACCATATGGTTGTTTTTCTACCTTTTCTCCATTGGTTGATGCTGCAGAAAGTAATTTCCAAGGTCTTCCACCCTCTCCCCAAGCTGGATTAGCTGCAAATGCAATCATAAAACATTAAAGCCCAGATTTGCGCTCTGTCTCACAAGGATACTATTGACAATAAATGAAATGTTACTTCAAGCTAGTTACGGTGTCAAGTATCTGATATTCATTCTCTAACATTCAGGACAAGAGCAATGAGCACAAACTGTAAGACAGGAGGTTCCATCTGAATGTTAGGAAATGCATTTCTCATTGTGAGGGTGACTGAGTCCTGGCAGAGGTTGCCCAGGCAGAGTATGGAGTGTCTGTCCTTGGAGAGATTTAAAAGGCATCTGGACATGGTCCTGGGCAAGCTGCTTTTGGTGGCTCTGCTTCAGCAGGGGCATTGGACCAGGTAACGTCCTGAGGTGCCTTCCTGCCTCAGACATTCTGTGATTCCGTAAAGTGATGAGTAGGAATTGGAGTAAAAGAGTTGGGCATGAAGCATAATATTGAATCAAAGATAATACAGACAACTGCAAAGAAGGTTTGCAGCTCATTCTGTTCATAATTAAGCCTCTTACCTGGCTGGAGACCTTATCTCGTAGCTTGGGGACTTTGGGCTGCAATAAGAAAATGTTTCTGCTTAGTAAGAATCAGCACATAATTTACTAAATTTGCTATTGGGGAGGGAGGGATTCTTTATAAAGTAGCAAAATAAAAAGATGCAAAGTGTTTGATTTCTTTATAAAAGTGCTTGGGTTTGGGTTTTTTTTATACTTTCATAGTGGTGCATATACAGCTTTACTAGCTTCCACCACTTACCCTGTGTGTATATAATTTTCTGTACTACAAATTTGAAATAGTAGCCTTTTAATGCAGATTTGCCACTAAAATCCATAACTACTTACTGTAGGCAGAACTTCAGTGAATATTTTTCATTAAATCATAAAATGTACAATGTGCAAGTACTCATAATGTGTGGGCGGGTATCTTTCCAGAAAATCAACAGTTCAGAACATTTTCTTTGTAACTTACAAAGTTCTGTGGATGGAATGAAGAAAAAAAACCAGCCACACTGTTACCACATGCTGCTTACTGAAAATTATTTAACACTTTGATAACAGTTAGTTTCCTTTTTAGCTATTACCAGCCTTTTAATAGATGTTATTTTTAAACACTGCCTTGTTTGGATGAAATTTATTCCATTGTTTTAGTACCGGTTACCTCTGGTGATCTGGGACTGCAGATTTTTCTAAAAAAAAAAAGAGGTTTGGACAATGTCATGTGTTTTCATATTTGATTTGTCCTACCAGAAACTGTCACCCTTCTGGCTTAGGAAAAAAAATGTCCTGACTGCTTTCTGACATTGTATGTTTATGAATCGTGACACCTTTAGCTGAAGTGATCTTGGCTTTGTATACTGCAATGCAGTGCTATTTTGAAGCAAGAAAAAGATCTAGAATAAAACCTAGGCTCCATCATGGCAGGTTTAAAACATCTCTTGACTTAACATAGCCACAGCCCAGCCCTCCAGAGGCTGGACATTGGGATTTTTTGCGCTATCGTGAAAGTTCTGTTTAAACAAAAAAAAAAAAAAAAACTGAAACAAAAAAAAAAACCCAAACCAAAACATACAAGATTGAAGAGATTCTTTCAGTCCATTAATTCAACCTTTTTTCTCACACTGATGGAAAGTCATACATCATCCTGCCTGACATAATTTTCAATAAGACATTTCCAAAAGAAACCTGCCTTCAATCAAAATACTGCCTTCAGGATTAGATAGAAAGGACTCACGATAGTGATATCTCCACCCTAAATGTTCTGACGAGGCTTGAGCCCTCTGGCTTGTAGGCAGATCATCCCCATTTGTAGCGAATTGTGTGAGTGTTCGTTTCGCTCATTTTGCAGGCTAAAAGATTTTCTGTGTATTACAGCCATGAGAATTTCGTATTTCTTGCTATATCCTTCTCAAAGGATTTTGCAACAGACCATGGTTAGAACGCTGGTATAAAAAGGGGAAGTGGTAGAAGGCAAAGCCAGGTGCCATCAAGAGTATTTTCCTGCCCAAACCCCATGTCAGATTGTGCCCAAACTGAAGGGTGGGGTCTGCTCTCCTCCCGTCTCCAGCGCTGACTCCTTCAGTTCTCCAGTTAAACTGTGGCTGTGATGGTCTGCACCTTAGTGCCACCCTGAACTGTACCTGCTGCTCTGACGCAGGACTTGTGACATAATGACACAAAACGTGGAGATGTTTAGTTCTTACTGGATCAGATCAATGCCCACCCCTGAGCTTGGTTTCCCTTGGACATGCTGAAGCTCAGCTCTAATAACCGACTGAAGTTGGTGCACTTAGTGTCAATCAAATCGGGGTTTTGGGACATTTCTCCACACTGATAGAAAGAAACTCTTTTTCCTTCACCACAGCACTTGTGCATTCCCCCACCCCCGATTTTTTTTTCTCCCTCTCTATTTGCTACCTCCCCTTCTGCTTGCTGCATCCCTGCAGTAAACCCCTGCTCGTGCCCTCCCACTGTGTGAAACTGCAAATGTGTCCTAATTTGAGCCCAGCATAGATACAGTAAATAGCCCTGCCTCTGCAAATTATCCCTCTTGGTTGAAATGACAACCCTCATCTAATGCTTTCATCTTAATTCTGCTGGGTTTTTTCCCTGTGGAGTCTTCCCTGTTCTGTTCCTCAGTTCCATCTGCTTCAGCACTACACACCAATCCTGCCCTTATGTCCTGCTTGAAATAAATAACAGAGTACACTGTAATGCATTAAAAAAATACACGGACAAGATTAGGCTTTCACATTTGGGTAACCAAAAATAGGTCCAGCTTCCCAAACAGAATTTCTACCTTGCCTGAGACTGAGCCCAGGACAGCTCTGGTGGGAGGGAAGATTTTGAGAAAAACTGAATTCTTCTGAAAAGTCAAATAGGAATTGTAAGCGTGATTTTGTGATGGTCAGTAATACTAAGTCCTGTTGCTTTGCTCTCACTCAAGCTAAATATTACTTCCCTTGCTTTTCTCTATGGCTGGTTTGTTACCGAGAGTAAGTATTAAACTATTAGCAGGAATTGTTCAAACATGCACCAGTAATCCCGTGTAGCTTCAAACAGACAGGGACTAAGGTAGTGCACAGTACGAGCAGGGACTGTGAAAGAGATTTTTACCTCTGGCAGTAACCAGCAGTGTTAGCAGGAGGGTGGTAGTTTGTTTAGGTGGAACAATCCGCCGTGTAATTTGTGATGATTAGCAGAACGAGCTCCAGCGCCAAACAGAAAGTGTAACTTGAGTCACTGCTTATGAATCTGTGACTCAATATTACAAAGAATCTCAGAGACGTTAATTGTGATAAATGTATTAATGTTCTTAATGATAACATGTTACATATTTGCAAAGCAAACCTCTTTCTAGCAAAATACTGATGCCTGTGCCAGAAAATCGAATAATTTTGTTCTGGAAGGTCAAATCGAGAATTGTTGTTACTCTTTCTGATTGTCTGGAATGGACTAGTAGAGCCCTCACAGCAAAATGAATCCAAAACGAAAAGGTTTACAAGAGAAGAGCAGATTTTACATAACATAAAGGTAGGAAGATAAGAAGGAAAGATCCAGTTAGGAAAAGACTGAGTGGTGGACTCCGTGCGCTTAAGCCGACTTTCCTCAGGCGTGTTTTGCACCTGCAGGAGTGATGAGAAGAAGGGGACACCAAATTATTTAAGGTGGTGTAACCCTAAGAAGCACTCTTTTGTGTTTGCAAAGCTTCAGGTAAAAGGAAAGGGAGCATTGGTAGCATGGGTATGGGGAACGCTCTGTCTTTGCTAGGAGTTGGGCTTCATGAATCTGTGAACAGCAAAGGAGAGGAGGAGCTGTCTGAGAAATAGTCACAATGTGGTGTCTACACAATGTCAAAATGCAAATCTTTGCGTTTGCTTTTGAATAACGTAGATGGAAACATAATTAAAGCTGAGGAAGACAAATCCAGCATTGGGATGAAAAGGGCTTAATTAGAAATCAAATGTTTGATGGTTTTGTGAGAAACATTAATGCTGGTGTGGGCTGTAGGATAACGTTTGAAATGAGGTGAACACAGAAACAAACGTTATTTTCAGTCCCTTTCATTTGCTTCAGATAATTTCAGCTCTAAATGTAAGCAGAGAATACACAATGCTTCTGGCTTAACATGACACTTACCTTTTGAAGGGAGATTTTATGTTGAAATAGTTCTTGGGGTGAGTTTGTATATGTTTGTGTACGTAGAGATGATAGGCTGGAATGACTATGTATGTTTAACTCTCTCACGAGTAGTGTCCCACAGGGCTTTTAAATGCTGGGACACAAAGGGGCCATCTCAATTCCGTTCTGCCAGTGGTAGCAGGACGCCAATAGATTTCTTCTTCTTTGTGTTGTGTATATCAAATGTTGACTATCGATGCGATTAGTCAATTTGATACATTGCACTTTAGTAGCAGCAAAATCAATTCAAGAATTACCTCAGCTGATGGCAAAACATAACAAGACATTTCTGAACTATGCTTCTGCGGGAATATTCGGTGGGGACTTGCTGCTTGAGACAATTAGAAACAATTTTGTTGTACTTCAGGAATGGGGGCTGGCTTTGGTGTGATGGCTCACAACAGGATTACCCTGTTAGGTACTGGTGATAGGTCTTAAAAATAGCAGGTTTATTTTAGACCTTCAGATGTTACGCTTCAGAAAATTAGGCTGAACACTTCAGAAGTGTTTTCTAAGGCAATTTTAACTACAATATCTCATTTAATCCCATGGCACAGAAATTGCACATTCAGCTTTTTACAAAGCCAGGGCCCAAAAATGAAAACAGTAGGAATGAAGACTTTTAAAGGTTCATCAAGCACGTGGGTGCAGAGCAGAATCAGGCCATTATAGAAAATTCCTGGAGGATTTCTCTCCAGCCCTGTGGGAGCAGCTTGAAACTCCAGAATTTTGTTTGTCTGAGGGACATCCCCCAAAATCACATTTCGCCATTTTATAAGATGCTCCATATGTCTGCTCTTTCATTTCTCAATGTTATTCTTCTCACGTAGACCAGGGCTAAAGCTGGGGGTGGCTGCGTTGCTCTACAGTTATTTGCCAGCGAGCGCGTGTGCCGGCAGCTGGGGCAGCATGCCACAAGCACTGACAAACCTGTGTGCTCCGTGACCATGAGTCTTGGTGACATTTGCAGCCTCTTTGAGGCGTGATCCCTCTCCAGTTGGAAAGGGTCTGGCTTTTTTCTTTGGGCCTGAAAAGAGCAGGTCTTTTCCTGCCCTTTAGGTGTACTGAGATACGTAGGGTTACTAACGAGACGCTCTGGGATCCCAGCTTTGTAGCCTGGGCATCGGTGACAGCTTGAGGGCTGGGCGTGGATGAAGAGAGAATACAGCAGAGCACACTAATCCCGTTTCACTGGGGAAGAACAGGCATTGGCAAATCCAAAATAGAGAGATCTGTTGCCATCCTCCCTCCCGTTGCATGGGGACAGTGCTGCAGAAGGCAACGAGCAAGTTCACAGAGACAAACATTTGGGCGGTGCAGAAGATGAGAACGGCTTTTGAATGGGAAAGAGACAAAAACTAAAAGCTGAGCAGAGGTTCTCTGCGGTTTGCTCTGACCTGGCTGCATCTTGTAGGTAACACATCCATTTATCCCTACCACCTCCTTGGCCACAAACGCTTTTCTCATCTCACGCACGGCTCCAAGCCGGGGTCGGTTATGGTATTCCTTCAGTGCTAGGTGCAAATTACTACAGAGAAAATAAGATTGCAGAATTGTTCTTCTTTCCAGCGACTGCTGTTGCTGCTTAATTTTTCCATCTATCAGTCGTCTGGGAAGAGTACATGGTGGTATGTCTCCAACTCTCAATTATTTGAGACTGGGAGATTTCCAACCGCAGGTTTTTCCTGAGGCAAATTCACTCACTGGAGTTAATTACATTCTGATGTTACCACAATAGGGGGAAAAAATGTAAGAAATCTAAGTAACAGACAGCACAGTCATGATTAGTAGGACCAGAAGGAATTAGATATATAAAATACATGTAATAGAAACTTATTAGTATGTAGGGGAAACCCTCTTGAAATAGCCAGAGCCAGATCCATTAAATTATATTAGTGGCCATATCGACTCTGAAACGTGGCAGCGTTGCTTTAACGGTGTCTGTTACAGAAGAGTGTGTCTTTCCAAATATATTCTGTTTATATGTTCCCAAAGTAGGAAGTATTTATTTCTGCTCATAAAATAATTTTTTAGACTAAATATACAGGGGAAATGTATCTTTACCTGAACTATTTTAGCTTTTTCTCTCACTGCTATGAATGGAAGCAGCCAAATAGCAAACATTGTGCTGATGTTCTGGAGATTCCGAATCTGTTTCAATAACTACATTTTTGGAGGCAAGTTGACCACTTACGCATGTGAAATGACTTCTTAGGGTCAGCTGGAGTTCATTAGTGAGATGTATATGACATTTTAGGAGGGAGAATGTGCTGAGCGGTTCTGCCAAAGGAATACGTTAAGGCAAAAGCCCTTGTTTTCTTAGGCGATTTCTCTCAAAATAGTGAATTATTTCACGTTGGGGGAAAAAAAAAAAAAGCGCCATTATAATTTTAGCAAAGAGCCCGAACTGGAGCAGTGGAGAAATGCCTTGTTTCCCATCTGCTCTGTGCATGACGGAGGTGAGGCCAGCATCCCCCCAGCACCGCTCCTCCAGAGGCAGAATAAGCGCCGCACAGAGCTGCAGCGTGAGGAAGCTGATGTGATCAGCTGTCCCCAGCACAGCACAACTAAACCCATATTGACTTTCTACGAAGAGCAGTTTAGCAGCCCTGAGTGCTTTTGAAAAGGTCTTAATTTTAACATTAAGATGATACATGAACTTTCCATACAGGAAATATCAAATATTAGTCATAACTTGAATTCGTTAACTGTAAATTACTGTTTGGTTGGTTGACCTCTTAATGTTATCTATCCATTTTTCCTTTGGTCAAATTCCAAGAACAAATGCCTTTATAAAATCAGCTTGATCCAGACTGTCTGTCAGTTTTTCTATTAAAAATGATCATGTATTATTTCTCCGTGCGGGAGAGAATCGTTTCCAAAATGAGTTTTTGCACAACTGGGTGCTAACAGTAATAGTTCTGCAAGCTGATCCTTCCCTGAGGTAATATTTTTTTTCACTTAAATGGATTAAGACACAGTTTTCTGATGTATTTGGCCGTTGTTTTTTTTGAGGAGTGATACTGTGGATATCAGAGATGAAATTATTGCCTAATTTCCCACATTCAGTAACACTTGTCATGGGTACGTTGCCACGTGGGTTTAAATAGCATAAATTTAAGCACAACCTTGCCCCATGCCCTCTGTACCGTACATATACCCTGTACATGACGCAGCTTCCCAGCACAGAAATCAGGGGGGCAGCTCCCGGCACACGGGGGCTGTGGCAGCCCTGGGGAATCGGCTGTGCCGAGGGGAAAGCAGACGGGAGAATTCTCCATCTTGAAATAACGGAAAGGTATTTACTCTATGGAGCTGAAGAAAGGTTGTTCCCAATAATCTCATTTGTTTGGACCGTGTAAGCTTCTAGGTGTCCTTCTAGTCATGGGTTCTTGGGTGGATTTAACGTAATTAACATTACAGCCTTGATTTCATAGGATTTCTTTAAAAATCAGGGTGAGGTGGCAGCCGGTAACATTACACTGTCCAGAGGCAGCACTTTTATTTTTTTTATTTATGAATAGAACTCGTTACTTTACCGTTTTAGTAAGCTGTTGGGGCTTTTTTTTGATTAGTTGCATTAGATGTGACTGTTCCAGGACTTCAACAAAAAAGGACATGAAGAACAACTTTTTCTTGTAGTTGAAATCTTTTGGAGGGTGTCTGATTATGGAGATTCATAGGTTATATTTATTCAGGTCTTCATTATTTTCTCCAAACCTTGCCTCTGATAACAGCATTTTTTAACAAGGCCACCCTGCTTTATCAAAGGCCTTCAGGAGATCAAAGGATAGCAGTGGACCTTTGGTTTTTATTCTATATTATGAATTACTTTCATGATCTGTTTGGTTGTGTCGCTGCCAATGCACCAGTTGTGTCCTTATCCCACCTGACTGTGGCTTAAACTTTTCTTCAGTGGTGGCTCCTGAAGTTTTAGACTTTATTTTGCCCATTCAGGATGGTTTTTCCCTTTTTAAGAACCTTCTCACTCGCAGCCCATCCCATTTGCAGAGAGCTCTCCTGCCTGCCGAGCGAGCCGTGCCAGCTCCCAGCCCCCCTGCTTGTGAGACAGCCTTACTCAGGGCGTGCCTGGATTTCTCTAATTGTTCCTTCTTTGGGAACATTGAATTAAACACTTTTCCTTCTGTTGGACAGAGCAGTTGTTGCAGGGAGTGAAAATGATGGGGGTCTGAGCAGTTAACATAGGGAAATATACGGGTACAGGGTATCAAAGGAGCCATAGGTGAACTGTAGAATATTGCTGTAGTGTATTATATTTGGCGTTTTACTGCTGTGTCTAATAACGCATCCTTCACATCGTGTGCAACAGTCATGTTGCTTCATTATTTTAAAATTTAGCAGCTTTTGTTTTTCAAACTGAAACCCGTGTTTCCAGTTCCTCATTATGGTGCTGGTTTAATTGCGTTACTCCTCTCATTGTGAGATTGAATATGGCCATTCAGCTAGAAAAATGCTGCTGGAATAGTGTAAATGGCCAAGCTTTGGTCTTTCCAAAGTATTTAAAATTCTATTGCTGTTCCCATAAGCCACAGACAGTGGATTATTTTTCATGGACAGACAGTACATCCCTCTCTTGGGGGTTTTATGGACAGACTGTATAAAATGATAATGCAATGAATGGGGCACCTGCCACACTCTATCAGCTGCCTAAATCAGCTGTTTCAGACAGAAATTCGATACAGGAGAATATGTTTCAAATAGATTTTCAGGTACAAGGTATAACAAGGAATTTCAAGAGTATTCTTGATACATTTGCACCAAGATAGCTTTAAAGACATTTATGGTGCTTCAATAAAGATGTAGTTAAGATGCTTTCAAACCTTTTCAAAGTAACAAAATCACTTCGGTACCCTGAGTAGCTAAGAAGTATATCATATGATTATTATATTTGATTACGATAGTGTCCAGAAGTCTTTGATACTGTACTGCCTATTGGATAAAATATTACCCTTTCAGTGAGGAACAAAAGGAGCATCTTGTTCTAAAGAGCAGTTCAGGGATGGAAAGGAGGAGAAGGTTTTGCATGCAGGAATAAAATCCTTCCCTGTAATGTAATTTTTATGCAAAGTAAGTGCAATGATGAAATATAAATAGATTAGTATGTCATAATATTTTACATGCTAAACTCATGGTATTTACAAACACCACAGTGCTGTTTACCCTAACCTGTAAAAAAACCTGCTGCACACATTCCTGAGCAGCCCAGAGTGCTCGCTATTTGTATCGTCTCCTGCCTTCAATTTTGCACGCTTGGAACGAAAACCCAAAGGTTAAATCCTGAAGCCAAATTTCAGAAACAGACTTCCTACCTCAGAGGAAGTTGGAATGCAATGTGGAGGTGCTCCGGAGAATTCGGTGGGTTTAGTCCGGAGCTGTATTTGTTGGCACGCAAAGCAGTTAAAATTGTGACCTTCTCTACCAAAGACTGGCCAAGTGCTGTAGGCAACAACTCTGGAAATCCTTGTGTGGCTTCTTGCCCACTTGGCGCCCATTTTGATGTTTCTTTTCCTGATGGTAAGGTATTTTCTAGATTTTCTTCCAAAGTAATTTTGAAATGAACTTCATGGGGTGGAGTTACACTGGTGGTTGTTGGGCAGCTCTGGGCATCTATCTGCCCCTTCCCATTTCTGAGCTTCCTGGCTCTCTGAAAAAAAAAACAAACCCACTTGACCGAGACACAAATCTTCTCTAAGATAACATGGCAAGACAGCAAGGCTCAGAAGAGCTTAGATTTTGTGCGTACAAATCCCAGGTTGTGTTTTCCACTTCTCTCTTCCCATCCAATACATTTAATCCTGATAGACTTAGTCATTAAGTGTATCTGCAGGAACTCCTTCATTCTCTTCTAATGAAACAGATCCTTAACCCAAGTGAAAGGGAATGGGACAGCTAGGGCTTTGTGCATGAGTGGTGACCTTTCAGGAGAGACTCTTGCTCCCTCCTGGAGAAGGCTTTGTGAGGGCGCTGTTCTCCTGCAATGTGAGCTTGAATCACCACATGGTTAGACATCCCCATACCCAACTTGATGCAGTAAAAATATCCCAAAGTTCCTTAGCTCACTCTCCAGGAGGAGATTTAATGGTCCAGAAAATTACGAATATTCACATTTTGTCAATGAAGAGATATTTTCATTTTAAATGCTCATACTTAATTTCCCTCAGAGCCTTTCGCGTAAGCATAGACCTTTGTTCCTGAACACTGCATGTGGTATAGATGTCCTTTCAACTGGCCTTGTCTTTGGGAGAACATTTCTGCCATGCCCCTCTTTTTGACCTGACTCTTTTAAAATGAAAAGCATTATTTCATGCATTAGAGGACATGCACAACATGAGATTCTGTATAATCAGGCCGAAGAAATTAGAGGCTGTTACTGAATTCCTCTCTCTATGAAAAAAAGAATGCCAGTGCCTGTGGCTTTCAATGAATATATTTTCCAGCATCACTGAAGGGCATTATTTGAGTCTTCCACAGCATCACTGCCGTTTGTCTTAAGCCTTTACTGTACAGTGTAACTCTTGTGTCATTGAATAGTTGATGCCAACCATGTAAAAGGTCCTGAGAATTTGTGGCATCTCTTTCTGGACACAGCAGCCTCACTCTAAATGATGCTTTATTACATCAACATGGGCACAAAGCTACATTAAAAGAGAGGTAGAGTTACAGAAAGCACTTGCTTTAAACATGTCAGAATTAATCATGTCTGGGCAGGTTTCTTTCAGCCTGTGCGTCTTGGGTTATTCTCAAACTGTGGCTCTTCAAAGAGGGATTTTTTTTTTTTACTGATTATTTTGTGCGAGTCTAGACTCTATATACAGTTGAGTTAAAAGTAATTTTTACTGTAACCTAATGTTCTTCTTTTTTCCACTTAATTAGGACTAAGAAAGAACTTGAGTATATGTTTGATACTCAAGCTGTTTTTTTACTCTGTGTAAAGTGTAGTTTGGTGTGTCCCCTAGTCAAGAGCAGCAAAATCAGCCCAGTGGGTATTCCAGGTTGATTGCTGTCTAAAAGTGAACCCTTATGTGCTGGCTCTTTTGCTCCTTCTGTGTGTTTTAATCATGTGCTGTCCCCTCCCATCCCAGGCTGCTGCACCAGTCGGAGCTCAGGCGCTCGGTGTTAACCAGGGCACCCAGTAAGGAGCTGGGGAGGGTGTCACAGGGTGTTGTTTATTTACTTGGTTGAAAAACAGCTTGTGCCTGAGAGAAGTTTAATTTCTGTTGAACTTCATTTAAAGCACGAAAAGCGCATGAGTTTTTGAGAATTACCCTTGATGTAAATGATTGGGGAAACATAGCTATATTTTAATAGAAGTATTTATAACTGAAAAATAATTGATAATCACATGAGCAAGATGTTTGGCAATTGTATAACCTGCGTGGACATGTGCAAAACATACATTTTTTTGCACTTTCTTCCTCCTTTTCTTAGAAGGTAAACTTGTAATCATGGAAAGGGATCAGATAAAAGTGCATATTTAAAGAAAGTGAATATGCTTTGCATTAAACTTCCTCGTTTCTGCGACTGAAACACACACGACCTTTTTGCTGAAATAGGCCCTAAACAGAACTGGTGTGAATAACATTCCCAGGCAGAAAGAAAAAATAGCATCCCTAAGTTATTTACCCCATTTTAGTGTGGGTTTCATCTCCACTGTTACAAACATCATACCCATATCACTATGGGGCTAAAGAGTTACGACAGAGTATATTATGCTGGTATAATTTTGAGTTACTTTAACAGGCGATAGTGGCAAACAGAGTTGTACCATCTGCTCCATGTGAAATGCTGGGTCAAGAGTTTTGATACTTAAATGCCTGGAGCACCTTCTCCTTTCAGCAATACAGCTTTAAAAATGGATTTACCACGTGTGGAGGAGGGTTTCACAGGGGTATCCGAATCTACATGAAAGCCACAGTGACAAACGGGAATCTAACGCACGCTGCTCTCCTTACCCTCTCTCCCTGTGAGCCTCACCCTAGCCCAAATGCAGAATTTAGCTCAGTGTCCAGCTTTAATTCCCGGGTTGCTCAAAGATCTGGTCCTAACTTAGTCCCATCTATTTCCCTTCTTTATTTTACTCTATGTTTTGCTGCAGCTGCAGGGTAACTTTCTTCTCTGCTGCCCACGATCTGGAAGAGTGCTGGTAATGCAATATTTAAGGTCTAATTCTGTGAGATAAGGTAATGCCAGGTTAAATGTTTACTTGCAAACATGTACCTGTGAAAATTCAGGGCTAATTCCATAGATTCAGTACTTGAGGGGTGGGGGGGTGGGAATGATGCTGTGTACTGACTTACTCCAACAATTTGGCAAGCCAAGCTGCAAATGGAGGTAGGGCTGAGCACGTGAACAGGGGCACCTTGTTCACCTCCTCTTCGGTGATTTGTTATTGGTTTAAAAACCAAAGATCTTATAAATTTAAAAATCTACCTAGACATTTAAGTGAAAGACAGAGTAGGGAGTGTTCTGAAACTGTTCTGAAATAGTTGGAAAAGAGGGAATTAGTCTGTTTGCAATAGCAGGGTTCCTTGGCTTATACCATTGTGAAGAAGTTATCTATTTGGAAATAATATAAAGAGTTTATGTTTCATAATTTTTCTTTATTGCGGAAATATTTTATGCAAATATTCAGAGTAGGAAGATGTTGCCAGATGGAAATGCAATAGTTGTGGAATTTTTCCTGGCACTTTTGACAGAATATGTAATACTGAATGGCTTTATGCTAATGCTTTGCACTGGAATTCACATTTTATAGCTACTTTGAAATGCAAATTTAAAAAGGTTTCGAAACTGAAAAACTTGCCCTCTAAGAAATACAGTAGTATGCAAAGAGGTGTTTAGCTGTGTTAGCTCCCAAGTATTGCCACAGCTGGTGTGTAAGAGGACGATCTTTATGCTACAAAATGTGAGCTGGAAATCTTAAAACGCTGCCTGTCCTGCAGGGACTTTCTGCTTTGCTGGGCAAGTGCCATTGAATCGAGCTTTTGGAAAAAGTCATTTCTTTCCAATGGGGCTGGTGAAATATTGAGGTTCCAAGGGTCATTGTAAATACCACGGAATTAACACTTCGGGTCATTAGCAATGCCATAACCATAAAACTGCCTCCGTGGGTCTACTCACAGTGACCCAGCAGCCAGGATTGGGGTAGATACCAACTGACCCTCCATATAACATCAGAGCAGCAAAGATCAAGATATCAGAGAATCTCATTTCCTAGCAGTTATGTCTCCTCTGAGTTAATGCTACGGTAAGGTTTTATTCTTAGTCAAAATAACAACTGCAGGAAAGCTAAAAGGCAACAACACTTTATCCACTCACAGCTCAGTCCCCTTTCCCCGTCTCTCCGTTCTCCACTCATAAAACACTGGTGTGGTCAGATCTGCTTTAGGGTTGTTTACACCTTCACATAAAAACTTCTCGAATTAGCAGGATTTTATGCAGTGACTGCAGTGAGTTTCCATGTAACCTAATGGTCCTTAATCCTGCCCAATTCTCAGGTCCGGGTTTACCAGAGCAGCTGAGGGACTTGTAGCCTCTCCAGCAGTCACGGTATCCTGGCCCCTTGCCGCAGCACCACCACCAGTTCTGCCATGAGAATAAGCTTAAATCCCCAGTGTTTTTTAAAAAAATTAAATAATTACTATAATCCAAGAGATGGAAAGCTACACATAGCACCCAGCAAAGCAGAGTGAAAGTCTGAAGGGTGCTGAAGGTGATCAAAGGCTTGGGGGGGTTTGGGACTGGCATTCAGCCACTGCAATAACCTGCAATTCATAATCTGGTGATCTAGTGCCTACTCGTGGTTGCATTCTCAGTTTAATTTATAAAGCATATATTTCACTGATGTGTAAGGGATATTTTACACGCTGGAAATATTAATGATCATTGTGTGCATGATTTGCTGTTTCAGTGTGGTGCAGTCAATTCGTTCGCCATCAATGAGCGTGCCAAAGTAAGGGCTGACAGAAAGGAAAGTATGTAAAAGTGGAAGAGCTCTCTAATATTCACCTGGATTGCAGCACAGATTTTCCAATTAGGTCTTGAAAACTGTTTTGCTGGAGCCAAAGTTGGGAACTCCACGGGCCAGACACAGAATTTGTACAAATTGCTTCAACATGGAAACATGATATATGACAAAATATGTTCTGGATTTGTTCTTTCTTGGGAGTCTTAACAGCAGGAAAAGCTTGACTTGGTTCATTGAAAATATTTTTTTAAATGGAGGATAGTTAGTGTATTGTCTGCCAGTCTGCAGATGAGGAGAGGGCAGGGAGCTGGTTTAAGGACTCCATAGCTACCTGCAGCCACGGTGCTCATGGAGTACTCACAGCATCCCTGGTTGCTGAATCAGCAGGGGTTCCTTTCCACAATCGTAGTCTCAGGACAAAGCCAGAATTCCCATTAATTCTTAAATAGCTCAGAGGTCAGCAGAAGGAAAGACCCACACGGTCATTTCAGGGGGTCATTTCAACTCATTTTTCACAGCAAAGCTCACGCTTTACATATCCGATCAACTTCAGCTAATCAGGAACGACTCGTGCTGCATCCAACACATTTGAGGTAAATTAGGGATCACCATCTGGCAGAAAGATTCCCTTAAAATTGTTCTCCTTTTTTAATTGAAATATGCTTTAATTAAAAACAGACGCGTCAAGAAGTGCTGTGCGTCAATTATTTTAGCGACAGCAACTTCCAGTTTGGGAGGAACATGTGCCCCAGTAAAGGAACTCTGCCTTTTCTGTGGGGAATATTGTGCCAGCTCAGGACAAGCATGGAAATACACTTCGTTAGCAAAATACGTAATATAATCAGTGACCAGTTACCAGAACCCAAAGTAAACCAAACATTAGGGATATTATTAGTAAGAAATTGTACTTTTATGTTTTGCAATCATGATCTCAAGATTGCATGAGCGATGGGGATGGATTCCCAGTACTCAAACCGGCTTTTAAAGGGTGTAGCTGTGTGGGGGGAAAAAACGTCCTTTGGGCACAAGTTAGGCACAAAATTATTAGGATTGTGCGACATTCGTAGCAACCAAATGTGGGGGGTTTTTTACACATTTCATTAATCATCCACATGCACAGTGGCTGCTGCTGCCCACACAAATAATAACTGTACATGTAAAGGAGGCAGAGAGATAAATGTCTGTTGTGATGTGCAAAATTTTCAGAAAATTTATGCTCTTAGTCTGAAGCTTTGCAACAAGCTGCCCATCTCAGGCTGGCACAGGATGCTCCCCGTCAGTTGTAGGGGAAGCACTTCAGTGTGTGCATGTTTTTACGTACAGTAGAAATATACCCTTTCACTTCTGTGTAAATTATTCTCCAACGAGCTGTAGAAGACTGATATCATCTCATCCAAACTTTAATGTAGGTGTGTTTTGTGACTGACACTCCAAGAGGGTTCAGGATGTACCCGAGCTCATGTAATATTGTCCTCTGAGCTTTGGCAAAAGCAGCCAGCCTTGAGCAGCACGAGTACACTTTCACACGTGCCGTCGTTCATCTTTATCGCCGTGGGCCAGTTGCTCATTTCCCAAGTTTGCTGGGCTGTGGTCATCGCGGGGTTAATTAATGACGTCCAACTCAAAAGACAGGCCAAGGCTGATGGGGAAGGGAGGCTGCCCGCTTGCTGTCAGAGCAGCATACGTTTTCAAGGCAAGTGCTTTAAACAGTTACCAGCTTATTTTAACAGTTCCTCTTGAGAAAGACTAAAATATCCTTACTTGTGCAGTAACAACTTTCTTTGTTGGTGGTGGCACCGGAGTCACGAAATAGGATGACCTAGAAATCGTAGCCTCGAAGCGGATTTTTAACAGCTGGCAGATGGGATTTATTCATTCATAAAATGCTGATTTATAGCATTCGGGAAAAAAATGTCAGAAAATGTGAAAATCCAACTCATCCATCAAGTATCCTGGTGCAAACAACAGACCTACTGGTGAGAGAGAGAGAAATTAGCGTTGTTAAAAGAAAAGCTGTTCCAGTTTAACGTTCATCACTGTAGCTGGTGAGGTTTGAACGTGGAGTTACACATATTCAAATGAACCTCAGATCTCGGCCACCTTCCCTGTTCTTCCTCTTGTGCAAATAATATTTCTTGTTCCCATTTCAGGAGGGAAAAGCTAATAAAAAACCTGAGCAGCAATAACTTTAGAAATATTCTCTGTTTGAAAATACTTCTCATTTAATAACTTTGGACCTTCAAAGTACCAAGATATTCAGACACTAATGAGAAACTGTTCCAACTTACTTTATAACTTCTGTTTTGAAGGCATTTTATCAGTGCTAATAAAAAATAAAATAATAATCTGACCGTGGGATAGAAGGTTCCACGTGGCCTTCCATAGTGAAGTTTTTGCAGGACAGAAACGAAGAGTTGACTTTCTTAACGTATGGCTCTCTTCGCATGTCCCTGTCCTGGAGCTTAGAAGTACCCCCAACCGTAGCAGTTTAATCCAAGCTGCTGACTTCAAAAATGATAGCACTGACCCACACTGAGGTAAGGCTGGTTAGAATTGGAGCTTAGACACGAAGAAAGCCCTGCATTCAGCGCTGATTTCATGGTAGCTCGGTGGCTGGTGCTAATTGATAATCTCTAATTTGGCCAAACGCTGTTTTTTCAGAAAAATATTGGACCTCTTTTTCTCCTTTTCCTAAAGTTCTGAAATACAGGGCATGAATCAGTGACATTATACACCAGTAAATATCTCTCTCTAGTTGAGCAGGCTGATGAGATGACTCAGACAGCAAGAAATAGTTATATCGGAACAGAGTGAGCAAAAGGCGTCCGTCTTGTCATTTTTGCTCAAGAAAGTGATATTATGTGTCATCAGATTGTGCTTTCTGAAGAACTCTGAAATTTGTTTGTCAGGTGCAGGCTTTGGAAACTCAGAAACTGCTTTTGGAGCCCATTTCTCATCCAGTACCTGCCCCTCTCTTCCTGGCCTCCCTAGGGCTCGCCTTGTCCTGTACCTCTCCACAGGTATTTCTTCCCTCACCTGCTCTCAATTACCAGAAAGTCAGTTTGGTAACCAAAGTGAAAGTGCGTAGGAGAAGCAGAAATCGGTGGTTGCACGGTCTTCAGGGAGGCTGGGATTTTAATCTACACAAATACGCTCATTATATGAAGATTTTAACCTTTTCTTTAGCTTTTGTCCGCAACATATCTCACTGTTTTCGTTGTGATTGATTATTTCAAAGTTGAAAGGCTTTGTCTTTAGTAATAAGCACCAAAGTCATAGTACACAAGAAAAGCAAAAGGTTTGCCTGCAACTTCCTTTCAGTAGAAAGCTGAAATGTGTTCCTTAAATTGTTTGGAAAATTGCGAATCATGAAAATCTTTGTAAAAGTGAGATTCATGGACAAGCAGGAGAGGTTTGAATAATTCAGATAATAAAAAACGCTCCTGGGGGGAGAGGAGAGAGACCAGCGAGCTGCAGTCAGGAGCATCCAGCAGCCATCTGCTGTCCCACCGCTTGCCCTCGCTCCTGCCCGCCGGCTCCCGTGCACCCTGGCAGAGGGGTGCTGCAGGGTCGGGGTCTCTAAATGAGCTCCCAGAAGAGGTCTCCAGCCAGCATCCATAATTCCGTGGTCCTTCAAAGAAACCTGACCTTTCCCCATGACTAATAGCTAAACTTCCTACGCTTAAGTAGCTAAATTAAATGATGTGAAAGCCTTGCTCAGTGCAGCTTGGCGATTGGGACAAAGGAACCCGAATTGGAAATAGAACGGGTTTGGGTGGGAAGGGACCTTAAAGATCATGTAGTTCCGACCTCCCTGCCATGGGCAGGGACACCTTCCACTAGACCAGGTGGCTCAAAGCCCCGTCCAGCCTGGCCTTGAGCACTTTGGCATAGTCAGCAGGATATGAACCTGAGCGGGGAGACCCCAATGGATTTCCAATCCGTTGCTCGTTAAATATTTCCTATGCGCAGTAATCTAAAGAAGCTGAATTTTGAAAACCAGCTGGTTTTGGAGATCAGCAGGCTGATCTGGTGTGGAGATGGAGAAGGTGCAGTGAACCTCTCCTGATCCCAGCCAAGAAGCCTAGAAAAATGTTTCCACAGTGATACTAAAATCTTAATAACCTGTCAAACGTGCTGCTGAGAAGACATTTGGAATGAGAAATAGCTCCAAGATTTCCAGCTGAACAATGCAGAGTTCATTATACATCCATCAAAAGCCAAAGTGAAAGTTAATTTACCTCAAGTCACGCTGCTGCTGAAAGCCAGAGCCTACTTTTTAATTTTAGAGGAGAAAACGGGTAGCTTCAGCCGTGGCTTTCTAACTGCCCACGCTTATAGGTACCATAGCAGCAAAATCTGAGCATGGAAAGATAAACGTAACTGTGAGGGCCCAAATACTGGAAGGTGTACTATATCTAAAATAAGTGTTACCTAAACACAGACACTGGGGAAAAATAAATAGATGAAAACAGAGCCCTGTGGACTATAAGCGTGAACGGCTTAATCAACCTGACAGACGTAACTTGAGATTTACACCACTCAGGTAATATTTTTTTTGGACAATCTGATTAGGAAAATTTTGTCCTATCAAATACAGCACACTGGGACCAGCAGAAGCGAAACAAACCACCCAGAAGTTTGCAATAATAATGTGGTTTTGTGGCATGCCCATAACCCTCGATGGATCTTCCCAGCGGCACGAGCTCCATGGGGAGGGCAGCCAGATTTTCCCTTATCTATAACTTGATGAGTCGGCCCCAGGAGTTGTTGATGGTGTTCAGGAGAGCGTGGGCACTCGCGTTGTTCGTGCTTTTGGGTATCCTTCAAACTATCAGACAAATAGAAGTTGTTCTCAAGGAATTTGCCTCTGAAAATAGGAAATCCATGCCTTTCCCTAGCTTTAAGCTTGCGTAGATGCTCTCTCAAGCTTTGCATTTTTACCCATCATCATGGTGTTTGACTTGTGAACTTTGTTTTGGGGGAAGCTGATGTGGTCACAGAAATAGTCTTGATTTCCTTTGGGAGTGACGCGTTTGTTTATAACAGAGACTTTTTAACAGGTCTGCTGCTGAAGAAAAGATAAATGTTTGATGTTGAGGATAGCTTTAGTGAGAAAACTAAAGCTACAGGTAGACACGGCCCCTTGGTTATCCCATTAAAAGCAGCAGCAGATCTCTGAATGCTTCCGTGCAATAAGCCACTAAGATAACTTTTGTGAGGGAAATCTTTAACGGGGGTGGTACAGACAAATTGATGACTTACCTTTTTGTGTAATTAAAAGCTGTTATCTCTAAAGTCTTTGGCAGAGAACAAATTAGGTGGGAACCTAGGACAGGAAAAAGTCATTACTCTTAAAACAGGAGGCTGCATTTCTCAAGTGCAGAAGCTGTTAATTAGGATGTGGAAGCTAATTTTAACAAAATGAGGGAAGCTTCAATTAAGGTGTTTCAACTGGAGATGAAATGAGGAAATTTGAACTCCTGAGGATGTACAAAAAGCGTATCATCACTGAGGCTGTGCTTTCTCCTGGACACCCAGTTCCCAGGAGATTGCTCCAGAAGGACATGGGGATGGTCACCCCGAGGGGCATGGCTTGGTGTGAGGCCACAGCGAGCCTCCCTGTGCCCACGAGGAGGAAGGAAAAAGGCAGATACCCAGATCAGGGTTTCCTTCCTTTCTTTCTACCTTTTCCTCACCAGCTTCTGAGTTTCTTCTCCCGAGATTGCTGCTCTTTATTTGTACACATGGCACACAGGGATAGTTAAACAATAAGATCGAATCTCTTATTACGATTCTTGTAGGAGAGGTGCAAATTAAAGGCTCGTGCTACGCGTTGCATGTGAATGACAGATAGATCATTTTTTTTTGGTAATAAAGATATTGGAGTAAGTAGCTGATTTAGTTCCATCGCACGCAGTATTAGGTACAGTACACGCTACGTTCCAGAAGATAAACTACAGCTAGTGATGACTCATCCCCGCTGCTGCAATAATTATAGTTAAGCCAGGAAAGATGTAACAGAATTAATTCAAGAATGTTGAGCCTGAAGGCATCTGATTATTTAGAAAACGTGTGAAGTGTGGGGGGTTTTGGGTAACCTTTATAGAAAGAAGGCTTTTTGTAGCTTGACTCATCTGACCACAATGGCCTAAAAAAAACCCCAAAAACAACCCACAACCAAACCCCGGTTCCCAGGGTGTCCCAAACACCCCTCAAGACAGTCCAAAGGAATGGGGCACCATCCAGGTATATTTTGGTGTGTACCAGAGGAAAAGGAGGAGGAGGTGGCTGACCCAACTTGTGCCACGTGGTTTACGAGCATTTTTCGCCTACCCAGCCCAAACCCGACTATTTTTGCTGCTTTTTAAGGGGATTTGCCATCCTCTGACCCACGAGCATGGGCAGCAGCCTGGGTTGGGCTCTGCCTGTGTGCCTCTGATGCCAATAAGTATCTAATAGATACAACCAAGTGTCTAATACCTACCAAAGTCTTACCCCCGTGCTGTGTATTTTTGTCCCAGATACTTCCCATTTCCTACATAAATTGGTTGATAACGATCTTAGCTTTGCTTTTCATTAAAGCAAATTTTTCATTAAAAGGATCCTAGTTACACAATACATGGAGCACAAAGCCTTGTCTCATCAGCCTCCAGACAATGAAAATCAGGGATAAAATGCATTAGAGCCTTCACTGGTATGGTTTGCACATTTACAGCAGTGGTTGCGGTCTCTAGCGATAGAAAAGGCAATAAATAAAAAAAACTGTTAGCATTGTTCTTTTCATTATGGTATGATTTTATAGCCTTTGGTGTCTTAACCACCCATGCATAAAATTGACTGATACCACTTGTAATTACTGGGAATAACTACTCTTAATTCTTCTGAAAGATATTTAAAGCTTTATCTGGGATCCCAGCGGGCTCTGACACCGCTACTTGGTGCTGCACGATCCCGAGTGTGAGAGAGGGTAAGGAGAAGCCACATCTCCTCCCAGCAGCCAGATCTTGCCTGCAGCACTGAGCCCGTGGAGCTGGAATAAGAAGCCAGAAAAACCATGCGAACATTCAAGGATGCTCATGCCGCTGCAGAAGGGGTGGGAGAGCGGTTCTGCAGCGGGGTGCCAGGGCACGGCGGGCGGGAGGAGCGGAGTCTGGGTCACGTGGTGGCAGAGCAATTGATAGCTACTCATAATGTCGATGGATGGATGGGATGGGGAAGCTGATGGCATTGGAAAATGCAAAGGGAGATGGAGACGGCTGCACTCAGGGCATTACTCACGTTGAGAGAAGCGTATTGGGGAGGAGCGGTTGCGTCTCGTTGCACACGAGATCTGAAGCTGAGTGCTCAGGATTTACTAGCTGTCCCTGGAAATGGGGTGGACAAATTGATTTTTAATGAAAAATAGGTTTTCTACCAAGCAAGCTGCTTTTTAGGCGTATTTTACACTTTCTGTTGAAAATTCAAGATCCAACTTTAAAGAAAAGTCACGATTGCTAATAACCCCCCCCGTTGTTGTCAGTTTGCCTGTGTCTGTGCATGGTGGCTGGGACACAAGCATCCTTACTGGGGTCTCACTGCACCAAAAACATAGCTCAGGGGAAAGCTCTTGCCCCTTCCTTTGTGGAAGGGATGGCAGCAAGCTGGTCCCCTTCCACGCAGGCAGGCGCCAGCTTTCCTGCCTGCAGGGCTGGGCAAGGACCTCGCTATTCTTTTTCCTCACTGGCCAAATCCTTTCATCTCCAGTCTTCCCTAGGATGTCTCCTTGCCTTGTATTTAAATAAAATTTTGAGATCTTTTCACCCTGCCACTTTCTCAATTTAAGTCCGGGCCCTGCCTTGGAAGAATGGTGAAGCTTCCATCCGTTCTTCCGACGGAAAGTAATTCTTTGTCATCGCAAACTCATCCTTAGGTCTGTTTTATGGCTGGTGAGAAAGATCTCATCATTCTAATTCGTTGGTTTGTTTCCAGCTTGTCTGTGACTTTGATTTGATGGCTCTAGCTTTCCATCCGAGTTAAATCGCAATGCATTACCCAGATAATAAACTTGCTTACACGTAGATTTATTTATTTAAACTTCTTAAAACGAAATCCAAGGAGAAGTACCCTGAATTGATTTCGTATGCCATGAATCATCAACTCTGAGCTTGCTGATAACCCTAAGGAAGCAAAGTGCAAGTCACCAAGCTCTGCTCCCCGGGGAGCCCCCAGGAGGTGACATCGTGTTGGGGCAGCGATGACACCAATGCCCCCACTGAGCTGCAGGGTCAGCCTCGTGGGCCCGGGGACTCATCAGGCTGAGTGGGAAGAGTTGCATTTGCCGTCCTGTCTCTCCTTCCACCAGGCTGGGCTGAGCAAGGCAAGGGTCTGGTACGGGGGGCACGTGCAGTACTGAGGTTTGGTTTGCCTTGGTGGGTTTTTTTGGGTACTGGGTGGTTTTGAGGTTTTTTATTTTTAATTTTTGCTCTTCTGTCATGTTGCCTGCTGCTTTATTCTTCCCCACAGTAGATTCCCTGGGAATGTTACATATGCATAAGGAAAACCAGAAAGGAAGCTTAAATCTGCAAAGCTATGTGAAGTGCATTTTAGTCTTACCTTTCACACAATCAATTATGCCTTTAAGTGTAGAAATTGTTACAGACCAGCCTGAGATAGACAGCATAATTTTTTTTTTTCTGCTTTAAATGTCTCTCACTTATACAGTATTTCATGAAAAAGCGATGTCTCACTAGTCAATGTAAGGAATGTGGAGGCATACTTTAAGGAGTTTATTTTAACCGTTATGCATTTAAATTGTTCCATTAGAGTGGACATTCTCTCCCCCCTGCCAATAAAGATCAGTCTTAAGAGAGCAACGTAGTGTCTTCAAGGAATTATTTTTGCTATTTCAAAGTTTAATTGGCTACTCAGTTTATGAAAACAATGATTCTATACAAACAAAGCAGCCTTCAGTTTAACCTTTGTGACTATATATTTATGTTCTGTGATTGCCATGTGCCATTATTATCTATTATCACAGATTTACTGAATAAATGAGTTAGCAGCAACCTGATCAGGCCCTCAGGGCACCGTATGGATCTAGACTTCTTGATTACCTGCCTTTCTTTGCTCTCTGCCAGCCAGCAGCAGCTACAAGGACACAAGTAGCTATTCTGAGCATTGAAAAATAGAGGTGGGGTACACAACATTTTCCAGTAATGGCTTTATCTGTCAATATATGACAACAACAAGAGCTGAAATAGGAAAAGGCTGGGCATTTAATGCCTGTCATATCCAGTCCCGCTCCCATTTCTAAAGGATTTAAGAGAAATTTAAAGGTAAGTTGAAATATTAAAAACCTCTTAGAATAAGTTATATGATCCTAGAAAATATTAATACCTGAAAAATATCTCTAAGAAAGTCTAAAGCAAGACTCACTACAAGAGGTAATACTTGCAGCACTCTGAAGCACAGCCGATGCCAGAGACTGAACATATTCACCATGTTCTCCAGAGGTCCTAGAATCTTCCAGATTATTAAACAACAGCTGGGAAATAGCTGTGGAGACTCTTTGAACTAATCATTGCAACACTTATTTCTATAAAAGAGAACAGGAGAGAAAAACAGTTGATTTTTCCAATTATCACTTATTAAGATACGAAAAGAGATTAAAGCCATTGCTGACAGAATCTAGGATTTAAAAAAAAAACAAAAAACCAACCACAGAACACACCTGCATAAATAGCATTTGCTCAACAATGGCAAGAGACTGCCAGGACAGTTCAAGTCCATTGGATGAATCATATACAACAGCCCAGGACCCAGGAGCCCCCGTCAGACGTTGATGATCCTCCTGCCTCGCTTTTACGTTGGTCACAACCGTTAGCGTGCGAGTGAGGTACAAAGCCTGGTGAGAGCTGAAAAAAAAAATTGCTGATGTAAAACTCCATAGAAAAACTTTGAAAGTAAGGAGGAAATGAAAGTGCGATTTAGTCAAATAAGGGTAAATACGTATTTGTTATTGTTAAAACTTGTCTAACCCCATGTCGTATATGACATCGTGGCAGTTTCAAGGTGCACAGAGGACACACGTACCTGCCTGCACAGGCATGTGTACACATGCCCACACACCTCCTAATCTCCCTAGCAATTCTTTCAGCCCTCGGTTTTCAGAGAAATTTTAAAGTCCTTTAAAACACTCATTGCACCTGAAGGAGTTTGTGCTGTATCAGCCAGCGAGTGCTTTTAAAAATAGGTGTCTGAGCATGTCCATGCCCTGAAGATGAACATTTCTGTGGCGCCAAGGGAAATAGTACCCGATTCATTAGTCTTTGGGGCCCTAGCAACTCCGGGAATGCTAATTATTGTGCATCCAGAAAATGATCTAATTCTAAGTCCCATTTCAAAGCTCATTTTCCCTCCATGCCTGGTAGCGTTATCTTTCAGACGAGTACTCTGTTAAGCTCCCTGCACTTTGTGCTTGAGACAGCTTGTCTTAAAGCCAAGCGAAGGTGAACCTGCGTGCTGCTGGTTCATGGCGCTTCCCGGGAGGTTTGTTCCAGATTCGACAGACTATTTTTGGAGAGCTGCTGGTTGTAGAAGTGGAAGCAAAGCAGCATTTCCCAGGTGAGGTGGAGGTCATGGGTAGAGATGCTCCATCAGGGGCTGGAGGAGAGGGCTGGCTCTTCTCCTGGCCTGTGCTGCTGCTACCTAGCTGAATTCATTTAGAGTATTTTGTATTCGGACAAACAAGTCAAGTATTCTCCTCTGACTCTTCTGACCATGGCTGGTTTGCTCAGGATGGTGTTAGGTGAAAGGCTGTCCCAGCAAGGATGTCCTGCTCTCTTCTATCTCTGTCTGTATCAAATGTAACGCTCATCTTTCCTGCATTCCTCTCTGCAGCCTATGTAGCATTTGGTTACTTTCCACCTAAGAAGCTATTTGCAAAATGCATTTATTTTTAAGTGTCTGTGTCCCTCGACTTGTAGTTCTAATTACAAATAATGATTTGATGGGGCAAGTTAAAACGATCGTCCTGGTGAGTGAATTGCAAGGTTCAAACAGCCAGGAGCTCTGTCTCACCACCTGAAGCAATTTCAGGAAAAGAAAGTGTAGAATTGCATTAAGTGATCATTTCCATCACCTGAAGGCATGTGGCGGCATCCTCTGTATTCTCCCCGATCAACATCTTCATGGTAAATAGGGCAAATTTCACTGTGGACACTTTCCTCATGATTTAACCTTGTCCAACATCAGCCCAAAGGATTGAATAATTTTTGTTTTGTTGTGGTTTTTTTTTTAGAAAGGAGTGCTCTTTTGAGATGTGGTGCAAGGAGATGTGCTGACCTTTGAGTAAGAAGGATTAAGGCAGGACAGCTTTGATTGTTGGTTGGCTGGTTAAGCTGGAAAATAAGATGTGGTCTTGTTTGTCAGGGATGATACAGATAAGAAGCTTCAAATTCGATCACGTGGCAATAATTTGGGATGATTTGAAAACAAGAATCCATCACCAAAAACTGTCTAGTTTGCGCAAAGTTGTTATCTGTTTGTGCCAGCATGGAAAAGGGACCATTCAAAACCTTCCACATGTGGGAAGAGAAGAGGGTGAGAGACTGAGATTCACCAGAAAGCCAGAGCAGCCCAGAGCTGGGGACACGTGCACAGTGTACACGATGCAAAGACATCATTGCAGGATTTGCTATGGTGTGTTTTGACCAGAAACTCCTATTCGACTATAAAATTCCTCAAGGGCTTGATAAAATTCCTCAGTAACAGTTTGTAGAGAGATGCTTTGGTTCAATGTAGCAACGCTGAAATAAAGACAGTGATTCTGTGAAAACATCCTTGCTCACCCTGACTCAAAGACATCTTGTCTTCTAGCAGGAGGAGATATCTTGCAGCAGCCTCTCACTTTTTGGCTTTGGCGGGACGTGCCCGGCCAGCCAGGCGAAGCAGAGATTAAGCAGGTGACTCCTGTTTGCATAAGAGGCTCCGAAGTGTGTTCCCTAAGTGATATAACCTGACAGGCAGGAAAATGAGGGAACCGAGTGTCACACTCAAAAAAAACGGGTAATGTTTTTAGTGAGATTAGCCAATATTAGCGCTGCCTCAAGTACTGACATGGCTTCGGATGTGCTCTAAGAAAACAGGAGATCTGGGCATTTTCAGTGCTATCCAGTTTTTACAACATAGGGACAAACGAACGCTTGCGCGATTCAGCAAATAATTCTGGGCAGAGGCAGTGAACAGGAGACAAGCATTTAGTCAAGGCTGTTATACAGTGTTTCGCCAAGGACGGAGCAGAATTTGGTGCTGTCTCTGCCACCGTGCTCCTCAAGCAGAACGGAGTGCTGGGGAGGAGCACAGGGCTGAAACTGGACAAGTTCTGCTGCTTCTCCTTGAAAGCTGGTCGAGGATGGAAACGACGTCTTCCAGGGAGCCCAAGGGACTGTTCAAGCAGACACGGAGTATGATCAGTGTTTCTTTCCAAATGGTGACAAATAAAAACAACAAAAAAAAGAGATTGAGGAAAAGAAAAAGGATCAAAAGAGAGAGAAGAAGCCACATATGAAGTGTTATGACACTCCCATTGCCATCTACTTTTAATTCTCAGGCTAATTCCTTTCCAAGGGTTATGAGTTTCACTTGGAGGATGTGTATTAAATCAGCCTGATGGTTTTGCCAGGATCTTTGTTTAAAACCTTACCCCTTAAATTATACAGCAGCTATCTGACAGAAAGATGATTGAATTAATGAGAGATTATTACAGTATTCTTGATTTGAAATATTAGAAAACAACACCTCTCTCTGCCCCCAGGAGATCTGGCTCTTTCATTAACAATTAATAGGAAAAAAAATTGACCCTGTGAGAACTGCAAATCGTGCTTACCATGAATAATATAGAGAGTGTTGGTCAAATATATTTAAAGCACTTTCCCATGAACCTGCCAGCTCTCGTTTGAAAAGATTCTACGTCGACTCACTATTTTGTCTGACAGTCGCTGGAGAAATGGAAACCAGCAACGTAAATTGTTCTTTTTTCCCCCTCAGTGATAAAAAAGTCATCACCATGAAGACCACTTATCTTTATGAACAGATACAGTATTGTTTGTTGAGTTTCCCTTCACGTGAGTTTCCCAGGTAAGGCTGTGGCACTCAGGGATGTCCTCAGATACACTGCTATCTGGTTTTATTTATCGCTTCAAAGATAGCGATCGTTCTACTGAAGCCATTCAGCACAGACCTGAAACTGATTTCCTCTACTGAAAGCTCAAATAATAAGGTGACGCCGGAGCATCGCATTCACCCAGCTGACTTCTCCTTGTTTTAATGACAGGGTATCGCGCCCAGAAAAGCTCCGCTGTAAAATGACCACTAAATTACCAGTTTGGGTGCCAGTCCTGCCTGCTGTGGGCAGCTGGGAGGATGCTGCCCGCTGGAGATAGTGTGCTCCGACCCGCCAGGAGGAAAACAAATAGATATTATGTGTATTTAGCGAGATTCCTACCCTGCATTTGCCTCAGCGAATTGCTTAACTCTGAGAGTAGAGTCTGATGGCGCACTAGGAGCTTCCCTGAGGAGGACAGCTCTTTTCAGTAGGGTAACTAAGGCTTTTGTTTGGTTAGCATTAGGAAAAAAAAAGAAGGAAAAAAAAAAAAGTAAAATATAATCCTGTGGATGGAAAAAAGTTGAGAAGTAAAGAAAGTTGCTGATCAGGTCTGTAACTATTTTGGAGATGTTACCCAGTGTTTCTGGGCACCGTAACATGATCTAGCCGTGATCTTGGACATCTTTTTGGATGTTTTAGTGCAAGGAACCTGTGCAAGCTGTAAGCACGAGCTCTGGGGAGCACAGTTACCAGACCCTAAGCCCAGACCTGTTCTGGCAACGTGGTCCAACACAGCAAGGCGAGGGATGCTGGGGGGTTCATTTAATTTGATTTCACGTGGTATCAGTGAATTGCTTTCCTTTTTGTCTTCTTAATACTTTATCCATTCTGCCATGCAAATAATTTCTAGCATCTGCCAAAGGAGTATTCATTAGCACAGATGTGCTGCCCATATGCACTTGCACTAAAACACCCGGGCGAGGGCTATGGCTGCAGTTCTTCACTAAGAAAAATAACTTCATGTGTGGAAAGTGATGCTGAGAGAATATGTTGATGGAGCGTAGCCTTCCCGGGAAATCTTAAAAGGCGTCGTGCCACCTTCACATTACTTCTTTTTAGTTGCTCAAGGTGCAGTAAGACATATTTTGAGTAGAGCACACAAGCATAACCATTGCAAACTGGAAAGACAGTGAATCTTCCCTGTCTTTGCCATAAGCAAGTTTGCGCTGGCTGTTGTAACAGCAGAAGGCAGCAGTACCATCAGATCTCCACCTCTGCCTCTGTTCTGACAGAGGCGGCACAGAAGTGCCTGAAATTTAATTTCCTCCTGGTTCCTGCGGAGGGACTCAGCAGTCCTCGGGAGTGCTCAGCAGAGTTTCTGCAGAGAGGACATGGAAATTTGACAATATTGCCAAATGACTCCAAAGCCCACGTCGTGTCTGTTGAGTATTTGTGAAGTAACTCAAACTCTGTGAATGAAATGTTCCGTCGTTGCAGCAAATAGTGTTACATGTTTTCAAGACTTCTACGGAAGCTCTTAAGGAGAGAGCTTAATTAAAAAAAAAAAAATTGAAAATTTAAAAATATTTTCAAGCCACAGCTTCTACGTTTATTGTATATTACTATATTACCATGGCCCATGATGTTTTCGGTCAACATTTTTAATGGATGACCGTAAAAACAGCAGTCAATAATTTTTCCAGGGAATTCCTCATGCAGTCAGCTCCTGGTGGTGCTTGAGTGTGTTAGTACCTGGGCATGGTGTAGCAATACCATTCACTCGAGATGTTCCCCGCAACCTGAACAAGAGCTGGAGGCACTTTGAGTGCAATATTAACTCTCCTTAAGGGAATAAGCTGTAAATTAACACACCCTGCGCACACACACACACTGTAAATAAGACGAATACCATGCCTGGAATAAAAAAGGCTCCTGATTAATATAAAATATTTATTATATTGAGTTTCCAGGCGCCTGTGGGTGGGAGGCAATGTGGAGCCGGTGGCAGGTGGGACCTGCTCGTGAGCATCTCCCAGGCTGGGAGGAAGAGGGGGAAGGAGGAGGTGGGTGAAGGGCTGACGTGTTCACCCTGCGGTGCTACTCCTCTCTGCCACGTCCATGCGACTGTACCTTGGTCTGTCGGTATTTACTCTGCTATTTTACATTTGACTGAGCCAGCAGGTCAATTAAATGTTATAGACTGCTCTACTGTAATTTACATTCATTAAAATTAGACTGCTCCATTCCTATGGTGTTAAGCATTAAAAAAGTAAATCAATACCATATTTTCGCTTCATCGTGATGGCTGGTAGGTTTAACTTTTCAGAGGTATTTCTGAGAGGTTTCCTTTCCCATCAGAGCCCTTCCAAGACTAGAAATACCACTTTTTTTTACAGCTACTGCTTTCCTGGTGATCATTTTAGCAGCCTCAGAGAGGCAATATGCGTGTCCCCGCCAGCCTTCCCCAGGGAAGGACTGCATGTCACAACAGCACACAGACACTTTGAAACTGCTCCTTTCCTTGGTCCTCCACACTCTCCCATTTCAAATTAAATGAAGCAGCTGCTGAGTTTCCAGGCTGCTGCATCATAGAGCTGCAGGACCTGGAGACCCTGCCTGGGAGCTGACAGCAGAGTTTTGCCGGGATTTTTACTTTACTGGTCGTAATACCTTCAGAAAGCTCCTTTTTGAGTACATATTTAATGGGATATTTGTTTTCCTGGAAAAGATTAACTCACTGAAGCTTCGCAGCAAACATTTCTAGCTGCTTCATGAAGCATTACCCTCACAAAAAGTGGGGATAAAGGCAGTGGATGGAGATGCTGGCTGGATTCTTGGGGTGCAGGGCTGGTGAGGGAGAAGCTCTGTTGCGCTTATTTATGCAGCCAAGGAGCAAATATCAATCAGATCTTTCTGAAATGTTGAAGAAAGACTGTTCAGATCATCAGACGCACATGTCCTGGTTATGGCGCGGGTGCAACGAGGCTCATTGGAGGGAGAGGAGATGCTGTCCCCTGGCTGCAGTCCCTCTGCAGGGCTGGTTTGTGCTCATCAAGAGTTGCTCTCTTACACAATACGTGTAGCTTTTAATCAGGAGATGTGTAATTGCGTTTAATTAAGACCACTGCCTTCGGTAATAGAAAGCATGAAAATAGTAAATAGAGGAGTCAGGTTCAGATTGAACCTTGAGCTATTAAGTGGTGAAATGATTTAGTGAAGCATCAGCTTTAATAAGGAAGCCTGTTGGATTTATAAGGTGTTTAAAGGCAATTGTTTTCTGGCAGGGTAGCGGTGGGGGTTTAATGAGCTGCTCCTCAGCAGGAGCAGAGACATCCCCACCTGGTTAGTGGTGTCGGTGATGATGGAGGTGGAGGTGCTGATTGGTGCTGTGATGGTAAAAGTGCTGCAGCAGGAGCCTGCGGGCTTGATGAAAAGTGCTCCTCGTGAGGGGTTGTGATTCAGCAGCTCAGGGCGGGGAGAGGCCACCTCCGAGCGCTGGGATGGCTGGGGAAGGTTGCAGGCTTCACCTTGCGGAATAAGAGCGTGTCTCTGGAAATCTCAGGTATGGCTTTATGTTTCTGTGTGTAAATCAACCTTCCTGTTCAGGGCTGTGTTTTCTGTGCCTGATGAGAAGGAATCAAGGCAAAGGGGGGAAAGTCTCCGCCTCTGTAGAGGAGGGTGGAAGCTGCTGGCAGCGCAGCAGCTGAAGAAATCCCCCAGCCCTTGGGAATGGCCCCTAACCTGGGAAAACAGGTACTGAATGATCCAGAAGGCGCTGACAGCAGTGGATGCACTACTTTGTGCACTGTCCTTGCCAAGCCCTCTCCTTGGTCAGAGTTGGGAGGCTGGGGAAGGAAGGGGGTTGCGGTGGAAGACAACTTGATTATCTGTAACCCCTTGTGAAGAAGCCCCAGAAAAGGCTTTGGAAAGAAATCCCGCCTTGCTTGCACCCTTCACCCTTGGTGAAGAAAAGATGCTGCTGGTCCCTGACAGTGGCTGTGGGACTCGCTTTCCCCTTCAGGCTCCTGGCAGGAGGGACGAGCTGTGACCCTCGGCCAGGGCACCTATAGGGCCACCCTGCTCAGGGTCACAGCTTTGCCGTGCGTAGGCAGGATCCTGCCAGTCCAGCCTTGCCTCAAGTGCTTGGTTGAGGCAGTGGGCAACTTCCCAGGCTGCGCATCTTGTGAGAGACGAAATGTGAAAGCGCCTTTGAAATCTGCAGTTGTGACTCGAATGCAAGGGGGCTGAACGGGACGATTGCCCTCCAGCCCCAGCGGGAGCACGCACATGCTCTTTAGGGATCTGATGCACTAGGGGTACAGGGAAAAAAAAATAGTGAATTTTTCCATTTTCATGTGTACAGCACCCTGATGTCTCCTAGTAACAACTGGGGAGCCTTCTGAGGAAGCTCTGTGTTCCCCCTGGTGCAGCAGAGTATACCTCTATTGGCCTTTTTTAGGGGAGCGCTCTACAAGGCTTTAAAACTTCCAAGGGTACCAGCACGCGTCCTGACCTCATGCAACTTAGGGGTAAAAGGAGTAGTGACAAGCACCAAATCTGTCTTTAACCTGAAAGATGAAATCCTTGGGGAAGAGATTATACTGGGGCAATTGGAGTTGATAACACAGGGATTATATTTGTGCAGCCAAGAGGCACAAAACGACTGTTATACCAAATTCCCTGTTTGTCTGTACTCTGGAAATGTCTTTTCTCACAGTGACAACTGGAAACTAAAGCAGACCAAGCTTCAGTGTTGTAGTGAAGTCTTGGGCGATATGAGCCTGCACGTTGTTTCCACGAGTAGCTTGTTTTTCCGATAGGCGTAGTGAAGACAATTAAGCCTGTTTTCTCCTTTTTTGTTGTTGCTCACAGTATGGTGAGAGCATGCGAGCAGTTCCCACAAACAAGCTCTTCAATCATGTTTATTGTTTCTTGACATTCTTTACAACATCTTAAAGCTTGCAGCTGCATAGCGATGCGGCTGCCCCGTGTGTTGAGCCTCCGGCGTGCACCAGGGGCTTTATAATGCCTGTATTAGAGCTCAGCGAGTTAATTACTGCCGTTAGAGGTTATGGCTCAGGAAGTGCTAATCAAAAAATGGTAATGAAATGCATGTTCATTTTTGCCCTTTCTGGCTCTTTATTGTGGAGGAACAGCATAGTGTGCATCTCTGCATTGTTTCCAGAGTTCTTTTGGGAATAAATGAGGCTTTGCCTACAAATAATTATTGCCATTTTAAGAGGCACAGGGGCTGAGGAATCGAATCTGTACAGCCCATCAGACCCCTGAGAAGGGATCTTTTGGGAAGAGGAAGGTGCAAGTAAGCAATATTTTGAAATATAAATCACTGTGCGTTAGAAGTGACACCCGTAGTCGTGTCTGGGCCTGACACGCAGGGGAGAATGTCAACTCTTCATTGCTCAGACTTCAGCTGCAGAGAAAATGGTGTTTGAACATTCACTGCCACAGACAACCGTGCTTTTTCACTGGGAGGCAGGCTGTCCTCCGCAGAACAGCGGGTTGTGCTCCCAACTGGCGTGGCCGAGTGCTGCTGGGGATTTAAAACAGGCAAACGCCACAGCGCGGCGTGTGGAGGTGGGTGGTGAAGCATGGGGAAAGATGGGGCAGAGAAAGGCAGATGTGGCGTTTTGGGGTTCAAGATGGAGATCCGCAGGCAGACCTCCCCGTTTGACCTAGCACCGTGTCCCACCAGGCCGAAGACCATCCCTGGAGGTCCGTGGGACTGTATGGCCCAATGTGGCCGAGCTGGTGGCTAAGCCCTTTGATGGGCAAAGGGGTCAATCTGCATGCAGCTCGTGAGCAGGTTCCTCTGCAAGTGTTAACAGTTAACTGATTGCAGGAGTTTTTCTTTAACCTATTGTCAACATTTGGCCTTGAGTAGAACTGCCAGGAGCTCATCTGTAATTTTCTTTTCTTTTTTTTTTTTTTTTTTGCCTGAGTTTACCACGGCTTCAAGCTCCATTCCTCTGTAGCAGCCACTTCTCTCAGGGAGGCAAAAGCAAACTTCAGATAACTTTTGAAAACGTTGTCGTTGGCTGTGACACGCTCCTATAAACTTTCTGCCGCATTAAGTTGTTAGTGCTTTTACTGCGTATACCTTGAAGGTGTATTCTAGCAACGATTGTAAATCTCTGGAGCAGATCAATGTTATTTTGAAACCCGGTGTCTTTGATGTATTGCTGTGTGATGGCGTGGATGTTCCTTACAATACTAATGCACGGGCGTATCTGGGCTGGGTGTTGCTTTTATTGAAGTCGATGAAAAATGAACCGTTGGTTTCAGCAGCGGAAAGATACAGTCTCTAAAAAAAAAAAAAAGAAAATGCTTGGGGGGAAATCTCCTTATTTCTGTGTTACAGTAGGTGTCGAGTATTTTATATATGTGAAAGAAACCTTGAATAGTTATTTACCCGCACCTGACACCCATGGGCATGTATGCAGAGGTTAATTCAGAGTGATATAATCGCCAGTGTCCGAACCTGAAGAGGCCACACATGCTGTGCTAGCTACCCCCATCCTGTTCCCCCCCACTTCAGAGAGCCAACACCCCGAGTACCCCAGGCCTTTAAAACTGGAGGTAAGGGCCTGCGCTCTTACCTAGGGATCATCAGTTTTAGACCACAACAGATGTTATTTAAGAGACTTTTCAGCGACAACACATGCAGATGCGACTGCACAATATTGCAGGACGTATTTGCTGTGTAGTAAAGAAGTCCCAGCAATATATCTAGTGGGGGAAACAATGTAAAAAAAAAAAATCTTTACTAGGAAAATATTATAAGAATTTATAAGCCTGAATATAGTTCATAGATCGGTGTTTAAACAGTGGTTGTTACGTACGTGCTGAACAAGATGTACAGCATCGTGCAGCTTCAAATGGTACAGAGATAAAACAAGCCATGCTAAATAGGCTGCTGCTGCTCTTCAAAGATCTTTACTGTTCATTAAATTATCTGGTGCTGTCATCTAATGTTTTGGGATCAATGATACTCTGGACTGCGTTTGTGCTGCTATTTGGTTTTGTTACTGTATTTCCTGCGAGTGAAATTTGTACCTGTGCCACGTTAACACCATTTTGCATGCTGCTGCGCCTGCTGTCCGGGGGCTTGGATCAATTGGATGAGAGAAGCCTTCGCTAGCTCATTGATTTTCATTTATCCAAGCCCTTCTGTTTACTCTGTGTCCAGGTACAGGCCTAGTGCGTGTTCAAGGTGCCCGCAGTATAGGCTTGCTACTGTGACCAGGTATTAGCAATGTGGGTGTGATGGAAAATGAAAGCCAAGAGAATTGTGTGGTTTTCCTTTTAAAAAAGTGACACCCCAATTAAGAACTTGTGGGTTCAGTTTGGAGCTCTTAATGCTGTGGGTTTGTCTGGCTCTGCTGGCATCAGAGCTGTGCGCTCTGCAGACCTGGGTTCCACCAACTTGCTCAGAACTTCGACTCACTGACTTGCAGACAATAACCCAAACACAAAGTAGTTATTGCTGCTTAAAAAACCAAACCAAACCAAAAAAGCACCCCCAAACAAACAAACCAACCCCCAAAACCCCCAACAAGCCACATTATCAAAGCAAGGTATTGCCTTCTCCCTGCTGGATTGCATCTATCCTCTGGTAGAAGCACTTTGAGATCAGGACTGGCCCTCTGTCGTAGAGTGAAGTGACTCTGGGTGCTGCTGCAACGTCCTTCAGGAAACACAGGTCAGCTTCTGCAGCACAAGGCTTTGGACCCCTTTTGGGGGGGGCAGGATATACATAGTCCAGGAGCTCCCTGGTGTGCAGGCAGTTGCTCTCCTGGCTGCTTTACAGGGGAGCAGGGATGATGCTGAACCTGGGGTCATGAAGAGCTGTCTCTACGTGGCCTGGGCAATGTGTTGGATAAGGACCACTCAGTTTTTTGCTACCTATAAAACCAAGACCAAACTCCTTTCCCATGAGGTGATAGTGTCATGATTATCTGGTTCAGCTTTTTTTTTTTTTTTCTCATAGAAAAGTATTTGGTAAATGTGGCTTGTGTGTTTGTCATTGAAAAGCAAGTAGTACCTATCTCTGGTCATAACATTAACTCAGATTCAGTGTAAGCCACTGGCATCCCTGCAAGGCGGGAAACATCACACGATGCAAACAGATCCTCCTGAAAGAGGAGAAAGCGCTTGGTGAACCTCCAGCCCCAAGCATCGCTGCGAAGTGATCAAACCACGAGAGCTAGCTGTGGCCTTCTGACATTTTGCAACTGCTCAGTATTTATTTGCAGTATCTGTTCCACTAAAGTCCGTCACTAATGTTGAGGTGATCGGGTTAGGGACCTTAAAGAGGAACCAGATGGTGTTAGGCTGGCTGTGGAAGCTGAAAGGGTCTGTAGCAGTGTGGCATCTTTTTTTCATTTGGATGCTCCATGCTGCTTTTCCCCCTGAAGTATTGAATTTCATTTGACTTTCAAAGGCACCAACCTGGGTTTCCTAGGTCTAAATTACTCTAGATTCAAACTACTGTGGGGGACCAGAGCCTCTGCACAGTGCTGGGCAAGCTCTCCCTCCCCAAACAGGCTTTTCTGATGCTAGGAGAAAATTAGTGGCATACATGCACACAGCTTCCCATACATAATGTCTTGGAGCAAGCAAGTAGAGGCCAAACAGGATAAACTTTCCACCAGGTATTTTCTTCAGTAACTTCTGCCCGTCTCTGCAGGGTGAGGAGTCCCGTGGGATCCTGCTGAGCAGACAGTTACATTGCTCCTGCCCTTCACCTTGGGGTGAGGATGAAGAGGCATTCAGTGAATGCCAGATCCTTGCAAGCTAGCTGGAAAAGCCATGAGAGCAGCAGGCAGTGAGGTCTGACCTGTTTTGGGGTGATCTTTGGTAGAGACAACCCTGCCTAGGCTCAGCTGGGCTCACCCCTTGAATCTGGAGGAAGACACCCAAGCCTGGGGATGGAAATATCCACTGGGGGATGGAAAGGTGGGTGCAGGAGAAGCAGCTGGGAAAAGTACCTTGGTTAAATCAGTGAAATAACCACTTATTGGGTAGTTTTAACAAAGTCATGTCACATGTAATGTGGGCAGCAGGGAGCATGTAAGCTATAACCTTCATAAGGTGCTTCAGTGCCAGGGCTATACCTGCCTGTGCCAGAGAGTGGTGGTGAACAGGCATCAAGCTGGGCTCCGTCACCAGGAATGGGCAAAGTGCTATCCAAAATACACTTGGCAGGAGACGCTGGAAAAATTGGCCTTTCCTGCTCTGTGCTCTTGTTGTGAGGTGTGTTTACATAGAAATGTATGATTTGGGTATTGCAAATCCAATACGTGGATATAGAAAGGCAGAAATTGAATAAAAGAAGTTTTAGTCATGCTGAGCTACAATGACTCTTTCTATATAGAAATTCGGGTTTCAGGCTTTTCTTGGATTCTTTGGGAAGTCTTATGAATAACTTGTACACGTGTACTACGGCATTGGCTCTAGATAACCTATTTTGTGTCTTTTGATAGTTGTTGGATTCCAGTTCTTTAACACTGTCTGTACTCAATACTAGCTCATCTGGCGCTTTTTTCCCCCCAGAATGTGTGAATGTTGGGTGAATATTGGGTATCTCACAGGGGATAAACCTTGATCACCATCATTCTTCAGAGCCTTCAGTGTTCAGGAGAAGTACGCACGAGCAAGGGTTGCATTGAACGCCAGGAGGTACCTGCGCTGACCAGAACTGGTAACTCAAGCCAGAACTGAAATCTCTCTATTGCTGTTCAGTCCTATTCATGGCACACTCAGCTCACTTCTGTTGCTCTTTGTTTTTCCTCTACAGGTATTAATAATAATTTTTTCCCATAGCCCTGTTGTGCTGGGATTTTATTAGGACAAAGCCCCGTCCCCGTACCCTTCATGGGGCCGTGTAACACAGGCAGTCCTCTGCAAAGCTCTCGGTGAGGGACTGCCAGGCAAAGGATAAACATTGCCACAAGGTCTGATCTTAGCACCTGCTTTTTTTTTTTTTTTTTTTTTCAGTTTATTTTTACATGGAGCAGGTCTGGCTAAAGTAATTAGCATGCCTGTGATAGCTCTGCTGCTGTTCCCCGTGCTGCCGTGACGCTAGGGCTCATTTTGAATAAAAAAGCAATTTGGGGCTCAACTGTGTGTCTCAAGGGTCCCTTTTTGTACGTGCTTATTATGCCAGCCCAACAATTATGAATTTGGGCAATGTTTTAATTGCGTTCACTTCTCTGTAAGCAGAAGCGTAGCATAAGCCATGCCACTGATTAATTTTACAGTTTGATTAAACTGTGAAAATGCAGCATTTTTATTTTAATCACACTGCGTGTGTATCTGCGTACATTCACATGGACGTTGCAGTCGGATTGCAGTAAAAACCCACCATGAGAATGGCTTTTGAGGCTTTATATTTGTGATCCAAGTGGTTTAAAAGAGGAGAAGGGGAGTAGGAAAGTAGCTTGAAATCAGAAGTGTCGTAAGAATGTCTTTATTGGTTGTTCCACCTAAGAATATATGCAATGATTCATACCATGGGTGGTGTGCACTGGGCCAGCTGTGTGCCACAGGATGCCCCCACCTCCCTGCATCTCGCTCCTGGATGGTGCCAGGATCGATTCAATCCTTTGGGGATTTGGGGCCCTGGCTGGGAGCAGGTGTTGCTCCCTCAGATGAGAAACCCCAGGCTGAGGGATTAGGTGTCTGCACGTTAGGTTTGCAGAACCCGTAGCAATTAAGGAACCTACTTGAAAAGCATGTTTCTAACTATATTTTTTAGTTTTTTTAAAAACATAGCTATGGCTGTGGTACGTAATGCTCTGCTATGGGGAACAGCAAGGTGATGGAGCAATAGCCCCCAGCTCCAGAGGACCTGGGTTGTCACCCAACAGTTTCAGTAGCTTTTAATATCTCTGAAAAATGAAATCCCAACCAAGCGTTTTTGCAGCGGGGGAAGGACATACTACAAGTTTACTTACTCGCTGTTCACGCAGGGATGACTGCCGTCTCTCCTGCGTGCCCAGAAGCACCTGCTCACCTGTATTAACAGAATTATACCTACAGAGAAGGGTGAAAATGTTTCTGCGTGTTGAAATTACTTGCATCCCACTGATGGATATGCCTCCGAGGAAATAAGCAGTGGTTCCAGAAGTTCAACTCCTGTTTTAAATTAGATCTACATAAGCAGATCAACCAATTAGCTTTGCCTGCAGCTTCTCTGACGCTGGCATTTTCTCACTTGCATCTTAAAATTTTGTTCAGATAATTGTTCCAAAATAACAGGGAAAGCAAACCAGATGCAATTAGTTTGCTCTTGGGTGTATTGTGGGGGATAGCATGTGGAGAGGACAAAATGCTGTTGCAGGACTGGGAACGAGAAATCAAGAAGGATAGCTGGTTCAGTGTCAGCTCCCAAAGCAGTGGATTATCTCAAAAAGCAGTGGATTATGTGGGCTGAAAGGACTGAAGTATTGATGGACTCTTTAATATTTCTCAAAAAAAACCAAAACACACATAAACACACACTGCCTGGGTAACAGGTACAATGCTACGGTAATTGGTGCGGTCGCATTTCCCTTGGCTTTGCTAGAAATATTCCACAAAATCTGGCTGGTATGGTTTATTGAAACAGCTCATTTGCAATTACACTATTGGTTTTCTCAGGATCTCCACTGAAAAGATGGGGTTTGGTGGGGTTTTTTTCCCCAGCGTGTTCCCTGGTTTTCAGCTTTTTTTAATCCTGTGGGCGTGCTGACAGCCCTCTCCCCACCACGGTGGGTGTCGTTGTGCCCCATCCCCTCTGGCGCTGGGGGCGGCGGGTGGGGTGCCTCACCAGGATTGTCCTGTTTCCAGGGTAAATGAGGGGGGACGCCCCTGTCCCTCACCCCCCTGCAGAGCCAGCAGGGAGAGGGGCAGACTATAGGTCCCCATACGCAGCGTGAGGTGGGGGACAGCCTGTTAACGTGGCACGTGTTTATTTTGCACAACCTATTTCTGCCTTGGAAGCCAGCTCCTTGGCAGCCGCGGTCCGTGGTGACCTCCCTGCACAATGCCTTACAGCCAGGGCTGCTTCCTACTGCCACGAGAGCTCCCAGCTGGGGTGGACTCAAAGCTTTCCCTTGGGCTCCAGGGTGTTTCGGCTGGACGCCCTGTTGTTCCCATCCCACTCCCATATGTCCCAGCAGCTACACAAGACTGTGCTACAGCAGGCACCATCCCTACCCAAGCACAGGGCTACAGCTTGCAATTAATGGTTGTGCAAGATTCCTGAGTAAAACCGTAGGTTTGCTTTGTCAGTGCTGCTGAGTGATGTCAGCTTAAAAATGCAGATTAATGCATCTGCTGACGCTACTTTTTATAGTGGAATTGAGTTGACTGATCACCTGAGTTCACCAGCAAACTAAATTTATCTATTTGACTAAACCTAAGAATAGCTTGTGGTAACTTTAGGACAGAAGGGAATATGCATTTACAGTAGGTATATCTTACAATGTGATAATTTTATTGTACTAGATGATAATCTCCTTGATTAGACTTATATCATCTAAAATTAGTTGTTTCTTTCTGATGAAGTAAGTATACAAGATAGATTGTAGAATAAATTAGTTTTAGGGTCAGAACTATATTGCCTTTAAATATGCAGTACTCCTCCGGGCTCAAGCTGAACGTATTTTGCCTGTATGAAGTCACTGAGCATTTAAACGTTATTTTTGTTGTCAACTGGTTATTGTGAAGTGGGTTTTTTTACAAGGGGCGGGGGGGAAGCTGTGTTCACAAAATTATGTGAGAGGCTTTAACAATAAGACATGCATCAGTAGCAGAAAACTCACGCAGCTATATGCTGCTTTGATAACTTAGGGTTTCTGTTACGTTAATAACCTAGAAACTCCATAAAGAATTTTCCTTTGCAGCATAGATCTTGCCAGAGCGTCCGTAGCCGGGTCCTGCTCAACAGGGATATAGGTTATTACCAGCCTAAATGGCCTTTTCATGACTTGAATGGTTTTTCATGTACTCATTAGCCGCAAGCCAGAACTAATGCGAGTCTCAGAGGCTCTCGCTTTGCCTGCGTGCTGTTCTTCTCCAGACGCTGCCCAAAGCTCGGCCGGGAGACTGGATGTGGGTGGAAGGGAGCAGCGGTGATGGCTCCCACAGGAGACATCGACTGTCTCCTTCGCTGAATGAGAAAGTGAGAGCTGTGGTTCAGGCATGACACCTCCTTCACCCCATCGATATACAGTCTAGACAGTCTTACGGGTGCGTTATTCTTCCTCGCGAAGTTGGTCGTATGAACTGCTCGGGCAGACAGCTCGAAGATCATCCTGCGCTCTGCTAGCCACCACTAGCCTGGCACTGGCCATGGCTCGCTGCTGCCTGGGACCTGTGATTTCCCTGAAACCAGAGGTTTCAGGGAAACAAGCAGCCCGAGGGAGGCACCACGTAGGGTCGCGCAGGACTCTTCAGTGCAGCTCCTTCAGAAAGGCAACGATGGCTCTGGCACGGCTGGTTTTCCCTGCTTCCCGAGCAGATGACTAAGGAGGCTTGAGGATTGCAGCGAAGCAGGAGGACCAGCCAAAGAGCTCCTCGCAAAGCTTTTGCCTTTCTGAAGCTGGCCGCAGCAGTTCATGGAGAACCGGACCCAAAATCTTCTTAGCCGGCTGGGGAGACCAGCAGAAAAATCTTTTTTTCCATTCCTCTGAAGATTTAGCACCTTTTTTGTATCACTGGGTCCTTGCCTTGTGCTGTGCTCTTGCTCGGGTGCCTTGTGCTCCACACGTGTTCACATGTAGCACCCACGACTGCTGTGCAATAGGGGATGGTCTGAACCTGTGAGCTCTGGGCTGCCAGAACTGTGACACAAAACTGTGCAAATCAGGTCGCTGGCGCCTCTGGAAAAACTGGTCCCAAGGACCCAAATGATCTACTTCCGACATAAAATCATGTCATGACAATCTTCTCATGGGGAGTTTTGCTAGCAGGGAAAACGGGAGTTTTGGAAAGCCTAATGCAATCAAGTTTTTTTTTCTTTCTTCATCCTATGGGTGCTGCAAATAAGGGAGGAAAAAATAAAAACAATGTCCTTCGTGATCAGACAAAAGAAACCCTTTAATTTTGAGTTGCACCAGTCTGAGGAAAGGGCACAAAGACACTGTGGAAGATGTAATGGAGAGAATTGTCTCTGGTCTTAGCAGAACTACCTGTGGTGTCTCTTTAACGGCTGTGTGACTAGAGCTGTTGGCTCTTCTCAAAACTTCAGCAAAAACAAATTACTCCAAGAATTTCTTGCGAACAGACCTAATTACACTGACCTACCTCGTGGCAGCAGCAAGAATAAATGCCATAAAGAAGGTGAATTCAGACTGTCTTCCTTGTAGGTATGGCTTAAAATGGATTCCCCCCCTCCCTCCCCTGCAGTTTTAATACCTGTTAATTATCATCTTATGAGAAAAAGGGTTTCCTGCTCACTGAAGTTAGAGTTTTAATTAAACGTTCTGCTGGTCCTAGTTAATAGGATATACACCTCGAATGAGGAGATCAATGCAATACTTTATAGCGAGCTATGTACAAAAAATATAAGTATTGTGTATCTGAGGCTTTCTTCTAAACTCTACAATTTACTTAACCAAAAAACATAACTCAGGTGGGTTTTTTTTAATTTGCTTTTCCTTTCTTTTTTAAATTAAGCTGCAAGCTCTAGGCATGCTTAGTAATATAAATTTTTAAGGAAATATAGACAATTAAGCCCAATATATCTTCTTTGCAATTTGCCTATGGTAGGGATAGCGTGAAAGCCATTAGGAAAGACAGGATTTAGCATATGGAGATACCCAGGAATCGTGGTGGGACCCTGCCCAACAGCTGCAGGGGTATGGCTTTATGAAAGGCAACAGGACATGCACTGCTGTCTAGAACTGAGGTGGCTTCCTAAAATACATGTTAAGTACTCATATATAGGAAAAGCTTGGCAGGAAGGCACCCTGTTCCCTCCTCGCGTCTCTATTGACTCATAGGGTAAGGAAAGGAGCATGTAGCTTAAATGATCAATTATATTTAAATAGACACATTTAATATGTCTAGTTAAATATAAAATGTATTTATAAATAGGCAACTTAAAAATCTGTGTATTTCAAATTTTATTTCATATTTTCCATGGATTCGGACAACAAAGCAGAGTGTTATACCCAATGGCCAGCATACCGCTGTTTCCCTCCTGACCACCCTGTAACAGGGTAAGATAACGTTCTGTAGGAGTTGTACAGTTATCCTGAAACTCAATGGTTTTAGTTCTGTTTTGATTACTCTGCTGACCAAAATATAAAGTACGATGGGAACTGCCATTTGAAGAGTTGTCTTGGTTCATAAAGATAGAAGCTGAAAAGGAGAAAGTGTGAGCGAGCTGTGTGCGATGGAAGTGGCTTCGGTACAAACACAAGCCAAGTGACGAGGCAGCCACCTCGGTATTAGTCGGGAGAGAGAGGAGAAGGACATGGGCTTGGATTGGGTGGGCCTTAACCAATTCAGTGATTACTGTCACATCCCTTACTGCCACATTCCTCCCTGGCACCCTATTGCTTACAACTGATGGCAAAGGCCATGCACACTGTTCTCTGTCGCCAAGTACTGCTGTGACAAACTCGAGTTTAAATGAGGCTTGCAGCTTCCCAAACACCGCAGAGAGACCTCAGAAGACACAATTTCCAAATTCTGTCTTGAAGTAGTAAAGATAAATGCTCCTTTCCATGCGTTCCATAAGCTGTGTTGACGGGGGAGCATCACAGCAGGCTGCTGGGCAGTGCTGGCCATCTCCCCAGCAAAAAGCCTGATGATTTGCTTCACCCATGACTGAGTGGAACAGGAAAAAAATATGCTGGTTCATGTCCACCCTTCAAATGCAAAGGATGAATCTTCTAAGGGCTTCCATGTATGTTTTTTCATCCATGTGTGTGTTCAGCAATAGAAGTCCATGTCTACTCGCTGCTCTGAACAGATTGTAGTTTGATCACCAGGGAAGATGGTTAGGACAGACTTGATTTGTGTTTAAGGGTAGGAAGTGAATTGTGCTCATTGAAACTCCAGCTGGTGGCTTCTCGCTCTGCATCCGTCTTGTGGTCACCCTTGCAGCGGACGCAACGTTCCAGCACCGTGGTTGTGGTTGGGCTGGGCAGCCCTTGGCGTGGCCTCCCAGGGGATGCTGTCCTGCTCAGCTTCCAGCAGGTGAACAACTCTGGAGCAGTAAACCAGAGGGCAGAAGGATGTTTGAATGCTGTGGCTAAAGTAGGTGCTTACTGAGTGCTACCAACCCTACCCCTGCACAAGGGGGTTTTGGAAATGATGCGGGTCGGTGTGGAGCTGCATTAGGGGATGTTGGTAACTGAACAGTTCTCAGGCTTTTGAGTGAAAGAAAATAGCCCAGAGCAGAGCCATGGGATGCTGGAGGTGAAGGGACCGTGAGGTGAGATGGGGACAGGAGGCAGCTGACTGCCCTCCTGCTGCAGAACCTCATCCATGCTCCAAAAATTTGGGAAGAGGAGCCGACAAATGCACCTGCAGTGGGACAGGGAGGTACAGCCAGAATGAAGCTTCTCCTCTTTACCAGAGGGTGAATTCAGAGGAGATTTAGATGGAATTAGCGGTTATCAGCTCTAAATATCAAAGCTTAATAGCGGAAACTGTGCGTGGTATTACAGCAATTCACGCTGCAGTCAAGTGATGCAGAGCACAAACCCCAAATCATTTACCTCTTGAGACAAATTATTAAACGTTATAATTTTAGTGACCTACTCACATGCTGCCATGGATCAAGGGAGATAATCCACATTGCTGTGCAAACAAATTAGGGATTCCTCTTTGGAAGGAAATGTATGAAAGCATACAGATAACTTACACATAATCAGAAGTATTAATACTAAAAGCTCCCTTTGATTTTTAGAAAAGGGGAAAGTCTGTCATATCAGAGCAACTGCTTTACCAAGACGAATTCAGGCCATCCCACATTTTGTTGGGAAGGAAAGATCAGGATTTTTTTCACTTGTGTAATCCCCGAGATGGGTGACCACGGCCAGGTTTGGGCAGAGGTGCTGACGGCTCACCTGGCGCTGGTGGGTATGTGCCAACCACAGCTTCTCACAGCTCTTGGGTTCTTCCACCTCCCATTAAGTGGCTCCTTTTATCGGCTCTTGCTCAATAGTGTAGAAAATAGACCTGGTTGGAAGCTGTACCTGGGAGTTACTGTAACACACGCCGAGGCAGTTTCATCTGTGGAAGCCACCGTTTATTGCGCTGAATATGCAGCATTGACAAAGAAGCGACGATGCATTTAACAGCTCCACACTTGAATATTTCAGGAATTACTGTGGGAACATAGAGTACGGCACTATCTGCTGCTGCTGCTTTCCTGCGTGTGCTCTGGGGGTCTTGTACAAACGTATCAGTGGAGCAACCTCTGTCCCTGGATAGAAATATAGTTCTGGTCAAGACAAACTAGCCTCCCAGTATAATTTAAAACATCAGATTTTATACTGGTTAGAAAATCAAGGTGTTTGCATGATCCATATGAGATGCTTTCTGCTTACTAGAAGGGAGGTGGCTCCAAACAGTCTCTGCCCTGGGACTTGCTCACGTGCCCAGGTGGACCTGTTTGCCCTGTTTTATAGCTGTGCCAGCAAAACCCCCACAAAAACCCCCAGCAATTAAATGCAAACACAAATGGAGGCAAATCCCTAGTTGAAGCTTATGCATTTGAACAAATGCTGGTGAAAACTTGTGATTCCCTGACCTCTGGTCGTTTGGAAAGTGCCCATCAGGCGGTGGAAACTGCTCCGAAAAAAAAGCTTCTCTCCTCTCTCCCCGTTCATGTCGATATTCCCAAAGGCAGTGATACCAATTATAGTAGCAGAGCAGATCTCCAGGAGCCAGATTCCTGTCCCTGATTTAACTCGGACTGAGTGCTGTTTTATTCCTTGGATAGGCCTGCGGGTTAGGTGCTCCCCACAAGCCGTGTGCTGTAGACCTGAAGGCATCCCTGGTTGGGTGCCATCCCGGACCCAAATATTGTTACCCTCTTCTTTCCCTGAGACCCTTGGAATTCCCTGTCTGGGATGGGCCCTTCCCAAGATTGATTCCTGCCTCCTGTGCACATCGAGCCCTGCTCAAGCTGACGCAATTAGCGTAGATTTAATGAAGGAGCCATCCACACAGAAATGAGCAGAGTGTAATTTCTTTTCCTTGGAAGACTCTGAATTATGTATTTCACCTTTCTGGCCTTGCCTGTCAGGTGGGGGCCACCCCTTTCAGCCCTCTCTGCTCTGCGCTGCCCGAGCACCAAGCCACGAGCTCCCGCCGTGAGGGTGCTGGGACGAGCAGCACCCTTGCCATAAGGAGCACCGCCTCGTTACAGCTGGGTGGTTAATTGCAATTAGAGCAATGGTCCGGTGGGGCTGTGTGGGTGTCCCTTTATCCCCCATCCACCATGTTCCACCACGCGGTGGTGGCACGACCACCACGGCCCCGCGAGCGGTGGTTTATCACAGCAGCTGCTGTCTTACTCACACCTGCGATGCAGGTGAATGAGTGTTTAAAAAAAAAAACAACCACCAAACAAGAAGGAAAAGGGGGGAATATATCTTGTGTAAACATTTGCATTTTAATTTTCTTTTAATTTCGTGAAGCCTGTTACGTGTTTACCAAGGCATGTAACAGCCTTGTGTTAACAACGCAACAATGCGCCATTAAACGTGTGCCAGCTGTTCCTACCCTGGTTCCTGCTACCGACGGCCCTCGACGGCTCCTGTCAAGGGGAAGAAAAATACATGCTTTGCTTTAATAACTAACACTAACGCTGCAAAACAAGAAGCAGTAACAGAAAGGCCCTGATGTGTTTCTTTGACAAAATAACTGCCTGGGAACTCGTTAGCTGAGCGTGCAGAGGAACGCCCAATCCTAAGCAGGATGCACGGCAATTTGGAAATGAAGGTTAAGCCCAGGGATCAAACTGATGATGTTATTTCTGATGACAAGGTTATTGATGTCTTACGAACCCCAGCTCCAAAGCAAACACTTTGAATTATGGTGAATGCTTTCTGCAAAACATGTTTAGGAAACCTGCTCAAACCTGTGCTAGGTACCGGTGTGCTCCCCCAGGAGCTGGGAGAGATGGTGGGGCAGCGGGAGGGAGGAGATGTGGCACGCTGCGTGCTCCAGCATTGCCTGGGGTGGGAGTCCAGGTCTTGACTGCAGTAGTTGTCTTCGAGGTGGCCTCAGGACCGTTTCTGTAAGAGGCCTGCTCAGTGACTCTGAGCTCTGCTGGCACATGGAAGTTCACTCCTGCTTAGTTATTTTTTTTTAAAAAAAAAAGCCTATTTCTATTGTCTACCTTTGCCTTTTTTGAAGAGCGCAAAACCACAGTTTTGCTTCAACATCTGCTTGGTGCTTTGCACACACGAACGCTGTGATGAAGTGGGCAGGTGTAGCAGTGGAAATCTGGAAGTCTATCTTTCCACGGTGCTCTCAAAGCACAGACAAGGAAGGCTGTACCCTGGCACACCGCTTGCACCCACCTGCGGGCTGGGGGAAAGACAGGATGCCCACCCTAGGGTGACCACTGGATGAAGGACCATCCACTGCTGGGAAGGTGCCCCAGGGAGGCACAGTCCAAACCCAGGAGCTCCTTGCTGGGTGGCAGTCCCATGACGAGGCTGGCCAGGGAGCTGGTGGGTCCTGGCTCTTCCCAGGGCTCCCACACATCAGGCACTGGAGCGTTTGCCTCTCCCACCTGGGCTGTCCCGTATGGTTCAAGAGCTAAGCAGGGCTTGAGCTCTTGCAAGAAGCTGACAGAGGAGACTTTGTTGGAGGGTCTATGAGGGAGCTTAGCTCTATTGGATGCCAGTCTCTGCTGACAGGAAGGCTCAAGCCCTTTATTTAGGGTGGTATCAAGCAACCTGATGATGCTAAATTAACAGGTAGGAAAAATTACCTTGATGTCATGGTCCCTTGAGGGATTAATGAGCTTGCGTATCACTGACAAGATAAGAGTGTCACGAGCTGACTGAGCTGCCGCGAGTCATGTACGCTGATTTTTGTCACAATTTTTGCACTGCCATGACTTTAGCCTGGCCGAGGTGCTCCAGCAGGATGGGGAGTGGAGCGGGAGGCTGCCGAGTCCCGGCCCTGCCAGCAGTGCTGTTGGCTGCTGAACCCAGAGGCTTGGTGAATCCAGCCCCAATACGTTTATACCCTTTTCTGATATTTGCCAGTCATGCTAAGAGGTTCAAACAGCCTTTTCTGTACCATGAAAAAGAATTCAGTGTCAGTGGTTTGGTACTTCATGAACGACGGCCAATTGGCACTTGCCCAAAACACAAGAATATGTCCTATTTACTCTAATATACAGTAGACACAGCTCATACACCAGCATCTGCTTTTTGTAGGGATGGACATTAAGAAATCACTGCAAGGCAGCATAAAATTATGCATTTTGCCTGTGATTAGTTTCAATAAATGAGCAACAGGTTTAAGTTTATACTCAGAGGGCCAAATTAGAATAGGTATAGTTTGAGTTTCGTCACTTTCTGATGTATTAATACATATATGTTGTTCTGCAGTTCGAGGTTATCGTGTGAAGTTAGAAACTTTGCTGTGAAATCTATTACAGAAGGTTACTCTGGACTGTTTTCTCTAATGGATGGGAAACGGCTGGCTTGCACCTGAGCTTGGCATTTCTTTCCCTGGGTTTAGCTGTGTGAGAACGGGCCGTCTGCCTGCGGTTGTCCACCAAAGGAACCCAGGTGATCGGCTTAGAGCAGTCATTAATGTTTGTATTAAGGATAACAACAAGATCACCATCATTACTAGCTGATAGACAAGGTTAGTTTAGGAGTTTAGTGCTGTATTTTATTCCTCTGTTGTTTTCTCACATTTTGGCAAGCACGTTGGGTTTCTTATGCCTTTCTTGCCAAGTCACCTCAGGCCTTCAAATGCTTAATCAGGGCTCCTAAGTCTGAAGCTAGCGAGAAGAATTGTCGCCTTCCCTAGCTCATGTTTTGTGTTGTAGCTGTGGCAAAGACGGAGAGGAAAATGGAAATGGAAAAGGGATGGCAGACAGGGAAGGCTACGGCACGGCAATAATATCCTGTAGTCGTTCAGCCAGAGGCACATGCGCGTCCCGACGGTGCTGCCAAGGTGCTCCCGTGGTAGGATGATGAGGGCTACGCGTGCACGTGCCTTGCTTTTGCTTTTCAAGCACCTTCACCAACCAAGAGAGAGACAGCCCACCAGCTGCCAGCGCCGTTTCCAGTGCTGCGCCAGTTAACGCTTCTCCCAGCAATGTCAGGCAGCGTGATGGTGAAAACAGCATCCACGGGCAGCAGCCAACTGGTATCAGGGGTCCCGGTGCTGCCGACGCCAGAGGCGATGAACTGGCACCACTGGTTTTCCCTGGTGTGTCCGTTGGCCATGAGGAGCTCCCAACCCTTGGTGCTCTGGCTCGGAGCGGCTCCATGCGGATGGGCCACCAGCATGGGAAACATCATTCCCAAGGCATCAACTGAGGCTTTTACAGTTGTGATTCTCTGCCTTGTTTTATTGTACCCCAATCGTGGGATTTTTTACAGAAGCAGCCTTTGGTCCAGACACTTCTGATGCTCATGTGCTCACCCAACACGTATAATTTAGTAGATGGTATTTGTTTGTCATGGGGTGCATAAAAGATCTGCAAAGCTGTATCGTGTCGTCTATAAAAACATTTTAATTAAGCTTAAACCTAGACCTAGCATTAAGCATAGACAGGGTAAAAGTTGGCGTTGTTGGAAGTAATTACGCAGCACTATTGGGCTTGTGCAATACTTGCTCCAAAACTCCAGTCACCTTTCCCTTAAATTCCCCATTGATTTAAAGAACTTCCTCTATTGCCTGACAAGCTTCCTCATTCTCTGCATTTATTTTGATTTTGTAGAGCTTTCAGCCATGCCTTTATTGCTGCTGAGGAGTAAAATATCTGTTACAGCCAGAGCCATAAATCTCCCCTCTACCCGGGGACTATATCCTCATGACTATAGATCACTTTAGTTATTGCCAAAAAGTGCCATCGTATCACATTGCAAATTAGGGGGCCAAAAGACGGGGCTTTGCTGATTATGCCGATCCTGTGTGTCTCTGAGGAAAACCCTTTACTCCCCAAACTCGGCTCAGGCAGCTGGACAAAGTTCAGGGAGAAAACCAGAAACCGGTGGTCAGGGGTGGCGCTCTCCTGATCTGAAGACAAATCCTGGGAGGGTCAGGGTGGCCACCAGCACATTGCCCCGGCTGTGGGAGCAGGCGGTCAGGACCTGTGCCGTCCTGACAAACAGCTTGCTGAGACCATGTGCTGGGCACGAGAGCTCTCCCAAACCGTGGGCAAATAATAAAGGTTAATTGACACCCTTTTAATCACTGAAGAAAGGAGAAATACCTGGGCAGTGTCCTCTTGTGCGTGCCCCAGACACCGCAGAAGGCACATCTCATCTGTCCCTTTTCGTGTGAGAAATAGCTTAATTAACGATGACTTTTAATGGGGCTGATTTTTAGACACCTCATTGATAGAAATGGAGATCAAAGAACGCTTTTAACGTGGAAACTGTAGCGAAACATATGTCTCTTGTGATGCTGGAAGTGCAGGAGAGAAAAAGCAGCCGTGCCGCTGGTGGCCAGAGCTTTGCTGGGCTCTCCCAGGCTCCTCGCCTTCCCTCCCCTCTCCTTGTGACTAGTTACACAGCCCCATCCTTTAAGCCTTTCTTTTCTCTCTGGAACATTAGTAAAGTAAAGAAATATGAATAAATTAAATGCAATATTAATTATTTACCGCTCTGAAGCGTCTCTTCCTGCTTTTTCAGAACCCAGCATCCCCCTCTGCTGCACAGCTCTATTTTATTTTTTAAATTATCTAACATTTCTTTCAATTTTTAATTCTCCCCCACTGTTTAATAATTAATGGACCACCTTGCTCTTCAATATCTTTTTCCAAGCAGTGCTGCAGGGCTTAGCGAGAGGCCTCAGAGACAGGCGGAGCGGGTGAGGCAGGAGCCAGCATCCCGCAGTTCCCGGTCTGATCCTGCCCCTGGAGCAGGCGTCTCCTGTACCCTCAGCTGCCCAGCTGTAAAATAGCTTTTTCTTATTTTTTTTTTTTTTTACCTTTATGGTATGGTTTGTCTGGTCACTCTGCTACTGCATGGACCTTTCCCAGTCCTTTTTTCTGTTGGTCCAATTTCTTCCCTTTATCTTATTTTATTTTGGGGGGCTTCTCTGTCCTACTGTTTGTCTTGTGTACCACTGCCAGCCCACGCTGAATTTTTTTTTCTGGTTTGTTTGTTTGTTTTTTAAGACCCTTTCACCCCCTTTTTTACTGTTGATTCTGCTGTTCCAATGTGATTTTCACTCTTGCTTTTCTTGGTGATGTTTCCCGCTAGCCAGCTGTGCTGGAGATACTTTGCAGCCAGTCTATTTTCATGATATTTCCTTATTTCCAACAGCAGATGGACCTAGAATGCCAAATTCTGTTTTGTTTTCTTCAGTGTAGTTTATTTTTGTTTGCTCAGGGTGCATTTTGATCCTTGAAAATGAAAAATTCTCTCTTGAATGACATTTCCCCCACCTTTTTTTAAAACCTTTAAGGAATTTCTTACCCTGTTATCTCTTCCCAGAAGGAATCCCCTGAGGTTCTAGCTCATCCCTCAGCAACTGCAGTGGCGAAAGATAATGTAGAGCAAATATCTTTTAATAAAACATTTTTTTTCCTGAAGGAGGCTTGCAGGCAGCGGTTTGTACACAGTTCTCGGATGCTCAGCTAACGTTGTATTTTACATATACCCACACTAAAGGCTTGAAGCAGGGCACTGAGGACACCTCTCCTGGGATCCTCTCTCTCTGAGCATCAGCCTGAATTTCCTGTGAGGAGGCAGAGGATCCCAACGTCTGTGGTTGAAACTTTAAAAGCTTCCTCTTAGTCCATTAAGAAAGAGGATTTTAGCATTCAAAAGGCACTTACCATTATCGGGGAGGAATATTTCCCCCTGCCAGGGGTAAGCTCTCCAAGCTCTGTTAAGGAAGAAGGGGATCATGACAACTCCAAATGTAAAAAGGCGGCAGGCAGCGTGGTGTCGGGGTCAGAAGCGAATTAATCTGTGAACGCATTGGTAGCAGCTTGGCCCTTTCCTGCTCCCCACCTCTGCCCTCTGCGGAGCCGATGGAGGTGAGGAGAGAGGGATGGATGTACAAACTCTGCCCAGTACCGATGCTTTTAAATTAAGCCCCATTCCTGAACTTTCTGCGCTTTGCTCGTCTGCTAGAAACATTTCCAGGTTTTCTCTCAGCTGATTTAGAGTGCCCAAGGCAGGGTGACGAGGAGGGTGACCTGCGCCGTGGGGGTGAGGATGCAGCGTGGCCGGCTGGTCCACCCGCAGCCGTGCCTGGGCTGGTGTGGGTTGCACAGGACGGGGGGTGAGCAGGGCCTGGGCTGCTGCTGACCATCAGGGAACTACGTGGGTTTGGGGTTTGTTGTTGTTTGTTGTTTTCGTTTGGTTCAGGCTTGCTTTTTTTTTTTTTTTTTTTTTTTTGCTTGGCCAGATTGTAGCATAATAGAGACATACCTGGGTGTCGACACCGCGTGAACACAAATAACTCAAACCCCACACAGGCTGTGGAAAAAGAGAAAGCCATGATGCTAGAAAGCTCCTTAGAAATTTTGACTGTACTGGATTAAAAGTGGCGATTTTGCCCTTGAGAAGCAGTTTAGCCATTTGTTTTGGTAGCTCGTGCGCCGCAGCGCTGCCGGGGTGTAGCTGGCGGCAGCAGAGAGGGTAGGGATGCCCTGGGAGGTCTCGCGGGGGAACACCAGCCCCGTCGGTCCCCCAGGAGCCCTCAGGGGGGTAAAGACAGTCCCTGCTGAAATGCAGACATTTGAACTGACTGTGATAAATCCCGCTCTGTAATACCTGCACAATTGAGTGGGCTGCACACTTTAGCCATATTAGAAGCATGCTTTATTCATAAATTCAAATTATAGCCATTTACATACCAGATAACACGTAATTGCTGTTTAATACTTTTACAGCCTAATGCTGGTACAAAGGACAAAGAATTATTAGGATCTTTCTCCAGTGATCTCTTTTGATGAAGAAAATATTAGCTGGGAGTTCTTGGCATTAATTCTGAATGGCTGATATTGATGGCTTACTGTAAGCTCCGCTTCAGCCGGCAAAGAAGATATTTCAAAGCCCAAAGCAATACGAAGACGTGAAAATGAAGTGACAGATACATTTTGAAACCAGCTTGAGAATAGCTCAGAGAAATAAAATGTGGCTTTATAAGTTAAATCTCCCAAGGCCTGGAAACGCTTAACCCCAGCCCATTTGTATTCAGCATCCCTGGATGCTTTCGGCACTTCTCTTGCGATCAGATAGGCAGGCGGGTTTTTGCTAGTAGGGGATTACATTAGTTTGGGATTGTTTGTTATTACTGCTTTAGCAGAAAGCCTGACTTTGTCTTTATGAGTAAACAGAAACAGTGATTTAGGCTGAGTGCTGGGAGTACCCCTCCTCTCGCAGGAAACGAGGCTGCTGCCCTGCCCCTCACCGTGCCGCAGTCTCCTGCCCACTGGTGGAGGTCGAAACGGAGCTAACGTAAAAACAAATGGCATGGGTATAATTCAGGGCCTGGGTTCCCCGCCGCAGCACCAGCACCGCTATCTGACCTGTGCTTTCCCCTCCTCCTGTCTTCTTCCAGCGCTTGGGCCGCTCTAAAGGTGCTCTACAGGCAGCACCGTGGCACCGAGCCACCCTGGAGCACAGAGATTTTGAGCTAAAATGTTGGTTATCGCCCAGCAAGGCTTTTGGAGCCTCCCCGTTTGCTGTACGCAGCCGGGCAGGGTGGGGAGGTGTAAGGAATGGGGGGGGGGGGGGGGGGGGGGTGTATCCTTGCTGTAGGTTACACCCTATGGAACATGTTTCCGTGCGTGTATTTGATGTATGCACATCATATCTTCACTTCTTGGCCTTACCACCGAGCAGTGTGAAGCTGCGGCACAAATCTTAGAGCTGGCAATTAATCTGGTTCAACAGTAGCTAATTCATCAACACCAAGCAAAGGGGTTTATGGGCTTCATTGGCTCCAGCTGCACCTTCCATCCAAGCCCCTGCAGGGCTGGTGTTTTACCAGGAGCTGCTCTGGCTTCTCTGGTGGGATTCCTTGGTATGGCATGGTGAAGAAAGACAAAAACTCCACCACCTCCTGTGTAGACTGATTAAAATACCAAGTTTTTGGTGCTCTAGCTTGGTGTCCTCCCACTCCAGCCGATGGGCAGCCTTGGGGTACCTCCAGCCTGCAGCTGTGGCCTGGGATCTGCCACAGCATTGCTTCGGCTTTTTCACTTTCTTGGAAGACGAAATGCTGTTTCATACAATTGTATTTCTTTCTGAGAAGACAATCAAATTTCTGATTAATCTCAGCCTGGCATGTCAAGGTCTGAATAGATTCCTAAAATATTTTCTGCTTAAGGAATTAGACTGATCTCTTTGAGTGTAACCTCAGGGAAGGCAATTTGAAAGCGGGGGTTATGAAGCGATACCCATCTTTCAGAGGGGACTGCTGTCTATCAACCTCCTGGAGTTTAATTAAAATGACTGATTGAGCTGTTATTGCCTGAATAGTCATGCTGACACTGTATTCTTCTGGAATCACTTTATCCCAGTCTCTGTTGTTTCGTGGACTGGGGACCGGAGAATGGGACAAGCACCGAAAAGCACTCTCTGGTACCGGGGGGGCATGCCCAGTACTGGCCAGCCAAGGCAGCCCCAGCAGAGGAGGAGGGGGTGAAGGCACCATGAGAGGCTTTGCAGGCTGAGCAGCCCACTTCAACCAACACGTAATTCTGCATGCATAGCAACTGGCACCGTCTATCAGGTTAATGAACGACTGAGAGGATTTATAAAGGAGCCATTATTCTGGTTTTTTTTTAAATGCCTTAATATTAGTTTTCATAACAAGCCATTATCGCCAGCTAATAACTTGAGCAAATAATTGATCTGTCTTTTGAGGAGCTTTTCTCCAGGCATCTTGGGATGCCGTGTCAAACTGGAGCTGGGAGCCTCAAACAGGGTTTGCATAACCTCATCTTAAAACCACAAGCCAGTCCGTAAAGGATCTGGCCCTAAAGCTACGCGTGTCTCTCTGAATTCAGCGGGTTTTATTTTACATCAGGCACGTTAAGGAAATCTCTCTCTCAGATATACATCAAGGGAATAAACAAAGCGCCATTATAGTGGCATATTTAAAAGGCTGCCGCGCTAAAACCAACACGCTGCCGTGAACCACAGTCAACCAGAAATAAATGGAAGCGTATAAACAGAGCTTGCAATAAATGTTAATGCATTTTAATCTGCTCTACTACCTACCTGCCAATTAAATTTCACAATACACTTGTAATAATGAAATAAAACATGGCAATAAAAGTATACAGCAGTGTTAACCCTTGAGCACCTGACAGATGGAGGTGTGGGAAGAACGTGCCCTCCGCCACTGACCTGGAAAAAGATTAACACGGTTGAGCCCATGGATGTGCAACGGGACAGCTGTAAACTCTGTATTTTTAATGACAAAATTATTATTACTGGATTCTAAAAGCCTAAAATGGATGAAAAAAAAATCTGCCAACTTTGAAAACTCTGGGGAGCTGCATAATGACTGGTGCTAATTATATAGTTCCAACGCGAGCTGAGCGAGCAGACTGAGAAGGCAAAATTTTAAGTAAATAAAAATGACAGTGGGATTTAATTAAAACAGAAGGAACTGCGTGAAACCCGTGGACTTTATGTAGCTGCTTGTTCTTGCCAATACCACGTGTGACGGAGAGAGGCTGGGAAGGCAGCAATAGCAAGAGATGAGCTTCTGTCTGTCTTCTGTCCCCCCTTCTCTTAAACATGAGCAGCGAAGGCTGAGAAGCGATTTCAGGTGGCGCTGGCTGGGCAGAACAGCAGGGTCTGCTCTGCCTCATGGGACCTGGAGGAGCTGCTGGTGGGAGCCCTGGCGCAGGCTCTGTGGAGCTGCTGGTACCCAGGCCCTGGGCAGTGGGAGAGGCGCAGATGATGCTGCTGGAGATGCCACGGCTTCACGTGCCCGTCGTTAGCTTGCTTGTACTGTGGGAAAGGGAAAACAGCCCGTGTCCCCTTGCTCGGGTGGGGACAACAGCGGCTCAAATGATTTCTGGCAAAAATCGTGAGTTATTTCTGGGTGACTTGGTATGGCAGATTGGGCCAAATTTTAATTCTCTAACAGAAAGTTTCCACAGCTCTGGGGATAACACCATCAAATGCCCCTGGGGTAAATGCAATCCCAGCAGCCGGCCTTCCCCACGGTTATTATCCCCTTGACACAGAAGCAACATCCCTTGAGATGAGCCTGGGCTGCGCTGCCTTTCTCCTGCAGCTGGGGGGATGCCACAGGTACTGGTCCCCGTGGCAAAGGCGCCCAAAAAAGACCAGGCCAGCGCTGCCAGCTCAGCAGTTTTAAAGGTGACTCGATGAAATATGTATGCAGGTTACTTCAGGGCAAGTCCTTCAAGCTATCAGTTTGTGCCAGGTTGACTTAGCGCAGCCCTTTGATTACAGAAAACTGAAATACAATGCAGGTTTCCTTCAGCAATCATCCCCTAAACGGTAACATGGGGTCTGGGTTTCTGTTGCCAGAAGCTCGTGTGGTGGTAGGTTGTACGTAGTCCTGGACCCACGTTGCCTGGTCCCGGTGATGGCTTAGCAGCCCACACCTTTCTGCTGCCTCCTGCTGTCCTTTTTTTCCCCGCTTCTGCACGTGGAAAGGAAGGGATGGATGGCACGGGAGACAGAAAGGCTCTGTGGAGCAGGTGCTCTGCGTGTGGCTCCATGTCCTTCAAGGTAGCCTTAAGGAACCCACCTCCTCTTTGATGAAGAGCAGCAAGCACAGAAATGACGAGAGGCAGAAACCACCTAAAAGCCACGTTACAGGGACGAGCAGCTTCTTGCAGAGGCCGGGCCAAATGTTTTGCCCAGGTGTCTTCTAGACAACAGCCAGATCTTTTTGGGTTTTGCTTTCCTCTGAAGCCTTGGTGACGGGTGAGAGTGAAGACCATAGCACCAGGTGCTGGGAGAGGGGAGATGGGGGAGTTTTGGGTTGTGTTTGAGCTGGCATGAAGAAGGAAGGGAAAGAGGACGAACTGTCAGCCTGGGGCTTGAGGACGAGTATTTCCCAGCTGAGGTGGTGAGGACCACGGCAGGAAGAGGGGATCGTGGTGGGCTGAAGGAGCACCTCCCTGTGTCTGGGGCACAGCATCCCAGTGTCTAACCCACCCTGCCAGCTTTAGCAGCCTTGGGGTGAAAAGATTGCAGTAGCACTGCAGAAGTGAATGTTCATTATCTCCTAGCTCTCCAAAGAGATTTCCAGCTCTCCCGTGCCCCGTTCCCCGTGTCCCTGCACCTCTCGAGCCCCAGGCACGTGCCGGCGCTCAGGCAAAGGATGTCGTTGGCTTTCCCCCCGACGCGTCTCGCCCAAGTTGCAGCTCTCCCAGCCCTAAAATATCCCCGCACCTGAACGTTTGGCTGGTGGGCAATTGTGTTGGTACAGCACTGCCTCTCTCCTGGGAAGCAGCACCAGCCCCAAACCCAGCCAGGCGTAATCAGCACATTCACAGCCTTTCTTTGGGTTACTTTCATCCTTTTTTCACTAGTCCAAATTTTGCACAGGCTCCTCATTACCCTGGTGGTTAATAGCCGCTTCAAATGCAAATCCAACCGCACAAGGGTGAAATTGTGGTACACAAAGGAGCCGGGCTCCTGCGCCTGCCTCAAGTGCCTCGTCCCAGGGCTGCGGAGGCAGGAGCAGCCCCGGCGAAGCACAAGGACAGCCCTGCAGCTGCCAGCAAAACGGAGACGTAGCAAATCTCAGAGATAGACTGAAGCCAAAACTCGGGCTTCTTTGCATTGTTAGGAAACTTAGCAAGAGTATAAATGTTTACCCGCTTTTGGTGGGTTTTTTTGGGTTTTTTTTTTTAGTTGTTGCCCAAAATAGGCTTATAACTGAGGGGTTCCTGAGCACAGCAGCATTTGGGTTTACAGGCCGTGCTACACAGAGCACAGCAGACATGAGACCTCCTCTGGCACCTGAGGGGGAAATGCAGGGTCCAGGGGGCTTCACGCTGCTGACTCCATGCAACGATTACTTGATTTTTCTAAATTATTTTTTTTTATTCATTACCTTGAGGATCTCCTTAGCCCCCAATCTACAGAACATCCTCCTAACCCCCAGCTGCCCCGCTCCACAGAACCGCATGGCTGCAGGAGGGAACTGCTGCCTCCTCTCTCCCCAGCCGCGCTTGACAGCTTCTTCAGGACCTGGGCTGTGAGAACAATTTGTGGTCTCCCACAAGCCAGCCGTGCGTTATTTGTGTTACAAGATGAGCTCGGGAGCCCGCAGCATCCCCAGGGGAGGAGGATGCAATATTTTGGACCCAACAAGGAGCGCTGCACCCAGCACCGGGCGGGGAGGGTTGCTCCTCTCGTCTGATGGAGATCACATAACCCTGTGGGGAGAGGCATATCAGAGCTGGGCTGGACTTTTGTACAGCCTCCTCCCCCAGCTACAGCTCTGCTGCTTGCAACCCATGCCCAGCCCATCGCTCCCTGCTTGCTTTAGGCACTGTGGTGGGCTCGCAGGCAGCACAGGCTTCGTGGTCTGTGCAGGCGGCGAGGAGAGCAAGGTGCTTGTAGCCGCTTCAGAGCGATTATCCTGGGGAACGGGAGCGCTTGCTGAGATGTATTCAAAGGGTGGGCATGGGGAGAAGACAACAGCACCAGCATCGAGAACAACTTCTTAGCTGCAGAGATGTATTTGTTTGCGCTCCATTCCGTTAAGGAATTAGCAGAAACCTATTAGAGAAAGTCCTAATCCCATATCGGGAAGGGGGGATTAAGCGACCCAAAGAATCGCTTGTCGGCCCCTGCATGGGACGGAGCAGCCCCAGCAGCTCTGCGCCTCGGCTGCAGGCACGGGGTCTCTGGTTTGTACCCCAATCCTGCCTCTCCCCACCGCCGTGGCAGCTGCCAGCCCAAGGAGGGACCTTGCTGCTACTTTACGTGTAGGTCACTGTGATTTGTGGGGAGCGCTTGGCCAGAGGCGTTGGGCGGAGGCTAGAAAATACTGAAATACGTTATATCTTAGTTGATCTGGTGCCGGAGAGAAAGAAATGAGCCAGCACAACTGCCACTCTGATTTAGACCGAGGATTCAAGTTTAAAACACTTCAGCAGGGGGAGCAAGCTCTGCGGTTTGTATGTGCCCAACATGCACATCCCGCCTTTAATCACCGCAGGAAAATCAGGGCGCAGGTCCCAGCCACGCTGGTTAGAAATCACCTCTCGGTTCGCGATCAGTGATTTCAAAAATCCCGCTAAACTCTGAGAAATAGTTTCCTGGAGTTTCAGAACTCGGAGCCAGCTCCTGCTCGAGCCAAGGACAGCTCACCCTGAAGCGCAGCTCCACACTTCCAGCCGTAGTGGAAGTCAGTGTAAATGTTCACAATATTCACTTCTTTGAAAAAAAAAACCCACAATAATTTAACTGTTGGAAAACGTGCAGTAATTTGCCATATAATTATGGGCTGGAGCAGGCAGCCATCACTTGTGCAGCTTAAGTGAAACGTGAAATGCTGGTACTGGCATGGTGAAGAGCAGTCCTGGCTAGAGGTCTGGCATGGTGCCGTGGGGAGGACAGGTGCTCACCCAGCTCCAGCCACCTACCTGGCTCCCACCGATGCCGCTGCCTCTGGCTGCCCCAAATCAGCTGTTGGTTGGTTATTAGCTACAAGACAAGACATGGTTGCAGTAAACTGGGAGTGTAGAAAAGCTCCACAAACCCATCTGTGGAGCAGGAGGCTGCAAGGCTGCAAGCGCCCACCCGTCCTGGGCACCACGGTGCTGAACAGTGCAGGTTCCCGCCGCATTTCTGCCGTAAAAACAGTTTTAGTTCCCATGTAAAATCCATAAACAAGGGAATTTTTGTGGAAATTGGTGGGTTATATCTGTTCCTATTCCAGCTAGATTGGAGCTGCGGAGCCCATGCATCTCACGCTGGGGGTGCCTGGGGCTGAGGTCGGGGCAGCACCCAGGTGCCCTTCACCCTTCTCCTTTCATATACACAGCCCAGACTTAGCAATAAGCCCGCCCCAAATCCAGAAGATAATTTAAGGGAGAATAAAAGCAACGAGTCCAGGCTGCGATTTTATTGGCAGGAGTTCCCTCGCTGCTCTGAAATGTCATTTTGCTCTTCAGATAACAGGACAGAAATTTCAGCTCTTCCAGCCTTGAGTCGAGCAGTAGGAGCCAAGAGAAGCATTAGCTTCCCAGCAACCAGCTAATTGCTCCATCCAACTGTCAATTAATAAGTGTTGTCCACAGGAGAGAGCGGACCTGCCGGACCCCAGGGGAGCTGGGTGAAGCTTCAGGCACCCAGGCTCCCCGCTGGGCTCCATGTGGAAAGGGTGAGGATGCTCTAGGCAGTTTAATCCGTTTCCAGACTCCAAGGCAGGTCCGGGATCGCCACAAATCGCATCGCTGGGCAGAGCTCTGGGGAGAGATCCTGGCGTGAGCCGCAGGGATGCACCCGCCAGGCAGCACCGCGGGGAGCAGAGCCTGGTCCCGCCACCATCGTCAAGAACGCCGCGGTTTGCCATCAGCTTTACTTAAAAAGGATGAAAACAAGCTCTTGTATAGAGCAAACAGCACAGCTACCTTCCTTGGATGTTTTTTCTTATGGAGCTGGAAGCCTACCCTGCCTTCCGTCACCAGACAGGCTTGCAAGCTGGGAAAAATTGCCAAAAGCGTGAGCTCCAAATGTGGTTTGCACTGCTCTAGCTCAAACCAGCCGGCGCTGTCCCCGTCCCCAGAGCTGTTCAAGTGGTATTTCCCACCAGGAAGGGTGTGCGTTAGGACGGAGACATGTTTTTTTTTTAATTTATTTAGTAAATCAGACGAATGCTAATGAACATAGCCAGGGTTGCGTTCTTTTGAAAACGGCGAGGCAAGATAAAAGTCCAAAAGGATAAAAAAGTCATGACATATTAATGACTGAAAATGTGTGCTGGAGCTGGCAGAACAGAAAGTATTATTGAATAATTCAAATGAGACAGGATTTCCCTTGCAAGGTCGAGGCACGGAAAAGGGAAGGCTTTTGGAAAGAGCAGCATCATATTCTCCCAGCGTCGCGGAGAGATCTCCATCCATCCGGAGGGTTAAGACGAGTTCAAGCACCGTCTAGTTGTTCAGAGAGGAGATTATATTGGAAGCGATTGGCACCGTGGCTCCTTCAGTGGGACATGACAGCTGCTGGGAAGAGTTAAGCCGGAATCTTTGATGTCAAATGAATTAAAAGTCTATTTTTCAACTCAACTGGCGAGTCCCGGAGGAATGGCCACCGGCAGGCAGGGGAAGGAGGGAGCGGAGCCGTAGGCAGCCGGCGCGGGGCTCTGCCTGGCCCGACAAGTGCCTGGGATTTCTCACAAAATGCCTTGAAAGCGGAGCCTGGGGTGGAAGATGAATGTGAGTACACTGCGAATCGGGTGCTTTCAGGCTGTGTTCTGCTTTCACGCTGGCCGGTCTCTTTTTATTTTCTTTAGCCACCTCTCTAGAAACACAGTTTGGGAGACAGATCCTTTAAATAACGCCCAGTCTGAATGCCTGAGCGTGCGACTGCCATCTGGCTCACCACCTCACAGCCACTGTTGCAAACTGTAATGCAGTAGGAAAATTGGGACTTGAGCCCTTTTGGTATCATGTGGGTACAAGGGGAAAAAAAAAAAAAATCGCGTGCCTTGTCTGAACGAGCTCAGACACAGCAGGATTTCTATAGGCACTGGGGAGAAAGCTAAAGGATAGTAAAGAACTTCAGTGTTTCTGATTTCAGAGCCCCAGCTCAGCCTGAGCCCATCTCTTGCTGCTTTCCAGCAGCTTGCTAAGGCGTTAGGAGATCCGCAGCAAAACGAATTCGCTAGTGCTGATCTCGTATTAATCTGCAGTATCACAGCCACAACGGCAGATCTGGGAGAGATCATCATTCATCCTAAGTCAGTATTTTTAACCTTACTTGATTTATTTGTGGAATTTTACGTGGACGGGTTTTTTTCTGACGATGTATCTCAAGGGCAGCTGACAGGTTTCTTGGTGTGACCTTAGCTTCCGTGTCTGGCAGCCAAGGCTGGTTAAGGGAAGTTATTCCAGCACCGTTTTTAAGCTGTGGTCATTTGTGGGTGTAAGTGAGACCCTGCAAGCATCTAATTGCCTCACAGGAGCCTTTTGGGACTCGGCTATCTCGTTGCACCACATTCTGCTTGCACAGGCAAAAATCTACCTGCAATTCCCGAGTGCGAGGGGCTGCAGATATTACCGTCCTTTTCGGTGCGTGGCTGTGTTTGTGACTCAGCATCTTGGCTCTGGCTTCAGACGCTGCTCTGCACCAGGGGAAACCCCCGTTCCCCTGCCGCGGGGAGGGAAGGAGCCGCTCGGTGCGTACGCTGGGTCTCACAGAAGCGCTCCATCCGTCTCGCATCGGTGGCGAGGGGGTGGCCCCAGAGGGGATGGGCAGAGCAACGAGCCCTGCCCAGGAGAGGGGGTGTCCACCCCAGGCTTGGGGGTGCTGAGCAGGGACCTTTGGGCTTGTTTTAAACAGGTTTTGACAAGCACTTTCGGCTCCTTTCGGCAGGGTATTAATGCAAAACTAAACCTTAGTTGGGGCCTTAGTGTCTCAGAGGGGCCACAGGTTCTGAGCGGCTGAGGTCCCGTGGGAAAAATCTGGGGGGTGGGTACTGCTGGCCACTTTAGCAAGAGCCATAGGAGTGACATTTAATTTGTTTTAATGACTCAGACAAGACACGTTCACATAACCTCGCTCCCGGTAACACCTGGACCATCATGAGCGAAATTCATGATTGGAAAACGTGGCTCCAATCTCGCTCATGGCAAAAATGATTCTGCCTGGGCCGTGCACCGCTGGCCTCTGCCTGGCGTGGGGAAGCCGGGGGGAGCCCCCTGCGTGGCCAGCCCTCCGTGACTGGGGAAAATTAGAATATCTCTTGCAGGGCGGGGAGGAAACAGCCCTTCAAGATTGAGCCCTGGCAGGACTGTGTGTGGAGGAGAAGTGATGCTGGAGCTGTGCAGGGAGGAGAAATGATGCAGTACTTACCTACTGCCTGGAAAAATCACGTGTGCCCTCAGGAAGCCGCCTGCACGTCGCTCCTCTCCGCATCTGATCCCCGGCAACCAGCAGAAACGCGGGGGCTCCTGGGCTGTATTTGGGCAAAAGGCTGAGGGGTGGAGGCTGCAAAGCCGAGCTCCGGTCCTGAGTCTCTGCAAACCTGCTGCGTTCTCTGGGCAAATGGCATTTCACAGGCTCCTGGCAGCACAGGTGCTCCTGCTTTGTCCCCTTTTCCAGGGATAAGGTCACAGAGGAACCGATGTTTGTCCAGCATTTGTTCTAGAGCAGGAGAGCTGCAGAAAGGGCCGGCTGTTGCTCCTCAGCCGTGGTTAGCATCCCTCAGGAGTGTGCTGGAAGTCCCCAGGGGTAGAACATCGATGCCACTGCCAAGGATAGCATGCCTAGAGTGGAGAGGGAGAAGATGCAATGCTCCCTCCACCCGAGCCAAGAGCCAGCCCCAAGGCAGCAGGTGCCCCCCCTCCAGCTCAACACGGCTCCAGCGAGTGATGGAGGCGAGTGATGCTCCTCCAGCCACCCCAGCCCTGCCGACCAGGTCTGTCCAGGGGCGTTAATAACCACGGCAAAAATGAAAAGGAGCCGGCATGAAAGCTGTTCCTAATTGGATCTGGAGGCAGCTCTCGCTGTCCTCTGCCTCCGACCTCCTTAAACACGATCCCGAGGAGCACTGAGCGTGCAGTCAGGCTAAGAAGCTTTTGAAATGGGAAGAGCCCGGTATCATGTGCCGTCTGTCTGTCTGTCCTACCTCAGCCTGGAAGGGGGTTTTCCTCCTAAACCTGCAAGAGTTTTTTTTTATTTTCTCTAGCCCCCAGCATCCAAGAGCTGCGCACTTAATTCCCATTCAATTAACAGCTCCCCTAATCTCATTCCAAGGCTAATCTCTTTCCAATTGTGTTGCAACGTAAGAATCACACGCTTTTCGGTTCGACAAATGTGAGGAGGGGAGGAAGCTGCCTGCACAAGATGCTGCAGGCAGACCTGCCCCGGGCATGCACTCCTGTCCACACCACTGCATCGGTCCAGTTTTTCTTGCAAAGCCTCTGGGTGTGGGAAATATGGGAAAAGCAGCTTCTGGGAAAAAAAAAAAAAAAGTGCTTTCTTCAGCCACCCTCGCAGGGCATCTGTGTTGTCAGAGCTGGGCAGCCTGGAGCGATCCCCTTCACGGTATCCAACCCTGGGCTGTCGGAGTTGCGGGTTCCTGGGTGCCAGCAATATTCTCTTTTCCCAAAGAGCTGCAAAATACCCAAAGCAGAAGAGGGGAAAATCTCCTCCTATGGTGTGTGACAATCTCGAGCTCTCTCAAAAGGCATTTAGCAGACTATTTTTAAGCATCGTGTCCCTTTAGAGATGCACACAATTTTTTCTGGCAGTCCAGGGGAAAATGCTGGTTTGTGCCTACTGAAGCAATTCCCTATTTAACGTAGCCAGCCTCTTTTATCTTCAGTACGTTCTCATGACTTATGGGTTTTCGCTGTTAAATGGAAAAGCTATCAAGTGTGCTGAAACTTATAAATGAGTTATTCAAGAAGTACAACGATAAGAGTGCCCGGGGTGTGGGGCAGGATGAGACCGGCTGGGTGGCAGCCGGTGGGTGCGATGCGTCCCTCTCCCCAGCTGGGCTGGAGGGAGGGAGAGGAAGATGCTACAGGTCCAGTCCCATCTCACCCACCCTGTGTATGTTTAGGGGAGGCTTCAGGCTTTTTCCCAGAAGGAAAATCATCGAAAGCTGCTGAATTCTGTGTTTCAAACAAGCAAATGAGATTTTCCTTTGGGAATGGTGCAACTTTGAGACCCCAGGAATAGCACAAACCAAGGTACTCTGCAACCCTCTATTTGAAGGGATAACTGCAGCTTAAACACCAGTTTGGACTAGTGACAAGGCTTAGCTTCCAACTTCAAAATCCTGTCGAAGTAGAAGCAATGCTTGGGTGGTATTTTGTGGAGGGTTTGGTGCTGCGGATGGGAAAGGGATTCAGTTTGGGGGACAAAGCGAAAGCTAAGGCCCAGTCACGCCACCGGCTCTCGGGGCAGAGGCAACACCTCGGGGCCATTTCCAGACCCACCAGCCCCAGGGAAAAGCAGCTTTGGCCTTTCAGGAGCGTGTCCCAGGCCCTGGTTTATGGGGGTGTCTGCAGTGAGCCCCGGCACGAGCAGAGGCAGCGGGGACCAGTCACCCCTACGCTGGGGTGGCCGGAGGGGTCCATCCTCCATCGCAGGGACGGTGCTGACTCAGTGCTGCTTTCAAGGCATTAATTTGTTTTTCCCTGCGAGTTATTTTAGGACATCTCCTTTCTCCCAGCCCAAGCAGCCATGCGCTAAGCATGCTCAATTCTCCCTCCCCCCCATAATTACTAACAAAACCTCCGGTGAGGCTTAGCTGCCGGTGTTAATTGGAGCGCAGCATGGGCGATGGCAGCCGGCGCCAGCCCCGCTAAGAGGATTATTCACTTTCTGTTTCACCAACTTCCAGTTCCAGTGGGGAAAACCGGCGGCACGAGGCCGCTGCCGAAGCCCGGGCTGCAGGACGAGCCATGGGGACGTAGACACCCGCGGCAGTGATGTGCTGCTCCGCCACCCTACGCTTTACAGAGTCTGGGTCAGTCTTGGGAGTTAACTTCAGGGTTTTTTCTTCCATATAAAGTAGGATCAGGCTTTACACTGCTGAAAGGTACTTCTGTGCCTTAGCTCTGCTACCCGGCTTCCTCGCAGAGGAATGCAAACCTTGGTCCCACGCTTTCTTGCAGCACTGTCAAAAATACCCAGCCCGCCCACTTTGCAGTTTAGGAATAGCTGGAGATGGAGTTTCTGCCTTGCAAGGGTCCTGTAAAATAAACAGATCAAAGCTCTCGAGAGCTGCTTTAAATCTACCCCTTCTTCTGAACTCCTGCGCTCGGTCTGTTGCTTATTAAGGCATTTAAATAGCTCCAGTTGGTTTATTCGAGATATTATCCTGGAATGACTGTAGGGAACTGAATCTGCCATCTGTCTGGGAGCCAGCCTCTTCGATTAGCCACAGCATAACCCCGACGCCAATTCCTGAGCCAAAATGCCAGCACCTGTATCGGTTTTCGGTCGGCACCTTGAAGTCCTGCTGGGAATAGGACTAGGGGGAAATGCCTTCAGCAATAACATCTCTCTCCATCATACTGAGAGCTTTTCTTCGCTGCATCACAGGGCTCGGGTCGGGGAATATCGAGAGCTTATGTCAGTGATGATCCACTCGATGGCTGCAGACAGGAGACCTTCTCCCGCCCCACAAACTCAGATGAAGTTAAAGGATGGTGTTGCCTGTCACCGTACCTTATGCAGCAGGCAGCGTGCTGCTGAGTGTCCATAGCACACGCTGGCCACGGCGGTGTCCCCTGCACATCTCGCAGCCCCCAGCTCCCTGTCCCCAGGACCGGAGAGGATCTGCTTTCCCGTCCCAGCGCAGCTGAGCTCAGGCTAACACCCTGCAGCCTGCCTAAAGACCTGGAAATTATCCCTGTGCACCAATAATCCGGCCTTTTACTACGTACCATGTTGTTCCTTCTGGGATACCGTAGATCAGTCTTGTTCTGTCCTGCTGCGTCGTGCCAGTGTGTCACTGGTGAACAAGCAGCCAGGAGCTGGCAATGACATTGCTTTGTGCCTGCAGCTTTGCCTAAGTGGGTTACAGCCTGAGACTAGCTAGCGATACCTCTGTTTAAATAGTGCAGGTATCAGAAATAGAGTTTTTCTCTAGAGTAATAGGTCGTGGCAATTTGCTTTCTATTTTCGCTGTCCTACGCTGGCACTCGGGTGCCGAGTTCAGCAGCATCCCTCTGACCTGCTGCTCTGCGGTGAGAGCTTTCAGAAATGGAGCTTTTCAATTTCCCATTTTTCACGGAGGGAGGGGGGAAAAAAGCACGTTTCTCTGTCCCTGCAGATGCTGGGGGCTTTCTGCCGTGGAAATGGCTTTGGCCTGATGCCACAGGCAAGGGGAGAGGTCAGCAAGATGCCCCATCCAGGCGGGGGGGGGGGGGGGCAGAGCCACGGGTGCCTGGGACCCTCCAAAACCCTCCAGCCTTCAGCCCCACCTGCAAGAGCTTACCCCTCCTTAGCCTTCTTTAAACCCACTTTGACAAGAGTTTCTGCACCCATCCTCTGCGATGGAAGATGGCTTTACAAGACCAGAGGGAGCGAGGACAGTTGGTACCCACGTCCTCTCTGCTGTCACCAGTGCTGGTGACTTCCCGTGCTCCGTAGCTGCTTGTAGGTGATGCTTTTACCCTGTAAAATGGGCAAAAGTGTGTTTCAGTTGTTAAATTCGGCCTCAAAGCTACCCCTCATTTCACCTGGCTTTTACCTGAGTGCCCACCCAGACAGCCCCGGGTGGGGATGGAGCCACCTTCCCTCCCACCAGCACCAGTAAAGATGATTATCCCTGAGCCTTCCCCAGGGGAAGGGACAGGCTCTGGGACAGCAGGAGCTGCTTAGGCTGGCAAGTACAGACGGGATCCTGGGAAGGAGCAAAACAAGCAAGGCTCTTGCCTGCAAGGGTAGGGATGCTCACTGCGGCTGCAGGACAAGGCTGCTCCTATTAACGACACACCGCAGTAATTGTTTGTTTGCTTCCTCGCTTCAATTTCCAGCGCACAGATATTAAATAAAACTCCTTAGAGGAAAGGAAAATAAATTCTCTCAGAGAATTATGTTCTGGGAGATCCTACAGAGAAAAACCATAAATTCATCAGATGCATTTCGTAAAAACAATTAAAACCAATTTGACTTGACACCAACAGCGTTAGATGAGATTAAGAAAAGCTGAAAAAATGGGCTCCCCACTTAATAAGATAATTATATTCGATACCTTTTCTTTTCACCTTCTCTGGCTGAGATTGCAGAATATTTCTCCCGCCGCCTGCACCCCATGCACGCTCCCACTTCTAGATTTCTTGAGGAAGGAGGACCCTGCGGCCAACCATCCGCGCTGGGGATTTGCTGCAGTACACCAGCAGCCATCCTCACCAGCCATCCCACCTCCAGGGAAGCCTGTCCGGTTGGCAGCACGCCATAAATTCCAGATGATAGAAATCACAAGACCCCTGGCTCTGGCAGCAGCTCCTGTCTCCAGCACCGGGTCGTGCCAGCCCAGCATCATCCATCCCGGCTTGTCCCTCCACGTTCCCTTGTGTGCCATGAGCCCTGGGGCTCTGCCCATCGCTCGGGGCTGGGGAGATGCCATCCCCACCAGCAGGAACCAACGGGAAGAAAGATCTTGAGCTCCACCGGGCACGCAGCAAAGTCACTACGTGGTCAGTATCCGCCCTCTCCCTTGTTGCATTTTTGGGGCTGGAAAAGCCATGAAACAGGGCGGTTTGCCGGAGTGAAGCTGCGCGGGGAGGCCCCACACTCGAAGGCAATCAGCAGAAAAGAGCAGCGAGTGATGGAACCGAGGCAAGACAAAGCACGTAGAGTTGCTTTCAGGCTAATATGTAGATTTATGCAGAAAACAAATATAAAAAGCTGCATCTGTTGCGAGCGAAGTATAATTCATCATCAGGGAAGAGGGTTTGTTTCCTCACAGCTACATTTGCTGTAGTTACATATTTTATTTTCCGTGGTTTTGCATGTCATGTGGGGGTTTGGGGTCGGGTTTTTTTTGAAGTTTCACTTCTTACTTTGAATACAGATGAGCACCAAAATACTTCCCAGGGGTGGGTGACCAGGTTCCTAATGTGGTACATCAGAAATCTATGGCCATCAGCTCACCGGTGTGTTTTGCAAAACCAAGCGGGTAAAAAGCCAGCAATCAGCCTTTGAACGAGTGCAGAGCTGTTAGGAGCGATAACAGATAAGGCTTGCCTGGCCTGTCTGCATTTGCAATCTGTTTAGTCTTCTGCAACCCGAGGGATGACAGAGGGAAAGCTTTCGAACCCAAATTTGCCCTCTAACAGCCGACTGTTAGGCATGCCCGTGTATTTTGGAAAGCAATTCTCCTCTGGTGCCCAAAAGGAAGCTGTGACTGCGCAGCTGCGGGTTCTGACCCCCTCCGCTGCCTCTTTGGGCTCCCGCCTTGCCCCTACTGCTATGGGGCTGCCCCCACGGGCGCAGCACCCCGAGCCAGGTTTTGGGGTGACTGCAGGGAGGTGCTCGGGGAGGCTGCTGGCTCTGCCCCAGGCCACGAGAAACGGGTCTCAGCGATACCCTTGCAAAGGCAGCAGAAAGGGAGAGCAAAGTGAGGGGGCATCCCCATGCCTCCCCGCACTGTGCTGCCTCTAGCAAAAGAAATAATGGGTAAAGCTGAGAAGGAGAAGGGAATGCAGGGAGTTGAGTCTTGTCCCTGAAATTTAGAAGGGAAAAAACCCACCAACAAACGAAGAACAGTTCATTCTTCGTCTGTTTATTGAGCTGTTACGTTAATATTGCATTGCTGCGAACGGCTGCATTAAGCATACCATAAATCATTAGAGGAAAGCAGAAGAGCAGGATGTGCTCCTGCAAACCTGAACGGCATCTAAATGTATACAGGCTCGTAAAGCTGCAGAGGCAAAGAAATAACACAAGATAATTGCCCTTGACTGGCAACTGGGAATCAGCACCAGTTGTGGACTCAAAAGGAAACGGTAATTGAGCAGATTGATGGAACCTGATCCCACCCCTTGAAGGGCACCTGCAGAAATATCTCTTTCAGCAGTAATTGCACCTTCCCCTCTCCCAGTGCCTGGGTTCCCTCTGCGTCCCAGGCTCTGGCTGCTTTAGGCTGGGCCTATTTATGTGTAACCTGAATACACCCCTGAGCTGAGCTGAGCTGAGCTGAACGAGTGGCGAAAGGATGGTAAAACTTCTTGGTGAGCATTATGCTTGGGAAGAGATTGCACGGCTGTGTAAGGAGTATCCTAACTTTATTTTTCCAAACCATTTTCTGCGACTCTCGTTCAACAGGTTTGGGCAAGAACCGATTCACTGTAAGATATTTACGGTGCATGGAAAAAAAAAAAAAAAATCTCAGCCCTAAATCAGGCAGTGGGCTGGCTTGCCTGGGGTGCAACAAAAAGCTGGGAGAGATTTCAGAATGTTGGGTTTTGCTCTAAATGTCACCAGCTCCAGCTCAGCCAGCCGGGATGAAATCTGCTGCGATCCTGATGGAGCTGAGCGCTGCCCTCCCTGCTTTTGTAACAGCTACCTTCAAACCCCAGCTGTGATAGCCAGAGGCTGCCGAGGCAGACCTTGCTCTCCTCCTTGAAGCTTGATGAAGGGGCAAAGTCGGCATCTCGGTAGGGCAGCAGGGGTTGTGCCCAAAGGATGGCGACAGGAGGGGTTTCTGGGCAGTAACCTTCTCTGCACACCCTGAAATTCGTGAGTTAGTGCGTTTAGTCTAACCAACACAAATATGAAGATGTGGCAGCCCTGTTGTGGACTCGTGCATTTGAAATATTTCAGCTATTTCCCTACTTGCATTCCTTACCCACGTGCCTATGAAACCAGTTTATAAAAGGGCATTTTCCCCCCCCCCCCCCCCTCCCCCTGCAGCCTTGATGATTACACTGAATTCCAGAGGCCTTTTGACAGATAAGGAGGATCCCTATTGACCTTGCTTTTTGTTTACCCTAAGTGTTTTACTGGCCCTCCTGTGCCTGCCAGATGGGAGCTGGCTTGGGGAAAGCAGCCCCAGCAGGCTGGGGAGCAGAAGGAAAGAGGAATCCACAGCCTCACTAGTGTCCATCAACCCCAGCAATGTGTCCTTCTTGGAAAAATATGGGATAGCAGATGTATTTCTGGCTTGGTTGAGAGGAGGAGGGATGATGATCGGGTTTCCTAAGGTACCGAGCCCATCTGCATTGACCCATCTCAGCTTCCCAGTCCCCAAAATGCCACGTGTCACCCCCGAGGACAGCGGGACAGTTGAGCGCGTTGGGTGGTGCTGTGCTGGAGGTGATGGGCATGGCCAGGGAGGGGTGGAGGAGATGGACATCGATGCCAGGAGGAGCTGAAGGAGAAGAGATAAGCAGCAATCTTCATCTGGAGACAAGCATTACCTGAGCAGTCCTTGGGGAATGCAAGCACCAGGCTGGTAATAACTTAATTGGAACCCATTTAACCCCTGAAGGGTGTTTTTTGGTAACTGCCTTTAATGCACCTTTGCTAAAGCAATAAGGCAGTATTTGCTTCCTACCGATTTCAGCATAATTTCAGCTTAAATATATTCAGGTGGTAATCCCCGCCTTGCTGAAGCCACGATAAACCCTCTGGTGTGTGTATCAGCACATTTCACAGTGTTTGGGAATAAAGTCAGTTATCCTGGCTGGCCACTTTGGTCTCCTGAACGACAGATCTCAAGAGATTTCAGTCCTTCTCTGTTCTACCCTATTAGAATGGTCAAGAACTAATTTTCATTTAAGAGGATTTATTTCCTTCCTGTTTTTCTCCTTCATGATCCACTGAGAAGCAGAAAGGCATGGTGAGTGCTTCTGAAAACAGAGGTGGGCCCTTTCCTCTTCCTTCCCCACTGTTACCTTTTTTGACTATTCCCCAGATGCCAGAATGTGGCTTTGTCATTGAGTTTGGTCAGAGATGCCTATAAAAAGAGTTAAGAGATGTCGCTTAAAAAGCTCACCCCTTCTCATCCGCTTGGTTCATTCATCCTCCATCCTGTAGGGAGTTATTTAGAGGAAAACCCGCTTGGGCAGGACCATCTTCTTTATTCTCCAGTTTGTACAAAGGATAGGAGACAGAGGGGTCTTCACAAGTGTGTTAGGACACCAGTAATGGCCATTTTTGCAGCCTTTATACTGCCACAGCGGTATTGACACAGCCAGCGGCACCAGTGTTCCCCACGCGGTGACCCCAGCGGTCTGGGGGAGACCTGCGGGAGGTCTGTGCTCCTCCGAGGGAAGCCCAGGCAGGGGATGAGCCATCCCAGCAGCTTTTCTTGCTGTAAATATCAAATCCCAGTATAGGGAACTGGGGCCTGCTGGAGCCAAAAAAAGACGAACGCGACCTTCATGAACACGGGCCCTTCCTTTCACGAGGGGATTAGTTTTGAGACGCTGCCGTTATCCCCCTCCTCCACCTCTGTTACCTCCTCTGCCAGCAGAAGAGCTTTAATGAGAGCGTAATCACTCAGCCTCTTGCTGCCTCGTGCGATTTCCCTCCCCCTTTATCCCCCCTCCTCTAAATTAAGCAAAGGATTAATTTGCTAAATTTAAGTAGTTAAACCTGCAAATCCAAACGGCAACGTACAGCGACAATTCCCACCAAGGTTTTTCTCGCAGCCACGTCAGCTGCCCCCCGTGCCGTGCTCTCCAGCAATGCCAAGGGAGGCTGCAGCTGCCCGGGGAGGGATGCAGCCGGCCAGACCCCGCATCTGCGCCCCGCCGGGCTGCAGGTGAGTGCCCCACCCTGGGAATTTCTCACTGAAACGGCCTTTTGTGCGTTTTTGTGCATTTGTGTGTCCGGTTTGTGGCTGGCGTCTCAGTTGTAGGGATGCACAGGGCTGGCTGGGAAACACAGAGCAATGCAGCATCCTCGTGCTTCTACCTCCCGAAGCCAAACCATCGGGGTTCTGGCCCGTGATAGGGATAACCTGAGTGTGCAGGAACTGCAGGGTGGTGTTAGTGATTTTTTTAGAGAGGAGATGAGCTTTTATGTACGAATAAGCAGTAGTAAAGCAGTAAAAAAATCTTGAAATACCAGATACAAAGCAAGTTTATAGCGAACGCAGCGGCACGCAAGGGCATTTGGCTGCTGGAGCTTTTAAAAGTTTGTGAAGGTGTTGAGGACCACACGGCACAGGGCTAGAGCCAGAGCTGCAGCACCGGTCCGGACGTACACCCACTCTTCCGCAATATTTATGCCTCTGAAGGGATCACAGAATTTCTGTTCTGATCTGTAGACTGTTTTCAAGTGTTTTTATCACGAGGCTCTTCCCCTGCTACCCTGAAGCCAAAGCAATCTCATTTTCTTCGTTTTCTGGTTTTATTTACTGGGTGCGGATGCACGCTGCCAGCCCCAGGGGTCACGCAGCACTTCAAAGGGGGTCGAACACCCCCTGTAACCAAAGTGCTGAGCAAAATCCCACCCCAGCGCCCCAAGGCGGGGAGAGCACTGCAGCCTCTTCTCCGTCACTTGGGACAAGACGATGCAAGAAGCGCCAGTTAGGTGTGATCACCTGGCTGCTGTTCTGCCAGAACGGCAGAAACCCCACGAGCTGGGAAAATCTTACAGGTGAGACCTTGTGGTCAGTATAAAAGTTAGGGCAGGTAAATAATAAACCCAAGCATCAGTGCCTGGCTGCATGGGCGAGCAGGAGACGTCAGCGGCACCGAGGACAGCTGATGGAGAGAACAGCACCTCTCACACGGGTGTATTTATAAGCACATTGTAGTCATCACTTCTGTATGAGTGATACATTCTTTTTCCCAGCAGCATTCGAGCTTAAATTTGACCTTTTTTTCATTCCCCTGCCTACTCTGCTGTCTGCGGAAATTATTTTAGAGGCACCAATCTGCCAGCTCGGTTGTGTCTGGGACTCTCAGCATCACTTGGGAAAACAGCTAAATAACACCAACTGCAGCTGAACACGACGAGGAGAATACTCCGACGTCCCCAAGTCGTGGCTCTGCCATCCCGCAGTTGTCCCCAGCCTCTCTGGTAGCTGGTGGTGGGACCTTGGCGGGGCTTGTCCTGCTCTGTCTCCCACGTGCTGCAAGACGCGTGTGGGAGGCTGGCACGGCTCGGCACGGCTCGGGCAGGCAGCAAGCCAGGGCTGCCTTGCACAGGAGTTTGTTAAATCTCTCCAGTAGAGCTGGAAATTGTGAGCGGTTCCTCCCAGTGCTAGCTGGAGGCCAGGCTGGCTGCGGGGGATTAATCAAGCAAGGGGTACTAATAGGAAACAGCGACAGATGTCAAGCGTGTGGTGCTCCTATATATAATTTGGCCTTAAAACACGAATTCATGAGTTCCTGTTTGCTTTCGTAATGTTGGAAGGTGTCTGTCACCATGGTATCTGCATGCTGCAGGCAGGACAGAACCAGGCTCTTCTCCACACCAAAAAAAACAGGTTTGTTTTTTTTTTTCCTTGGAAATGGTGTAGCACCCAGCCTGAGCTGTGGGGAGAAGCTGGGGGGCGTGTGTGGGACGCTGCTGCCAAGGGACACCCTGGATGGAGGCAGCTTACGGGCTCTCCTCCTCCCCTCCTTCTCCTCCCCAGCCAGTGCTGGAGCCGGGCCATGGTGTGGGACATTCGTGGTTGGGGACAGCTGCGGTTCCTGGGACGGGGAATATTTACCAGGGTGGATATTTTAAAGAGGCCTCAGAATTAAGGCAGTGAGGTGAATGAAGCCAGGGACCCTTCTGGCTCCTGCAGGCTTAGGAAGAAGGAACCACTGCTATTGCACTTGGCTTACGCTTTATGCAAAAGCTGGGCGATGCAGCTAACGAGAGATGAGAACACCTCCACAGCGAGCTCAGCAGGGACAGCCCCACGAAATGCATGGTAGAAAACTTTTATAGAAGAAAAGGAATGGGTTAAAAAAAAAAAAAAAGCTCCTGGTTTAGGGGCCAGGGAATATATATATTGGCCATCCAATTTTTGGAGGCCTACGCTCACTTGTTTGTGTGTTGGGGTCCAACGCTGACAGCCTTTCTCCTGCCCGTGGGATGACAGAAAGCAGAACTACGTACAGAGGGCTTGTACAGGGCAAAGGAAACGTGCATTGATCCCAGTGCAGTCCTTTTCCTGTTTAGGGGTGGTGGGAAGCATAAATTCTTCGTGGGAAGCATAAATTCTTCGTGTTTGGAGGAAACGGCGCATTCATGTCCTCTCTCGGGGCAGGCAGGTCAGCACCATTTCCTTGGCAAGTCCCCACCTGCGTAATGACAGTGGTCAGCTCTGCGTGGAAGTCAGTTAGAGATAAACCAGCCCAGAAACCCCCGCCAGACTTAAAGTAAACACACAGTTTCCTTGGACCAACTATGGGTCTAAACTGGGGCTCCCCGTGGGCTCCAGGTTGCACAGGCAAGAGCAGCCAAGCCATTTGCTGTGAGGAACACGATCCAGTTTCAATTGAAGGTACTTATGGGAACCAGCCTACCTGGAGATCCTCTGGTTGGGGCTCCTCTAGGAGAGAAGAGACTAAGTCAACGAGCCTGGCAGGAAAGACAGGCTTTCACAGCTGGGAAAAATCCCAACTTTTTCAAAAAAGTCACAATCCGAAAGCATTTGGTTAAAAAAGATCAGATCAAACGTCAGCGTTCGCTACTGGCTGTCCTCAAAGCCATCCCTCGCTGCTGCCCTGAGCGATCACCCGAGGACTGACTGACTGACACCAGGGACTCACCAGTTTTCTGGTGGGGCAGGTGGTCTGCGTGGTTCTCTACTCAAATCCCAACACCTGCACGGGACAGCACGTCCTGTGCGGGGCTGCTTAGGGTTTGGGGACTCCGGGGGGGGAGATGAAGGTGCTGAATGGTCGGTGGGATGAAGGCCCAGCTGGCGGAGATGTTCTCCTACTTGTGGGTTCGGATGATGTCTGTGAAGGCCAGGAGAAGCAGGCAGCTTAAGGGTGGTGGTGACTTTCCTCCTTCCCTGACCCAAGAGCTTCTGCAGTTTTGCATGAGAGAGAGAGCACACGAAATGCGTTTTAAAGCGGGGTTAGAGTAGTGCCAAAATGGTAAAGTGAAATAAATTTAATAGCTGATGATAATGGCTTTTAAAACAGCCCTGCATTCATCCAACGGAAGTAATAAGTATCTTACTTTGTATTTCTGTTTCAGAATAAACTCCCCATGCCGTGTTTGTATTAAAACCTCCTTTGCACTGAATCAAATAACTGTAAAGCACGTTCTTTCATCTACAAGGGCTTGTGTTCACACTCTTCACCCTTTAAAATTCATATGAATTTCAAGTTTTTCGTGGCGTTGGAGAAGCAACCTATTTGATGTAGGCTTGTAAAAGAGATAAATTACATATGTGTTTTGAATAACAATATCTGGTTTGTTCTTGTGGAGGAAATACGCTCGCCATTTATAATTAGAAACATAGAGGGCTTACTACAAGATTAAAAATGATTGTATCTGTCTGCAATGAAAAAAAAAAAGAGTATTAAAAAAAAAAGGGAAATTTAGAAAATCATCAAACACATGTATTCTTGTTAACCTGATGAAAGAACACCGGCGTTTGAAGGCAGGACGGCAGGCGGGCGTTTGTAAGGTCTGGCAGTATGGGAAAGCAGTGCTGGGGAGTCAACCGAGTCCACTGTGTTGGTTGAATGATGGTCACTGGGCCTGAAACAGCCTTATTCCACCCAGAACGGGCAAATTTGCAACGGGAGGTGGCTGCCACCCACATCATGCCCCTCGTGGGAAATTCAATGTGCTACGCAGGAGGGGAGCTCTCTCATCTTCCACAAGATGTTATCCATGCACCCGTCGCACTGAAGAAAGGAAATCTTCCTAATCAATCAGGGACACCGTGAGACCCTATAAATAAAGCTTTCCACAGCCTGCGACTGCCAGACTGGAACCAACGAGGCAGCTCCTCTGCTTCGCTCAGCAGATAGTCGCTTCTTAGGGTGGTGGCGATGTTCGGATAGACTCAAATAAGGAAAGACGCCCCGCAAAGTATGTCAAAGGCTGTCCCCCTCCTAACCTTACAGGTGTGCAGCTGGTAAAAACTTTTGCCAATATAATCCATTTCTAGGATCGAGGTTTAACTCTTGCCCCCTCCTGTCATTTGCTGGAATTATTTTTGAAACTGCATTTGGCACAGTTACTGATTTTATGAGTCCCAACCACAAGGGCTGGCAGCCTGGGAGGCAAGCAGGGAGGGTGCGGGGAGGAGGGAAGCAGCCTTGGCCATGGCAGCTCGTGGTTAGCGTGGCAGTAACGTGGGTTAATCTGTGCTGGTAACCCAGAGAGCACCTGGTAGAGACACTTAACTTAAGAGACACTTAACATGACACCTAAAATACTTCAGCCCAAGCCTGGTTCCTGACAGGTTACACCGTCTCTTTTCTGTCTCCCTCACGGTGCCGGTTTTTCAGTACCCGGCATGAGTTCCTGGGACTGAAATCCTGACACTCGGTGGCACTTGGTCACCGCAGCCAAAGAGATGAACATTGAATAATAAGGCTTGTAAGTCAGCAGAGTAGGCATGTCCTCCCCCCGGCTCCTCCGGCGCAGGTTCTCTAATCTCCTCGGGATGAACCGCTGCAAGGCAACGAGTTCAAAAATCCCAGGAGTTTCCCTCCTTCCCCTCTTGCCTTTGCCCCCTTTGGAAGAACCAACAAACCCAGGCTGGACTGCCTGCCAGGGCACAGGGCAAGGAACCGCGGGGGACAAATCCCCCCGGCGCTGCCGTGCCAGACCTGTACTGGTCTGTGCCACGTACGCGCTGGGCGTGCATCGGTGCTCAGCATCACCCTCACCATCCTACGCCACGGGACGGTTTTAAACCCCACGCAACCTTAGGATGTGTTTCTTACACGGCTTTCCCTATGTCTGCCAAAAAAAGGAACGCTCGATCCAATTAAATGTTTGAATTTAGTTATAATTAAGACTAGTTGCCGGCTCTCCCTCTGCCAGACCCCAGGGCTGTAAGAAGTTTACCATCCCCTATATTCTCCCCCGCTGTAGCTGCTGGGTTGGGTCTGGAGGTATCTGCTGAGGCCAGCCGGGTGCTGCCGTGTCTCCCAAATGCGGCGCTGAAGGTGCTCCTTTCTGCGGGATTAATGCTCCCCACGCCAGCCACGCAACCTTCAAAGGTCTTCTTTAAATGAATTGTGGAGCGGGAACATTTGCATGTTAAAGTTGGCTTCAGTGACCCAGAATATAAAAACTAGATTGGGTTTTTTAGCAAAAAGTTATTTATAGGCTGCTCTTAACTAGTTACTTTAAATTACTACCAAAAAAAAAAAAAAAGAAGAAGAAAAAAAAAGCCCCCAAACTGAAAGAAGTCGAGAGTGTGAGAAGCGGTGATTTGTATCGTGTCCCCGGGGGTGCGTGGCGGGGGATGCCGCTCGCAATTAACACCCAAGCCTCCCCCCCCAAACCCGATGCAAAAGCGATGGAAGGTGGCCCCCCCCCCCCCCCCTTTCCAAACCCACTCTTTTCCCCGTAAAGGCCGGACTTAACACACCAAAACACCCTTTCCCACTCCCCCCGACAGGCGGAGGCCCAGCCCTGCCGGCGGGGCGGAGGGACCGGGCGCCACCGCGGCGCTTCCCCAGCCCCGGCCCCGCTCCCGGCCCCGGCTCCCCCGGCGGCAGCACCGCCCCCTCCCTCCGCCCCGCTCCTCCCCGCTCCGCCCGCGGGGGGGCGCTGCGAGCCCGGGGCCGCCGCCGCCGCCGCCGCCGCCTCCTCCCGGGGCCGCCCCGCGGCGGCAGCGGCTCCGGTGCGCGGGGGGCGGCCCCCGGTTAAGGCGGGCGGCCCGCCCCGGGCCGGTGGTTCCCGGTGGCCGGCGGGCTTAAGGGGCCCCGGTCCCGGTTTCTCTGACTCGGCGCTTCTGGCTTCTCTCCGGCAGGACTCCCGGGAGGATGGGATGGATTTAGGGAGCGACGCCGGCAGCAGCCGCTCCAGCTCGGAGTCCAACTCCAGCAAAGCCACGCCGTGCTCGGAGGGCAAGTCCTCGCCGTCCCCCAGCAGCCTGGACCTGGCGGCGCTGGAGGACTCCGAAGAGGAGGAGGAGGAAGAGGAGGACGGGGGCTACCTGCCCTCCCCGCCGGAGCGCCGGGAGCCGCCGCGCTGCCCCGCCGGCGATGCCCGCTGCCGCGCCGCGCCCGCCCGCCGGAGCGCCTCGCCCTCCGCCGCCGCCACCGCCGCGCCCCGCCGCCCCTCCGCCGCCCGCCCGCGGCCGCACCAGCGCCCGCCGCCGCTGCCCCCGCAGGAACGGCGGCGGGGCGGTGGGGCGGCGGGACCGGGCGGGCGGCGGGCGCGGCGGAGCGGCGGAGCTCAGCCCCCGCGGGAACCGCAGCCGCCGGCCATGGACTGGGCGGCCCTGGAGAGGCACCTGGCGGGGCTGCAGTGCCGGGAGCAGGAGCGCGGCCAGCGGGGCAACCCCGCCTCGGTGAGTCCGACCGGGCGGGCGGAGGAGCGGAGGAGCGGGCGCGGTTCCCCCCCGCCCGAGGCGGTGACTCGCTGCCCGGCCGCGGCCATGGAGGGGGGGGGGGCTCCGCCGGGGGAACCGATCTCGGCCGGGGGGTGGGGGGGGGGCTGTCCTGTCCTCCCCCGGGCCCGGCAGCCGGTGGCGCTAGGGCGGTGCGGGGTCTCCCCATCCCGGTGCGGTGGTACCCCCTGGGAAGCGGGAGGCTGGAGGAGGGAACTTTGTCGGAGCATCTTCTGGGGAGCGGTTGGGGGGGGGGGGGGGGGGGGTGTGTGTGCTCCGCTGCTGGCCCCGGCGGCTCTCGGGATGGGGCAGCGGCTGGTGCCGGTGGCCGCCGGGAGCGAGGAGCCTCCGCCACTGCCGGGCCGTCTTCAGAGGTGGTTTTCCCTTGGAGAGGCTGAGGAATAGCAGCCTTTCTGCTGGCTGGGGGGGGGGGGGGGCGCAGCGGGAGGCGAGTGGTGGCTGTTCCCCGTTCGTAAGGGATGATGAGAACCTGGTGTCAGCCCAGATGAAACCCCCAAAACGTGGGTTTTTTACAGAAAACCTTGTAAATTGTTACGCGGCCGCGTTCTCTACAGAGTGTTTTAGCAATGGCACGTAACTTCTGAGGTGCGAGCTGCGGCGGTGGGTAGATGAACGGGCACCGCACACCCGCCTGTGGCACCGCGCCGGTTGAGACTCTTCCATAATGTATGAATTAAAAGGAATCTACAAAATCTCCTGAAACTGCTGCAGGAGCCCTCGGATGTGATGACACACGTGATGAGAGATGTGTGCCTCACCACCCACGCCCTGCAGCCTCGCCGCTGGCATGCTTGGGGTTTTTTTTAATGATTTTTTCCTTTTCTTTTCTTTTCTTTTTTTTTAAGACATTCCATCCCCTTGCTTCCTGTGAAGTCATCTGGCTCAGGGAGGTGGGGATTTCCCCCTAAATCCTTGAATTACAACTAATTGGTGAGAAATCTGGGTGGGTGCTGGGTATGATAAATAACCTGGTAGAGAAGGGGGACAGCTGCTGTGCAGGATGCTTTTTCCAAAGCCTGAACGTTGTAGCCTCAGTGCCCCGAGGAACTGACGGGTAACATCCTTAATTACAGTCATTTGTGCAGAAAGTCAGCTTTAAAAAAAAAAAAAAAAAAAAAAAAAAAAAAAAAAAAAGCTGATTTTTGTGGTTTGGGAGCTTATTTCTATAGCGTTATCTGATAAACTCGTGCTGCCTAAGCTGACAGTGCTGGAAACTCTTTGCCTCCGGGTGTGTGCTTAACCAGGTGAGGTGTCACTGAAGGAATTTTGCCTTTTCACCCCCGTGAGGATTTTCTCCATCCTTCTGTTCCATCCTGAGAGCACAAAGGCACTAGAAGGTGTTCACAGCTGCCTCGTGTCCTGACTTGTCCTGCAGAGAGCTGAGGTTTGCAGCTTGTGCCGTGCAGCCCGAGCGCTCCTCAGCAGCACGCGGAGCTGGTCTGAACCGTGAGGGGCACCCGGGTTTGAGCATTGAGGAGCCCAGCGCCTTGAGAGCACCTCCCGTGGGGAGGCCTGAGCTGCCAGTCCTCTTAGGCTCCCAAACAACTGCAGTTTTTCCTCTCCACAGACATGAGTTTTTCAGTGGAGGAGGCCCTGGAGAGACTTTCCTCAGCCCTCCACCCAACCGGTGGGCCTGGGGGCACCTGAACAAGAAGGCTTTCATTTTGCTTTCCCAGCCTTGTCCGCGCCTGCGATGCCGGGATTCCCCTTCCCCTGGCGCACAGGGAGGAGGAGGAGGAGGTATTCCAGCTCTGCTGCTCCTGTTTCTGACCTGGGGCAAAGGGAAAGGGCTGTTGGCAGCAGCCCAGACCCCAGAGGGAAGGGGCATTTCACCTTCTGGCCAGCTTGGAGATGTTTGGTGCTCCCTGTGATACTGCTGCCCCCTCCCGCAATGGTCTGGGCTGTGTCTGTAGCACCCAGACTGATGCTCCCTGAGCTGGCTAAAGCCAGACTGAAGAGAAAAATCCCTCTTTTCTTTTCTTTTTTTTTTTTTTTTTTTTTTTTTTTCCCCCCCCCTCTTTCTCCTGCTCTTGACATTTTCCTGTGGTTCACTATTTTGCTGTTTATAACAAAACCTTGCCTTGCCCTGCTGGAAGCCCAAGTGTTTGTAAACATGAAAATCATGAAGTGAAACCAGCCAGGAAGCAACTACAGAGAAGATGGACTAGCTTGCTCCAACTGCTAGCAGAATATATTAGGAAAAGGGAAATTTCACTGTTGTAGGCCTTGGCTGGTGTAGTCTAAAACTGTCTCGTCACCGGGGATGTGATGTGAAATCAGGTGTTGCTTTGCGTGGAGGTGTTTATTGACCTTGTTTATGTTATCAGGAATCCAGCGTAGATGTTCTGTTAAGGAAAAGAAAATCCTGAGCAACTTCTATGAAATTAGAGGAATAGAGAGTTCTTTCTGCTGTCATTACCTATATTTAGTGGCTTTTTATCGTGCTCCAAGAGAAGGCAGGGCAGAGGCCACCGCACTGGGATAGGAGTGACCCATCGTGGCTCTGTCTGGCCTCAGCTTTGCTGCCTGGCTGGTGCTGTGCTCCTCACCATCAGGTCAGCTGTGGTGCTGGGAGAGGAACCCTACCTGCTCTGTCCCTGCCTCCTGTCCCTCGCTGGCAGGGTCCAAAGCTGGTTTCGGGAGTTTCTTCTGGTGAGTCGCAAGCCTGCAGTGACCTGCGCCGAGTCCTTGCGGAGGGATGTTGGTCGGGCTGGGGTCACAGGAGAAGGAAATTCAGGCTTCTAAGGAAACGCTTACGTGGTTTTAGGAGGTTTTCTGGGCGAGGAAGATCTGGTCTGAAATGCAAGGAGGGGTTGGGAGGGCTTAAATGAAACATTTAAGCTGAAGAGGGACCTTTGGTCACATCTGTCCATGCAGACATCTGCCCCAAGTCGCTGGGAAGGTTGGAGAAAGCAAATGTTACTTACATGGGAACGGCTGTTGTTTAGCTTCCAGATGCAATTAAACAACACAAATGAGCCACGAGGGCCAAGGCTGGTTCTTCAGGTTGCAGACAGGGTAACGGTGGCTGAGAAGCTCCTGCCAGGAGCATTTGGGAAGAGGCTGGTGACTTCTGCTTGGCATCGGCAGCCCCGTTAAATGGTGCTGGTGAGAGAACCACAGGACCAGCCGGGTTGGATGGCGCTGGCCTGCGGGTCAGTCTGTCCTGGCCATGCCATGTCCACGGGCGGGTTGTTCTCAAGATGTGGGCTTGCTGTAATGCCACCCAGGTCCCCAACGCCGCATTGGTCTGGTGCCCCTGGGAGGGTTCATGTGGGCCAGGTACCCTTGAGAAGATGACGTGCAGCAGTGGAGGATGTTTCCTTCGTTCTCCCCAAATGAGGGTGTTTCTGGGGCTGCCGTTGGGCAGATGAGCTGCCTGCAAGCCCGCTCAGACACGCACAAGCCCAATGCATTGCATGAGAAGGCTCTTGAATCTGCTGGACACTTTTTCTGAGGGCAGTTGATGCTTAGAAGGTTCATGAAAAAGATGCTTGGACCAATCTCATCACCCAGCTGCGGGAAGCCTGCCCCTCCCAATTTTTTTTCCCTTTGCTCAACTCCTGCCTGTATCCGAAGCGGTAACAAATGTGCCGTGAGATGATTTATGGCGCTTAGACGCTGTTGAGGTGCTCGGGAAGCGACGGCGCTCTGCTTGCCGCTTCACTAATGGCTCTAATAAAATCCAAATCAGCGTTAATGGTTTTAATATTCTTCCCATTGCATCTCCAAGGATGGTAATTACAATCAATAGGGTGTATTTTCTGAAAATAATATCTGCAAATTCCATAGTCAATTAGGAAAAAAAAAAAAAAAAACAACACTTGCAGGAGAGGAAATGGCTCAGCCAGCTCGCCCAGAGGAGAGGCTTGGGTGCTTGTGACAGCCTGTAGATGGATGGCACTGCCAAATGGATTTTGCTGTCCACAAAGCTGGCTTATTGCAGGCAGTGGCGATAAAAGCTCATCCCTACAGCCTCCAGGACTTCTGCAGAAGCCTTCTGTGGGGGTGAGGGTGTGCTGGGGTCTGTGTTTTCCCTTTTCATCACTGCAACGTTGTCAAGACAGAGAGATGCCTGTTATGTGGCACCTTTGGCAGTACGTGTAGCAGATCACGTGTGGGCACTGTCCGCCCAGACACAAAACTTACCCTCAGGCGTGTGGGCTCCTGCATTCCCACTGTGTTAGGAAGTTAAATTTGTTTCCTTCTGACTCATTTGGTCCTCGAGGCTGTCTTGAGTTAGTGGAGGTGGGTACGGTGCTCCTACTTTGCTCAGAGCTGTGTTTGATCGGTGGCCGGCTGCCCGGGGAGGTCTGTGGACTGCTTGGGGGGAAAGGCAGTGAAAAAGAGGCAGAGCTGGTGGTGGCAGTCCAAAATTTGCTGTGTGTAGCTTGGAAAATTTTCAGGTCTGCGTTTGAAAGCAGCTGGAAACCTCTGCAAAAGGCTTTGAGGGCTGACATGGGAGACGCCAAAAGGTAGTAGGATGGAGGTTGCCACGGACCATCTAAATGTTTCTTTCTCCTGCTGTGGCTTTATTGGTGTCTCCTCTCCTGCCTGCTGAAAACTTGGAACGAATTCAAAGTGTATATTGCAGTGCGGGATGAAATCTGTAAATAATGTAATAATCGGCCATGGGCAGGGGGTCTGTGTTTGATGGAGCGGTAGGGCAGCTCTGAAAAGAGAGCTGGGTCAGAGCAGCTATTGTGGAGGGAGGAATGGATAGAGCAGGTTGGCAAGAGGGAGTAGAGAAATGGAGCGATCAATGATGTTTCTGTGCCCCCCCCAGGCCCTTGTTAAAGCCCTATGAGAGTGTGGGTGCAGCAGGGCTGTGAGGAACATGGGCCGGGCTCAAGCGCAGAGCCTTGGTGTTGTATGTGGCAGAGCTTTGGTCTACCTCGGTGTGTTGTCCCTAGCATTTAGGGAGGAAATAGTTGCTTGAAGATGGGCAGTGAGTTTGTTCTCCCTTAAAATAAGTAGTAATTGCTTGATTGAGCGTGCTTAAAGTGTTAGGTTCTTCATCCCTAGATGATGTTCGATGTTGTTTTGGCTGTGAGTGGTGGGAGCAGGGAGTAATAGCCAGGGGTTTCATGCCTGAAAGCCATTTTCCCCAGACAAGAGCTGTCGGTGCATTAACTTCTGACACGCTGGTTTTCAAAATCAAACTTCTGGCTTGCAGGAAATTGCATTTCTGTCATTCCTACAGCGTAGAGGCAAGACCTTCTCTCTCCACCTGATGGCCCTTTCACCTATGTCATTTGACCATTTAACTCTCCATCAGGCAGCTGAAGAAAGTCAAAGTCCTGATGGGAGAGGTTCTTTGGGGCAGTTCATTTGTTTTAAGGCTTAGCTGACGTGAAAGCCAAGCCTTTTAGCTGTGGAAAAGACTAGTTGCCATCAAACCAGGGGGTTGTGTTCGCTTGATGCCAGTGTACCCCCAGTGTCCCTGGGTGGTGGGACCTGCGGGATGGTGTTGCGGCGGGTGACGCATCGCTGCCGTGTTCTGCTGCGGAGGAATCAAAAGCAGCGCTGGACTTTGGCCACTTTCCACCCAGCTCAAAGGTTGGATGAGGCTGGCGAGATATTAATGATTCTGCCAAAGTGTGCAATGTCATTAAGCTAAGAAAACATCTATAGGTACTCTAAAGTGCTTGTTGCTTGAAGAGCGTTGGTAATTACATAGATTGGAAAGATGTATGTTTGCTGCTCCTGAAACTGGGCCAGGCAGAATGCTCATGATTAATAATCTTGAGCAAAAAACTTTATCTCCATTGCTGCTGCAGAGCCTTTCATTAAAGAAAGTGCTAAATACATGGGGTGACAGCATACAGAGTCTTTTTTGATGAATGATTCTCCTTTATCTGAGTGTTACTGTTATGTGAATTCCTCTGTGTGATGGACCCCAGCGAGCTGGCAGTGCTTCCCAGTCGACTGGTAAGTGAACGGTTCATATGGGATGTGGAAATTGCCGAACAAAGCTGAGAAAGTTGCGTTGTTCTAGTGCTAATTGTGTTGCAGGCAACCGTAAATCTCCCTTTAATGTGCTTGTATGCGATACTGAGGAGTGCCATTCGTGGCTATGTAAGGCCAAGGAGCGCATTTTAACGGAGTATTTTTGGTATTGGATATCGTAAGGAGCAAATGCTAGGGATTTCCAACGAGAGGGGTGAGCCTTGACGTAAGTCAAAATTTTTATCATCTCAGAACATCGTTTTGTTGGTGTAATCTTGAAATCAAGGGCTCCTGCAGTCTGGAACCCCACACCCCTCCCCTGCTGCGCCTTCACCAATACTCTCAAATTCCCACTTAAACCTCGGCGAGTATCGCGGGTTGAAATCGCAGCGGGCAGCAGGAGCGCTTATTTGACGGGATGATGATGACGATGATGATGATGATGATGCACTTCTGCGTCTGCTTCTTGCATATCGGGTGTGGTAAATGCAAGGGCAGCGGGTTTTCATTCTGAGAATCGACCTGTGCTGTGTAAAACCTGTTATTTTTACCGCTGAAGGGCAGCGGTTGTTGCGGTTGCGCTCTGCCTGGCAGTGGGGCGGGATGGGGTGTCTGTAACTCCTGGTGCTACGGAAAATAACGCAGAGGGGGAGATTATAGGCAGAAGGTGTTTTAAAAACCATTTGAAGAGGAACTGCAACCCAAACCAGACGGCAGATGTACCGAGGAGCCCTCGAAAGGCAGGCTAGCTCCGTCCCAGCAGGGATTGCCAGAGCTGCTGCTGAGAAAGCCTTTCAGGAACACGTCTTAAACTCACCCGGCCCTCAAACTCTCGTGGGCACTTAGCAAGAGGCAGTAAAGTGGATGTAGCAAGCAGAAAGCGATAGGGTTGGAGTCTAACCAGGCGGGGATTGCTGGAGGAGCTGGGATGGCAAGCGGTGACTTGCTAAGCACGGAGCATCATCCCTGTGGAGCGGGCAGGCGGGCGAGTGGTCTTGGGCCTGTCCTGGAGAAGTCTCTGCCCTTTCCATGATCCTGCATCTGTAGGGCAGGACCAGCCTCAACTCCAGAACTGATGGTCATGGTTGTTGCACAAGGACCTCAGGCATGTCTGCTGAAACTCCTTGTTTAAATCTTTTCGGTAATACTCCACATAGCCCCAAACCTTATCAAGTGTGTCTGTATTAACAGCAGAATTGGCTTAGCAGTGATATGGACAGCAAGAATCGTTGTGATTTGTTTCTTTAAGTCTCTCTGCCTGGATCTAAGGTGGTTTTGCATTAACTGGTTGGGAAATTAAGCACAATACTTGGTTATTTTTTAAAGTTTGTGTAGAAACTTAAAAAAAAGAACTGGGTTCTGGCTGCATTCAGGCCATCATTTCTCCTACTCCTAACAGCAAAAAAAAAAAAAAAAAAAAAAAAAAAATCAGTAAAATGAATGTCAGTGGCGTAAAGCTGAGTCCCCATCTCCTGCTTGGAGCACCTGAGCCAAGCAATGCTCCTGCGATGACCTGGCATTGTAACGGCATCTAGAGAGAGATTTTTCCAGGCAAAACCAGGCTAGGAATACTTGAGATTCACTCTCTCATCTTGAGAAAGCAAGGAAGAAATAGAAAGCCAAAGTGAGCTTCCCTGCGCTGTGCGATGTAGTTTGTAAATGCTTGTATGTGAAATAAACCATTTACCAATATTTTGGCCAAGCTGCCTCTGAGAAGGTAAAATCAGCTTTCTGAACTCCAAACCAGTTTGTGTTTGGACACCGTGTGACTTCCCCTGCTGAAATAGAACATTTCCTTTCTTGTGTCAGGAGACTTCTGTTCGGTAACTGTTTTAACAAATACGCTCGTACTCTCAGCTGGGCGAGTTACTGTACTTACAGCATGGCCAGGACGTGGTGGTGCAGCCCAGAGGAGGTTTACAGGGGGCAGCATTTTGTATTTGGTGGGAAAAAATGGACTTTTGTGATGCTTTTTGAGGGGAAAGCCCATTGCGAAGGTGTATAAAATTCCCATGTTAAGTTACGAAAGTTAGGTGTAATCACCGCTGGAAGGAAATCTGATTTCCCAGTCTCTCACAGTGTCTCAGTATAGGCATTTATTTTCAGAAGCGAATATCTGTTTAATCACCTCATCTGATCGGTTTAGTCTTCTCAGGGCTGGCCACCGTGGACCACGAGTTACTGTGGCTGGGGGGCTGCTCCCCCGGCAAGCCATCCCCCAGGCGCAGGGCAGAATAACCCCGCTGAGGGGCGGCTGCAACTTCCCCAGCGGTGGGGTTTGCTCTGGTTTCGGCCGTCCGAGCTGCAAATCATTCCGCTTTGGCGTCAGAAGTTTCCTTAGCTAGAACTAAAAAGATTTGAAAATCTATCTTCTTCTAACCTGGCTCTGAAATCAATCCCGCTTCTGTAAGCAAAGCGCTGACGGCTTCGGTGGAAAACGAGTTTCCCTCTTGCAATTATCTGCAGTTGTTGCCTTAGACGTGAGGTGCTGCATAATCGCTCTTCTCCTCAAGGGTTTCCAGCTTTTTCAAGTGCTTGTGTCATGTTGGGGCACTTTGTCTTTCCCAGTCGGTGCCTACGGAGGCATTTACGTCACAGACGTGGCGGAGCTTATTTATGTCACCAATTTGGGTTTCCTGCTCAGTGATCTATAGATCTCCTCTAAATGAGAAAATCACGCTAAGGCCATTTATTTCTGCTCATCCGTGCTTTGTTAAAGTGAAATCTGAGCGTTGGGCTGGGCTGGAGGAAATAGCTGCAATTCAGAGGGGTTGGGGAGGAAAAGGAAGTGCCGGGCTGAGATTTAATCCTCTCTCAGCTGGTAGATGGCAACACTAAAAAAAAAAAAAAAAAAGAGAGAACTATATTAAAGTGCTTAATTCTTTATGCATACAAAAGCTGCTAGGATGTGTGGTCCGTAGGGAATCGAAGTGCTTTTAGTGAGTTATTAAAAATTTAATCTAAACTTTTTATTTAATGTAATTCCTATATTGAATTTATTAAAGAGGGACTTGGGGAAATATCAGAACGCTGTACCTGAGTCATGTGTGGCCATCCTCTTCTCCATCTCCTTTGCCTGATAGGAGGTGGATGATAAACTGTTCTTAGTAGTTAAAAAAAAAAAAAAGGTAAAATTCAATCTGTGAATCATTTTTCTTTACTGCATTCGCTGTGCTGTGCATTTGCATTAATGCATAATATCCAGTAGCGTAGCATATATCCTGGCACAATCTGGCTGGCCTCTGCTTTCATCTGCTGCGTTCTCATCTATTATTTCTCAGGTTGGAAATCGTAAAGCCAGCTTCTGGCTGTGCCTTGCAAAGATAAAAGAGCCCTTTTCTTAGGAGGAAGACTCCCAGCTTTGTTCCTTCTGTAGGCTGACCTGATTGCTCCTGGGAGCAGCAGGGAAACATCCCGTAGCCTTGAAAAAAAACCATCTCCAGGACCTTTTCCAGTTGTCTGATTCTGGGAAGAGCAAAGTAGGTGAAAATCAGGGCAGTGCCTGCAAACTAGACCTCTGGACAGCCTCGTCCCCCTCTTCTCGTGGAGGTCTTTGAAAACATAGCCTCAAATGACCAAACTGGCTAATATTTCCACACCTTCAGGGTATTTAAAATGCCCAGAAAAGTTGCTCAGGAGCTTATCCAGTCCTCCTCTCTGCACACAGGCTGGATGAAGTGTACCTCTTGTTTCCCAAGAACTACCAGTCCAGGCTGCCCCTAAGACATGTGGATGAGGGTTTCCCACATTTCACAGACAGTGCTGTCTGTCCCTATATGCCCTGTTGCCATATACACATATATTTATGATGGGAAGAGGCAAGATGAGTTTTTGTGGTGGTGCTGGTCCTGGGCTGTTCCCTCCTCTGCACGGCTCAGTCCGACCCGAAGCTGTGTTATCCCGAGGGAGCTGCGTTGCCGTTTCACCGTCACTCCCAGTTCCCATCTACGCCAGCACTTTGTTGGCCGTCCCTCCCGCCTTGTTAGCTCTACGCTTTCGTGCTCCTGAAACGATTGGGATGTAGAATTAGCCGAAGGTTAATATCATTGAAATTGCTCTTACTAATAATAGATGCTGGAGCGCTTCTGCAGCGTGCAGAAACTCTTCCGAGGGCTTCAGCGGCCGGGCAGGGCTGAGCCTTTCGGAAGCCACGCGCTAACGGGGCTGGAGCTTGCAGCCAGTGTTGCCTGTGGAATATGACGCGCTGCTTAATTACTGCCTGTTAATGACTCTTATTTTTATGTTTTGCGTTGGACCAAACAAAACTGGAATGAAGGCTGGGGCAGTTTCGTGTCTGCATCTGCCCCTGCAGATGTCCCTGCCTTGATCCCCAAGGGACAGCGTCTCACCCCAGAGACACAGCCAGCTTGCTTGACGTAGTAACTAGCTTGATTAAAAATTTTTTGGTTTGTTAATGTATTTGGAGGAAAACCAGTAAACATGTAACATAGCACATGTCTGCTGGAGAAATAACAGCTTCTGGTAAAATAAACTTTCCACAGGGAAGGCCACCAGCAGCATCTCTGTGCCTTGGACATGCTGCTGCTGTCTCCAGCATGGCGATGAGTATTCCTTGGAGTAACACCCCCTGCGGCAAAGCCACAGCAGCGCCCTGAGCGCTGGGGTGATTTATTTTGTACCTTCACGCTGTAATTGCTTTGCTGGAGCAGCTAGCGTTCTCATCGCCGCCTTTTCCCTCCCGTGGCTCAGGTATTTGATACCCTTCGTTCCCTTCAAGCTGCGCCATGATGGGCTTCAGGCCAGACGTGGGCTCTGCTCCCTGGATGGGGTGTCGCTGCAAGCTCCAGCACAGCCCATGCCACCCCAGACAACCTCCTACAGCCCACGTGTGACCTGCAGAAACTTGGCCTCAGGTGAGGCCAAACAAAATGCCAAATAATGACATTTCTTATAAACAGCTCTGCTCTGCTCTCTCTGGGTGGGTGCATCAGTGGCTTGGGGCAAACGGCAACCCGTCAGGTGCCAAAGCCAACTTCTCTGGAGCAGCCAACCACCACGAACAGTGAGGACAGACCATGCAGCTTTCTCTGACCTCCAGCAGTAGCTCTTTGGACCGAAAGATATCTTACATACACTTATGTGTGTAAAATTATGGGGGAGAACCACAGCCAGCCCAGGGGACGGTGCAGGGGCGCAGGCTGCTTTCTGCAGAGATGCTCCTTGGCGTGGAGGTGCTGCTGAAGGGTTGACCATGATCCTTGGTTTCCAGACCAGGGCTCCTGCCTGGCTATTGCTCCTCTTTCATGTTAAAATGCCATTTATTATCCTCCTGCTCTGGGCTCCTGGCTCCTGGCGGAGGTGATGGAGAGACAAGCTGCGCAGCAGAAAGCAAAGACCTTCTCTGAGTGTTTTCTCTCTGCGAGCAGCTTTCCCCCACCTCCTCTTGCGCTGATAGTTTGGTAAAATCCAAAAACCAGAAACTGTAATTTCTCTGTAGAGGGAGTCTGAGGCCCAGAAACAGCTTCTGCTGAACGGCAGAATAGCGAGAGGTGGTGCTGGTACCTGATTGCTGGGGAGTTCCTGAAGTTTGCAAAAACATCACTGGGCTCGTTTGCAAAAGGTAGGGCTTCGTCCTAGAGCTACCTCAGCCTGCCTCGGTGGTGCAGGGTGTAACGGTGGATTTAATGTCCCTGACATTAAATGTAGAAGTCAAATACCACATTCAATGCAGAGGCCGTGGTAGGGCACGGGATGGGGTGAGCGCTCTGGTTCCCCAGGCTAGCAGCAAGGGCTGAAATAGGGCCAAGGCAGGGGTTTTATTTGCAGCGCTGCTCTCTTCTTCGTTATATTTGCCTTCTCGTTTGTCTTCATGAGGGTTGAAGTACTAAGGCCTTATGTCACTGCTTAATTACGGTTATTCTGTTTAAACTTGAAAATTATATTGGAGTAGCGCGCAGAGCCCGAATGCGTCGTGGGTGCATGGGTTCCGCTGGAAAAGGGGCTCGGGAGAGATGGATGTGATGCTGAGAGAAGCTCAGAAGACGGCCCCTCTCGTGAGGACAAAGGGACATTGTCTGCGTTCTGGCCTCGGGAACAAGGAGCCGCTGTGTGCAAGCGCAGCCCCGCCGCGCAGGGCTGACGTGCTGCTGCCGGGGGGGGGTTTGAGCGCTCCCAGGGATTGTCACCGTCGAGGTGCCGCAAAGCTGCAGGCGGGCGCTGGGCTGGGCTGGCCCGTCCCGGTGGCCAAGCCACGCAAAGGCAAGACTTTGGGTGAGGTGGCCCTGGGGCGTAGCCTCAGCCCCCGCCGGCCTCCAGCAGCGTGGTGGACGGTGTCACTCGTGTCCCCTTGGCAAGGCAATGGCCCTCCTTGTTTCGGTGGAGGGTGGCAGGACTGGTGTGATGCTGTAATTAGGATGAGCACCAAGGGAGAAGACTGGGGGGAGGGAATGGGGCTGGTGTGGCTGGAGCAGCCTTGGAGGGGCTTCCCACCAGGCTAAGCTGTGTTTGGTGGTTGATCCCTCCGCCGTCCTGTGGCTTCATCCCAAGATAAAACACTGCACGTTGCACTTTACCCTTTCTACTCATCCAAATGAATCCTCCGGGAGCAAGCCCTGCCTTTGCTGGTTGCTCCTGCCATCAGGGACTTGATCATCACTCAGCAAAAAGGTTCAATTTTGACACCAAGATGGTGGAAGTAAAAAAAAAACAAAACACAACCCTGTGATAAACCCCTCACGTGCCTGTCTGTCAGTATTGGTCCAATTCCAGCAGACACCCTAAAATGAATCACCTGTGATCTTTATTCTGCTTAAAGACTCGCGGAAAACAATACACTGTGTTATTAGTAGAAGCTGGAGGCTGCCAGAGCGAGTCTGCTCGGAGGAAAAGAGCGCCTGAGGCAGAAGAGGAGAGGGGGAAAATCTGATTTAAGAGACAAGAGTCATTCTCTTGCTCTTATATGGTGCTGCTCTGCCACCAGGCAGCAGCCTGGCGCGGCTCCCTTGCTCTATGACTAATAAGGCTCAGCTGGGATCCACCCTTGCTTATCCTGTTATTTTTAGCTTTTTCCAGCCTCCTGCTCAGTGGGCCTGCGCTACCAAGGGGTATAACTTCACGGCTTATTTTAAAAACTGCTTTTGCAACCTGGCTGCGGTGGCAGGAACGGGCAGGGATGGGGTTTCTTATCGCTGATGGTCTTGGCTTTGGAGCTTGTAACTGATACCCGTTGCAAAATGCGCGGTGTCCATTAAGGATAATCAGCTTTCTGACCTACAGGCAGCTGCAGCACAAGAGGATTATTATTATTATTATTATTTTTTCTTTCTCAAGTGACAGTGGGGTTGGGAGTCAAACTCAGAAAATCATCTTTACATCCATTTTCTTAAAAGGCTGAGAATGTAAAAGCAAACCTAAAGCAAGAGGCGGGCTTTACTGGCGCGGACCTGGGTTTGCCCCCACGCGGTAATCGCATCCTTCCAAAACCCCGATCTCAACGGTGTAGAGGCTTGAACTTCTCTGAAGGGTTATTGATTTTTGGAGAGGTGTGTGCATAGTGTCAGTAGACCCTCTCCCCCGAAAAAAGAAGTGGATTTCTGCCAGGCTGTGTCAGTAAGCTTGAAGTTATGGACATCAGACTTCAGAGCTGTGTCAAAAATCCCCTTCTGTCTATTTTTATCCCCACCATGACTCAGAGAGAGGTTTGTCTCCGTAAACTCGTGCTTTTATTGTGGCAGCATGTGAAGGCTATTGCCTGTTACCTGTTTGGATCAGTGTGTTTGTATTTATGGTATTCGGCTCTGCTTGAAAAAAGAAACTTTTAATTTCCAAGTGAGTTTGTAGTACAGTTTGTTTACTCCTTCAGCCTGCAAGTCCCCATTGTGGGCCTTCACCATCCATTTTACAATTAAAATGGGTTGCAATATAAAGTCAGCCCATAAATAAGCCCTCTCAGCCATTCCCTGCGGGAAAACACAAGGGGAATGGAAGGGGAAAGGCAGGCTCGAGGTGACTGGTGGCAGGATAATCCCGTCCCCATCCACAGATGTTGCCCTCTGACTCCCGTGGGGTCAGTGGTTTATTTTATAATTGATAACTTGGCGCCTAATTTTTGTTATCGGATGAACATTGGCACAGCACCATGCTACAGGCAAATTAATCGCCTGTATTTAAATGCAGATTATACTGCTGTCTGTCTGCCTGCATGGCCGGACTGGAGTTTCAGGGACTTTGCCACAATTAAAAGGGCTTAATATTTCATCCAGAAATGGCTTTTGGCCCCAGACCAGTAGCTTAATGGTTGCTAACTGTCGAGCACGGGATGTGGGATTTCTGTACGTGCTTCCAACTCATCAACTTTTCCTCGTAATTCCTGCCGTCCTCAGTCTGAGGAAGCTGAAGGCCACCCTGTCCTTCATCCTCTAGGGGAAAACCTCTCTCCTCCCTCTCTTCTCATGCCATTTTTTCCCCTCTTCTCTCTTCATTGTCGGAAAATACATACGTCCCTCTCCCTGCCTGCTGGTAAAATGCAAGGGTGTGCAATGAGGGCCCAATGCAACTTTGGTGGTTTTTTTTTTTTTCAAATACAATGAATTTATATTTGAAAAATTAAATGAAAAACTAGAAATGGGGCAGGAGGGACAGGAGAGCCTGCCTGCCAGCTGCACGCAGCAAGCCCGAGCGTACAGCACAGTGAAGGGGATTTGAAAATCCTGGGTTATTAGCTCCGTTAAAAAACCTCTACCAAATTTGTCATCAAAGAGATGTGATGGAGCTGCTAACTCGGCGCTCACGCAGCAGAAGAGGTGGCTTTAATGATTTTCCGTTATTCTGTATCAATATTTATACGGCTGCAGCTTTGGGGCTGTTTTAGGTAAGATTTCAGATGGGTTTGGGTGCCTCCCAGGCACGGCTCGGCGCAGAAAATGAGCTTTTTGAGCCGAAGTTGGGGGGCGCAGGCTGTCGGCGGGTGTGTGTGTGTGTGTGTCCCCCATATTTCAGCCAGCGGCGTGGCCGTGCCGGGCGCGGACACGCCGGCTGCTGCCGGTGCCTGGCTGCTCCTGGCGAAGGCGGGAGGATGAGGTCGGGCACAGCTGGCGCGGGCAGCGCCGGCGGGGACACATCTCGGTCCAGCGGCCGGCTGGGGATGCTGCAGGGGGGGGTCAGCTGTCCCTGGGGCTGCTCCGCACCTCAGCTGCGGGGAGAGCTGGTGGGCAAAGGCTGGGTTTGGTTCGGTCGATGTGAAAAATAATCGGTCGTGGCTGAGCACCGCGTGGTTCCTGCCAGCGAAGCCAGCCCTCCTGCTTGCACTGAACGTCGGGGCTCCTGCCCGGCACCGTCTGCGTGTACAGGCCAAAAATGCTGAAAATTGTTTGCAGCTGATGGGGTTTGCTACAAATCTTCTCCCAGACGGGACAGAAATAGCGCTGCAGAGCCAGGTGGATTGTAACATTTTAATTTATTGATGCTAATACAAAAACTTGCAGGTTCGTCCCGCTGAAAAGCTCGCGTTCTCCGTGGCATTTTGCGTGCCATGAATACTGCATTTCCAAAGGAACAGTTTATTCTTAAGTATATAAATAAAACTGCAAGGAGGCAGCTGTAGCTTTTCTGTGGCGGACTCCCCACGCTCCGTAGGAGCCGGCAGATGAAGCGCCTCTCCGCTCATTAGCAGTCGATCCTTGGTGGGCTATCGTACCTGCTCGGCACCAGCCCACTTGTCAATTCTCTATTAAGCACGTGTGATCCAGCTTCTATATTGTACAATTGAAAATGAAGCCTGCACAATGGTATCAGTGAGTCTTTCTAGATGGGTTTCATGGAAAAGTCTGGTGGTTTACCGTCTGGTTTGTCACTTCTATATCACCAGAAAGTTATAAATACTTGGGTGACTTAAATTATTCACTCCAGTTCCCTGTAAAGCGTTTGACATCCTGTGCATTGGAGGTATCAAAATGTGAAATCACTGTAACCTTCTGTTCCGTGTTTTGAGGGAAGAGAAAATCGTGGTTGGATTATGTAACGGCGAGGATGCCGTCTGTCGGCCGTGCAGAAAATGGACATTTTTGGATGAGTCTCTTCCCACTAAAAACGGAGCATGAGACTGTTAAACGTGCAAGGTGTGCGCTTCTGCATCAAAATAAAGATGCAATGGGTACCCTTCCTGGTGCTCCTTAATTCCCTGGTCACACAGATATTCCAGAGTGGGGGTTTTCCCCGGCATTTCGCTGATAATGTCATATTTGGTCCTCAGAGGAGCAAGAAGAGTTTTATTCTAACATTTCAGCGCACAGGTTTTTATCCTAAAAATGGATCAGTTGGTACCGCCCTGCTTCAGGAGGGGTTTGTAAAGCTGCTGCTTGCAAAGGACTCCAGAAACCTCCGTGGAAGTAAAAGCGGCGTGGAAGAGGGAAGGGCACTGTTTGGATTCTTAAACCACCAGAGGATTATTCCCTTGTAGAGTAGAGTAACGTATCCAAAATGATGGAAAACACCTCAGCATCATCCTCCTTAAATAAAAAAGTAATAGTCTAAAGTATTAGATAGGAATGTAATCCAAACAAATACTCCCCTTTCCAAGCAGATGTCTAGTATTAACTGATTAAAAAATAATCTTTTTCTTTTTTTTTTTTCTTGCTAGATTTAAACCCTGGAAAAGCTTTAGCTTGGCTTAAAGAGGAGCTAAATCCATCACTCCCAGTAAATCATCAGCAAATAAAGCTGAAATCCTGTGATGCCATATATAATTCCTGCTTCCCTGCAAGCTTGCTGTGCTTGGGCCAGCCCGTGGGCTCGGGGTCCGCGGGAGCATCCCGGAGAGGCCAGTGGGGCTTGCTCGGGGCGGGCTCCCTGCCTCTCCCTCTGCCAAAACTCCTCCCTCCTTTTGACCTGCTACACCATCCAGTCTACGTATTTATTTTAAGATTTGAAGAAGCAGCCTGTTAATTTAGACTAGCTTTTTGTACCAACCAAATGGGTTGGCCGATAGGAACCTGAAAAACAAATTTTCCCAGTGCTCGACCTCATAAGGCCCCTCGAGGAACGACTGTGGGCAGGAAAACGTTTCTGGTGCTTTCATGGGAGATAAGGGAACCCCGTGCTAGCCTGCCTTGTTGAATGACCGCTGCTCCGACCCTTTGCTTCCCCCTCTACGTCGCTTTCGGGCTGAAGGGCTGCGTGAGTCCTCGCAGCTGGTGGGGTTCAGGCACGCAGCGCGGGACACGTGTGTGTAAAAATAAACGTGTGGGATAATAAGAAATGACAAACACACACGACGGAAAAGGGCTGTCTGTGGCTTTCATGTGAGTAATAACGTCCAGGATCCTTCCCTTCCCTCCCACGGCGGGGAGAACGTTCCCTGCTTGGCTGCCCTCCGCTCCCAGGCACTGTGAATGGAAGGGTTTGGCTTTACTGCACAGCTCTGGTTTTTTTAAGGAGTGTTTTCCCCGAGTAGGAGTGCTGATGGGAGAGTTGATAACCTCCATGTATTACCCCTTCTCCCCTGTTAATGATTGCCTTGGTCCCGGGGCAGAGGCGCAGCAGCCAGGGAGAGCACAAGGCTGCGCTGGGGGCAGGCAGGGCCAGCCTGCCAGAGGAACGGTGGCACTGCCTGCAGTTGCCACCTTGTGCTGCCAAAACGCCTGCAAGAGAGGGCCAGGGTTTGGGATGTGCTGGGGGACCCGGCCAGGGGGCTCTCTGTAACTTTAAAAAAAGAAAAAACAAAAAACCGAACAACTAAAAGTGGTGCCCAGAATCAGAAATTGCCTATTTTCCCCCCAGAACGGGGGCTACCGGGTGTAGCTGGATAATTAATGAAATCCTGTCGCTTCACTACAAGAATTGCAGTGTGGCTGGTAAAGCTGCATCTTCTTCCTCTGCCCGGATGGCGTGTCCGCAGGGAGTAAGCGGAGGAATGCTGCTGCCTGGCCACGGGATTGAATTTCCCATGTCCTCACCCCTGTAGCTCTGCAGGCACCCAGGGCATCAGGACTGGTTTGTTCCTGGTGGCCCACCCTAACTGCAGCACAGGGCCAGGCTGGGGGATCGCTCAGCCAAGATTGACCCTGCCCCTGAGCGGCATCTTCCCAGACCCTCTGGAGGAGACCTGGAGTGGGGGTTTTGAAGGGTAGTGTTTCACACCAGTGTCCCCAGCTTGGTGTCAGACCCCCTGGAGATGTTCTCCAGGGCTTGCTGAACCACACGTTTCTAGTTCAGAGCTGGTTTGGGGGAAAGCTTGAGGCAAACTTGTCTAGATTGTCTCATAAGTGGTGTAAGACGCTCCGAGTTAGAGGGTGCCTCGATAAGAAGGGCAAAAGGAGGCAGTGCAGGTGCCCCCTGCGTTTCTCTTCCCAGCTGAGAGGGGCTGTTGGGGGTCCCCGGGGTTCTCCTGGGGCTTTCTGCTGGGTTGTGCCTCTGCAGAGAGCAGCAGCGCGCCTTCACTGCCTTCATCCAGGAGCATCGTTTCCCAGTGACCCACCTGGATGACTGCCAGAAGCCTTTCACTCAATTTAATCACTCCATGCTTTAATTATTACCTGCCTGCCCGCCTCATTTCTGAACGGGTAATCGCCAATGGATGCGGAACAGAGGAGCAAATCCAGAGGTCGAGGGCGATGCCCGGCCCATCGCAGGCTCGTGCGGGGCTCCCTGCCCTGGAGGGATGAGCCTTGCTGGAAACGGGTGGTTTTTCTGCGGCAGGGGACATGTGAAGCCGAGCGTAGCTCGCTCGCTCGGGTCATTTTGCAAAAGGAATAAGGTGTTGAATAGGCTGGGAGGGGGTTCGCCCCGTGCCGCACCAGACCTGGGCGTGGGGAGGTTGGTGCAGTCCCTGCCGGGGATCTGCCGCGCACGGAGCAGCTCTGAGTCACCGCCGTTCGAGATAGAGCCGCAACGTGGGAAGCGGGGGGTAATTTCAGGAGTTTTCCTTGTGATGCACATAATAAATGGCATTAGAGATTATGTAATCATGTGGAGCTGCCTTTTCCAAAGCAAGCCCAAGATTTACGCCGTCTATGGAAAAGCGGGGATATTTTATTCTGATGTTTGGAAATAGCTGCCTAGTTGAATGGGATTCTTTGCAGATCCAGCAAAAAACAGGCACGACTTCACCCTCTCTCAAAAACTTATGCAGAATGTATTGGGGTTTTTTCCTTTTTAAATCTCTATTTTTTTTTAAAGCTCAACTCCTCTTAAGAGAGGGCACCAGGGAGGAAGGTTGGAACTGAGGCGGGTCAGGGGGTTTCTCTCCATCCGTGCTGCCCAGCTGCGCAGGGACTCAAGGGACTCTCCATCCGCCCACGGCTGCTCTGGCCTGTTTGTGTGGGTGAGGAGCTGGGAAAACTGGGGCAGAGTGATTATCCTACAAAGGGCTTTTTTTTTTTTTTTTCTAGAGGCACATCTGGTGCAGGGAATCAAATCTGAGACGCTCGCTGAGCAAGTGTTTCTGGGTTTGGGAGTCATGTGCATTTCTGAACTTGGCCACAGCTGGCTGTGCCTGGGAGCGGGATAAAGCCCTGTTTGCCTGACCAAGGAAGGTGAGGCAAGTTGCAAGCCGAAGCACTGTTGCCTCCCTGGGGAAGGGTGCCCCGTGTGAGCCCAGCCCGTGGCACCGCTGTCGCTCTCCAGGTGTTTTGGTGCCCCTTGGATGGGCCACGTCCAGCCAAAAATAGGGCTCGTACATCAGACTTGCTTTGGCCTCACCCTCAGCTGTGGCCAGGGCCAGCCTAAGCCCCAAACTCTTGCAAATGAGGCCGTTGGGGTATGGGTTACACCCTGGAAAATGGGTGGTGGAGTTGAACTGAGCTGACCAAGAACCCAGCGCTCAGCAGGTTGAAATGCAGGGAATTATAATGAACTATCCACTTGTCCTGCCGTTCTTTCCAGTCTCTCCTATTAAGCGCTTTAAAAATAGAAAGCAAATTAGGGTTCAGTTCCCTCCACACATCAGGCCTCCAGCCTGAGCTTGCAAACAGGGACGAAAGTTTGATCATCTCACAGTGCTAGTTTGGGGTAGCAATGGAGTATTCTGCAAATTCCTCCTGGGTGTGTGTGGGGGGGGGTGCCACAGAGGGGCTTCCCAGCCCTGGGACAGGGGGGGCTTCGCTGTCGCCAGGCTGCGAGCACCCGCTGAGCTCACCCGGGCATCGTCCTGCAGAAAGCATCTGCAGAGCCAGCGCTGGGTGGTTGCCTGAGCTTGACAGGCCTTTTGGAGAAGATTGTTTAGAGAAGGGCTTGTTGGGGGGGAGAAGGGCGTGTTGGGGGGGAGAAGGGCGTTGCCTCCGTCCAGCCCCTGTGCCCAAAACCAGGTCGCATCTGTGGCTGGTGCCCAGCCCAAGCGGCTGCTATGGCAGAGGGGGCTCCACGTTCACCCTCGCTGCAGGGTGGAGGTATAATTAGCTGGAAATGTAGGGCAGAGCCTTTTCCAGAAATGATTGTGCTGTATTTTTGCGGCGGAGGGTAAAAGAAAAGGTGTCTTTTCAGCTCTTATTTAACGGCTTGGTGCCTCGCAGCTGTTCGGGGAGAGGGGCAGCAGGGTTTCTTGGAGCCGCCACCCACCCAGCACCCGGGCCCCGTTCCGGCCCCGGGGCCGTGGGGGGCGGCTCTGGAGCTGCCGCTGCCTCCCGGGGCCGGCGGGGGAAGCTTCCCAGCCATAGCGCAGGGGCTTGGCGGGCCGGGGGGACACGACATATTTGGTTGGGGTTTTTTTTTGCCCTGCGTGGAGCCCCCACCCCGCTCTTTGTGCAGCCGGCGGCGGGGGCGGGACCGGTCCCGTGTGTCGTCGTTCCCCCCCCCCCGCCCCCCGCCGCTCTCCGCCGCGCAGGCGGAGCAGCGCGGCAGCATCCATCTTACCGGCGGGTGGCTGGCCCGGGTTCCCATCCTCCTCTTCCTCCTCCTCCTCCTCCTTTCCCATCCTCCTCCTCTTTCTACTCTTCTTCTTCTCCCCCCACCCCCCCCCCCCCCCATCCGACGCCGGAGACCCCCGCGGCGGCTGCGAGCGCTGCCGGTGCGGCGGCAGCGGCGGATGATGCACGGAGATGGTCCACCAGGAAAACTGCTCCTACCAGGTAAGGGGCGAGCGAGGCCTGGGTCCCCCCTCCCCGCTGACCCCCCCCCACCCCGAGCTGCACAACCCCCCACCAGCCAGCCCCGGGGGGGGGTGTGCGGGCAGCCCGGGTCCCGCCTGCTCGGGGTTTAACCCCGGGGGTTCGGACCTCCCAGGGACGCCGGGGCTCGTAAGGGGTTCAAAGCAACCGTGGTGGGGAGAAGGCGTCTGGCCGCGGGGCTTTTGTGCTCGCCAGGCGATGCTGGGCGCTGGGGGTGCGCTCCGGTGGAGAGGGGGGGGTTGGCAGGCAGCTGCCTGCCCCCCCCCAGCTGCCTGCCCCCCCCCAGCTGCCTGTCCCCCCCAACTGCCTGCACCCCCCCAGCTGCCTGTCCCCCCCAACTGCCTGCACCCCCCCGCTGCCTGCCCCCCGCCTGCCTGGGTGAAACTGCTCCGTGTGAGTGAGCGAGCTGCGGGTTGGCGCTTTTCGGAGTTGCCCTAGGAGAGCGGTGGGAATTGGAAGGATAAAATGGAATATTTCTTGGCGCTTTCCAGGTTGATGGGGGGGAAGCGCTGACCCGCGCTTTGCGGGGTGCAGCCCCGCCGTGGGTCGCGTTGTTGCGCTCGATGAGCCGCCCAAGAGCTGGCGATGGGTTTGGGGACGAGGGTGGCCTTCGCTGAGCATCCATCGCGGCCACCCCCATCCCCGGGGGGGGGGGGGGGGGGGACCCTGGGGGGACCCTGGGGCCTGGCAGCAGCGCTGACAGCCGCCTTTGCTGAGCTACACCGGGATTATTTCAGGGTGGGGAGGGCGAGTGAGAGCTTGGGTTGTTCTTGTGGCTTCGTTTCGCTCTAAAGAGAGGGTGGGTGCACCTGCATGGGAAATGGGATGTTCAGGGCTGGCTGGTGCAGGCGGGTTGTCAAACGCACGAACGCGCGGTCCTCTGCCACGGCGATGCTGAGAAACGCGTTTGCGGACGTGCGGCGGAGTGTGTTTTTGCAAAACACCCAACAGGCATTTCCCAGCGGCGGAGCTGGATCCTCGGGAGATGGGGTTTTGCCCAGGATGGTGGCACGTCCTTGTTTCTCCCCCTCCGCCCCTCCCCGTGGCGTTGAATTCAAACTTCAGTCTCTGTTTTAAGACAAAACATCCCCTATCACAAAATATGTCACAAAGGGAAAAGACACCAAAGCACGCGCATGTCCAGAGAGAGAGAAGAGTCAAAAAGATCTTTCACTGAGTGTTTTCAAATCTAGCAAATACTTCTGGAAATGAATTTCCATTTTTAGCTCCTTTGCAAAAAAAAAAAAAAATAATAAAAAAATCCTGGGTGGTTTTTTTTTTTTTTTCTTCAGCCTCTGTTTTAGGGGATCCAGTTTTTCTGCAGCTCGGAGCCTGTTGCTCTCCGCTGCCGTAATAAATGGTGCCATTGTTTCCGCGCAGCGGATGTTTTCCCAGCATACTCGTAGGAACGCAAGGGTTAAAGGTTGCGCATTGTTTCCCGGGTGGAAGCTGGTCCGTGGTGGTGGGCGAGCGATGCTGAGCGATGCCGAGCTGCGGCTGCAGCGCAGGCCTGGCCGGCATCCCTGCATGTTAATGCGCTGCGCTTGCTGCGACGGCAGCGCTGCTGCCGCCTTTTATCTGCTTTAATCTACTTGCTTGTTGATGAATTGGTTCCTCTCCTCCAAACCAATAAATATTAGAGTGAAAACAGCCAGAAAGCATGCGAATCGTAGGGGGAAAAACAACAACAACAACAAAAATCCAGAGAATTGTTTTTTCAAATGAAATCTGTTTCAAAACCTTCCTACGACACTGCAAAGATTAGGAGCAATCCCAGCCCCCTCCCAAACCCATTAACCTAAAGGCCAAGTTTTAATTCTTTGTGGCCGGCAATCCCGGGTTTCGGATCAAACTGGGAGCCAGCGATGACAGGATTTTGGTGGCTGCCCGGAGTGGCCCCGGGGGGAGGAGGGTGGCAGCGTGTATCTCTGCTCTCCCCCCTCCTTGCACCCCCTTTTTTCAAAGCTGTAAACTAAAAATCAAGAGAGGAGCAAGCCAGTGCATGGGGAAAACTTGAAAACGTGTTTATTTTGCAGAAATTCAGCAGGGAAAACTCTGACATGACCACACGAGCTCCGTGGCAGGGAGGGTGCTGGGGATGGGGTGTAGTGGAGGCGGGTGCCGAGGAAGAGGAGGGTATTTCTGCTGCGCAAGTCCTGTTTTCACACCACAAGTGAGCTGGCGCTGCTGCTCTCTGAAACGCAGGTGGCCGTAGGTCCTCCTGGCGTTTTGGATGTGGCTAAGTCAGGTTCAGCACTTTGAATTTAGGCCAGGGCCTTCGTGGGCAGGAGGTCCCAGCATCCGACATCTTTCCCGTGGCCGCATCCTGGAGTCACACAGGCTGCCGCTGCGCTTTGTGCTGTCTATTTTTCTCGTAGTTATTTCTCTTTCCCTATTTTAGACAGATTTGTTTTCCTGTGCCAAACATTTGGTTTAAGGCTCCGTGTTTCTCCTATGGTTTGACAAGGAAAATATCAGATGGTGCCCGTTGGGTAATGTTTTGTGAGGTCCTGAGCTCGCACAGAATAAAAGGCCAGCCTGCAAATCCAGGCCTTAACACAGGAATAAAGGTTTGATTCTATTGTGTGTATTAGCAGTACTTTACTGGCCTGCAGCCTTAGCCAGTGTTTCAGTTTGCTTTGTAAATGCATGTTTTCAGTGTTGCCCGACAGGTCCAGCGTTGCGTGGAGCAAAACGGGACTCTTTGGGCTGTTGCCGCCTTCGTCTGTGTTTCTTTGCCACCGCTGTGCAAGTGGGTAATGTGTCTGGATGTACGTTACCTCCTTGGATTGTTTTTTTAATGCACCTTTAAAAGCAGAGAACCCCCCCCCCCCGGCACCCAGTGCCCAAGGCAGGAGTCTGCAAACAGGCAGTTGCCCGTGGGAACCGGGTTTGGCTCCCTGCGCTGGCATCGGTCACGGTCTGAGCTATCTGCTGGCAGGAGGGTCGCTCTGGAGATGTGCAAAGAAAATTTAAAAAGAAAAAAAAAATCTGATGTCATAATATCTTAGGGATGTGCGGCGCAGCTGTCTCGTGTTCTCCTGGGACCTGGTTTGGGTGCGTGCATCAGGCTCGACGCTCTGCTGCCCTGGTGGTGCCAGGGTTGGGCGTGTTTCCTGAGAGGGGTGTGTTAGAAAGACCCCTGTAGCGAGGAGGTGCTGGTGTTACCGTGGGTTGAGGAGGTGCTGGTGTCGCTGCGGGTCAGGCTGGCTGCTCCACAGATGGACCAGACAAGGCTGGCCAGCACCAGGGTCTCATCAAGCATGGAACTGTAGAAGTAGTCCATAAAACTTAAAATACAAAGCCACTATTTAAAAAAAAAAAAAAAAAAAAAAGAGATATTTTATTAGGTTTCTTTTGTTTGAGGCCTTTAGGGTTTTGTAGGCTTTTGTGGCACGTAGAAACACAAAACTGTCATCATCTTTTTCGTTAAAGTGAATACAAATACTCATGGCAGAATATAATCCCAAGAGACGGGCCTTGGAGGAAACCTCAAAGGCCACGAAACCCACCGGGGAGCGCTGGCAGAGCTGGAGAGCTGCTGGCCTGGCCTCTCGCCTGTGGCTGCCACGCTGGAGGGATGCTACAGCGTGGTGCAGCAGAGGAGCCTTGGTTGGTGTGGCCGAGCCCACTGACCCTGCCTCCCAAACCACCTACAGTAAATAAAGCCTGTGTTATGGAGAGCTGAGGCTGAAGGCTGTCTTGATTAGACAGAGATCAAAAAAAAAAAGCTCTGCGGAGTAAGTGGAGCGCACTCGGTGTGCTAAAGCTCGGGGAAGCATCGTGAGAGGGAGGGCACGGTCCATCTCATCCCTAAATTTGCAGGGGCTTGTTCTAAGTGGCTGCTCTGCACTGGAAGGATGCTGTGCCGTGAAGGGGCTCTTCAGAAGAGATTTATTCCGACCTTTATAATGAAATAAATGTTTTGTGAAATGGTTCTGGCAACTTGAGATTTCTAAGGATCTGGAAGTCACCTCGATACCCTGGCCTGGGCGCCCTGTGGCTGTGAACACCATTTTGGCAGGGAGGGTGCTTGGAGTGCTTTCACTGAGCTTCAATTTAGAGGTTTTCTCTCCTAGTGTTTGGGAGATGATCCCAATGAAAAGTGGGGGGCTGTTTCCTCCCTGAGTGGAGTATGCCCCAACAGCATCGAGGGGGTTTTTCTACTGACCCAAGCAAGCATTATGTATGCACAGCAGAGTTAAATGTAGCTGCCTGCTCGTCCGTGGGCAATCAGCGCACGATTAAAGCACAGAAAACTCGCTGTGCCCTATTTCCTCACCTTACTTAAGGACGACTCGAGCGCTGCCATCCCCGGCCCGTGCATTCCCCGCGGCGCTGGGTCTGTGGCTGCGTGTTCCCCGTCGCAGGGACACCCCAGCTGACCTGCTCCAGCTACGGTTCTGAGCTTTCCTTTCCTGCTAGAAAAAGCAAAGCAGCCCGAGGTGGCTGCCACCACCTCTCCCCTCCGCCAGCGTCGCCGTTGGCTGCTGGAGGAGCCGTGGCTGTGGCCGTGGAGGCCAGTTCCCCTCTGATGGGGTCTGACACGTGAGGGGTCCTTGGCTCACAGTGCCAGCCTGGAGCGTACCTGACCACAGAGCACCCGTCATTGCTCTTTTTGGTTCGTTTAACCCCTCTACAACACTAGATGGGGAGGGGGGGTGTTTCAAGCAGAGGCCGGTTCCCAGTGGGGCGCTGCCTGCCCACGGTGGCCTTTTGCATCAGGTGGGAAGAGGCTGAACACCAAAGAGTTTGGTCCCTGCGCTGAGACAACCACAAAATGCCTTTGTCTTGTGGTTTTGATACCCAGAGTTGAAGCTGGCCTTTTCCCTGCTGGTGGGGAGATGTCCCTCGCAGGAGTGCAGGGTTGGCTCTGGTGCTCTGGCCACCGAGGAGGGCGCATGAGTGCGCCTCTGGCAGTGGCTAAAGGGGCCTCCTGTTGCTCCCTGCCATGCCTCTTCCTAGGCTGATTTTTCTCCTGTTGTTTCTCTGTGGGATGCCACTCCATGAGGCCAATCCTGGAGCATCCCGGCTCGGAGGGCAGGGCAGAGGTGAGCGGGTCTGAAAGCTCTGGAATGGGGGCTCGAACATTTTAAGAAAGGTGGGTGAAAAGAGCTAAACGTATTTCGGGTAGGCTGTGTCACTTCCTACCCTGTGGGGTGACTTTGGTGGCAGTTTGCAGAGGGGTGGCTTGCACGTGGCGTGGGTTCACACACAGCATCCCCTCCCCGCCCCCCCCTCCGTGCGTTGGGTACCACAGGCACAGTGGGACCAGGCTGGGGCTGGAGGGGGCGTGAAGACGTCACCCTTGGATGGAGGAGGACAGGGTGATGCGGGGACTGTCAGAGGGGAAGCATGGGGCAAATTGCAGGCTCAGCCCCCAGGCTGTTGCTTGTGGCCACCACATCCTTCCTCTCGGGCTATGGTGGGGTTTTTTTTTGTTGTTGGGTTTGGGTTTTTTTGAGATTTATTGTGTCAGGATCCATCCCCATGGCTGGGAGAGGAAGTTAATTTACCAACAGCAGGAAAGGACACAATGAGTCAGTGGTGGAGGGTGACTAAAAATAATGAAATATCCAGAGAAGGACTTCATTTTATTTGGGAATTGTAGTTACAAAGCAACGTCCTGGGGCAAGAATGGTATTAAACGATCCTATTTAATGTTGACTGTTTTTACCTCAAACTTCAGAGCAGAGTAATGCCGTGATGCGTAATTTGTGTGGTGTTAGAGCTGGGAATCTAACTAGAATATGCATTTTACATGAAATGATGTCAGCATGACTTGGATATATCATTTAGACATGTAAACTTTGTAGGGCTATTACGATTATATTCATCTAGCATGCGGGATAGTTGTGTCGTGCCAGAAATCAGTACTTTTGTTGCTGGCGTGCCACATTTTGAGGATCACTGAGAGATTGTGGCATAAATTCCATCTTTCTAAGGATTCCCTATAGAAATGCACCGTGATGGGTGCGATGCCGGTGAGATCTCAGCAAGGACTGAGCAGGATCCAGCTGTGGGGTTGGGGCGCAGTGGCTATGTTGTAAAGCCTGGGATCTCCCAGCAGGACTGCTGGAGGCATGAGCTGGAGCTGCAAGTGGTGCAGGTTTGGGAGTGAGGAGCCGGGGCTGGGGTCCTTGGCCACCCCAAGCAGGGCCCAGGCAGTGTGGGGGTCCCTAGACTCTGCAAGCCCGCCAGACGGGTGGCAGGTTGAGGCTGGACACCTCTTTGAGCTCTCTTGGTTAATTCCTAGAAACATTTTTTTTTTGCCCCTGAAAAAGCTGGATTAGCCAAAAAATAGCTCCCTGGGGTCCTTCCTGGTGTGTTTTTGTGTAAAGAGTGAAAACAAAACTTCACCTTGGTTTGACGTTGCTGTCACTGCCCATCCTCGAGTGGCCGTGCGAGGGCTCAGGACCGCTCCGGCTCTGCCTGGGGTCACTGCAGCTCCTCCAACCACTGGGATTTAATTCGGATAACTCCCACGGTGAAAACCCTGGGAGAAAGCCCCTTCCTCCTTCCCCTTCTAGCCGTGACTTACGCCGCTGGGCTTGGATTTTGACATCAGACACCGGGTTTTTTCCTGCCCTTGTGTAGCCGGTGAGGGCTCGGGGCTATTTTTATCCGGCGCTGGCAGTGGCTGGAGGAGGACGCGGCTTCCCTGGCCCGTGCAGCCCTCGCCTCCCTCTCATCAGCTGGCCGAGGCTCCGGCGCTGCCGTTGACTTTATTAGGGAAAAGCAAAGGTGCTCCGGAGCAGCCGGGAGGCGAGAGGGGCCGGGGAAGCGCCCCAGCCGGGGGGACGGTGGGCTGCCGCAGGTCTTGGCTCTGGGGGCGAGCGCTTGATCCCCTGGTGCCGATTGAAGAGCGGTGGAAGGATTGAGATGCCCCGGCGGGAGCGTTTCACCGGCCACGTGAGGACCCGGGAGCGAAGGAGATGAGTCGGGAGGGTGATGGCATGGGTGACGTCATCAGGAAAGCAGCCGCGCCGGCCGCGGAGGGGAGTTATAAAAAGGTAAGGGACAAAAAGGTGCCTTTTGTCTGCCAACAGTCACCCTCTTGGCAGGAGGGGCACGCGCCAAAACGCTGCCCAGCACCCTCCCAGGGCGCTGGGTTTTGGGTGCCGGAGCGGGGAAACGCTCAGCGGTGTTTCACATGCCGGCACGGGGCGGCAAACCTTCCTCCCTCTGCGTTTCCATGTCGCTTTATGATAAAAGAAAACGTAAAGAGATGTTTCCAAACACGTTCTCGTACCTGGGACCCCTGGATTTTAAGGCGTTTTGCCGTGTGGCTTGAGATGCACAAGTCTGACTTGGTTTTGCGTTTACCAGCAAATCCGCTGTGAAGAAAAAAAGAGATAAAAACAAATGTTCTGTGGTTACAGTTTCTGTTTGCAAATCCCAGAATAGCCCTTGTGCTTTACAGAGATAAAACAAGGCGCTGCCTATGGGGCTGGAACTTTAAATATAGTAATTGTCCGTGGCTGGTAATGACAAACGTTGGCAAAAATAGCCTCGGTGGCCTGGCCGTGTCCCGGTGCTCCCCGCCGGGGCCGGGCACGGGCTCTGCACCCTGTTGGGTGCCGGTGGGTGGCCCCGGCATCCAGCCTACGCCGGCCTCGCTGCGTTGTGACCCCTCGTATCCCGCAGCAGTGGCGCTGCCCGGCTGGGATGGGGTCCTGCCAAAGCGTTGCTGCCACCGGTTAATCTGTAATTCACTGTGTGATTAGGCTCTTCCCTCTCCAAACAGGCAGTGCCTCAGCAAAGCACGCCTGGTATTCGGGCCGGCTTTGGCACCGCTCGGTGCGGCTCCAGAAGTGCCGGCAGCAGCTGGGGTTAGGAGCTGGCTGCTCTACCCGAGGTGGGGGGGTCTCTGGGCACGGGCTGGCAAATCGCTGCTACATCTCAACGCCAAATAAATACTCCACGTGCTGTTTTACGTGGTATTTCAGGTGAAGTCTGTCATGAGTAAAGGCTGCTGCTACAGGTGCCTGCACGCTAAATAGCGTGGAGAGGTACCTGGTGAAAAGAGCCGTCCGGCTACTGCTTCTTCAATGACGTAAATAATCCAGTATGGATTTTGCTCAGTTTCCCAGAAAACTGCAGAAACCTTGGTGCCCCCTGCTGTGGGCATCTGCTCTCCGTCCTGCCTCGGGTCGGTCGGAGACAGCCGCCAGCATCAGCGATACCTCTGTGTGCCCCCAGGGATGGGGTTGTGTGGGGAGGAGGCGTCTATTGGATAAATTCAGGCTCTCAACCAAAAATGGGGTGGGTTTTTTTTGGTGTCAGGGTGGGCTGGGCGCTAGCACGTGTTGGAGGCAGGTGGTGAAGAGCACAAATGGTTGCGTGTAACCTGCGAACACCGGCGAGGTGGTGGCAATAGGTGTGTAAGCAGCAATAGTGACAGCGGGCTGGGAAGCAGCGTGCCGAGGCCGCGGTGGGGGAAGGCCGAACCTCTCCTGGCAATTTGCCTTTCCTGGAACGGTTATGTAAAGCGTTTTCCATGTAGGCAGTCACGGCCGTAATCTGGCATTGTGTTTTTGTTCGTGTGCTTAGACAAAGGTAGCTACCGACCTTCCGAACTGGAAGGTCAATGGTAAGAAGGAAAACATCCGCCCAAAACTGTTTTGCCTTGAAAATAAAAGCCAGCCTTGTGTTCAAATGGATTGTCTGAACCCATTCAGCTCAACACCAGACCCCTCTTTCAGAAATGCATGATGTCTTGTGATGCAGTGGCAAAATACACCTTTAAATAACATGGGGTTATGTTTTTCTTGCTAGTACCTTTGCATTTCGAGTATTGGATCCATTATTTTTTATATTCCAAGTAACTATATTTGATAGTCAAAAAAACACTTGCAATTTTCCTTCTTGATTTATGGCTTTCCATACTCAACTGAGGATGTATACTGCAGCTGTTGGGTAATTTATCTAGAGCCTCAAGTCCGGTTCCCTTAGGTATATTCTATTTCTCAGTAACTGTTCCCTATTTTATAATCACAGATAGGACTCCTGATTTCTTTATGGTCATTAGCCTGTGTCTGCCTTATGAAATGGGGTATTCTGAGCTCAGTCCTGGGAGCAGTGTTATTCAGTATCCTCAGTAATGACCTGGTGGAGAGAAGAAATTGCACATTGATTAAAAGTACAGCTGTCAAACTGGGAGCGTTGCGTCTCGGTGGGAAACGGAGCAAAATTAGAAAAGATCTGGAAAGACAGCCCCATCGGAAAGGGGTGACTATGGGAAAGTGGGCCTGTATTTATGTGTATTTTAATGCAAAGAAGAGTTGTTTTCGTCATGCAGGGGGTGGGTGGGTATGGTGCTGAGGGAGGGAGCGGTCCCAGTTGGCAGGGAGGCTGGGGTGTGTTGTCCCGGCTGGGCAGGAGGAGGTGGAGATGTGCTTTGGGCTCCTGATTCCTGTCGGAACACAAGGAAAATCAGAAGTAGATGGGAAGATGTGGGAGAGGGAGGCTGAGTAGCCATGACTTCATGAAGTATTGACGCCCTGAGGGATGGAGCTGGCACTCACCAGGGAGAAACCCACGTCCATCGTGAGGAGCTGGCACCGGCAACCCCGTCTCTGCTTTCAGTCCATTAAAAAAATATTTCTTACTCATTTTTACTTAGTGTTTTCACTGTGCTGCCTTCACCGGCTGGCTGGTTTTTCTTCCAAATCTAACTGCCTGGGTGTGATTGAGGCATCGATTATTGAAACCTGAGAAAACAAAGTAGAAAAACATAGCTGGGCGGTCGGGGTAGACCTTCAGAAACCATGAGCTGAACCCAAAAACTCGATCTCACTTGATGCCATGGGAGTTATTTTTAATATGTTAAATATTTTAAATAAAAGGAGTTCGGTTTCAAATGAAGTGTGTATTTTGGTGAGGGATTGACAATATAATGGGCAGTGTGATAATGTGATGTGTGTAGTCAGCACTGGCGTTGAAATTAAATCATTAGCTATTTTAAGTTAATAATTTGCATTTTGTTACAGCTCGCTTGCTTGTATCAAAAAGTGCTTTATTTTTGCTGTGGTGAAATATGGGAAGCACAGTTCTATTAATTATTAATTAACACCGGGGAAGCAGCCTGTGCTTGCCTGCTGTGTTTTCTTTTCTTGTGTGTTCTTGATTGGGTATTACGTGTTATTTTAAAGTGAAATGTTTGAGGGCTTCAAAATGTCCCTTCTATCAATAACTTGCCGCCTTGTATGCATTTGTTGTCAGCGTTGGCACATAATCCATTAGTGACAGACACTGGGATAGTACTGCTAATAATTCTGAATCTAGATCTGCGATTTTCACTTACCGTGCGTTGATTACTCGGGCATCTCCATAATCGTTGATCGGTGATTACTTTCAAATCGCTTTGTAGCTTGCCCTCATTCAAAAAACCATGTGTATAAAAATACATTTTTAAAACTGCAGATAACTTGATGGCAGTGGTTAAAAAAATACGTCTGTAAGCACGTTGGCAGAAGGAGGCTTGCGTGGTTTTGGAGGCTGCTCAGGGAAGTGGAAGATGCTAATGGTGTGGCCTCGGGGGCTGTATGTGGATATAGGTACAGATATCGGTATATCTATTGGGGATATCAGGTGTGTGTGTATATAGAGGTCTGTGCCTATCAGTGTGTAGGGACAGAGATGCAGATGGGCTTCCCTGTTGGGATGGGCTACGGGGTCCACCCGAGCGCAGGAGACAGCTTGGGGGCCGCTGGGCATCGCGAGCGCGGCGGCGGGGCTGGTGGGACGACTCTCCTGCCTGCGCGCTGGCGTGACCGGCAGCTTCATCCTTTCTTGTCGCCCTTCCCTTTTCAGGCCCAGAAGAATGAGCGGGAGTCCATCAGACAGAAGTTGGCTCTGGGCAGTTTCTTCGACGATGGCCCGGGACTTTACACCAGCTGCAGCAAGAGTGGCAAGCCGAGCCTCTCCTCCCGGTAAGCCAGGAGGCCTCGCAGCCCAAAACCTCTTTTGGAGGCTGAAAAGTGTGAGGTGCCTCCAGTGGGACATCCCGAGAACTGCCCTTCAGAGGATCCCTCAGTTTTTGCTTGCAACTTTGTTCTTGAATTCTCCTTGTTTTAGAACAACGTCTTATGCTCCAAACGCGATAGTTGTACGTTACTTAAATAACTGTAAATCATTTGCTAAAATATATTCGTTTCAAACTGTACAAAAGAGATATTTGGATGCTCAGGGAATAAAGCAAATGAGCTGAAGTTTCCTGAGTTAGGTTTCCTTCAGGTTTTCGTTTAGGATCTCTGCCCTGAACTGAGCATTGCCTTTGGACTTGGGCAGACCGAGAACGCCTCCCACACTGGGAGTAGAGATCGACCTGTTGCCATGGTGTGGGAGAAGAAAAAAGTCTTAGAGAGGCATAAAGCCAGGAGGAATACTGTTATTACACCAGAGAGGTACAATTGTGAAATTAAATGGAGCTGCAAGTCGTTTGAAAGGGAAAACAGTTTTGCTCTGTGTAGTTACAGCTAAACCAGGAGCCGCTATCTTGTAATTATAGCGTGGGTCTAATTAACGCTGCGCGGCAGGGTTTGGCAGCTGTGCCACGAGAAATTACCGGCTGTACCTGAAGGTTTTGGTGTTCCATTAGTTCTTACAGTCCAGGCAAAGCGTTAGTATTGCACACTGCCTGTTGCCGGACCTACAGGCACCTTTGCAGGACAGCGGCTGTCATGCTCGCCTACGAAATAAAAGAGCGTAAATTGCCGGGTTTGGGGTGTTGGGGTCGTGCTCTTGAAGGGCACTTGAGTCGCAGACCCCCATTTAGCACTTGCTCTGGCCTTCCTGTGCGATGTGATTTTAAGCTGAGCCGAGGGGGCGTCCTACTCCCCGACCTGGGTACCCCTGTCTGTCCACCGGGGCTTAAAAGCTTGTGCAGAATTACAGAATAGAATCATAGACTGGTTTGGGCTGGAAGGGACCAGTAAGTGTCATCTAGTCCAAGCCCCCTGCAGTGAGCAGGGACACCTTTAGCTGGACCAGGCTGCTCAGAGTCCCGTCCCACCTGACCTCCAATGTTTCCAGGGATGGGGCTTCCACCACCTCTCTGGGCACCCTGGTCCAGTGTTTCACCACCCTCATTGTAAATAATTTTATCTATTTTATGGTAATAATGACTAAGAAATTCCACTCAAATAAATGGAAAATAGGTGTTTGCTCTCTGTAAGGACCAATATAAGCCCCTACCATGGGGAATGAGGAATAACAGTCATCAGAACGTGTGTGGGAGTTTGCCCCATCAGCAACAGGTAGGATGGAGTGTGATGCAGCGAGTTGGCCCCAGAAATCTCTAGTTTCTGGGGTTAATTTTTAATGAATTTGGAAGATGTAATAAGCCTGAGCAGATTTTGTAGGGGGCAAACGGGCCTGACCCTGGTGTCAGATGGGCAAATTGTCCTGGAGACCCCGTGGTGCGTGGGCTTGCCTGGTGGCCGCAGAGCTGCTCCGCAATGTCAGTGGGGGCTCCCACAGACACCCCCTTGTCCAAAAAAAAATCTGTTCCTCTGTGTGCTTTCCGAGGCTGATGTGAGCAGAGGGAGCCATGGGGGGTCTACCTGGAGCTTGGTGTGCCACGTTCTTCTGGGGGCATCAGCCAGCACCGGTAAAATGTGCTTTACCTGGCTGATGACTCTCTGGGGGATAACTGTTGTGTGAGCGAAAGCCGGGATGCGCTCGGCTGCAGAAGCGCTTTTCCCTTCTCTCAGCCTGTGCTGGGACACCCCTGCCCTGAGCCAGCGTGTCTGGAGCAAATTGGTCCCTGGGAGGTGAATTCGGGTGATCTTAACCTGTCCCAATCGGGCGATGGAGCTGAGGGTCCAGAAAACACAGTCGTAATCTCTTGCAGTACAGTAGTGCCTCTGGGCCACGAGGCTGATTATTACCCTGCTGAATAAGTAGTTTCAATCATTAGCACATTATTTGATATAGTATACTAATATTTATATATTGTTTATATATTTATATAAACGATATGATTATATACTTTACATAATAGTATATTTAATATATTTTATATATACTTTATATATAATATTTTATTCAGTGTACTGATATAGCCACCCGTGATGACAGCAGCTCTGCGGTGTCTCGGTAATTCTGAAGTTCATCAATAGATGGTGGTAGAAGCAGTGTCATGACCGTGCCGCCGAGTTTCCAGTCCCAGTTTGAGCTGCCTCTCAGAAACGGCAGCACTGGGCAGCAGCGCCCGTGCCCTGCCACTGCGGGCCGGTGGTCTTGCCTCGGCTTTTGGGTTGGGGATGACCATCTTCTTGGACAAAAAGTGAAAACCCGTTGTATTTTCCAACACAAGGCCTACAGCATCCTTTCCAAAACCGCGAGCGACTCGCTGCTGATGGTGCTGCGGCGTCTCGCCCACGTAACCCGTCGGCGTGGCGGGGAGAGCCGCGGGATGCCGGCGGCGGTGCCGGCGCGAGGTTGGCTGTGGTGTCACCTCTCCCTTTCCCCCCCCACCCCCCTGCAGATTACAAAGTGGGATGAACCTGCAGATTTGCTTCGTGAACGACAGCGGCAGCGACAAGGACAGCGACGCCGATGACAGCAAGACAGAAACCAGCCTGGACACGCCGTTGTCGCCCATGGTAGGTCTGGCAACCCATCCCACAGAGGCTTCGGAGCGTGGAACCCATAGGGCGCCCGTAATGGATGCTGATAAAAGAGCTGATCCTGTTAAAATAGCAATGCTAAACCCCAGAGCAGCATCTTCAGCCATCAAGAAGAGAAATGTGAGATGGTGAAGGGCAAATCGCTCCTGGCTAGCAGGGAGCTGCTGGAGAGCAGGTGCCCTCGTGTGAAGGTGTTCCTTCCTCCCTCCCTTTCTTTTTGGCTCTGAGAATTATCAGGGCAGTAATGGATACGAAGTTATATCAGCTCTCACCAGCTTTCGTCTCCTCTCTTTTCCTTTGTGTGTGTAACACTGCAGCCCGGGATGTTTTCCTCCAGCTTAAGCAGTCTGTCCCTTCAACACCTATTGATCTCGTTGGCTCCTCTTTCCCTTTAAAGTGCTCAACTTGCTGTCAATAGTCCAGGGGGACTATCTGGGAATTACTCTGATTTTTAAAGATAATCTTGCGGATGAAAATTTAAAAAAAATAAATCTGGGCTCTTCACCGTTTCTGTAGAAATGATGCCACTTGTAAGTGCACAAAAATAGGTTAAGCCAGCAGCAGGCTTCTTAGCCATGGCATGGTTGGGGCGACGGGGCTGTAACCGCTGCGTGTCTGCTTCCCTAGAGCAAGCAGAGCTCATCCTACTCCGACAGAGACACGACGGAGGAAGAGTCGGAGTCCCTCGATGACATGGATTTCCTCACCAGGCAAAAGAAACTCCAAGCTGAAGCCAAAATGGCCTTGGCTATGGCGAAGCCCATGGCCAAAATGCAGGTCGAGGTGGAAAAGCAGAATAGGAAGAAGTCGCCGGTAGCGGATCTTGTAAGTGGGGGCCAGGGGATGGCGGGGGGTCGGGGGGTAACACCAGCCCTTTTGCTGTTTGCTTGTGCTTGTCGAGACGTGGCCAGCGGCCAGCGGTGCTTGCGCACAGTGCTTGTAGACCCGCAGAGGAGCAGGGAGAGAGTCAGGAGTTTCAGGGTCAACATGGGTTGTCTTACTGGGGCATGGTGGGAGCGGGATGGAGGCAGGGAATGAGGTGATGAAGCAGCGGGAAGGTTGTTGCTGCCTGGAGGCTGGCAGCAACACGGTGCTGCTCATCTCTAGGGCATCATCTACTCAGCCCGTCTCCTGCCTTGGTACAGCACTGCTCACCATAGCCCTTGCCTCCCCTTGTGTCCGTCCACCATCATCAGTAGGTCTGAAGGCTCGGGTGAAACGCTGTGTAGATGTTTCAGCTCATTGTGGTGCTCTGAGTGCAGTCTTTGGTACAGGTTGTGAGAGGGGGACCCGCTGTTCAGGAATACGAGTAACTCAAAAAAGAAAACGGTGAAAAACTGAAAATCTCTTTTCAGCTGCCACATATGCCTCATATAAGTGAATGCCTGATGAAGAGAAGTTTAAAACCCACTGATCTAAGAGACATGACTATCGGGCAGCTACAAGTGATAGTCAATGATCTCCACTCACAGATAGAAAGTAAGTGATACTTGTTTAATTAATCTTTGATATGTCCCGTTTAATTAAGAGGAGTTCTCCAGGATACACGTAGAAATGTTGGTAAATGTACAGTAACAGGAGCATAGGGAAGAGGCGCACCGCGGTAGTTGGGGATGGAGTTCTCTCCAGATTTGGCTCCTTTGGCTTTTTTCCCTCCTTTTTTCGGTTTCTCCTAAAGCGCTCGCTGGGCTCTGTAGGAGAGGAGGGTTGTAGCATTGTGCCAGCACCTAACGCCCCACTTGTAACTCAAAACCTGCTCGGGTGAATGTATTCTTGGGAAACGGGCCTGTCCTGGAAGCACCTGCCGTTCAGGGCTTTGTGGCTGCGTCTTCATGGGACGCTATGCCATGGCATCAAAACCATCCAGAAGTGGAGAAACCCTCCAGTTTAGCAAACATCCCGGGGCAGATCCACTTTCTCAGTGCTTCAGCGCGTTTCGTGCGTCCTTGCGTTTGCCCGCAGGGGCAGTGCCCCACCTCCTCATCTGTCTTTGCTGTCTCCAAAAGATCCAGGGGTTTCTTCCCCCAAGAGATCTCCATCTTCCAATGAATTAATAATTTTGGGAGTAGAGGTCTTCAGTGGCTATAGGCCCCAAAAAAAAGGGTTGGTTGGGGGCTGCTGTGCTGCTCCTTCCCTGCTCACGGTGGTTAATTGGCATCCCTTCTGGAAGCAGCCCCGCTGAGGGTGCAGAGCTGCGCCGTTGAGTCGTGATTTGTTATTTTTGTGCTGCAAAGGCAAAAAAAAAAAAAAGGAGGGGGGGGGCTTTTTAATTAGCCTCACTTTAGAAAGCACCCAAGTATGGGAGCAGAAGTGTTAATGTCATTTACACCGAGCTTGCTTCCCGAACTGAAGGGGTGTTAACCCAGGGTAGCTGTGTTGAAGCAGCCTGGACACCAGCTCTGGCAGTGAGTGATGGGCAGGTACAGCCTTCAGAGAACAGAATCGTGGCGTGGTTTGGGTTGGAAGGGACCTTTAAAGGTCATCTAGTCCAACCCCCCTGCCGTGAGCAGAGACATCTTCAGTTAGATCAGGGTGCTCGAAGCCCCGTCCCGCCTGACCCCATCCAGCCTCTCCTTCAGGGGAGCCCGTGCCGGCAGGTTAATTTTTCACGTGGTCCTTTTTTGTTTTCCTCTTCTTCTCCGCTCTTGGACACAACCCCGAGCAAGAATCCAATGTCACGAGCATCCCTCTTGAGCAGAGGGGCCGGCTTGGACAGTAACCCCAAACCAGGACGGGTGGATAGCGTGTTCTTCGTTGCCCCAGGGAATTAAGGAGCTAAACCTGAGGCTGCCCGAGCGAGCGGCTCAGCCGCTCTCTGCAGCGTGTTCCCTGCTCAGGGTTAGTGCCCATAAGTGGGTGAAAGCTGAACTAGCGAGACTCCAAGCACTGAGAAATTCATCTTTAATTTTGCTGCTGCGCCGAGCTATTTTAGGAGCGGAACTGCTTGCGCGCAGTGGCAAGGGGCTTACAGGTTATCCTAAAAAACATACATCCTCTGGGGAGGTCCCTCCTGGTTCTCCGCACCAGGTGAGGTGTAATTTGGTGGGGAAGGATGATGTAGTGAGTCCCAAACCAAGACATCACAAACTCACCCGCTTTCTCCCCGGTGCCAGGCTTGAACGAGGAGCTGGTGCAGCTGCTGCTTATTCGGGACGAGCTGCACACGGAGCAGGACGCCATGCTGGTGGACATTGAGGATCTGACCAGGTGAAAGAGGCTCCTCGGGGTATTTCTCGCTCCTCACAGGTCCCAGCTTGCTGTTGGCAGCATGTAGGGCTTTTATTTTAGCAGAATTTTGGTCTTAAAGCTTTTGCCATCGAAGGTAGGGGCTGAGGAGGTCGCTACTGTCCCCTCCAAGACAAGAAATCAAGGCACTCGAGTTCTTGAGGGCATCAGCAGCTTTCAAGAGCTCCCCAAACGCAGATGTTGGTGCATGCTCTTGAGTTGGTGTTGCCCTTTCCAAAGCCTGAAAAGAACCTGGGAAGGAAGGATGCTGCAAACCCCCAGTGCGAACTGCAAGGAAAATCCAGTCTCCCCATCTTGCTGGGGTGAACTACAGCCGGTCTGCCCTCCACTGTCAGGAGGACTTGACCGATGGGAGAATTTCTGAACCACTTAAATATTAGCGTTCAATATCGGTGGGTTTCCTACAGGACTCCCATCTCCTGGGCAGCGAGGCTTAAGAGGCATTTTCCTTTGAGATAACTAGTGATGCGCTGTAGAAACATGAAGTATTGCAAGCTTTGGGGGAAAAAAAGCTGGAAAAGAAGGTGCACTGGTTATTGTCAGCACACCAGGAGTACAGTTTTGAAACCAAAGCGTTAAGCTTGCCAAAAATACGGCCTAAATTTGTTTCTATTTTAAAACATCGTGGTGCCGCGTAGCGGCTGGTTGAGATTTGACGGTGCTCTGCCTGGAAGAAGTTCCCACCAGCTGGGGTGGCCGTGGGGGATTTGGGAGCTGCCCGGGGGACGAGCAGGCGGGTTGTCACTTCTGAGTCTTGTGAGACACTTGTCGCTGCTTCCCTTAACGAAGGGCGATGCGAGGAGGGGGTGGGTGGGACACGGGGAGTGGGGCTGGGTCGGTAGGCGAGCGCCAACGCCACCTCACATCTCGGTGTCCTCCTGGGCTTCGGGCACCGCTTTGCTTCCCTAGGTGCAATTCGTGGCAGTTCAGTAAATTAAATTCGTTTGGAAGCTCGTCAGGATGGTGGGGGCTGTGGCGCGTGGCGGGGGGGGCACCAGCTCTCCCCGTCCCCGCGTTGCTTGGGGGCGAACACGCCGGCCATCCCTGCAGGAGGCGGGGGGACCGATGCCAACTCACCCCAAACCGTCCCAGAGAAGGGTTTGCTCTCCCCTTTGCCCACCTCCCCGTCCCCTCCCCGCCGGGAAGGAGCCCATCCAACCGAACATCCCTCGCTCCGTGCGGGTTTTTACCTCGGGAAAACGTTATTTTGGGTCGGCGCCGGCTCGCAGCCCAGCCCTGCGTGTGGTTTGGGTTTCCACCTCCCCTCGGCGCGGCGAATAACGCAGCTTCTTCCCTCCCACCCCCCCTCCGTCCCCCCCCAGACACGCCGAAAGTCAGCAGAAGCACATGGCAGAGAAGATGCCGGCCAAGTGAACCCCGGAGCCCCGGGAGCAGAGCTGGAGCGAGACTTCATTTTGCTTCTGTGTGTGTCCAAGCGCTGATGTCCACAGTGGCGCACAAGAAAAACCAGTGTTAGTCATTGACCATGTCTGAAGCTTTATGTCCGGTGATTGGCCTCTGCTTCTTAATTTATTTTAATTTTTTTACTCGTGCCACTAAATATCAGGCATTTTAATAATATTATTACAAAAAATGTACAGTACTTATAACATTATAAATCATGGGTGAGAAGAGAGGGTAGTTTAACTTTATTTTTGTTTGTTTAGAGATTTTCGGTTGAACGATATTTTACCATTGACTACTTTTTTATTCTTCACTGTAGTTTTAAAATAAAGAAACTGTACTTGACGGTGCTATACAAGTCAAAAAAAAAAATACATGCCTGCCTCGTAGTGAAGTTGTAGCTTTCAGTAATAAGTATATTTTAATCAGTTTTCAACATTTTGTGAATGTTGACTACCTGACATTCATTTTTAGATGTGCTATTAACATGCGGTTGGGTTCAGAGAGTTACCTTGAAAGTTTTATGTATAAATATGTAAAATAAAAATTAAAAAAATTGTTTCATATGATACGTCTTTTTGTTGCCTAGTGGTTGACTTTGGTGATGCACCAGTAATGTATTCCTCGAACTAAATGTGCAATTCCTCCTCTGTCATCACCAGAAAGAGCCTTTTTTTTTGTTGTTGTTGTTGTTGTTGTTGCCGATCACATGAAATAACGGAGAGAAGACAGGATTTTTGTAGAGTTATTTATTTGTAAGTTCATAATGTATGTATGACATGGACTTGAGAGATTCTTCTATAGTAACATTCCCTGGGCCCTAATAGTGTGACTATTGTTAGAATCGGCAGGCACATACCGTAGATGGGGTGGGGTTGGGTTTTTTTTTTAATATTTTATGGGCTAAATATTAAAATGACTCGCTAATGTCAGAAATAATTAAAAAAAAAAAAAATCTATGTTAAAAATCTAAGCAGCATATTAAATGTATTCTATATGGGAATCACTCACCTCTCTGCCTTTGGGCTGGGCTCCCCGTTAGCTGTGCTCGTCCGCGGGGCGCTGGGTGAGTCCTCCTCTGCGCGGGGAGGAGGAGGGACGTGGCCGGACTCACGGGTCTCTCGCCGTCCCTCGTTTAGCTGATTTACCGCTGAAACAGCTCGGCCAGCCCCTTCCTAAGGCTGCCGGCAGCAGGGACGCGCGTCGCGCGCACCAGCTTTTTACCTTTTCATTCTTTATTTTTCCCTCGGGGGGGGCAAATTCATCTTAGCGAAGGGTCTGGCTAATGACTTATTCAGGGTGTTTGCAGAAAAGCAGGAGCTGCGTTAAAATTTCATCCCCCCTGCCAAGAATGTATTTTAGAAAATGACTTTCCGCCCCCCCCCCCCCAACCCCCCTCTTTTTTGGCAGAAAGTGCAGGTTGTGGAAGCGCCAGCCCTTGGTGGGGTTTGGTGGGGCTGAGGGGGTGGTTGGTTTAACTTAGGGTTGTTTTTTCCTTTCCCAGGAGTTGCTCTGGGGGGTTTTCAGAGGGCAGCCCCTGTCCTGCACCCCCTGGTGGGGGGGACTGTGTCCCATGTCCCGGCCAGTCCCCGAGCAGGGACCTGTGCCTGCCCCCAGCTTCTGCAGAAAGCTGCTGGGATGGGTTAGGCTGGGGGGCCATCGCCTGCAGCCCACGGGTGATGTAAACTCCTATTATTTTGCTTTTTTTTTTTTTTTCCTAATCTATGCAGGAAAAATATATATATATATATTGGGGTGTTGGTTTCCCTGTAGCTCTTGGTTGGCTTGATGCTGTTGCCCGCACGTGGGGAGACCTGGGGTTTATATTTCTGCTCTAAAATGCCGCATTTGCAGTGCTCTGAGGCCAAAATCGCGGGGCACGGAGCTGGTGCCTCCCTCAGAAGCGGCCATTGGGGTATCGCTGGGGCGGTGCCTGCCACTGGATTTCAAGCACGAACAGCGAAAGCCCCAAATCCAAAAATTTTGCTCTCAGCTTTAAAAAAAAAAAAAAAAAGACAAGCAAGAAAGCCCTGGGGTGCTCCTGGGGAACCCCGCGCCCTCCCCAGCCGCCCCCAGCATCGCCCGCCCCAGGGCCCAGCGTGAGGAGCGCCGGGGTGAGGCTGCCTGGGTCAGGCTGGAGTTTCATTCCCTTGCTAAGTGCCTTTAACTTGCTGAAGAGAACTAGTTATTCGGGTCACCTACCGCTGGTTTTCCCCCCTTACATCCTTAGGGGGTTGTTGTTTTTTTTTTTTTTAAGAAAAAGCGTGTTTCTGGGTAACTGCATCTCCTTGGCTCTGTGTCCCGTGTACCGAGGTGTCGTGCTGGTGTGTATGATGGCAATGCTGTGGAATTAATGGATTAAATGATGGTTTTGGAAAGAGAAAGGTGTTGCGTGGTTTCTGAGCTGCTGCTGCCCCCCACTCTGTCACAGGCAATATGTATTTTGCCACCTATTTCTGGGTATTGGTCTCACTGTCTGAGTCTCCCGTGTCCTCCTGGGTGGGTTTTGGGTTCCTCCTCCCCTTGTCCCCACCAGCAAACATAAACCATCTCACGTGGGATGCCGAAGTTGGCAGTGCTTTCCTTCCGCAGGCTGTGCACAACGGGAAAAGTACCTCCCGAGACTGGAAGTCACCAAAACCACCTGATGGAGTCAGCAAAAGCACCGACCCACCCCGCATACCCACACGGGGCGATGGGGCTGGGGGTCCCGCAGGCTCCCCGCACCGCCCAGGCTGCTGCCCTCTGTGCACCAGCCCCACTTGGCTGTACCTCATTCTGGGTATCCACAGGGAATAACTGCGTGGGAGTTTCGGGAGCCTCATCCTCAGGGACAATTGGGGGGGGGGGGGGGGGGGGGGGTTCTGCCTTGCCTTTTTTTCTTTTTTTTTTTTTAAAAAAACCTTTTTTTCTTCCATAAATGGGGCATTTACACGGTTCCACTTGGGACTCCCGGTATCGGTGTGGTCACCCTGGAGCTGAATTCCCCAAAGGAAACTCAAAGGGCTCTCAAGTCAGAAGGTTGCTTTCGGGAGGTGAGCTCAGCAGGGGCAGTAATAAGCAGCTTCTGTTATGACAGTGGCCACTGCTCCACCCTGGGGACCAGGATTCAGTGTCCAACCGTCAGTGCCCCTTGCCTGTAGTGATGGGGGGGGGCCTAAAAAAGTGTTCACGTGGAGAAAACTTGCAAAGGACTAAAAGGCTGAAGGAAAGCGCAGGGGTGTGTTGGATGGGCTGGGGCGGGCGAAGGGGATGCTGCTGCCTCCAAACACCAGTGGGCCCCCAGTAAACGCACCTATTTCGTAGCATGGGGTGGGGAGGGAAATAAAGGAAGGCTGCAGAGGTGGGAGGAATGTCTGCAAATGCGTGTTGGCTCCTCTCTGGGGCTGCGGGAGCGTGGGGCAACGTGTGTGTGTGAAATCGGTGTGACAAACCCCCCCACACACACCCTGCCTCGCACAGCACGGCCCTGGGGCTTGCGTGGCCCCGTTGGGGCATTGCCGAGGTCCAGGCAGAGATGCCAAAACCACGGGGTGCAGCTGGGGGGGGGGGGGGGGGGGGGGGGGCACAGCCAGCATGTCACCCACGGCAGGTCCTCACCCAGCGGAGCGCCGGGCACGGCCGTGCCTCACCAGTCACCGCGTCAAGGGACAGACGTGGAGCTTTGTGCAGCTTGGAAGCAACTTGGGAGCCTGGTTTTTAGCTGCTGCAACATTTTATTTATTTATTTCTTTGTTTTCCATGCTGCCTGAGTAGCTGGGCAGGAAAGGACCGTGGTGTGCCATGTCCCCATCGTACCCTAACACCCCTTTCCTCAGCTAATCCCAGCCATCCAAGGGTAATTTGGCTCAGTTTTTTTTTTTTCCTTGCCTGCCTCCAGCTTTTCTCACAGCGCAATGTTTCTTAATTTTTCAGTCTGTCTCTTGGTTCTAAAAACTCACCTGTGCTTGAAAAGCGTGAAATTTTGTATTTAAAAAAAAAAAAAAAAACAAAAAAAACAAAAGAAGAAAAATACTCTGCTGTCTGAGCTAACATCTTGCTGACGTTAAAGCAGCCCTTGGGAAGAGAGACGGGCTTTATGAGCCCGATGCTTCCTCACAAACCAACTTTGTGGCTTGGATTCTCCTTTTATTTATTTTTTTCCCCCTCCCTTTTTTCGTGACCCCCCCAGCCACGGAGGAGCACCGCTCGCTGTGCGTGGAGGGGTGTGCTGCGTCTCGCTGGGCACCTGGGTACCACCACAGCCTGTGAGCGTGTAAAAAACACGGCAGGGCGTACCCACGGCCCTTTTCTTATTTCATCCTTCAAAGGAGACACACTAACGAGCTTAGGAGAATTAAGCCACGCACAGATTCAGACAAGAAGGGTTGGGGTTGGTGGGATGCAACCCCGTCCCTGCTCCCAGCCCGCTTGAGGCTGTTCCTGCTGCTTTTTGGAAGGTGTTTAGCACGAAGGAGCTGGTTTTTACCTCTTTAAAGCAGCCCCGAGGGAGGCTGAGCCTTGCAGAGGGCATCCCCAAGGAAAAGCCGTCAGCAGGGGCTTACGGTCCGCACACGCTTCCCTGCAGAAGCCTCCGCCTGCTCCCGGGGAGTTTCTCTTCCTTCTTATTGTAAAGCAAAGCGAAACCCGTGTGTGCGGGACCCTTCGTCCTCCACCCACTGCCCCAGAGGTGACCGAGGACATCCTGCACACTGGGCAGGGCCACCGGCAGCAAAGCCACTGGGTGTTTTGCCAGCAAGTACCGAGTCTTGTGTGAAAGCAGCTTTCCCTGGTCACGCTCGGCAGGATTAGACCTTCCCCTTTCGCTTGTATCAACCATCAGCTCCTTCTTAGCGGTAAAATATTAGTTAAAATTCTTCAGGTCTCTGGACAGCGGGGGCAAAAAAAGGATCTCTGTAAAATAAATGATCCCAGTGGTACAAAAGGCTCTGACTCATCACAGCCTCTTCTAGTTCATGACTTTTAGGACTGAGTGCCAAACTGGGATGCTGGCTCTATTCCCGAGGGAGCGATTGCCATGGAAGCCCGGCAGCAGAGCCTGCTCGCCGTGCTCGTCACCACCGTACTCCGCCTTCCCCTCGGCTTCCCAACGACAGCCCGTTTGGGGAAGAAACATGCCTTCAAAAGAAAAGTGAAATAGCTACGGCTGTGTGAAAAAAGGGAATTGCAGGGTTTCGCGTGGAGCTCCCGAGCTGACAGCCTGCGGGCAGCGGCCGTTTCCAGGCAGCCGGCTCAGCCCTCCTCCACTGCCCACCAGTGAAACTGCCGGCAGAGCTGTGGGAGGAGGAATTTTCCAAGGCTGTTGGCCTCAGCCCACCGCGGAGGTAGGGCTGACACCCCCGGGCAGATGCTAGTTTGGAAAACTCCCATCGGAGGCTCAGGGAGTTTTGCCGGAGCAACCAGCACCCACGGCTGCAGGGGACTGACACCCCACCAAAGCAAGGATAAGAGATGCTGAGGGGCTCTGCAGAGCTCGGTGGCTCCAAAACCACCTGGAGAGCTATTTTTGGGGAGTGAGCCACATCACTCTGCCAGACCACCCGTCCTGCACCTTCCAGCTACCTTGGAACATGAGGTCTGGGGAGGTGGGGGGGAGAAAAGGGACACCCGCCCCCACGTCCGTGTGCAGGTCAGGAGCCCTGCAGCAGATGTTTTGGATCCAGCCTGGGGAAAAAATGTGGACTTTGTCGCAGTTCACAGTGACCAACACACGTGCTTTCGAGGGACCCCATTTAATTTTTCTGTACTCTGTATGAAATACAATATTGCAACTATTTTTGTTTCCTTAATCAAAACCATCAGCGGATACTGGGGGACAGCTGAAGGCTCATTTGCAGTGCTACCATACATTCTCTCCTCTCTATGTCTCCTCCGTGCTGGCAGTAACGAGCCAGTTGATGAGCAGGGGCTGCCCTGGTGCTGGGAGGTGCGAAGCAGTCTGTGCTGCCTTGGCCTGGGAGGAAAATACCCGATGTGAACGTACCAGCTCGTCTGCTTGCTCACCTTGCAGCATCCATTCACCACCGCTCCCCCCTCTGTCCAAGCCCCCTTCTCCGCAGGTACCTTATACCTCAGCTGTCCTTTGCACCCCAATTCCCCTCTGCAGGGTGTCCCGAGGGTGACGTCCCAGCCGTGGGACGCAGGGCTGCCCCACACTTACGTGCTCAGCGAGTTTCTTGACGAGCAGCAGCTTCCCCTTGCAGCAGAGGAAGACCCAGACGGCAGCCGGCGCGGAGCGAACGGCGAGCCCAGTTGGATGACGGAGCCCTTGCGTTGCCCTCCAGGTCCTCACAGCTCCACAAATACAGCTCCAAGTTGCTCCACCTCATTTCGGAGGGCTGCTCCTCCAAGCTGTTGGGAGAGAGGGCTCTCTGAACTCCCCTGCCTCGGCACCCTCCTTCACGGGGGCAGTGAGGAACAAAGCCTCGTCGCTGCCGAGGTGAAGCCAAACGCAACCAGGGGAACCTCCCGGGGCAGCAGCAGCTCTCTCCAGGGTGTGACACGTGTCGGGGTGCCCGCCACCCCATCCCCACCGCCATCCCCCCCCTCCGTGACAACAAGCCCCGACCGCAGCACAACCACGGCAGCGCCCGCTGGCCGCGGGTCACACCCCGATGCTCTGCGCTCGCCCTGGCCCGTGGAAATGAGGGATGATTCTGCCTCGCAGGGATGGCACAGCCCGACCTGCCCCACGGCTGGCACTGGGGCTTTGCCTGCTTTCCCTGCACGTGGGCAGAACGCAGCGCTCCACGCAGGAGTGGGCCAACGTGCGCGGGGTCCCGGGACCCGCCGGAGGGGGGTTTGCACCTCTGAGCAATCACAGGTGCTGTGGGGAAAGATCTGGAAATAGCTGACAACTAATTACGCAGCTTCAAATGGTTTCAATGGGATGTTTCTTTCACGCTCTAATCAAACCAAATCCAGAAATTTCTGTTTCGGTTATTTGAAAAGTAAAGCAAAATTTGTTACGTCTACATTAAAAATAACTTCAAAATTAAATCTGAGTTTTTCTTTGTATTTTTTTTTTCCCCGTTGACCACTTGCAGTTAGCAGAGCTATAGCCACAGCCCAGCCTTGCCCATGGCACGTACGCTGCGAGAGGGTCCAAGCAAAGGACTCGGCCCAGCTGCCCTTTTCTGCTCGTGAAACACGGAGACAGATGCAAAACGGGGCGTTAACCCGCCTGCAGAGCCCCTCACTCGTATTTGGTGGCAGCCAGCTGAAGAAACCCAGCCCTGCAAGGCTCCAGGCACCAGCCCACCTGAGGAGCTCGCTCTCCTCCACACGCTGATTCCTCAGGCGGCGAATCCTCCAGCCTTGCCCTCTCCCGGCTGCGCTGGCCCCAAGGACGGAGAGCAGCGCTGTGATCCCTCCCAGAAGTGACTTCACACGGAGAAAACCTGAGCTAATACGGATTTCTCCGTAACGATTCTCCTTCAGAACAACCCGGAACACTAAATAAAGATATTGTTTCAAAGACCTGGAGTTGAAGCACAGGCTGTGGTTGTGTCCTTCCACAAGGTGCTTTTCTTGAGGCTTGGTCTTGCCACAAGCACAGCCCCGTGCCTGTGCAGGGACACGGCACCCCGGCCCCGGCCGCCTCCCTGAGCCCACAGCAGATTGAAGCTGTGCCAGGAGGGGTGCCCATCCCCACCGCTGGCGGTTCCATACCTGACACAGGCGTTAAAAGCTTTCGCGTGGCATTTGTTAGGTTGCAAACCCATTTCATTTGCACCCCTGCACCCCCGATTCAAGCCCTTCTGCGATCCTTCCCGTTCCGTTTCTGAGGATGAGGCGAGCTACAACTTGAAATCGGAGCGGCGGCTGCAAAATAGCTTTAATGCTCTCATTCCCAATGATTTTAAGAGCTCAAGGCTGCTTCGTTTGTGAGGTGGTGGCCTTCCCCACCGACTCAGCAAACGGAGCAAGTCTGTGTGCTTCCATGTTTCTTCAGGAATTACTGCTCACACAGAGCATCATTTATCCTGAGAACCTACAAGCACGCACGAGCAAGTAATTTGGACAAAAAGCCTCTATTTTTCTGGTACCTGTCCCCAGCAGGGCCTGCCCTTATCTGAACTGCTGGGAATTAATCTCTGGGAACAGCTAAAATATGAATAATCTTTGGCTTAATGAAGATAATACGTATTCAATGTATTTGTGGTACTGAAAATTGGAAGTCAAATGGCACTTGCTCACACACGTAATCCATGTACTCCACTCGCACTCTACTCACACGTGCGACCCTTGCTCCTGCAAGCACATCAGCTGCTCCGGTCCCTCCTGGTGACCAGTGCAGGGTCCAGGTCATCCCTGCATTTGCTGCCGGCGCCTGGCAGACAAAATACCGCCCTGTGACCCCAGAAGTGCTGGGTTTCGCCAGTGAAGAGGCATTATTGGTCAAGCATTGAAACAGGCTGCCCGGGGAAGTGGTGGAGCCACCATCCCTGGAGGTGTTCAAAAAACCACGTAGATGTGGTGCTTAGGAACATGGTTTGGTGGTTGTGGGGTGACAGTTGGACTTGATGATCTCAGAGGTCTTTTCCAACCTTAATGGTTCTATGATTCTATGATTATTTTCTTGTACTAATTCCCTTTCCCACCTTTCCCTCGAAGCCCTAAGGGCTATAATCTCCTTTCAGTCAGGGCTTCATTGCACTGAGACTGCGTTTTTATTTTTTTATGCTCACCAAAGTGTATAAAAAAAAATAATAAATGTGTCCCTGTGTAGAAACTACCTGGCAGTAGAGTGCTTGACCCGGAGGAAGCTCCCTCCCACCCCTACAGCACATCACAGCGTGCTTCTCCCCATGCGAAATCCCAGGCAGAGCACCCCCCAGGGGGATGGGTGCTCGAATAACTCGTGCCCTTGGCACTGGAGCTGGGTTCCCTCTCTCACCACGGAACGCTCTAACCGTGAGTCACGCCAGCAGCTCTCTGGGTATCCCCAAGCACTGGAGACTCTGACCTGGGCATCTCAGTAGGCATTCCCGGGTACTGAATCATCAGCTGGCTCAGCACCGAAAGCTTGAAGACTTTCCCCATCTTGCTTCTTCAGCATGGGGTGAAAGGTTGGATCCATCGTTGATGTGACTCAATCATGTTGTGACAAAGAAACGCGAAAAATCATCGCACTGATGCATCTCCTGGTCGACTGGTATCAATGCTCCTTTTTTCACACGGGGGCGAGACCGCCGGCGGGCGAAAGGGCCAGCACAAAACCAGCCAGCAGGGAGCACCGCTGCAGTCACCCCTTTCTCCCACCAGAGCTCTCCTCCTGCCTGCCCACCAGGCCAGAACCCCGGCACCTGAGCCTGCGAGAGCTTCTGCACCCGCGGACGGGAGGTAAAGGGGATGGATGAAAGCGCAGGGAAATAAAAAAAAGCACCCGGAGATGAGAAATGCTGCAGTGAGTGGAAACTGAAAGCGAGAGCCAAAGAGGCCCCGTCAGTGCTGTGCTCAGCAGACGTCAGCCCTCCCTCCCCGCACACGAAACCACCACGGACACCATTAGCACCAGTTACTTTGTACACCGAGGTGTTTTCGGGGCTAGAGGTGCAGAGAAGCCAAGGAGACAAAGGAGGATGCCATGAGGGTCCTGAGGTCCCAGGGTGATGAGCGGGAGAGGCACCACTGCTCCCTGCTCTGATGAAGGGACCAGGGGTCTGACATGATGCCCTGGCCCTTGCCACCCACCCCTCCCTGCCCCTCTGCACTGCAGCACCATCCAGCCCCAGGAAGGTCCTCACAGAGGCTTTTTATTCCCATTAATGTCATAAAACTTTTTATTCCTATAATGTCCCAAAACCCACGGGGCTGATGGAGAGTTTCACCCACAGCACCAACCCTGTTTCTGCGGGTAAGGGTTCCTGGAGCTCGCCCACCTCTCTTATTTTCTGCAAAGCATCGTGAGCAAAGCATGGCAATCCCTTAGAGTGACAATGCTGAGATCGGTGTTAACGTTCCTTTAACAGACAGCTTTGCAGCTGATGACGGGGAAAAACAGCCAGTTGATGATGGGGGAAAAAAAAATTGGCTCCTAGATCCAACTGAAAAAGCTGCTGAAAAAAAGTTTGGGATAAAAAAGCGCAACTCCTGGCTTATCTCAGCGTACGTTGACTTTGAAAAAACCTTCCTTGCCTCCTGTGTTCTAGGATGCTCTTCAAACAATCCTCCCACTTCAGTGTGAGGAGGAACCTGCCCAAAACATCACCATTCCAAATCCCTGCGTGCTTTTTAGGGAGCCACAGCACCCACCTGGTGGTCACCACCGGCTCCATCCCTTTCCCAGAAAAGGCTGTGCCCTGGCGTGGGGATTCGAGCTTTGGAGTGGAGCCTGAAAATAACACCCGCTGAATTTGGGGATCCCCAGTCCGGCTGGCCGCCTAAGGGCACAAAACTGCCAGGCTGTCACCTGAAAGCCAACGGCCAGAAACCTGCAGTGAAGAGCAGAAATGCTGTGGGACACGGCAGGGTCACGGGGAAAACCACACGAACTCCGGCGATGGCTGGAAGAGAGAAGAGCCGAGAGATGCAGGTGATCAGCACCCAGCATCTTACGGATTTCGGTGCGCGGACTGTGGGTTCAGGAAAGTCACTTTGACTCAGAAATAGCATTTAATTATGTGGCTTTAGCTTTCGAATCAGTGAAACTTCAGGATTACATATTTCAGGGGATTCCTCAATGAATAAGCACCAACAGCCAAAAAACACCAGGCAAGTTTCTTACGAGTCTTTGCTTTCTCATTTTATGGAGCCAGCGGTTCCCAACATAAACCAGAAGCAACGCTTCTGTGAGTCAGGTTATTTTGGTGGCCCTGGCTCTTCCAAAAAAATCATCCAGGAGCAAAAAAAATGATCCTTGATCAACCCTCCATATGTTCCCAGAGTGGTAAATAGTATAAAAATTAGTTTTATGTACTGAAGCGCCCAGAAGTCCGATTCCACACCACATTTTGCAGTTCTTTTTATGGAGCAACTACCTACAATTAACTGTCAGCCTAGCTGTGATATAATCATACTGTAGCTTTAATTTTTATATGTATATAATTGTTGCATCATTATATGTAATTATAAGTAGGGGGAAAAGGACTCTCCTACAAATAATGCGGCTCCTCCCATCGAAGAAGGTGTGTTCCAAGCTGCTACATGACCTTCACGAAGGGTTTGGTATCTGGCCTGCTAATGAAGAAAAATTCACATATTTTTACACGTTAGAGGAGAAATAACATCACAAAACTAGAGAGCCAGTTAGGATTTACCTCGACCACCACTTGGCCGCAGCGCCCCGCTGACGATGGAGAGGACGTGATGCTCGTGGCTCTTCCGTACGCAGCTGGCTGGGAAAGGAAAGTGGTCTTCGTTTCACCTGCACTTTGAGAGCCGCCACGAAGACAAAAATTAAATTGCTGTTCATCCCAGGGGAGAGCAGGCAAGCCACGACTGAAACAAAAGCTTAGCACACAGCAGACATTTCCAGGAACCTCCCAGTTTTTTAGAACAGTGTGGCTGGAGAAGATCCTATTTCTCATCACTCTCACATACAGTCCTCAAAACTAAACTGGACTGAGGGATTGGGGGGTTTTGGGTTTTCCTAATTGGGTTTCTTTATTATTGTTGTTTTTTCCTTTCTTTTTCAAATAGAATTTTTAAGTATTGTTTCGGTCGAGTACAGCGTAGCCAAGAGCACAGTTTCACCCAGTTTTGACTACTATAATGCTTTTAGTTTTACAGCTAAGCCCAGAACAGTTCTTATTTTTCTCTGGAGGTTAATTTCAGCAAGAGCAATTTATGGTTGAAATAAAGCCAGTGGAATTACATTTTCTCCTGTAAAATCGTACAACTTCCAACAGTTTTAATAAACTATGGTAAGCAATTATTCCACAGCGTTTCTGAATGCTTGCACGCTGTATCCCTACCTTTGCTGCTTTAATAACAAATGCATTGCTCCAGCTGTATAATCCTTTGTTTGCCTGATGAGCTGGGTACCTGAGAGCAAGACAACATATGCAAGAGCAAGGGCTTGGATTTTTCTGTTTCAAAACAACTTGCTTTTCACTTTTGGATGCTGCTGACATAGAAAATATTATCGCATCTAAACCTGCAAAATAACACTAATATTAGATGTCAGGCTGTATATAACCACTAAGGAACATCAAAGCCCAGCCCAGAGATCTACAATTATTCCCACTTTGCAGCTAAGGTGATGAGTACCTGGGACTGCAGCACCAGCCCCAACGCCGAGGTGTGCTGCCTCCCCCTCCTCTGGGCTGACCACGAGACCGTGCTTGCCCTGCGCAAGGCAGACAGACACATTGCTGCTCGAAGAGTTTTCGAGGTCCTTCGTTCAGACTCAAGAGTGGCCAAGTGTAGGATGCCTTGGGAGGAAGGAGGCAGAGAGATGGATGGGGCTAGGAATGAAAAACATATAACGTCTGCCCCGAACAAATGAATCACTAGGACTTTATTACCTCTTTGCTAGGACCCAGTTGTTAACATCTTACACATCACTTTGGGACAAATGTCAATTAAAAAAATGCCTTACACCGGAGCGCACGCACGTTCAGTCCGTGGCTGAAACACAAGTGCAGGAGGGCAGAGAATACAGATATGGTACAAATGGGGCAAAAGGGGCAGAAACTGGCCAGGCCTACCTCACCACCCATCCAAACCAGCGCAACCACCGTGTCAACATCGCGTTCAGCATCTGCCCTGGGGACTCTCGCCACGATGCCTGTGGGATTGCTGCTCCAGGGGGGGGGTTGGGATCTGTGGAGTGTGATTACAAGTGCTGGAGATCCAATGGTTCTCTGGATTTATCGCCTCTGATCCTCCAATAGGAGTTCAAGCATCTTCAGCAGCTCGGCATGGCAAGGACTTCAGATGCTACCAGGAAAAAAAGTGAGTGGTCCCAGTGGTATCATCTGGGCATGGTTCTTTACAGATAATTGAGAAAAACTTCCCTGTTTATAAAACAGCAAATGTAGCAGCACTCAGTAATTTCTTTCTCTACCAGGAAAAAAATTCACTTGTCAGTATTCGGCTATATCGGCAAATCAAACCCACGCTGTGTTTCAGTAGCCCGTTCCCTAACCATTGGGCCAAGGGAGCACTGACCAAGAAAGCATTTCTGCTTTGGAAGAGACCTGTGCAACAGCAGCGCGTTCCTCGCAAATTGTCTGTGGGCCGTATGTCATAAGAGATAGAAATTACATGAAGAAAGCAAAATATAGCTCAAGGTTTTGCATAAAAGGGAATGTGAAATGTCCTACTTGCCTGACTGTCCTACTTGGGCAGCCTGTGTTTTTCAGTCCCACGGCTGGGGGCCCTTTGGAGCTGAAGTCCTCTGGGAAGATGCTCTTACCGTCCCAGCCAGCTTCCAGCAGCACATATCAGACACCCTCTAGCCCCACCTTTTCCCCCCACCTCACTGCCCCAGGTCGCAAAGAAGTCCCTCTAGGAACTGGGACTCAGCAGCAGGAAGGAAAGTCTTCTCTCCTGGCCCATGAGACCTTTGAGAAGAGGCGCCTCCACTCACAGCTTCCCCTGAGCTAATTGTTCTGTGCACAATGCCCATTCAACAGCACCTGCATTCAGAGACCTCTGAAGGTATTTGAGCTAAATATTCCTCCTTTCAGACAAAGAACTCTAATTATCATAGAATCACAGAATGTCTTGGGTTAGAAGGGACCTTGGAGACCACCCAGTTCCAACCCCCTGCCCTGGGCAGGGACACCTCCCACCAGACCAGGCTGCTCCCAGCCCCAACCAGCCTGGCCTTGAGCACTGCCAGGGAGGGGGCAGCCACGGCTGCTCTGGGCAGCCTGTGCCAGGGCCTCACCACCCTCACAGGGAAGAATTTCTTCCTCACATCTCATCTCACTCTCCCCTCTGTCAGTGTGAAGCCGTTACCCCTCATCCCATCACCGCCTTCCCTGACCAAGGGTCCCTCCCCACCTCTCCTGCAGCCCCTTTCAGCACTGGAAGCCGCTCTAAGGTCTCCCCAGAGCCTTCTCCTCTCCAGGCTGAACACCCCCAACTCTCCCAGCCTGTCCTCACAGGGGAGCTGCTCCAGCCCCCTGAGCATCTTCATGGCCTCCTCTGGACCCCCTGGAGCAGGTCGATGACTTTCTTGGGCTGAGGGCCCCAAAGCTGGGCACAGCACTGCAGGTGGGGTCTCACGAGAGTGGAGCAGAGGGGGAGAATCACCTCCCTTGACCTGCTGGCCACGCAGCTCTTGATTCAGACCAGGATGCAGTTGCCTTTCTGGGCTGCAATCACACGTTGCTGGCTCTCATTCAGTTTTTCACCCACCAGCATCCCCAGGTCCTTCTCCCCAGGGCTGCTCTCAAGCAACTCATCCCCCAGCCTGTATCTGTGCTGGGGATTGCCCCGACCCAGGTGCAGGACCTTGCACTTGGCCTTGTTGAGCTTCATGAGGTTTGCACAGGCCCACCTCTCCAGCCTGTCCAGGTCCCTCTGGATGGCCGCCCTTCCCCCCAGCGGCTATATCCCAGGACATGCCTAAGCGCAGCACAGGAATGCCATGAACAAGAAGCTGTTGTCCAAACTGCGTGTCAGTGCTCCCATTTGAAGAGAAACCCCTCGTGCCCTGCTGCTGAGGGCCGCACTGTGACTGTGCATCGGGCAAAGAAACCTGGAAAGCCAAACTGATGCCTTTTCAAGAACACGCGTGCAAGCGTATTCCAAAGGTCTCTTTCACTTCTGTGTCAGTAAAAAAAAAATAAAAAATATCCTACACAAGATTAAAACCACAGCCCACAGCCTAATGACTAGTGCAGGAATGGAAAACACACAGTGAAACTGGAAAAAGATGCAGTGCTGGTGTTCTAGCAAAGCAAGTCTCTGGACACACCACAACCTCCTTATGGGAAACAAGATGCCAGTTAAAATAAAAAGAATCTGAAAACGCGATATAGAACTCTTGATTCATCCTGCTCCCTTCCAAGTTGGTAGCAAAATTCCCATTGACTTCACGGCAGACCCAACGGATAGAAAAGTTTTCCACAGCCTTTTGGCTGGGCTAAGAATGGCCACGTGCAATACGAAGTAATATTGAAATATTTGGTGATTGTACCAAGCATAAAAGCAAGTTTCCAGGCAGGTTTTCATGACTATTCAGCAACGACATCTCATCGTTACTGGTTTTAATAATAAAGAATGGAAATGCAAAAGTTTATCAATGTGACGTACACAGACTTGAAGTAATGATCATTTTTCTTACCAGCTCTCTGCGTGCAAAGGCACTAGTCCTGCAAAAAAAAAAAAAAAAACCAAAAAAGACTGTCCCAGCCTCCCCAACCGCCCGGCTCTGCCCCGCAGCATCCCCAGCCCCGCTCGGCGCCTAGCAGCGACCCCAAGAACAGGAGCTGCGGGTCGCCCCCCCCCCCCCCCCCCCGCCGCCCGCCCCGCGGGATTCCCAGGCTGCCAGCGCTCCCCGAGCCGCTGCTGGAAAGGGAAAGGAGAAGAGGGGGAACCCCCCCCCGTTCCCGCCGCCCCTATAAAAGCCGCCGCTGTCCCGCCGGCACCGCACCCCCGGCGGCAGCAGCGGCATGGAGCGGCGCGGCAGCGCGGGCAGGAGCGGGCAGGCAGCGCCGCCTAGCGGCGCGCTCCGGCTCTGCAGGCCGCCCCGGGCAGGGCTCTGGGGGCTGCTGCCCGCTCTCTGCCTGGCCGTGACCCTGTCGCCCCCAGCCCAGGCGCTGCCTCCCCCTCCGAAGCCCCCCCGGGACAGCCTGGCCGAGGGGCTGAGCCGCTCCCGGGAGCTGCTGGCGGCCGCCAACGCCTCCCTCCACCGGCTGAAGGTCTGCGGGGGCCCGGCGGGCAAAGGGACCGGGGCGGGTCGGGGGGGACATGGGTCGGTGAGGGGACCCGGGCGGGCGGTGATGGGGCAGGGATGGGACCCAGGCAGGCGGTGATGGGTTGGTGAGGGTGCGGAGCCAGGCAGGGGTGGGACTCAGGCAGGTGGTGATGGGGCAGTGGTGGTACCCAGGAGGGTGATAATGGTACCCAGGCAGGTGGTGATGGGTCGGTGAGGGGACCTCGACAGACAGTGATGGGAGCCAGGCAGGAGGTGATGGGGCAGTGGTGGTACCCAGGAGGGCGATAATGGTACCCAGGCAGGCGGTGATGGGGCAGTGGTGATACCCAGGAGGGTGATAACGGTACCCAGGCAGGCGGTGATGGGTCGGTGAGGGTGCGGAGCCAGGCAGTGGTGGGACTCAGGCAGGCGGTGATGGGACAGTGGTGGCACCCAGGAGAGTGACAATGGTACCCAGGCAGGTGGTGATGAGGCAGAGATGAGACCCAGGCAGGTGGTGATGGGTTGGTGAGGGTATGGAGCCAGGCAGTGGTGGGACCCAGGCAGGAGGTGATGGGGCAGTGGTGGTACCCAGGAGGGCGATAACGGTACCCAGGCAGGCGGTGATGGGGCAGGGATGGGACCTGGACCCAGGCAGGCAGTCATGGGTTGGTGAGGGGACCTGGACCCAGGTAGGCGGTGATGGGGCAAGGATGAGACCCAGGCAGGTGGTGATGGGTCAGTGAGTGTACAGAGCCAGGCAGTGGTGGGACCCAGGCAGGAGGTGATGGGGCAGTGGTGACACCCAGGAGGGTGATAACGGTACCCAGGCAGGCAGTGATGGGTCGGTGAGGGGACCTCGACCCAGGCAGGCGATGATGGGTTGGTGAGTGTACAGAGCCAGGCAGTGGTGGGACCCAGGCAGGAGGTGATGGGGCAGTGGTGGTACCCAGGAGGGCGATAATGGTACCCAGGCAGGCGGTGATGGGGCAGGGATGGGACCTGGACCCAGGCAGGAGGTGATGGGGCAGCGGTGATACCCAGGAGGGTGATAACGGTACCCAGGCAGGCGGTGATGGGTTGGTGAGGGGACCTGGACCCAGGTAGGCGGTGATGGGGCAGGGATGAGACCCAGGCAGGCGGTGATGAGTTGGTGAGTGTACAGAGCCAGGCAGTGGTGGGACCCAGGCAGGAGGTGATGGGGCAGTGGTGGTACCCAGGAGGGCGACAATGGTACCCAGGCAGGTGGTGATGGGTTGGTGAAGGTATGGTGCCAGGCAGTGGCGGGACCCAGGCAGGAGGTGATGGGGCAGTGGTGGTACCCAGACCGGCAGTGGTGGGGCAGTGCTCATACCCAGGCGGGTGGTGGTGGTACCCAGGGGGGTGGTGATGGGGTGGTGGTGATACACCAGCTGGCAGTGGTGGGGCAGTGCTCATACCCAGGCAGGCGGTGGCAGTTCCCAGCTCGGGCAGTGATGGGTTGCTGAGGGTACCCAGCAGGGTGGCTGCTCACTGTAGAGACTCCCTTTAAGATTTATACCTGGTCTTTGCTTTCCCATCTCCCCTGACCAGCCCCTCAGGATGGGGATGTGCTCAGGTGACTCTCTCAGCCCTCCCTCATCACAGCCCCACAGAAACACGCACCCCAGCAGTGCCCCAGCCACTGGTTTGAGCACTCTCAGGGTTCAACATTCTCTCCAAGGCCGCTGCAGAGCCGGCTCAGGAAATACTCACTCCTGCCTTTGTCGTTACGCTTGCGTGTTGCCACTGGTGGTGTTGGTTCGGTGCTGTAGCGCTTTTCCATGCTAAAGCCTCCTGGCAGTAGTGCCAAGGGGATTTTTTTTTTTTTTTTTTTCTGGCTAAAATTCCCCGCTATTGTTGCAAGCTTCACCTCAGAGAACCGCCAAAACCCCACCACTAAATAGGTGCATTGTTCCCACTCTTGCAGTGAGCACTGTTAAACATCTATGCAGATGGCATTAGTTATTTTTCACTTTCTAAGAGACCCTTTATGTTTGAAACTATAGCGACATAAAGTTCTCAATAGGTTTGATGTCTGAGAGAATAATTTAAAGTAACGGAGGCAGTGCAAGTCGCACCGTGTAAAACAAATCTGTGCAAAGCCTGAGCTTATTCCCATTAAACACAACTGCCACATGCATTTCAGTCTCTCAATCTATTTGTTAGCTTTTGTATTTAACCATAGTCCTCACACAGCCTCATTCCGAGGATGCGGCTGAGCGCAGGCAGCTGTGGTGCATCGCATATAACTGTGTGTATTTACAGATACATTTGCAGTACCGTGAAGATGAGTCAATGACTTTTTCCTTCCCTTTTTGACACAGGAGCTTGGCACCCTGGGGTTTGAATGTACCCTTGAAGAGGTTGATCTTGAAGATATCACTGAGGATCAAATCAACACGATAAAAGCTTGCACATCTGAAGATCCAAGGGTAAGAAGAAAAAAAAAAATCTCAAGTTTCAGCATCGTATTTTCATGGAACAGCCATGTAATTCACACTTCCACAAAATCACCATGTCTCATTTCTTCTTTAATTTGCAGACTGGAAACTGTCCTGCACTGGAAAGATCTGCTTTTGATACGGTAAATTGCAAGTTTCCCAAAAGAACCCCTTCTTTTGCTTGGTGCAAGTTTAAAGCATCTAACAACAGCCTCCTGCATTTCCTAATAATTCTGACTTTTGCAGAGCCAATGCCTGCAGGGCATCTACGAGGATCTGAGTGCCTACAGGGCAGAGCTGACGAACTTCAGTGATCAAAAGCTGCTGGCAACTATTGATGAAATGATGAAAGTAAGTAGTTGTTCCTTCCTACTATTTCTGGTTTAAACCAGAGTTTTCAATCCAGTTTGCTCCATTCCATAGTCTGTCAAATGGTGATCTTTCCTTAATCTGGTAATTCAAGGAATTCTCTGTTACTGGTTTTCCTAGAAGGGCCTTGATTCTTACGAATCATGTGTCCCACTTTGTATTTTTGCCTTGCTGATATGGCCAGCACATCAGGACTCGGATGTATGGCTCCTTAGCAGGCCTCCTTCTTCCACGCTGCTCCGCTCTGGCAAGGAGCTGGGGTACAGGATTCTCTGCCAGTGCCTTTGAGAACTCAAAAATTAAGTAGAAGATCAAGTGCAAGGGACATAGCTCTCTTTCCCTTCCAAATACTGACAAGTAATACACCTGGTACACTGAGTATGACATAGGATGCACTGAACTTTGATAAGTATTACCAGTGAGTAGAGGGGGGGTTGGATTGTTTAATAAAAGCTAATTAAAATAAATTGACACAGCATCTCCCTGGAGATTCTGGCCATGGGCAGATGAGCCCAGTCTGAGGGGTCACTAGAGAAAGCCGGCTGTAGGCTTAATATTAAAAAAGCCTCTTTATTCCTGGGCAGAAAGAGCCTTTGTGCATGAATGGACATTTTTGTCTCAAGGGAAGTACAGCTGTGCACCCTAAGTCTATTAATTACATCACTAAATATTTCAAATTTTATCCTAAGTCTACTAATTATATCATTAAATATTTACAATTTTCGTTTATGACACTATCCTTAGTTCTAAATATTGTCATTTATCACTCAGGGGGTGACAAATTTAAAGAGGTTTTCGTTTCAGCCACGTTCTGGAGACAGCCTTTAACGCCCCTCTCTCTTGGCAGGCCCTGAGGACCGGCGGCAGCAGCGCGCCGCAGCCGGCGGCGGGCGCGGGGCTGACCTCCTTCAAGGAGAGGATGAGGCTCTGCAGCGTCCTTCACGCCTTCCGAATCCGCACGGTCACCATCAACAGGATGATGAACTACCTGACCTCTCCCGAGAGCTCCCTGTAAGGCCCAGCCCTCCAGCCCCCGGGGCTAGAAACTTGACCTAAAAGTGTTTTGGAGAAAAAAAGAATAGCAGCATCGATAACCTGCGAGGTGGTTGGGGGTTTTTAAGGAATCTAGCAAGGGATATTTCAGAGTTTCTTATAAATCATGTTTTGGCGAGCTCTTGTCAGTGCCTTTTAAGCTATCAGGTTAAACTTCTAGATTTCTAGAAAATAAGCTACACCGTAGTACCAGAATGTTCTCAAACCACCGAACACTCAACTGCAATTTGTCTTCACTATTTTATTTATTCAGCTGTAATTTTCAGAAACTGAAACATATTTATAGTAAGCAGTTTATTTATGATGATATTCCTTATTTATTCTATTTATTGCCTAATAAAATTAAATTTTGCATAAAAATTACGGCGGTTTTTTTCTTCCTCGAGATATAACATGAACACTTTTTAAATACTTTGAGTATTTCTGGCATGTAAAGGTATACCACAGCAACATTCAGCACTGGTAGCATATTTTAAAATCCTGTTTCTGCTTTCTTACTTACATCAGACGTGTTTCTTGTGGCTTTTCTCTCAGGCTGAGCACTCACAGCAATTCACTTGGTTTCATCCTCATTTACAGTGATTTTCCACCCGGGTACATAGTTTCCAGGGTGAAATCCCACCAAAATCAATGGCTAAATTGTTCATCTCAGCGAGGCAAGGATTTATGTTGCAGTTTTGAAGGCCTGGAGGGATGTAGGGACAATTATACTCCCAATTCCTGCCCGCAGGCGAAGGCATCCATCCCCTTCGCTGGGTCTGCTCTCGGCCGAGCCGTGCCTTTGGCCATGCTCCCACGCTGCCCATCACCCCGTCAGCACCTTGCTCTTCAGCTCTCTCCCCTTTCTCCAAGCTCTGCCCTCCCATCTCTTTGGGGACCCCCCCAAGCAGCCCCCTTTGATGCCGAGGGGCTGTTAGGACCCCCCTGCTCTTCCAGACGCCGAGGGGCCAGCTGCCACCCTCATCCTCTCCGCTTTTCCCTCAGCGTTGGTGTTGCCTGCACCCCACACCGGCCCCCAACACGTAACCTTCTCAACTCCCACCGCCTGAACGCCCACAGACCACCCCCGCAGCGTAGACCGAGCCGTAAGGCAAGAGCAACCTCATGCCTCGGCGCCCTGGTGAAACCTTACATGACTGTGAGGTTTTCATTCCTTCTGTCTGCAAGAACTGGGCAAAGCCAACCTAAAGACCACCAAAATCCAACACACGTTTTTCTAAAAAAAAAAAAAAGGTTCTTTATTTTGATTTAAAGGACCTGAAGGCTGAAGACCTTATCACCTCTTTTCACCACCTGCTACGCTCTCCAGTTACCCTCGTTATTATAAGTAAGCATCTTATTTCCAGCTTACATTTACTGATTTCTGCTTCTGACCAGAGGGTCCTATCAGAGCTTTGGTTTCTATCAGGTATCTTAAAGGTCCCCCTGATGGCAATTTCCCCCAACTTGTCCCAAAGAGAAGAGCCAAGGGCAGCTCTGCCTGGGATGGAGCCCCACACCAGCCTCCCGGCCTCCCACAGCTTTTTTTCCCCCCTAAAAGCCCCATGGGCAGAAGAGCCCATGAGGTCCTGGGCACCAGCACAGCCCTTTTCCTCAGCCCCCCTGGGAGGTACACAGCAGTGCAGCATCAAGGGTTGGAAAGATGGCCCACCACATACCACAACCTTGCAAGGCTCCATCCGATAGCAAAAAAAAAATCAAAATCCATACCTAAATAGTGTAAATGTTGCCTTTTTAATCCTTATTTTTAAAAAGTATGCCTTTTCTTTCATAAACATACGCAGAGGAAGATGATCAAAAGAATCCTGTGTCTTTAAAAACAAGACAATCTCCCGTATTGGGTCACCGCTCTCTTCTGCAAATAACATCATCTCCGAATCTTCTCCTATTTCCAAATCTGCATTGCTGACAGAGTAACAGCCTTCGCGGAGATTTTGCCTTCTCCCGTTTTAGTTTAAGCACCTAATTCTATTCAAATGAAAATGAATCAAGTAAAAAAAAAAAAAAAGTATAAAAAGTTCATAGTAAAAAAAAAAAATTGTACAACATAAAAAATTATCTCATAAAAATTGAGACAAGACTATACAGAAAAGAGTCAACAAGAAATTCCCCGGGAAAATTCAAAGCTGCCTGGAGTTAATAGTGGTGCTCCCATGAAACCAGTCTTTGGGTTTCTAGAAAACAGAACCACAGCTTAACAAGGACTGAATGTACAGGGGTATATACAGGGACTGTGCGTATATACAGTGATGGGGTGTCTATACAGTGATTATGCAAAGGAATTTACCTGCAAGTTTAGGATTATTCTTCCCTGATCTTGGGCATCTGTGAGAAATACGATGTACCTCATGATTTCGGCAGTTCAGTGTTTTTTTTAAAGGGGATGAAAGTTTCTGCGTAACTTTTCTCCCTCTCTTTCCCTGATGTAAATAAAAATGTTTCCAGATAACCACCATATACCTGAAGCAAGGTAAACTGGTTTCTTCCAGCGCTCCTGTCACACAGGACTGGCTCAAACGAGACAAAGCTGGGTGTTGGGCTTCCCCGTACGTGAAGCCCGGCACTGCCGGCTGCGATGCCGGGATCCACCGCGTGAGTAATCGCCCCCCGAAAGCCTCACGTGGGCGTAGGGCGGTGCCAAATTTCATTCCCATGTCTGGTGAAGATCCCGCTTCACCTTTCCGCTGAGGGACGAGGCTTCGCATCTTCCTTCCCGCACCTCAGCGGGATCCCGGGGCGGCGTAAGGGCTGGCTGGGGCAGCTCCCACCGCGCTCCTGGCTGCGGCTTCGCCTGCTCAGCACTGAGCCGAGAAACCTGGGGAAAGGAACAGGCACAAACACCCACGGATTATCTGGTCTCTAGAAGTCACTGCGATATTCAAGCCGAAGGCGAAATGCGTTAAAAACCGAGGAGACAGCACAAGGCTACGGCGCAGACGGGTTTGCGAGGGTCAGCGGAGCGAGGGAGCACGAGCCGCTCTCCACCCTTTGCAGACAGGTTGCTTTTAGGGAGAATTAAGAAAGAACAAAGTTTTGCCTGTTATGGAAAAAAAAATATATATATATATATATTTTGGTTTTGAGAGAAGTTGCCCTCAGCTGGCTGAGTCCTCAGCTCACAGAACAGCCCTGGTTTGCAGAAGGCGAACCGAAGGTCCCCCAGAAACGAGCAGGAGCCCCCAGGGGCAGTAAGGGAATACATACACAGGCAGGGGTCTGCAGGCCCGAACCCCTAAGCCATCCATCAGGGGAAGGCGTTAGTTAATGTTCCTAAAATACAGAAAAGACCCAAACGTCTCTTCTTTGGACTTCCAGAGAAGACCAAGAATTGTCTTGGGTGTGTAACACGGATTAGCTCGGCCGTGATGGCCGGGTCATGCTGAGAGTGCTCTCGACACAGTCAGTGCAAAAATATTATTCCCTTTATATCAGTTTCTGAAGGGAAGTATAAAAATGCCACAAGAAAGCAAGTCATTGCTAATATCAGAAGGGAGACAATTTTGACCTACGTAGTAAAACACCTACTAGGTATCCGGTAAACCCTCTGATGCAAATTCCTAAAATACATCTGAAACACAGTGATGCAACCCAAGAACGGGAAGGCGATACCTTCTAGGGCTTGCAGTATCTCGTAGGACACCTTTTCATGAAGGCTTCTGTACAAAGCCTCGGCAGTTCCGTTGCTTTGTTCTCTCTCTCTCCACTTGCTTAACACCAGAAATTTTTGCATATTCACATCTTTCTCTGTTGCCTGGATCTGCTCAATGTCTTTCATTTTCATCTGAAGACACTCAATGGCAATTTCTCTCCACTGCCTATCAAACAACTTTGCGATCGCCAGCAGCTGTTTATCAGTTAAGTTTTTTGTTTCAATTCCATCTGAAAAGAGACAGAACAAAAGTCAGATTTAACCTCGTGCTTCTCATTAAACTCGTAACTAAAGTGCACTATTAGTTCTGCACGCAGCCACGGGACATACAACGAAGGCGAGCTTATCATGCAGACTATCCAGCAAGGTCAGAGCCAAGTGCTGGAGAAAAGCACCTGAAGGACTAAGGAGCCTAGCTGACGAAGATGACAACATCTGATTGCATGCTGGCCGCTGTAAAAGGGGTTTTCCTCATTTATAAGCAGCTCTACATCCATCAGAAGAACCTTCCTCGGTACATCAGGTTGCAAAGCACCCAGAGATGATGAGACGTGTGACGTTAAGGCCACGCCAAGCACTCTCTGCCTCCTGGCACGTTCAGATGCCACCTGCTCTCAAAACCGACACCTGCTCCATAAAGGTGATGCTCATTTTCCCTTTTAATTAATACGGCTCGGGAGCGTCAGCCCGTGCTCTTACACAGACTGAGCCGCTGTCCTTCTCCGTGTCACCGCTTCCACATAAAACCGAGGGTCTGAGGGACTGAAGCTCTTCCTCTGGTGGCTGCGGGCACCCATAAACGAACACCTACACAGCTCCTTTTGCTGATTTTTTTGTTCATTATTTATTGAACTAATTGAACTAATAATTATTGATCTAATTTATAAGAACTAACCAGTTTCTACTGTTTTTTTTCCAACTATTAGTAAATGAGTAGTTTCTGAGTGGGAGCTCCCAGACACAAGGCGTTTCTGACCATCAGGACATCACATGTCAACAATAAACTGGAGCTGGTTTCTTTTCTCAGAAAAAAACTCAGCCTGAGAGATAGCCCTAACGCAAAATCTGAGACACACAGCAGAAACCTCTTCCAAAGCCAGCCACTATTTCCCAGCCTTAGAACACAACACCGTTTTAGCTGACCCTTACCAAGCAAATTTCCTAGCCATTTCCCTCCCCCCCCCCATTTCCTTACCCGCTAAATGACAAAGCGTACAAATGTAGGCACAAATTCTGCACCGACCAAAGCAGCGCTTTCTCCTCCTCTATTTCATGCTCAGATTTGTGGAAGTCTTTAAAAAAAGTGAGCCTAGGTTCAATTCACGGGATACAAAAAAAAACCCAACCAACCAACCACCCTCCGAACATGTTATTTTAACCGATGCAGAAATGCTCTACCTGCAGTATTGCCCGTCTTTTGCTTTTTGCTACAGAGCTGGTCTTCCTCTGAAATGCCGAGGGCTGGCTTCCGTTTTTTGACACCTAAGGAGCAAGGGAGAGGCGACGTTAACCCCTTTCGTACCCCCTGAGCTCCAACAGCGAGCGAGACACGCGGAGAAGAAGCAACCCCGCCTCATCCTCAGGTGGACTTACTGACTGCGCTTCTTTTCTGCTCGTTTTTGTTCTGGTCGTAATGTATCCAGTCACCTGGGAAACAGTTTGCAGAGGAAACGAAAGGTGAGGCGGGAATCCCCGCTGCTGCGCCCTCCACCCGGCCATTCTCGCGCACAGACCCAAGCTGGTGGGTGGATTCCGGCTGCTGAGCTAAGATTTTATAGGATGAGGTTATTTTTTCCCCCCCCCTTTTAGCCAACGTGCTGCAGCACGCCACCTCGGCTATGTAACAGGGATGGCGTTGTGTTCCCAGCAAGCCAAGCCAAAGCGGAGCGTTCTCCCGCACACCCCGCAGCCCCGACGCCTTCGCCTGTTTGCTCACGAGGGATCACGCAGGTTACGCCACTACACGACCTCCCGGAGCTCTTCACTTTCTTTTTTATCACTTCTGGCTCCAAATGTCGCGATTTTAACAGCAGCAATTTAGGTGCATCTAAGGGCTGACTTCTACCCCAACGCCTGCATCTTCTCAGCAGGAACAAACTAGTCGTGGGAAGACCAAAGACTCACTCTCTCTTAGTTTTGCCTTCCACACGGTCGCATCAGACTCCAGCTCAACCAAAGACAAGGTGAAGTTGTCGGGTTTCTCCAGATAGACTTCAATGTAACTTTTTAGTTTCAGGAGAGATCCATCAACAAATTCAATTTCCTACACAACGTAAATCCGTTAAAAATAAATATTTATCCAAAACACAAACTAAAGAGGAGGTATTGGGCTGTTGGCACAGATCTGAGCCCAACTCCAATCTCCCCAGAGTTTTGCTGTTGACTTTAGCATCAGGATTTCATCCTAAAATTTTAGGGTTTTAAGAGGCAAAAGCTTTCTGCAGCAATGGCAAATGAACGTGAAAGACGCCCTTAATGCCAGTGTAGGAACGTACAGGAAAAGCCATTTTGTACCACGTTTGTAACGAAGCTGCAACGAGGGTTGTGTAAGGGACTTACCTCTGGAGTTATTTCAGCTTCTGGCTCGCAAACTAATCTATACCTCTTTCCTTTCTGAAGTAATTTGTGGCATACAGGGGGCTTGTCAATTTTAATGAATTTCTTATTTGAGTGTTTTACATCTCTTGAAATATCCTAAAATTTAAAAACACAATTTAAAGGTTACTCGCCTCAGTAAAGGCATTCGCACATTTAAACATTTTATCTCCTCAGTAAAGGAATTTAAACATTTAAAACCTGCGCTAACGTGGCTTTTCTCTGGCCCCACCTCTGTGAAATGGCCACGACCTGTTCCACACGGCAAACCTCACAAAGCTGCGCACTCAACGCCATCCTCAAAACCCGTCAGATAAACCCCTTCAGCTCTCGGGCTACGTGCGTGAAATTAAGACAGAAGAAGTCTGCAACCCGAATAAAAGGTATAAATCCTGAGCTCTGTGGATTTTTGGTGGCAAACACGTTTCTTTTCCACAGCAGCTTGTGAGCGAGCGTGTTGGCCAGCGTAATTACTTAAATATTGTATCCTAACTTGGCAGACCTTTTAGGTATGGGAGTCTCACAGACCTTTTTGGTATGGGAGTCTCATTTTATATATATATAAAATAGTTATATATATTATATATATATAAAAAATAGTTATATATATTTTATATATATAAAATAGTTATATATATTTTATATATATAAAATAGTTATATATATTTTATATATATAAAATAGTTATATATATTATATATATATGTATATAACTATTGCATGCAAACACCGGGGCGAGAGAAGAGTGTCTCCTTGCCACAACCCCTCCACACAGCACCCCCATAACCAGCCCCGACAGTATTTCTACGTCGTGCCACCCTGCGCCCCCGACATGAGCCCTACCTTTATAAAGGAGTCGTTGTTCGTAGCCAGGTAGACCCGAAAGCATAAGGAGGGATGCTCGTCGACGACTTTGTAGAGGATGACGGCGCCGTGGTACTGCACCGGCTCCGGGCTCTGGATGAGCGGTCCCACCGGCGAGAGCGAGCTCACCAGCCACTTCACGTGCGAGGCCGAGTAGTCAGCGGAGGGCTCGATGGCTGCGCCCCCGCCTTTGATGTGCAAAACCTTGAAGGCCAGGCCAGCGCCGTGATCTGCGGGGACACGGGGGCCGCCTCAGCATCTCCCGTGCCGGGGAGCCGGCAGCCTCCCCCCCGCCCCCCCGCCCTCCCGCCGGATCCGGTGGCCGGCACTCACCGCCGAGGCAGAGGGAGTGGGGAAACTGGATGGAGGTGAGAGCGGGGGCCGAGTCGCAGCGCACGTCGAAGAGGGGGCCGCCCACGATCCACGGCTTCTCCACAAGGCTGGCGTATTTGCTCCAGGATAAGAGGGAATACGTGATTTTGACGGCCCCCGTTACCTCAAAAATCAAGCCCGTGAGGCTGCACTGGTACGTCCCCTCTCCGTCCAGCTGCACCCTGCCGTGGGCAAGAGTGACCCGGTTAGTTTAGTTTCCACCACCTAGTAAATACCATAACCACGTGGTTTGGAAGGGATAACGGAGAAACTCCCTTCCCAACAAGCGCAGAGCGCTTTATCTGAATAGCACAGAGGCCACGATTATTTTTCGCCAGTCTCTGTGTTCAAACTGTCACCGGAGTGTTAAAAAACGGCCAGGAGGACCCAGCCAGTGCAGTCAAAATAACTGTAATGAACGTTTTGCATAAAGCTTCCTGCAAACAATGCAGCTGCTCACACACAAAGGGCTCAGCCCAGCTCCCGTCAATGTCAGAGCCGACACTGTAAGTGGACTCACAGAAACAACACACAGACACCACCACCATCACACACGGATGACCACTTCCAAGCCAGAGAGCGGGAGAACAAGGCTGGCATCCGAAGTAAAATGCAAGGGCAGTGCCAATGGGGAGGATGAGTATTCCTGTGAAGCAGAGCAAGGCCCCTCATGGGTGTCCGGGCTAAACTAAGCACATAAAAATGCGCCTGATGTTAATTACTGCAGCAAGACGAGGCAGGCGGGAAGCCGTCCTGAGAGCTTCCTTGGACCAGGATCTGCAGGGAGCATGGGCAGCTGCTCTAAACGGTTTATTTTTAAGGATTTGGGGGTATCTTCCGGTATAACTCCAAACGTATTTGTGCAGCAAGTTAGTCTTTTTCCCACTTAAATCGAAGAGAGAAGTATCTTGATGACAACAAGGTAAATGTATACCCATTATATTAAAAAAATCCGTACACGTGTTGTCCTCCAGAAAGTCGCCTAGGGGTCACTTGCTCCTTCTGGTCCTACAAATAGATTAATAATAAATACATATTTAAAAAAGTGATGAGAGAGCAGAATTACAATCTGCAAATTTCCTCATGCAAAACATGGGGGTTGGGTTGGTTTTTTTTATAAACGTACATTTTCATTTCTGCAGTGCTCGCAGGCTGGCAGGCAGTTCACTCCTCGTGAGAAAACAGGAAGATCAGCTCATTAAAACCAAAGTAATTAAACTCTCCGGAAAAAAAAGCACTCAAGAGATCTGTTACTACCTGACTCATTGCAGCGCGGTGGCGATTCCTTCTCCTCCTGTTCTTCATCTGCACGAAAAAAAAAGAAGTTTGTAGCAAATACCTCAGCCTCCAGCGGGTTTCTGCTCCCGTGTCCACCAAGGACAACCCACCACTTTTAATCTCCTCCCCTTCCTAAAAAACTATTCCTAAGACTAAGCTCTTGCACGCACACCTGCAGCTCTGCGTGCGCAGGCTCTGCACAGCGTGGGGACGCAGCTGACCGTCAGGTTGAGACTGTGGCCAAAAGCTCAGAACCCGCCCAAACTGCTGGAAAATGTCACAGGCGTTAAAAAAAAAAACCTCAAAAAGCTGTTGTGTGTCGTGACAAAGCGTGAGGAAGGGCTGGCTGCCGGGCGTGCTCCTCTCTCCTGCTCCCCTCCCCACCGGCAGCCCTCCCCGCGGACCCCAAAGTACCCCCCTGGGACATCACCACCCTCCCACGGGAGAGGCAGCGGCCGCATCGCGGCAGCCAACGGCCCAGGCAAACGCCACCCAGGGCACTGGCTCCCTCCCCGCGGCCACCCTGGTTGCGTCCCCCAAGCCGGGGCTGCAGCGACGCGGGGGAGCTCGTCTCCTCGCCCCGCGCCAAGCTCCGTCGGCAAACGGCGGCGGCGAGCGCCGCACGGCGCGTGCAACCCCGTGCTCGCCCCGCTCCCCTTCCTGGGGACGCTCTCTAGCGCGTCGTTTCGCCGACAGCCGTGGAGGTGACGGCTGGGCCAGCACTAAATCACGCTCCTGCCGCCGCCCGTCACCGCCCTCGCGCATCCCTCGCCCGCGTCGGCTTCCCCTCGCCTCGCACGGCGGGTATGGGGAGCGAAACGAAAGCGCACTCACCCGACCTTCTTCCATCCGACTCCTCCGCATCTGATGAGAAAAAGGTTTGTTATTATTTAACTACAGGCTATCGGCCTCGCCTGAAACCAAATAAACTGCTGGTGGTGTAACCCGCGTAAGCGCAAACCCGCCGGCTTTTCATCAACAGCAAACGCTTCCTTTAATTCTTCTCCTGTCCATCCTGTTTTGCCACTTTTGCTGCCAACATTTAAGTAGATTTATAGGCTCGTGGTGTTTGGACAACTACTGCGGCGTAAAAACATCGGCGCGTATTGTGTCTACGGGGCTAAAGCAACATTAGCTGCTGCTCCTCTATTATTGCTCTGCTCAAAACGGAGCAGCTAGGGAAAATAAAACCCACCATCCTGCTTTTCCGCATGCAATCACTGAATTAACGGTCCCAGACAATAACCCCGAGGCTATTCCCATGGAAAGCAGCTGGTTTAAACTGAACGTACGCTCTCCAAAGGGAGACAACGCAGAAATCGCGACGCGATGCTCACCTGGCTCCTCTTCCGAGCTGCTGCCGGAGCTGTTTTCGGAACTGTCCTCTCCTTAACAAAATTACACCCCGTTAGGCACAGGCAGAGTGAAAGAAAGCAATGCCACAGGTAGGTAAAAGGAGACGTCGAGAAGCTTCAATACACCAGGTTGATCAGCAAGTTAGATAATAGAGCAGAAAAAATACTGGGGCGCCCTAAGGCAGAGAGAAGCACCAGAGTACCAAAGCCCAGCATCAGAGGAGACTTTTGGGGTCACCCAGGCCCTTCTGAAGGGTGGGTGTGACGTTCCAGATGCTTAATTTTAATGTCTGATACAACCTGGGACTATTTTGGAGCTTCGCCAGTGGCACGTCCCAGTTTACCCAGTTCAATTATGGTTTTCCACGGCATGCACGTCAGGTGGGAGAAGCATGGGTGGGAGCCGGTGTGTCCCACCAGTGGTGGGACTCACCAGGAAGGGCCATACATGGCTTTAAAAAATCGTTCTTAAAACGTAAGTTGAAGAGAAGCCAGTATTGGAAAGCAAGTGACTCGAGGAGCTGCAGCAGGGTCTACCCCGTGGTTTTATCACGTTGCGGGGAAACGGTGGGTGCGAGGCCGGCCGGCCCCCCGCGCGCGGGGAAAGCCCTCGGCCACGGGTGTGCTCACCCTCTGGGTGCTCCTCGGTCGAGCCCTCTCCCTCCTCCGCACCGCCGGCCACCGTCTCTGCAAGGGAAAAGCAGTCGGGGGGCGTCAGCTTGAAAAAGATGCAGCTTTTGGCGGTTTTGTACAGAGGGAGGGAAACGATAGCGAAGTAATTCAGTATAAAAACATCAAAACTCTTATCTGTTAAACTAAGGCACTACGCCACATTTTCTAAGCCAGCAGGTGTAAAAATGTCATTTCCATTCCAAAGGATGGGCATTTCTCCTAACAAACCCATTTCAAGCGCTGCCTTTCACCAAGTTGCCGTTACCTTTTTCGTCTGAAGAGAGGGACTCAGCTCCGCTGGAAAACAAACCGGGAAATACATCAGCAGATCCGTCAGTCCGCCGCCCGAGCGGGCGTTTCCCCACCTCCCTGCCCGCTGCCATCGCTCCCCACCTTCGGCCAGGGAACCGGAGGCTACGAGGTCGCTTAGGATGGGGGGGTTGGTGATTCAGAACTCATTTTCTCTCACACCCCCCATGGCCCTGACCCTCGCCCTGCCGGGGATGCCTGGCTCTGCCGCGCGCGTTTCCCACCGGCACAAGCCCCCCGCCCCTTTTGCAAAGAACCCGGAGTTTTTGCGCCGGGCGCCCGCAGGTTTTGGTAGCAATCCAACCCGACTCCTTCAGCAGGGCACGACACAGAGAAACGCGGTGGCTCAGACGGGGCAGGTGACTCCGACAGACCCCATCACCCAGTTGTGGCCGGTGGCAAAGCCAGACCGACCTTCAGTCCCCTGTTCGCTCTTGAAAAGGGGAAATGCGCCGGTTTGATCGTTTATGGATAAAGGTCAGGTCTGGAAATCTTTCTGTGGAGCAACGCCAAGCTCCACAACGACCTCCCTGAGGTCCCACCGAATAGCCACCGTGACAGCTGCTGCGGAGGAAGGGTGCCGCAGGGACGAGCGAGCATCACCGCGGGGGTCAGAGCTGCCGCCACGCTGGGGCAGCCCAAATGCTTAGAATTAAAAAACAAAAAATGGATAGTTGGGAACGGTAGAGGCAGGAAAACAAACCCCCTCAGGTTTGGCTGAGGCACTGGGTGGCGAACAAGCGGGGCCCTGGGCAAAGGGCTGTGGGGAGGGCAGCTCTGCGGCAGATGCTCCCACACAGCCTGGAGCTGTAAGAGGTTGTTGGTCTAGGGCAGGGAAAACGGTCGGGCACGCAGGAGAAACTGGGCAAAGGTTTCCTCGCCGGCACGAATGGGAAATTACACAACAGGGGTTTGCGCTTCCAAACCGTATCTTTAAAAAAAAATAAATAAATAATAAAATAAACAACGATATAGTATCTGCAAGACTTGGACAAAGCCTGGATATACCCCAGAGACGGCGCCTGTGCCAAGGGCCGTTTGTGCAACCCTTCCACCAAGCGCTGGCTTGCTAAATAAGGGTTGCCTGCGGCAGGCTCGTACCCCTCACAGCTGCCTTCCTCTCCTCCCCAGCTAAAAAACACTCAGGAGGAAGGGAAAAAAAAAAAAAAAAAAACAAACCCAAAACAACAAAAAAAAAACAACCCAACGCCAAACAAAAAAAAACCCCAGCCCTATTTAGGGTAAGAAATCATCGCCCACAACTGATGGCAGTAGGGAAGAAAGGCACGGCCAGCTTCACCCCTGCCAGAGCTGCGCGGCTGGGGGGTTATTTCCCAGCCCCCGCTGGAGCCAAACCAAAGCGGGGTGACCCCCTGCTGCCCCCCCCCCAGCTTGAGAGGTGGTGGTGGGGGAACAAACACACACACACCCCCCCCCCCCCCCTCTCCAACGGGGCTGGTTTCTAAACGGTCTCAGCTGCCGCTCGTTGTGCCAATGCCCGGGGTGGCACCGGGGTGGAGCGGGGGGGGGCCGGGGCGGAGCGGGGCCGGTGGAGCGGAGCCCGGGGCGGAGCGGGGCCGGGGCAGAGCGGGAACGGCGCTGGCTCGCCCGGCGCTTTTGTCTGCCGGAGGGACAAGATGCCGAGCTGGGAAGGGGCGGGGGAGCGGGGGGGGTGGAGGCTCGGGGACCCCCGCTGCAGGTGCAAGGCCGGGCCCTGGGGCTCGAAACCGCCGTGGCTTTTTTTTTTTTGGGGGGGGGGGGGGGGAGAGAAGGACCCTCTGGGGTCGGTGCTAGCGCGGCGCTGGGACCCGTCGCTGGGGTCCGAGGAGGGGCGGGGGGGGGGAGACGGAGGGGGGGGGGGATACAGGAGGTAAGGGGGAGGGGGGCGGTGTGATGCTGGGGGCGGGGTGGTGTGGAATGATGGGGGGGGGGAGGTGGAAAAGGACGGGGGGAGCTGGGGGATGGAGGAGACAGGAGAATGCTGGGGGATGGGGATGGTGCGGGGGGATGGGGATGGTGCAGGGGGATGGGGACGGTGCTGGAAGGATGCTGGGGGGGGGGGATGGGGAGGATGCTGGGGGGTGTGGGGAGGGGTTGGGGGTGTAGAGGGGCATAGGGAGGGGTTGGGGGTGCAGAGGGGCATGGGGAGGGGCTGGGGGTGCATCGGGAGGATGCAGGGAGGGGGAAAATAGGGGCTGGGGAGGCCCGGGGGGGGCCCGGGGATGCTGGGGAAGGCCCCGGGAGGCGGGAGGGAAGAGGGGCGGTGCATCGCGGGGGCGGGGGGGGGGGGGGGGTGTGTGCAGCCGGGACCCTCCCGATCCCCCCCGTCCCCGCTCACCTGTCGGGCTCCTGCCCGCGGCGGGACATCGCGGCGGAGGCGGGAGGCGGGAGGCGGGAGCGGCGCGGCGGGACCCGGCGGGGAAGCGCCGCCTCCTCGGGAGGGGGCGGTCCCCGCCGAGGCCACGCCCACGCGCCCGAGGCCACGCCCCTGCCGCTGCTGGTAACAATCACCCGGAACCCGGCTGTGGGTGTATATCGCGCCGATAAACACGCGCTCTCAGTATAGAGAGAGATATACAGGGTGTACCTGCCTAAATGCATATATACTGGTGATCCGCTGGGCGGCTTGGGTGTTACAAACTGGAGTAGAACGGGAGAGAGTAGAGTAGAATAGTGTAAAGTGGAGTAGAACAGGATAAAGTAGAGTAAAATAGAATAACAGAATAGTGTAAAGTGGAATGGAATAGAACTGGATAAAGCAGAATAAAATACAATAATAGAATAGTGCAAAGTAGAATAGAATAAGGTAGAGTAGAATAAAATACTATAATAGACTAGTGTAAAGCGGAATAGAATAGGATAAAGTAGAATAAAATAGAATAGGATAGAGTAGAATAGAATAGGATAAAGCAGAATAAAATACAATAATAGAATAGTGCAAAGTAGAATAGAATAGGATAGAGTAGAATAGAACAGAATAGGATAAAGTAGGATAAAATACAATAATAGAATAGTGTAAAGTGAAATAGAATAGCATAAAGTAGAATTAAATAGAATAGAGTAGAATAGAACAGGATAAAGTAGAATAAAATACAATAATAGAATAGTGTAAAGTGGAATAGAATAGGATAGAGTAGAATAGAATAGGGGTATTGTATATACAAACCAGATACCTTGTGTCTATAGGTACATGCCATTATATACAGTAAAATACCTCGCCTCTGCACACACATGGTGTCTGGCTGCACCGAGCTGCCAGCCCGGGCACAAGGGCTGCGGGCTCAGAGGTGGCAGGATTGCATGGTCTACGCTGCTGGGGGGCGGCAGGTTGCACCCCAAGTCAGGCACGCCGGCACATAGGCACCTATGGCAGTTTCCATATGGGAATCCAAGCGCCGAACAGCAGGCAGGTGCCCTTGGCTAACCCTGTGGGCGGGTAGGGGGTGAGGACTGCCGGCACCCAGGGCCACCCTGGCATCAGGACGAGAGGGAATGGCCTCAAGTTGTGACAGGATGGGAGCAAATGGCCTCAGGTGGTGGCAGGGGAGGTTTAGGTTGCACATGAGGAAAAAATTCTTCACTGGCCAAGTGGTCAAGCATTGGAACAGGCTGCCCAGGGAGGCAGTGGAGTCACCAAGCCCAAAGGTGTTCAAAAAACGTGTTAATGTGGCACTTCGGGACATGGTTTAGTGAGCACAGGGGTGTTGGGGTGATGGTTGGACTTAGTGATCTTAGTGGTGTTTTCCAACCTAATAATTCTGTGGTTCTATGATCACCCACCATCCTCTGCCGGCAAGTGACACCGTGGGCAGCCCCACACGCTGCTGGCGAGTTTGGGAAGGGAAAATGCTGGATGCCGCCCTTGCAGTCGGCACGTCGGGATCTGCCTCTGAGATGCTGGCAGAGCTGCTTATAAAAAAGAAATGAGAATAAAGAAAAAAACCCAAACCCAAACCTGCAGGAGCACATAAGTAATTTTTTTTTTTTTTTTTTAAAAAAAAAAAAAAGGGAATATAAGCTTTTTGGTAGCAAAGTGCTCCTGGTGCACCTGAGGTGACCCCAGCACTGCAGGAAACCTCACGGAGCCAGCAGCCCTGCGAGAGCTGCCGAACCTGGGCGAGGGCCAACCGTCCCGCAAGGATGGGGATTTCCAGCTTTCCAGGCCTCCAGGCATGCTCTGGACAAGGAAATACTTGCACACCCTCACACACCCTCGCTCCCCGCCCCGCTGCCTCCCAGTCGAGCACACCAGGCTGGAAACATCCAAAGGCTCCTTGGTTCGTGCCCGGAGTTGCTAAGCCCTTTGGGAAGGGGGTGCAGCAGATGGTCGCTCTGAAGCTGTTCCTCCTCTGCCAAAAGTTCTCCCAACCCCAGCCTGCATCTCAGCAGCAGCATCCTCCTCCCCTTGTGCCAACCCCAAAGCAGCTCCTGGGTGCAGGCAGGGTACAGTGTCGCCCTTTGTGTGTCTGCCCAGGGCACACACCAGAAAAAAAAGATAAGGTTTTTAAACAAGTGTAAGTACATAAGTAAACAAAGTCCGAAAATGCTGTTCCAGGGGCCTTTGAAGTGCCCAACTCCCGCCTCCTCCGTATCCAGGCTCAGGCTGCGACGAGTGTTGGTAAAATTGTGACTGAAACACGACCGAATAAAAAACCACTGAACGTGAGACACTGGAAAAGCGACACAAAGGGTCAGTTTAGGCAGAGATGAAAAGGTCGGCGAGGTCGCCGGAGGAAATCCCCTTGCGATCAACATCCTGCCGCCGGGCCAGGCACCGGCAAGCCCGCCCTGGAACAAGCTAAAGGAGGCGGAAAATGTTCATGGAACAACGAGAGAAGTTTGAAAATGAAAAGAAGTGCCACAACAGGACAGAATGAAGAGTAAATAAGACAAAAAAAAAAACCCACAACAAAGCAAGACGGAAGGGAGATGAGAAATGGAAGACGGCTATGGGATCTGGGCGGGGGGTTTGGGCTATCCTGGCCCCATCCCTTGGTTGCCACGCAGAGCTTGCTGAGGGTGGCTGTCCTGAGTTACTATTTTCCTGGCTTTTCCCAGCCATCCTCACACTGACGTGAAGAAATCCATCCGTGCAATAAACACCCCGATAACTATGCCAACTCAAAGCATTCATGAATTATCCCAGGGCAGGCCCAACCCGGTGCATGTTGTCTGTAGAGTTGCACAGCAGCTCCAAAATACCCAAATTAAGTCTTTTCCTTCAAGGGCCTGATTCACCATTAGCATATACTGGTCGAGCTTTGCAATAGCAATGCTTTACCAGTTTAAAACAGCCCCTGAGTTGCCGGGGGAAACGGCCACGGGCGGCTGTCCAAGCCTCCACAGAGGATTCAGGATGCAGAGTCTGAGATACCTTCAGGTTTTCCCAAGGGTGCCAGGCTCCTGTCGCCTGAAAATTGGGCTCTGCTTGAGCCATTCAGGTGGGGCACCACGAATGCAGCCACCCAGAGCCATCCGGAGCATCTTCACCCTCCTACCGCTCCTCCCTGATTGCAGGTACCTCCCCCAAACCTCGTGTCTGTCCCAGCCATCAGGTAGGGAACGAGCAATACCACTTCCACGAGAGACTACCCGATTTTACGAACAGGGGCAGATCATATAAACACAGTCCCTGTACCAAATATGTGGAGGGTAGCAGTGTGCCTAAGGAGTGAGACAAGGAGAAGAGCCACCTCTTCTTTCTCCTTCGGCACATTTGACCAGGGTATTCAGAAGCAGGTTTTTCAGCACAGAAGTTGATCGTGACACTTTATTACTACTATTACTACTACTATTACTACCACCACTATTGCTATTGCTATTGCTATTGCTATTACAACAATCTATACATTCACTTTTTAGGTACTATTTGAGCAACTAGTGTATTTACCAGAATACTTAGAGAAAACGAGAAAGAGACACAAAGAAAACTGACCTAAATGCTTCCGAACAGTCCACTCTTTGGCCCCACCTCTTTTGCTGCCCAAGCCAGCCATGAAAACACCGAGTCACAAGGCTGCAGTTTTTCCAGTGCTCAGTGGACTCACATTTTTGAAGAAAGGCTCAGTCAGCAACCAGTTGTACTTACTGGTTTCGGCTGGCCGTGCACCCTCCCCCCCCCTCCCAGTACAACAGTGCATGTGTTCCAGCCGTGGGTGGGATCATTAAAATGTATGCAAAGCGAGAGAATTTGTTTGAATGTATTCGAAGAATAGCTATTCACATGTTCATAGAGGACTTTCTGCGAGTACCCTGTGCCAAACTGGAAACGTGGGCTGTAATGGTTGGCTTAGGACAGTCCCCTTGGCCAGGAGACCGAGATCTTTTCACTCAAACGACAAACGAGTCACACACTTCGCCCGCAATCCCTTTGCAATTCGCTAAAGCGCAGAATTAGCCGTGTCCAAATTGCAGGGGCAGCATCTGCACAGATTTCCAGCGCCTGGCGCTTTTTTCACACGTGTCCCTCACCACCACCCCCCCCCCCCCCCCCCCCACTAAACATCTCGCCTTGGAACCCCATCACCAGCTTCGCCTGAGACAGGCCGGGTCATTATTCATGATTATGAAATTAGATTTTTCCGCTCCAGCTTTTAGCTCCATCCTCGAGCTAAACACGCTCTTCCTGCAGCTGCAGGACCGTTCCTGATAGCAGCAGAATTCAGTCCTCCCCCTGAAAGCAAGGGATTGGTTTTAATACTGGAAGTTTCCAGTCGCTACAGCTTCTCCCTCGTTACGCATCGCAGCGCCACGTCTTCATTCAAGGTGAAACCATCCCCTAAACACCCTCCTAGAACCTGCTGCTGCGACTTTCCATAGGTGACGGGACTCCCGGGTTCTCGTGCGGCACCAGCAGTTCGGAGCCGGCCGGGGGTGAGGGAGGGGCACAGAGCCCACCAGTGCCAGGATCAGGCCCAGCGGTCCCAGGCGATGGGTGGGAGACCCTGGACCCACATCTCAAAAAAACGCCGGGGCTCGGCACGCTGCCAGCCCGCACCCCAGAGCAGGGTTTTAATTAGCAGAGGGGCTTGGGGCTGGGTTGAGATGGGTGCTCCCCAGGGCTGGGTGCCCCCCGCCCCCAAACCCCTTTACTGGAGACTTGCCCCCGCAACCAGCATCTTTCCGGCTGCTGTTAGAACACCCCTTCCCAGCACCAAGGCAAAACTGCCTGCAGATGGCAACAGCTCCTCGGCGCAGCTCCTTTTTGGGGGGGAAATGGCTCATTTCCTCAAAAAAAAAAAAAAAAAAAAAAATAAAAAAAATTAAAGTCTCATTGCCGGGGCGACAGGATTATGGAGAAGTCAGTGCCTGGCTGCCTCTAAACTGTGGGGGCTGTTTAATCACATCCTAAAGGTACGAGGGGGCTCCTTGGGAAGCCCTCTGAACTCCTGCTTCGTCGCTCAGGAGGTTCCAAACACGTTATGTGGCACAGCAGAAATACGTGGGGTTCACAGATCCAGTTTTTATTCAATTCCCAACACTTAATTTTTCTGTGAGTAGATTCCCTGGCCAGATCGTACACAGCGTGCGCAAAGCACACACACACACCCCCATATATGCCCTAGCATGTGATAAATCCATCTCACGCTCATGTTTTTGACAGCTGGACCTTTGGGAAGCTTTAGGTTTTACAAAAATTAAAAAATATTTAAGCTAAAAAGCACAATTCCTAGTGACCTGGCTCCGGAAGCGCAGCGGTGCTGTGTCGCTCCAGCACTGCTGGTGTGGGCTTGGGTCTCCGCATCGTCTCCCAGTACAGCAGATGCTCACTGGTCCTTCTGTTGGAAATGAACCCAGATGTATTATGAGGCGCTTTTTTTGCTACTTTAGGGGTGTGGGGTTTGTTTTCTTCTTAAATAAAAGGCAAGAGCTGGTTGCTCCTTGCAGTAAGAGAGCAAGCAAGGAGAGAGGAGGACTCTGAGCCAGGAGGGGAGAGGAAGGAAACCAGAGGGACTTGCTGGATGCGGCGGAAAGGACAGACAAAACCTCCAGCTGCGGCCGGCGGCAGACGGGAAGCGCGGCGGAAAGGCAGGTCGGCTGAGCACAGGCGGGAAATGAGAATGAAAAGACGAGAAAAACGGAGTTTTAGCCTCAGACGCGCTTTAGCCTGTTCAGCAACATGTAGAGAGAGAGGGGCACCACATGGTTGGAGGAGGCAGTGGTCAGAAAACCAGTGTTTCCCCTCGAAATGACATCCAGGAGAGGCGACACATCACAACGACGACAAATATTCCTGGATTTTTGCTCGAAAAATACAACTGTAATCACCGCGGGACGGAGCCCAACGCCTCCGTCTGCGTCCCGCTTCATTTCTGATTTCATAATTGCCGACAGGCCTTCGTATAATATACAGGCACTAGCTGGTTTTAATTTCCACTGGCTTCTCTGCAGACAGGCTTTTGTCTGGAAGCTGTAAATGAAAGCATCACACATCTATCACCACTTGTGATGTTGTGTCGTCGCTTAGGGAAGTAATTACAAACAGCCACCTTCTTCTTCGAGGTGAAAAGGCCAGAAGTATGGTGCTAGAGTACGTAGAAATGGGTCAGCACCTGTGTCTCATAATTCTGTCACCTGTATTTACTGGATATTCCGTGTATTTACTCCATTCCACCCCACGTCGTGTCCTCACCCTGCGTCCCCAAGAGATGACAGAAACTGCGGGAGCCTCAGAACATCCACGCCGAAGCACTTGCTGAGGGAGGGAGGGAGGGAGGAGGATGCTCTGGGCTCAGAGTCTCACGTTTTGAATCGCTTTTTTGGACCACATTCACTTGCAAAGTCCCTCACTGAACTCTGCGCTTTGAGCTTGCTTAGAAAAAAGCAATTTTGGGGGTGGTGCATGATAATGTCCATATCCCAAATGATACCCCAGCACTCCTGAGTACTCTCTTGTCTGCAGCTCATTTTGTCAAAATGAAATCAAGGCTGTTTCATTGTCAAAACCACTCTCAACCACTGATATTTCAGAAAGTCCCCCAGCGCGGTCAGAATTAAGAGCTTCCCGCCCTCCATCACCTGAGCAGATGATAATTCAGGTCTCAGTGTGGCAAAACTGTTGGCCCAGGAGGAATCCAAAACAAGCAGCTTTGCCTGGTGAGGACCAAACCTACAAAGCAGGGCCAGAAAACCCCCCGTCCTCCACACCAAAATAATTAGAGCTGCGTTGAGACCGTCAAACACATTTCGTGCTGAACTCTATTACTCACTGAAAACCTTGTTCTTTACATCTATTTGTGTCCGTTTATGAAAAAATACATCTGTCGTGCAGTCTGGCGGTGAGTCATGGGAGCACACTCGCTGCCTGTCCCCCCCCCCCCAAGACAGTTTTCCACCCCAAACCCTCGGCAGGAAAACCTGGGATGCAAAGACTGGAGCTTGCATCTTAAACCCCAACCCAAACCAGAAACAGCCCAGAAAGCCCTTGGAGATGCCCCGAGCAGGTCTCGCACTAACAGGGCTTTAGCTTGCTGCCTGCTGGGCACACCAGTGATTTGAGCTGCCTTGGAAATATTTGTGCAGCTGGGAACTGGGGTCACCAGTGCCACTCAGCATGTCCAAACTGGTTAGGCACCCATTAGCATCACCGGGCAAGACAGTGCTGAAAAGGGTTAGGAGTTTAGCAGTCAGATTCATTAAATAATGGCTCTAAAAAGTTAATTACACAGCAAATAGACAGGGGCAATAGTAAACGCCGTCACGCTGGGGCTGACAAGGTGCACCCGGACCCGCAGCTCCAGGCAGGTAGAGGGGTAGGTTGGCACTGGGGGTGGTAAAAATCACCCAAGACCTTGATCCGTAACAACCCAGCCGCTGGCAGGATGAAAACATTGGTGCTGATTCGTTATTCTGGAAGGGATGAAAAGCAAAAGAGCAATTTAACTTGTTCAGTCCTCGGAGAATTAACCAGTGATGTAATCTCGCCGGTGTCAGTCGGCTCTGGTGTCTCTTCCCAGAGGTGCCGTCAGTACCCACAGCCCTGGGCTCCACCAAGAGTCACATCAGGCTATTTTTTTTTGGCATTTTGGGGGGGTTTTGGTTGGTTTCTGCAGAGCTGGGGGACCCCAAAGCTATCATCCACCCCCCAGCCCAGCTCTGTTCCCCGCAGCCCCCCTCCGCATCTGTGCCTGAGCTCAGCATCCCGCCCGCTGCCGCTTTCCCCGCGCCCCCCCAGCCTTGGGGGGGTGTGTTTCTTTCCTCAACAGCAAAACCATGACGCATTTCCCATCGTTTTATCCCGACTTTCCGAATTTAAACGTCAGCTCCCCCAGGTGCAACCGCACGGCGAAACCCAGCCTGCGCAGAAAGCCGGGGCTGCCTCGGCCGTGGGGAGGACGCGGCAAATCCGCTCTTTCGACTTGACGGGACCCACGCACCTCATTTCCCAACACGGAATATTGGCCCTTTTACACCCGGACCCACCAGTACGTGGGCTGCCGATACGGGACCCAGCGGCGTGGTGGCCAACAGGACCCCCCCCCAGGCCCAAGGAGTGGACCCAGAGCGGGGGCCGTGCCGGAGACTTTCCTGTTTGCCGCGCCGCCTCCGAGGCCGGCACGGTTATTTACGGCGCGTAAACGCCGCGGTTAAAAATAGCGGGGTCAAACCTCCCCTGCCCCTTCATCCTCCCCCGGCGGCTGCCGCCTCCACGCTGCCCTCCCCAACCTCAGCATCCTCATCCCACCCTCTTATGCTTTTCCTCATCGACACGCACGTGCAGCCCCCCCCGGCTGCCCCGGCACGGCTGTCACCCCCCTCCCAGCCTAAGAGCTGGCAGGGTTTTCTCCCCCTTTTTTTTTTTTTTGGTTATTTTTTGACAAGCTGCTGCTCAGGCGATGCCCCAACGGGCCTCGTTTGGGGTGGCTGTTGGATTTACCCCCAGCAAAATCCCGCCGGTTGCAGCGCGTCACCCGCGCACGGGGGGGAATTGGGGCTGGCGCTGGCAAAACTGGGGTGGGAAACGCTTAGTTTAAGTAAAGCATCTTCAGACAGAAGGGAAGAGCGAGAGGGGAGAGGGAGAGGGTTTTCAGCAGGGTGGTGATGACACCCCGCACCCAGGGGACACCCCCCCCACGCTCTCCGTGGCGGCGGGTGGCACGAAAAGTTGAGCCCCCTGAAATTGGTGAGCGGGAGGGCAAAAAAGCAGCTGGGACGCAGCCCGGGTGACCCCGCTGGGGCTGCGGGAGCTGCCGGAGGAGAGGAACAGCCCCGCGCAGCCCCGTGCTCCTGGCTGCGCCCCGGTTGCGAGCAGCCAGACGTTATTTCACCTCCCGGCGCTCGGGGTGAGCTGGGGATGCGCGAAGGGAGCTGGCGAGGGGCCGGCCAGCTGGGAACGGCTCCTTCGTGTGCCTTCTGACTCATGCGATTCGTGTGGGTGGCAGAAAAACCGCTCCGAGAGAAAAAGGAATGGGAAAGAATCCGTTGCTATATTTAACCACAAATAATAGGAAGAGGCTGAGTTTTTGGGCTAAGTTGTAAATAACAGTGAGATGAAATCATCTCAGAAATTCATGACTGGATCATGGCGGCCCCTTGAGAAACGGCATGACTAACGAGGACCGCGGCTTGGAAAAATGTTGCCCCCGGGAAAAAAAAATGTAAAAGGAGCTAAAAAAATGGTTATTCCAGACCACTGCAGTGAGCCTTCCAACTGCAACAAACTGTCCTTTATTGCCTTTTGGTTGTTACCGCGTTTTAACACGTCTCAGCATCGATGTGTTGGGCTGCTCACGCCTCCATCGGCGGCACGCCGGCCGGGCAGCCTCCTCTCTGCCTGCAGCCACCGCCTGGTCTTCCAGGGGTCTCGCTGCCATCGAGGGGGGCTTGGACTGAAATGTGCGCTGAAGGGTCAAGGTTATAATCCCGGAATCATTTTTAGAAATTAGTCTGATGTGATTCAGAAGAAAAATCAGCCGTTGGAGCAAATCATCCTTGTGACACGAGCGCCATACGAAGCGATGTTCGTTATTTGTAGCGCTAAAAGCCTCAGCCAAAACTCACTGCATGAATGGGAGCCTTTCCACGGAGTCAAAGGCTTCAAGCCCTAACTGCAAGGCATTGTTGCAAGGGGAGAACTAGCACCATCCAATCTTTCTAATGCTTATTTTTAGTAGAAGGAATAAAATAGGATACGTTACTGCGACACGGAGTCTGGCAAGCCTGACAACACGCTTGATATCGATACCATTGCCCTCCGATAGTTCCACCTTTCGTTTATTTGAAGAAAACACATTTCATTTCTGGACAGCATCCAAACTTGTTAGCAGAAGAACTGCCCTAGCCCGGGAAGGAACCAGAGTCATGCAGGACTGTTTCAGCCTCACTTTCTCTGTTTTTTAATAGTCCAACAGCAAGTATTTGCTGGCAGGAGAGATTTCTGAGCTGTGAGGTAATGGCTTTTTTTTTTTTTTTCCACATATGCAGAGTCATCTTCTTGTTTCTTCAGCCTTATTGCAGTTACAGATCTGCTGGAAAAAAACGTGAAGCAATAGAGCTCAGCTTTGGGCGTTTAATTCCAGCTTTCCCTGAGCAGTGCTCTGACGGGCTTTCTGAAGAGCTTCTTCAGCAGTTTTTTACAGAAACCTTAAAAACTCCACGCTCTTTATTTTGGCAGCCCGTCGTGAAGACGGACGGCACGACCAGAGCCAGTGCAAGCGCCGCCGTAGCGCCCGGCTCCCCGGGGAAGCCCTCGGTCTCTGCCACCGCCCGCTGCCGACGCCAACGCTCGTTCCGAAAGTAACCCCCCCCCCGCCTCAGCTGCAGCCTCACCCACCCAGCACCCTGAAACAGCACCCTGACACCACTGCACTGACCGATTTCAGGGTCAGGGAGAGGAGCACTTGCAGAGAGGCTGCAACAGAGACCAAAATGCAACGTGAAGCGCCTGTGCATCCTCCAACGCAGCGGTGACTTGCTCCACGATTCCTATAAAAGCCTCAACTGTCGCAGGATTTGGGTCTACTAGATATTATCGTTGGAACTGTGAGGGTTTACCTTCTTTCTAGCTACAATCCAGATCATCATCCAAAGCTGTGCTTCCCTCCATCAATCCATGGGATTATTCCTGCTACCAGACAGTGCTCACCATGTGCGAGGCTTTCAGGGTCTTGTCCCCAAAAGCGAAATCTCAGTTTCACTATGGTTTTCCCGATTAGTTTTCCCATATTTGGGGGGAAACCTATGAGAGAAAGGGAAATGCAGATGTGAAGCATCATTGTACAAAGAGCATTTTAGGAAGGGGAGTTCAGAGTTACACGAATGCTAATGGTCGCAGGGACAATTACGTGCGCTATAAAGTAATTATTTTGCCAGGTCAGCTCTTTGGCACCGTTTGGAAGATCTGGAAGTCAATTATTTAATGATCCGCTGCTCCGAAGGGATCGATGCATTTCTGCAGGGGTCATTTGCAGGATCGATACCTGTGCATCCCCTGCACGACTGGAGAAAATCGACCTCTAAAGCTCCTTCCCAGAAACTTCTCGGCAGCCCCAGAGTTTCCCCAAGACTCCAGGCAGCCACAAAATGGGTTTCTCACAGCTTGTAAAAAGAGCAGATTTTGGGATGGAGGAGGCATGATGCAGCTGCCAACGATGATTTATTCATGCTCAGTGACAGCCGGTGCTGCCCTGGTGCTCTGTTGTGCCTGGGGGGGTGGCAAAAGAAAGCTCCTCTCAGGCCTGGGGACAGCGCTGGCCATCAGCCCAGGCCACCACAAAAGTCCTGACCGGCATCCAGAGGAGGAGGAGAAGGAAGTGTGAAAGAGGAGAGCAGTTTGGATGGGCAGGATCTTCCCATCTTCACCCGCGTTTGGGCTGGCTGCATGGGGAGAAACGCTTCCCCTTTGCTCATATTCTGCTTTAGCATTTAAAAATGAAAATAAATAAAGAAAATCTTTTAAATATATATATATATAAATAAAAGACAATTCACTCAGGAGTTCTCACAACCAAACTTACACTATGCTTTTTTGCTGTGAAAATGATACCTGTGGCAACATGCCCTGGCTTTTCAACTCCCCACCTTTGGGTAGTTTCCCAGAAAACTGTTTCTCTTCTTCCCCCATTGCCCGTGGGGCTTTTCCCCTGGCCACGACCCTTCCAGCTGCAGACCAGCACCCAGCCGTGACACAGGGACAGTGATGGGAATGGAAGGACCATGAGGCGGATGGTGAGGTGAGGAGCGTGGAGGTGCTGTGCCACAGTGCCCACGCCTGCTGTGCAGCCTCCCAAGCATGGTGTGCACTCCCTGGCACGGCAAGCAGGGTCCTAACTGATTTTTTTTTGAGATCTAAAGAGGCCACGGTTGCAAATGGTTAAGTGAGAGAGGCTTTTGTGGATGTGCAACTGAAAGAAGGCGTGTTACAGCATCCTGATGGCTTTCAAGACTACTTCTGACAAACATCTGGGCCATCTCATCTGTAATTTCATTTCTCTTTCCTCGGTGAGAAAGGTCGTGGTGATACAGAAAGCATCTTGAACTGCCTACGCATGACGCTGCTGCTCATAGAAACAAGGCTTTGCTTTCCTATCGCATGCCCATCCCTGTCAAAAACACTCGCAGCATCATGCACAAGCCCAGCATTCAGGGAGTCAGTCACCTGGAAGAAAAGGGCAATCAAGGTTTGATCTCACCAGGAGAAACCTCTTGGAGCACACTGGGACTTCAGTAGCTGATGGTATCGATTTGCCAGAACCTTTCAGTGCTACGGATCAGTATGAAGGTTCAAAGTGTTGAATCTGAGCTTTGATATAGATGCAATTAACTGGTTGTAGGTTCGTTTAAGTGAATTACAAGGCGAATGATAGAGGTTTGAACCCCAGACTCTCCTGGCTGCTTTGATGTGCGGAGCCTCAGCATCACCTCCAAAATGCTGGTCAGCAGGCAGAGAGCTGCCCTGCGCCCTGGGGGACCCTGGTATGTCCCCACACCACCAGCGCTGCCTGGCCCACAGCCTCTCTTCCCCCAGATGTGGTGAATCACCACATCTGGCCCCCAGGCTCAGCGCATCTCGCGGGAGCCCCTGCCGCCTCCGTCCTCACCTCGGGTGAGTCAGGACCCTCCTCACACTCCCGGCTGGACCGTCGCCTGCGGGTGAGCTGGGCTGTGGGTGGGTGTTTATCGCCCTGTTTCGAGGTCCTGCATGTGGAGAAGGAGGAGGAGAGGCGAGGGCTGCTCTCCCAGGAGGTGACTGGGGGGCCGCTGCATCCCAGTTCTCACTGCCCCCGTGCTGCCGCCTCCCCAGCCAGGCCAGCTCAGTGGCCCAGCTGCCTGCCCGGTGACGGGGACACTCGGGGTCCCAGGGATGGCTGCAGCCCCTCTGCCCCCTCTCTCACCAGTTCCCATCCCAAGGAGCTGGCAAGCAGCCCCCCACACCAAGCCACACTTCCAAAAATCACACATCCCTCATCCCCGTTAGCAGCTGCAGCTGCCTGCGGCTTCGTCCCTCACCTCGGTGACACCAATTCCTGCTGGTGGAACCAGTCACTCCTGCCTGCCCACCATACCCACACGGGACCCCGCAGCCAGGCAGAAGACACCCTTGGTACATTTCCAAGAGCCCAACCAGCAGCCGACCCAGCTCCACCGAAGCACCACCCCCAAAACCCCTCAAATCCTCAGAGGATGCAGCATCTGTACCCGTAGCTGCCCCAGGCTGGCTGCAGGCATCCCCACGCAGTCACCAAGCCAGGGGGGAACAAGTCTTCTGGCCCTGAACCCCCCCACCTTCCCAGGAGACAGTATTTCTGCATTTTCCCAAGCCAGACGTGGGGCTGCGGGAGCTGGGGCCGCTGGAGTGAGTGTAGCGGCAAACCAGGATTTTAATTCCTATTTTTCCTTGCTCTCACAGCACCCTGTTCCTTCCAGCCTCAGTTTTCCTGGTCTGACAGGGCGCAGAGCGGGTCCTCAGCCGCTTCTGCAGGCTGAGCACCGAAGCCCGGCCCGCAGCGCACGCCGGAGGGCCAGCCAGGACATCAGCTTTAACGAGCTATCAACAGGCTTTAATATTTCATAGCCCTCTGATTGCGGAGTTACAGCTTATCAGAAATGTTGTTAAAACGCAGCGCTTTATTAATGGGCAGCTAGGCTTCACCGGGTGCCCTGCTCTTTACTCACCGTTGTATTTGCCCTAAAAAAAAAAATCACATCAGTTATTAGCAAGAGTCTGAAGGAAATGCAACCCCAGGCACGACGGGGAGCTGCTGCTGGTGGTGCTCAGCATCCCCCGTCCTGCCAGCCGTGGGCCAGAACGCATCCACGAGGCACAGGGCCAGGGTCTCCACGGCCACCCCGTCAGTCCTAAAGCAGCTGGGGCCAGGGCTGTGCCCCCTTGCTGCCACCCTCCTGCCTCGGCTCCGTGCTTGAAGGCCACCTTTCCAACAGTTCCCAGCTCCTGCACCTTTCCGCAGGGAGAAATGCCTGTAAAGTGAGGAAATATATGCAGAATAAAGCCCTGAAGATACAGAAAGAAACGGTGTTTTCTCATTGTTTGCTAGAAGCCCGGCAACGCTGACCCCCTCCCTCCTTTCAGATTATTTTTATGGAACCTCTGCCCAGTGCTATGTCCCTCCTCAGAACCATTTCTTCCCATCTTCGTTCCCAAGTGCCGCAGAACCTATAATAGACACGATAGGCATGAATTACCCAAACGTAGGGACGACAGCAGGAGTATCACTTGCAGATATCAGCAACAAAATCATCGCAGGTTGAGTAAACAGGACGAAGGAAATTAATGCATTACACGTGCTGGTCATGTAGGTGGGTTAGCTGCTGCGTATCAGATTTGGCATGATCGCCTAAAAGGAAACCAAGCAGAAAAGTACTGGTCGTTTTTTTGCTATGTTTCATATTAGTGAGTTTTTCCGTGACTAGATTAGACCTTCCTCTCGTCTCCTGGCTGCCTGAGGAGTTTTGCAATTGAGCTGAGGTTAATCAGCAAACAGCACAGCCGAGGGTCTGCAGTCGTGGGGGCTGAATAGAGTGATGGATTTGGTGTCCAGAAGTGTGGGCAATGGTCGCTGCCGGGTGACACGGGGACCGCCTGGCCTTGCCAACAGGCAAAAAGCTGTGAAACCTTAATGGCAGGAATAAAACTCAACAGAAAGGAAGAATGAAGAGCTCACTCTCATTTGGGCCTCGCACAGGCACCAGGCAGCCAGCCTGTCACTGCCCACCCCGACACTGCAGTTGTCCTTTTGAAGTGGCAGAATCACCTTGCACTTCCCCTTCCACGGGTTGCTCAGGGCTCAGGTATCACCCATCCTCGTGTCCTTGGGTACCAGGCATCGCCATGCCCTTGGGTACCACTCATCGCTGTGCCTTTGGGTTCTGCTCATCCCCACATCACTGTGCCCTGGGGTTCTGCTCATCCCCACATCCTTGGGTACTACTCATCCCTGCATCCCAGGGTTCTGCTCATCCCTGCATCCTTGGGTACCACTCATTCCTGTGTCCTCGGGTACCACTCATGCCTGCGTCCTTGGGTACCACTCACCTCCACATCCTTGGGTACTGCTCCTACCCACATCCTTGGGTACTGCTCATCCCTGAATCCCACGGTTCTGCTCATCCCTGAGTCCTTGGGTACTGGTCATCCCCACATGCTTGGATACCACTCACCTCCGCATCCTTGGGTACTGCTCCTACCCACATCCTTGGGTGCTGCTCATCCCTGTGTCCTTGGGTACTGGTCATCCCCGCATGCTTGGGCACCGCTCACGCCCATGTCCTCCAGTTCACTCCTGCCTCCTTGGGCACCGCTGATCCTCGTGTCCTCGAGTACAGATAATCCCTAGTCAGGGATCCTGCCCCCACTCAGGGCAAGACCCATTTCAGCTCAGCGGTGAGTTTTTGGGGAATGCTGAGCCCAAAGTGGAGCTCGGCTGGCAGGGACACCCCGTTAGTGACCCCACTGGGAGAGCTCGGGCTGGGGTGCGGGGCTGCCGGGCCCCCCGCCGCCCCGGCGCAGTGGCCGAGCCTGGCCCGGTGCCCCGTCCCGCACCGCCGCCTCCCCATTAGCCCGTGAACGGCCGCCAAATGGCCCCATCAATTTTTCATCACGGAGAAAACCCGGCCCGGCTCGGATAAAATCCCGGTACTGCCCCCGGGAGGGGCGCGGGGGACCAGCCCGCACCCGCGGCCTCCGGGAGCTCCGCCGCCTCCGCGGAAGGTGCGCGCCGGGACCGGCACCGGGGTTGCGCGGTGCGCAGCGGATGGCGGGCGGCGGGCGGGCACCGGCGCCGTGCGGGCGGGAGGGTTGCGGCGGGGCGGGGGGCGGCGGGCGGGCGGCGGAGCGCGCTTGGCTTCCGCGGGCGCGGTGGTTGGCGCGGAGGTTGGCGGCTCTGATCGTTCTCCTGGCGCTGGTGGCGGCCGGCTGCGTCCTCCGCCGCCGCGCCTGCTCCGCGCCCCGCCGCCGCCGCCGCCTCCGCCGCCCCCCCTCGCCCGCCCGCCGCCGCCCCTCGCCCGGCCCCGCCGCCCCGCCGCTGCTGCCCGGGGGTCCCGCCGCCCCGCCGGGGCTGGAGCTGCCGCCGCTGCCCCGTTACGAGGAGGTGAAGCACCTGCCCAGCTACGAAGAGGCGCAGCGCTGTCCCCGCAGCCCCCCCGGGGACGGGGATGGGGACGGGGGGGTTCGCGGTTGAGCCCCCGTTTCGCTGCGCATCCGCGGAAAGGAGCGCGGCCCGACAGAGGGAGACAGCGGTGGCCGCCGGAGGGGACCCCGGGACGGCGGGAGGCGGACATCCCCGGAGGGACAGGCAGCGGTCCCCAGGAGGGACGCGGTGCCAGCCACGGAGGTCTCCGGGCGGGACACAGCGGCGTTCCCTGGAGGGACATTGTGGAGCCCCCCGGGGGGGTGACACCGTCCCCTGGGAAGGCTGGGCACTAGAGTCCACGGCGGGGTGGCTTGGTGGCCGCCGGGCTCTGCGGAAGGGACACGCAGGGGTCGCAGGGGGGGATGGTCTGCGGGATGGCAGGGCCCACGGAGGGATGTGCTGCCGTGCCGGGGAAGCAGACGCCGGTATCGCCGGTGGGACAGCCCGCAGGGCTCCCCGGGGGGACACGCCACAAGTCCTGGAGGGATCTGCAGCCTGGGGAGCTCCTCCTGCCCACCTCCCCCGGAGCGTGGGCTCTGGGCAGCCCCCAAGCCCCAGCTGAGGACTGATTAAGAAGAGGGACAAGTTGCTCAGGAGGAAGCTGACTTGGGGACATCGCCTCCGGTAGGACCGCATCACCTCTGGTACAGCGACATCACCCCCAGTGCAACACCGTGCTCTTCGGGGGGAGACGGAAAGACCTGGTTGCAGTTTGGTGCAGCGTCCCCAGCTCCCCTCGCCCGGGCACACGCCGTGGGCTGGCGCGCGCCCGAAATGCCGGGTTTGCTTGTCTGTGGAAGCAGCAGGAGATCGTGTGCAGGGTCTGCGCGGACACGACTGCATGAAGTTGGCCTGACGGGGCGAGCCTCACACCTCCTTGGAGGTGCAAGCGTCGGGGAAAGCAAGATCAGGCTTTCTCCCCTTGGGCATCATGCAGGGGTTGTCCGTAGCCTTGCCTTCGTCGGCAAGGCAGACGGAGGAGAACCGCCTCCAAAGCTTGCTAATAAAATATTAGCACCTGCTGGTACTGTGCTTTTTATTTCACTGAGGTGGCCTGGGATCACTTCTGCTCCAAGGGAAATGAATGGCCCAGTCCAGCACAGGCCACTCCAGACCTCAGTGCCGACAAACCCTCTGAAAAACCAGTTACCTCGCTCTGTGGGTCCCAATAAGAGTGATACCCCTCCTCCCCTCACAGGCGAGGTTGGGAAATAATTTTAGATGCAACAGAGCCAGAGCAGCGGTTTGGATATACATCAAATACAGATATGGATGTAGGCATCGATATGCACATCTGAATTTTGAAATATTTCTTGCTGTGGCTTCTAAGCATCTCTGTATCACAGCTACGAATGCTAAGACAGAAAGATGTTCCCAGATGCTGCATAAAATCCTCCTCTCTAGTTGAAGTGGCAATGCTATTGTTACCAGAATTGAGATCAGGCCTTTTTTATACACCACAGGGGACAGAGACAGACAAAGGAGGAGGAGGAGGAGGAGGGCCTGAGATGGCTGTAACCCAGACCAGATCCTGCCACGCTTTCTCACCTGGAGCTTCTTGGGTTATGTTAACACGACTCGGATCGCGGCACTGGGAATAACGCCGAGTCTTCCTAACAAGCAGGGAAAAACCCAAGGAAGCCAGCCTGCCTTTCCGTTTCTCCATCCCAACCAGGAGGGGTTTAGAAAACCTTCACTCCTGCGAAGTGCCTGCAGTGCCAAGCTTGAAGGAATAGCAGAAACGGAGGGGAAAGATGGATTCCTTTAGAATTTGCTCAGCCAAAACACCGAAATACCGATTTCCACTGCTGACTCGCAACAGACTGTGTACAAAGTCCACTGGCGTGGGGTTTTCCCAGGACTGGTGTGCTGCCTGCCCTCTGCATCCACAGTGCCGAGGCAGGAGCAGTTTGGCCTGCAACAATATTAAGACCTTTTTAAAAACTAGTGTTTGAGGGGAAGACTCCGTTCTGGACTGAAATACGCCACATAACAGGGTAATTCTGTATCTGAAACAGCCAGACAGAAATGAAGGGCTCAGCCCCGTGCTGTGTAACTCAGCTGCCAGCCCCAGGCCTCCGGGGGAAGCTCGGAAGCACCCACCTGCAGCACCCTGCAGGGCAGCACTGCCCCGGGGAGGTTTATTCTGAGCGAGCCCCATCTATTTAGTGCCTCAAAATCCCAAAGCATCACTTTGGGAAGCGCCAGCAAGGCAGAGAGAATAGCCTCTTTGAAAATAGGCAATTTTAAATTTCAGAAGCCAGCGGACTGACTGCGTTGCTTTTAAAAGACAAACATTTTTCTCACCCGTAGTTTAACATATTAATTAATTTCTGCAGCCCAAGTGCTAACATCGACTAAGACGACTTTTTTTACATCCCACATGATAGGAAATTCTCCTTTAATATGGCATTGTCACTATATTTTGTGTTCACCCTCCTTGGGCAAAGCTGCCCTCTCTCCTGTCCCCAGCCAGGGACCAGGGCATTTACACACAGAAGGGACAAGGAAGACCCTCGGGCTGAGGGGGATCGTCTCTCCACGGCTCACCTCTGGTAGTTCAACTCCTAACTGGTCTGAACAAGGCAAGCTTGGAAGAGCGTGTGTTTTCTGTGGGACATCACTGCCAGGCTACACTTTGGGCAGATTCAGCTAAGAAAGCGACTTTGAGGACTGAAAGATAATTTTGAATAGGTAAATCAAGAGCTTTTCCTCAACCTCCTTTCTCTATGCCAAAATACTTGGATCTGGGAGAAAACCCTTAAAAGAAAAGATTTAAAATATGGCCCAGTCTGGGGCTATACCCTTACTGGGAGATGGTTAACACCAGTTGTTAATGAAGAATGTGTTCAATGGGAAGGAAAAGGCAGCACGGCCATCTTTGAGCCATTGCGCAGCAGCCCCTGTGGTGAGGCCCGAGGGACTGGGCACCACAGGCTGAGCAAGACTCGCCCCTAGAGACTCAAGCTCGAGGTTGAAGCAATCCCCTGGAGAGGTTTGAAGTGCCTGTGCTGGTGTCCTGTCAGGGCGCTGGATGCTTTTCCCTAGCAAGCTTTACACGAACAAGGCAAAAAACCAACACCAAGGAAGGGCAGAAGCATCTCCATCCTCCCTGACGTGGCAGTTGAATCGGGTGGGAGTATCTAACTCAGTCCTAAACCAGCAGTTGAGCACGGCTTCATATAGGGTTACCACGAGCTCCACCTGAGCTCTCCCCCGAGACCAGAGTCACCCAGAGTAAGGGCGAAGCTGCGTGCCCACGATGGGAACAGGTTTGTGCCCAAAGACCTCATAAAATACCTTATTTTATTTTTTTTTCCCCCTAGCTTGAGAAGTTAGCGCTTGGGGTGGAACGGAGGATCTTTCAAAGTGCCTGGAGATGTAGATGCCAGCCCCCTCTTTTACCTTTTTTTGAAGGCCTATCTGTTTAACCTCAAAGGAAACCTGAATGCCTACTTAGAATGGAGATGAGAATGTTTCCAAACTGCAGGATGCCAACGACCACAGTTATTTCTTTACACAAAGAAAAAAATTCATGCAGACCCTTCAGGCAAGACAGAGAAGTAACTAAAGGCGATATTCTTTGTACATCCATCTCATCTCATGGTTCCAGGCATGTTGCCTAGCTCTGTGCAGAAGGAAGAGCGTATGCCTCTGCTTCCCTGAAGATATCAGACCACCACGGTTTCATATGAAGCATTAGTTCTCATCAAAAACATTTACAGTAGGGTGAAGGTACCTGAGTTAAAGCTAAGTTTGCACTTCAGTATTTGGAATTGTATAGAATGAGGCAAGCCTTGACTGAATTTGAGCAATAAGAACAAACTTTGGAGACACAGATTCTTACATACAATTCACCAAACCTTTTCTTCTCCCCAGCTTTGCCCCTACAGGGCAAAATATCAGTGCAGAGGATGCAAATTTTACAGGAAGGCAAAGAGACGGTCCCAGGAGAAGACGATGGCCAGACAACTGCGGCAAGTCCCAAACAGAGTTGCCGCGCTCTCTTCCCATTAACGCAACGGTCAGGGCATGACCACCTGCGTGTTCCACGGGTTGCATGGAACCACGAGTAACGTCACAGCCACTGCAATTCAAGTCATATATACATATATATATAAATATTCAGATCAACAACTCTAACATGACTGTTTTTATGGAGTCATGTCAGCTGATTTTGGAGCTGCTGAACAAACGGGACACGGGATAGCTCTGACCTCACTAAATAAAAAACTGGAAGTCCTGAAATTTCTATGTTTAACATCAATCCCAAAATATATAAAAACAATTCAAACAAAATAAATAAAGTAAAGAAAGAAACAATATAAAAAAACTTCCCCCCATCTCTAGATGATATAGTCAAGAATTACATTTGTTTTAGAAAGCTTCTAGCTTTCCCATTATTGGTTTGTAACTTTTCCTGTTCTGAGGCGGATAAGCCAACCGAAAACAGAACAACTTTAAGGAGCCAAACTGGCTTCCCCAGACACCACACTGTAACGTAAATGAAATCTGTCCCTTTTCAGAGCAGCAGGCCTTGGGGTTTTTCATTGTGAATTCTTATTCCCATGGACAAGCAAGATGCAAGTGCAACCGGCTGACCTAACCCCACAGCCATCAATATAAACCAGCCAACGATGGAAACCGAGTAAAATCACGCCACATACCCACTTTGCACTTACACAGAACTTTGTATGTTCTATTTTGAGCCGAAATGAATATGCGGATTCGTTAACTGATATGGGAAACCATTGATTAACATCTGGAGTGAAAGCAGGATGAGTCATAAGAGCTTCGGAAAAAACGACGAACCACCGAGCTCTTCACCGACCATTCATTGCAGACGCGTTTGCAACCCAAAACAACGTAATTCCTGAAAGACTAATCATTTGCAGTGGTTTATTTGCCAGAGGCTTGCGTGCTCCAATCACTTAGTGAAAACTCCAAGAGAAGACATCTCCCAGTCCATGTACATTTTTAAGAAGCAGTGTCAGTGCTCTCCGTCATCATGTGCATGCTTTTCTTCTTACCGGGCTGAGGGTAGCTCCACCACCAGGCAGATTACCCTGATTTCCCAGCATTTCTTCCATTTTTCCACCCCTCAACATTCTATTAAAGGTTTAAAGGAGGAAAAGCAGCAGCAGGTAGCAGTCCCTTGCCAAGCAGCATTAGCTCTTCAACAGCTAGGCCCGAAGGCAGCACAGGTTACGGGGAGAACCTTTAATGGCCTATTTGTGTCACGGTGACGCTGACTGATTAGTCCTGTAGGCTTCAGAAGCTTGTTGCTGCAGGAAGGGCATCATTCTGTCAAAATGAGAGATTAATATCTTGCCAAACCGATGCCTTCAATTTTGTAAATGATGAAAATTCCCAGTTAATTTTTTCTTAAACATTAAACTGTAAAGGAATTTATCATTCCAGTCGAGGGGCCCAAACCAAACACAGCGGGCTTACGTTACTTTTCGAGCAGATTTGCCAGATATGCCTGAAAAATCATGTCAAGGCTGGCACCAGGCCAGTATGATACAGCTCTCAAATTGCTTTACTGCCTGAAAAGCAGTGTATTTCACGGCTTTGGGGCATTTGCCATTCCTAAGACTCACTCTGTTAGTGTAACACCAACGTTTTGGTTCCTATTTCGCTTGTTTTGGAATCAGAAGTACCGACACATCGTAATTCAATGGATAGCACTTCTTCCCCCCCCCGCCTTTTACCACCGGTATTTCCATTCCCTATTCAACAGCGTCTACATGTTTGCTGAAGAAATACCAGCAACTAAGTCTCGGGGGACTGCAGGACATTTTTTGTTATCTACACTACTGAATTTTACCTTTTACCAGGATGCAGGTGGAAGGTTGGGATGAAATCCCACCGCAGCTCCAGGCAGAGCCCGTGGAGCTGCCTCCAGCCGTGCTCACTACGCCCAGGGATTTGCCAAACTCCTGGCTCTGAAACCTCCCATCTGGGCAGTTCCTGTTAAACTCAAGGAGAGCTGCCCAGCTAAAGCTCGTCGTCTGCTTTGCAGACAGATTCCTTGGCCCTTCGATGGCCTTCTCCAGCTACCCCAGCTTCTAGCTGGGGTGAGGATGGTCTCCTTACAGCCGTCTTGGACCAGCAGGTAGGGTTCAGCTGGAGACAGCTCAGTCCTACTGCCAGCCTGCACGGGCCTGCTGGATGGCCACGGGCAAGTGACGTCACCGGTCGATAAGGGAGTTAAAAACACTGGCCGCCTGCAGCAAGCGCCACGACGTTTTGTTAGTGTTCCGTGGTTTGGGGCTTGAAAACCTTGAGGTATCCTTCGCCAGCCTGGCTGCTGAGAGCAGGATGGACATTAACTGCTGGGATTCCCACAGCCCTGACCACGTCGCTCCCACCTGCTGACGGGAAAAGCGAGGCAGAGAGGCCGCAACGAAGCCACCAACAGAACTGACGCTCCCGGGAGCACTCGACCACCACCTCTGACCTGCTCTCACCCGCCTCAGAGGGATGCTTCTGCGACACAGCTTCTGCTCTCGAGTGCAAATGGGATGTACCCGCGGTTCCCTCATGCACAGGCTCTTTTAGGGGTGGACATTTGTTTTCCCGCAGTAGGAAATTGCTCGACGTAAACTGTGAAATTAAGTTTTCATGTCAGATGATTCGAAGCTTCATCTTGCTCCGGTTCCAAAGGATAAAATCTGACAGTCAAATATAGATCTCAAAGCCTCACTGTCTTATCAGAACACAACAAACATTTTTCCTTTTTCCTCTGAACTATTAAAAATATGCAAAGCACAAAAAAATGAAGCTAGATGTCAAAGTGGAGGTTTCTTTTCTCTCCATTTGCATTACCTGGAATAACTGGAGCCAAACTGATAGCTAAAATCCCTACTTCCTCAATAGGTTTATGATGTTTTAAATTAAACAGCCCATAATTAAATAGGTGCTACCTAGTTTTAAAAATAGGTATTCTTAAATCATTGAAGAATCAGTGTTCTTGCACTGGATAATCATGCAGTCAGTAATTGATTTGCTATTTCATTCACAGCTCTGGAAGGTTTTAACTCCAGTTTGGACAAGGAGGCAGCATGACACAAACACGAGTAAGGTGAAGGTACTCTTGATCTTTCTTTGCACCCGCTAAGGCACAAACCCCAGCTGAGTACCTCGGAAACGGCCCGCCGCGGCAGGTTGCGCAAGGTTTGTTGCAGCTTGTTAGAAACGTACCCCAAACATCTGTATCCCTCCGGTAAAAAAGGAATTTTTACTTCACAGCTGCCATTAAAGGCGCTCTTGATCACGACTGAACGCAGGTACAGGCAAACGCGGCGCAGAACTTTAAAAGCCCCAGAGAAACCAGCACAAAATTACCTGGGGCTGGCCCGATGGCACTTCTCTCGGTAAAAACCCCGCCACGATCCCAGGTAAGCCGTGCAAGGATGTTTTCTGCTGAGAAGACTCCGAAACCCAGAGCTCGTACACAAGGTTGGAATTGCACCTGGGTATTAGAACCTGGTGAAAACAAAGAGTAACGGTGCTTTGGAAAAATCAGTCGTTTTGCTTCGTTTTCTGTCCTTTGGTTTTCTCTGCATCGCACGCCCGCTCAGCGCAGCACGTAGTGAAAACACAGATCTGACGAGCACTAAGTACCTGAAGGTCTTTATTGCGCTCTGGCCTAGGAACTCAACCTCCTTTCCCATCGCCCACCAACACCACGCTCCTCACGGACAGCGAGAGCCAGCTGGAAGGACGGCGGCGCCACGTCCCGGGCAGGACCCCCGACGTCAACCTGAAGGGCGCTCAGTCTGCGACGGCACCGCCGCAGGCGGGGCAGCCCTCCCCCTGCTTTCTCGCCACCTGTGCAACGGTTCCTCGTCGTGCCAGGCGTTTTGAGTGGATTTGCTGCCCCTGCTGTCCCTCCGACCGGCCCAAGCATGAAAGAGCAAGACCCAGCTGAGAGGCTGAACTTTGTATCGCCACTAGACTGGTCTTCAAATACGGCTTACGGTGCATCGGTGCATTGCCAGTCTGAGCCAGGCTTCATAAATTTAACATTAAACACTTGCCATTGGTGATATTTCAGGCTCAGGCCTGGAACTCGGGAGCGCTTTCTGCACGTCAATGGAAGGCGAAGGTGGTCACTCTGCCACACGTCAGCACACCAGAATACTGCGGAGCTCCGAATGAGCTACGTCACCAACCTTGTTTTATTTAGCAGCCAGGTGAATCGATCGAGAGCACTTAATACATCACCTGCTAGATACATTTGAAAAAAAAAAAAACCCTTTATCTGTTTTTATTAACAAATCTATGAACTATGCAAAGAAGTGCCACATAATGATTTACAAAACAGAAGAAATTTGCCAGATATGCCGATATTTAACATTTCATAGCAACATTTGAAAGGTACATATTATACAATGTCAGTTATGAATAACCTGCTCACGTATTTATAATGCAAAGGGCTTCTGTAAGTAACATATGCAGCCACTTTCATATGTAAATCAAAGAAAAACATATCTTGATGAAAGAACACAAATGTAAAACCAGTATTTGCAAATGAAGCGCTTTGGGCAGAAAAATGCCTGGAAAGCTCTTCCTCATTTCAAATTAATATGGTATTTTAACCTTAAGGATGCTCTGAATATCACTGTCAATTATACATGTCAGATGCTACAAAGCCAACCAACACCACCTTTTGTTACTTCAAACAACATTCAAAGCACATTCCACAGTATTTTAAACAATTTACACTATCTCAGAAAATACCCTTTATTGCCAAATAGTTTGCTGGTGACAAACCCGAGTTGCTGAAGTAACCTGAAATCATCTATTGAAGAACTTGCCAGTACGTACGTACTAGAAGAAATATGTATTACTGAGTGAAATATTCTTTTGTACTTTATAAATGCAAGGTCCTTTTTAAGTTTTCAACATTTACAGTTCGCTAGATTTGTTTTAGGGCAATTGAAACAAGTTTTCGGAGGTCCCTGAGGTTGCAGAAATAACCAAACTACTTAACTAGGTGCTTAAACAGGGAAATCGGTACTTAATTAGAGGCAACCCAGGCTAAACAGTTTTAATGGCAATAAAAGTTTAAAAGCCACAAAAGTTAATTTCCCTTTTTTCTCCTACCCGTATTACGGACCATAATGTAGCTCCTCACTGGAGCCAGGACACCAGAACTCAAACCCAGCTCAAAATGAGACTGTTGTAAATAAGTAATTCTGACCGTCATCCAACAATTAACAACAACTACAGCAATTCTCACGCCTGTTCCCCACAAAATGTTTGCTGCTGCTTTTTTTATTTGCGTTTGTCAAAATGGGCCAGTACAAAACACTCCAGAAGCACTTCTGGAGGTGACCAAAAGGCCAGCTATTGCTGTACAGTCACACTAGCTCTCACTGCGGGACTGGCTGCTGCTCGCTCCCTTTCTTTAGCAATTTCCATCTCTATTTTGGCTTTGATTTTATTCCAGTCAACTTCCAGCTGTAAGAAGAGAAAAGCGAATAGGCAGAGGTCAGCTAACATTACGTGGCGAGGTGAAACAGCTAGCTGTTGGCTAACAGGACAATTTGAAGTTACAATCACAAAGGGAGCACATCAGCCATGATACAGTCGTTCACGTCTAAGTGGCAATTTACACTAACGGAATGCATGAAGGCACGGTTGAGTTCTAACAAACTGAGCTTTCCACTTTTAAAATAAAACAAGCTTGACATGTTTTGACAAATACCAATACATCTCATTGTGTCTGGCAAAAAACCATGAAAACATGAAAATAACTTGGATCAACTTGCATCTAATTTAAATGTAACGACATCTGTGCCCTGTTACTGAGAATATAGCCCTCTATTAATAATACATGCAGGGATGCCTTTTGACTGCACCTGAAGTCCACCAAGTAAACCGAGAGCACATTACACTGGTTATCTGATATAGCAGAAATCAGATTTCTGCTTGAAATTTGTCTTCAACATCAATAAATGTTTTAGCTTTACCTTGGCATTTCTCCAGCTGCAGCGAGTCTTCTGGCTGTATTCTCTTTCAGTGAAACTTCAGGCAATACACTGAGTACAATATCCGTGGTGCAGTGGGGTGCAACAGTTGCCTTTCTTTCCAAAAATGCTTGACAAGAAAGACTGGATCATGGTGCATTTGAGGACCATAAAAACATGCCCAAAAGCTGGGCAAAAATGCAATTGCGAAGTTTAGTTTCACTGCTGGAGAATTAAGACTGTCAAAGATGAGATGGGAAAAAAACCCTCAACTGCTGCACGGGGAATTTTCCGAGTAGCTGTTATTCTGTTAACTAAGTCCTGAAATAACAAGGAAGATTCTCTACGAGGGAAGACGTAACTGCAATACCCACGTTCTCATGTGAAAAGGTTAATCCCTCCGTTCAGGATGCATTTAATGGGTCCAGGTGCTTTGGATCTGGTGACTGAAATCTTTATGGAGCTCTAAGAAAGAACGTGTTTGCTTTAACACATGTCACACAGATGCTAAACGGACCACGTACAGGGCTAGTTCTGCCATCTAGCCCAGAACGCTGCTCGCCAGGGAAGCCAACAACCCTTGCCAGTGACACCTAGTAACTGCCAAGATACGGATTCTCAGTATACATGTCAGGTTCCTAATACCTTATATATAAAAGCCGGGAGATAAAACAACTAAGCACATTGTTTAGATTCCGTATCTCATGGCAGATCAGTGCTCTCAGCTGCAGTATAGAAAGGAGGTTAAAACTCCTTACTTAAGCCTGAAGGAGCTTTAGGTGGGGAGTGGGACACAGAGGCCCTTTTTTCCCCCCTCCTCGAGAAGGAACACCAGCACAAAATCTTGCTTTTCCCTTTGATGCCCTTCACTTTTCCTTCTAACTTTGCTCTACGAGCCTGACAGGGTGCATTAAGAATTTAGTTACCACTGTAGCAGAGAGCTTAAAATCCACTTCATTAAGCAGGTTCCCTCCTAATTTCTGATCCAGCAGACAAGACCTCCAGAACGTGGATGCAGAAAAGGACTTCATCACTCCGGGAACCTTCTGCAGTCTGAGGCAGAAGTTTCAGAATAAGTGTGAGGTGAAACAGGCTCCACTTGTGTCACTCTGCTCACACCTTGTCACTGACACGGTGTTATTGCTTAGGAACCCTTCCAGAAACTACGGCTTTCCTGATGGTTTAAAGACAAGACAGTATGATCTAAAAAGACTCTTTCAGAAGCATCAGGGGATTAACATGATTTTTGCTCAGCAATGGATGCGAAGTATGTAGAAGACACACTTCCCACACCGCAGCCAAAACTGCCGCATGGTAAGAGCGCTTGGAATCTCTGCTGTTATTTTTCCTTACTTTCTAGGTCAAGTACTGGCGGATGGTTCACTGGGGGGCTAGATGTTGTGCAGACTTTTATTCTTGTTTAGGAAAAGAAACATCCTTAGAAGTGCTAAAAGCAAATGACTGACACCAGAAATCGAGCTTGATTGGAAGTGCAACGGGCACTGTCCAACGAAAGGATCTGAGCTAAGCGCTCGGATGGATTTCCTGATCCATCAGCTACAGCGGATGAAAGGATCTGACAGAAAGCACACGTCTCTCTTCATAGTTTCGCCCTCAGAACGCTTAGGAACAGTCAGGAGAAGAGCAAGAAGGACGTAAGGGCTGCTCAGTGAAACTGCTGCCCAAGATGCACATGGGGGTGCCTCTCAAAGGAAATGCACAGAAGTACTTCAGTGGAATCTAAGATACTTCTAGGTTATGAACTGTAAGATCCGCCCTCAGTCTTTAAGATCTGTGAAATGCTAATAAATTGGAATGACCGACTGATGATGGAGAGGGTTTCCAGAGGTTTGATGAAATTGTATATTTAGCTATTTATCACATTTGGCAGAACATTTCATAGTTCACTCAATACATATCTGGATACCTTCAAAGTTTGTTATTGTTGCTATCCATAAAATTACAGAAAAAGGTTGAAGACATTTAAGAGGTACTCATTCAACCATGCTGAGGTCTAGCTCCTTGTTTATAGAAAACAACTGTGCCTTCATTGGTATAACCCTTGCCAGATACTAAGCATCTACATTCTGTATCTGCGCCTTCAAACAAAAAGCAAATAAAATGCACAACTATTACAAGCCAAGTAGCCACACACCAAGCTATGAACTTGTACTCAGATGTAAAATCTCCAGATTTGTGTCCACATCTGAACCAAAGAAAGACAACGTAAAAGCAATTCCCCCCCCGCCCCTCCCCAAACCGGCTACAAAGAGCGGGCTGACCTGAAGCTGTAGGAATAATTCTGAGGAATACTTACACCTTCTGCATATTGCAAAAATCTTTTGTTCGTTTCTTTTTTACCAAAGTCCTCTAGGAACTTTTGTCGATAAGCCAGGACCGTGTCAACATGTGTCTTGTGCTTTACTGCTAGCTCTAGAGCCCTGGAATAAAACAGAAATGGGCTTGTCAGGCTACATAAACGCTCTGGCACGACTACAAACACCACGGGTTTGCAAAGCGATACGCTGAAAAGCCTTTGGGCTGCAGGCACAGATTCCTAATCTATAGCACCGAGCAGTTCTACATGAGTATCAGTCACAGGAGGTGAAGGGTAGCCAGCGAAGGAGACTGTCTACTTTACGATGCATGCTATGAAAAATATCCAACAATTATTTCTGTTGACAACCTCATCACATCATTGGAGTTCGACAACAGGAGTCTCTTTATTTCAAGGAAATAAAACAGAGTGGTTCAGAGTTTAGCACTCTCAATATAAAGGGGCAAAAGGAGTAATTTTTAATAACTTTACTACAGTCAGGAACCGCTTCTGAACAGCATTATCATGGGCATTCATGGCATATGCTATACAGCATTCACACATATGCTATGGGCGGGAAAAATCAGTCATTGGATTACTATAATTGATTACTCTCACATCTGTTTTCTTCTCAATGGCACAAGGAACACTTACGTTTGATATACAGAGTCTTTCGATGACACATATTAGGCAACATAATAAAAAACACAGATATGTGGGGGAAAAACAACTTTTTGCCCACGGCAATATGAATATAATAGCAGAGAAATTAGTAGTAAATGGTCTCAGAAGATTCTGTTAGAAAACATGGGGTTTTGTTTGAAGGAGAAATTCCTGCTTTGTTTTCTCAGGCCCAATTCATATTTCATCCACCTACGCAGTGCTGGGAGTCTGAATAGCCACGTATCTATTTTTAGCAACAAGATATTTCAAAACAGCCTTAATTCGTTGAGGGTCACGTACAGTTTGAGGTATTGCTAAGGACTTTCCTGTGCTAACAATAATGAAAAAGCAAAATGTTCTTGAAAAATGCCTCCAAGCATGTTTTGCACTTTTATCACAGAATACTTGTATCTTCTAAATACGACAGAAAAACAGCTACTTCTTTGGTTACTGTCAGGATGTGATTTACTTCATCTTTTTACAGCTCTGGGCAGTTACAGACAGGAAATTAGTCAGCTAAGTATCTGCAATAAAACAACAAATAATTTATAAGCAGCCTTACTGAGGTAACCTGTAAACAAATTGTGCTCGAAGAAATACTACCTATCCCAATTGTAAAGATTAATGTTGACTTGAATAGCTTGATAAACAAGGCCTGTTTGAAGAAGCAGGGTTTCAGCTTCTTGGGTGTTGCCACTGAACAGCAGTATATGAGCCATCCTCGACTCTTTTGACGGAAGATCTTTGATGGAATTGATGTACTGAACTTTGTCAATCTGTTAACGAGAGGTACAGTAGCTTAATAAGGGAAACGAATTTAAAAAAATTAGTTTTGCAGCTATTTAACTAGAAATAAATGACACCATTTTCTTACCTCGCCGATCGATGCATAGGCGATTTCTGCCGTAGCCATGTCTTTGCTGGCGACCGCCATAGCAGCTAAACACGCCCACATGGTTTGATCCTGAAATTTAAACAAAAAAATGCAACTCCTAAAACTTCAAATATTGATTATCAGGCTAAAAACGACTTCTCAAAGGAAGTATACAAGTCCTGAAAATAACGTCGAACAATACAACATTTCTCAGGATGCCATTTATGGCACCGTGGTCTATGTCCCCTTATCAGAAAGTCACCACTGAATTATTTCTCAGACAACCTTCATTGTAAAAACGTTAATGTTGTGATCAGTTGAGCCTGACAGTGCGGCTGAATGAATCCTTTGTTTGCAGCATCTCAGCCAGTACTGAACTCATCACTTTACGACCTCATCACCGGTGTCCCTGTCACTGCTTGCGGAACTATGCTGGAAACCAAAGTGCTGGTTGTGGTTAAAAAACTATTTCAACCTGGCTTATCTCAACCTGGCTTCACTGTGCTGGCAGTAACAGTAACTGCACATTTACCGTAAGCGTCCTACAAATGAAAGAGAAAGGAAAAAGAAATCACTCGACTGTAGAACAGACTATGAGCCGGCTGAAAAGCAAGTAACAAAAGTTTTATCTCCTTTGTCCTATTTTCAGAACATTTTATGTTTAGAATTAAGAATTAGAAAGACTTAGTGGTAATAATAATATTACACCCTTGTTTTCTATTTCATGACTTTTACCCTTTTTTTTTTTTTCCCTCTCCACAACCTCAAGGAAACCCCACTAACTCAGAAAAACATTTAGCCCTGATATTTTGATACCTTCCCTTTTCAGGTCTGACAACACTATGACAAAGTGAGCTCACACAGCTTAGGCTACCACATCTGCAAACTCTAGTTCAGACAGGAAAAACACAAGTTTGAATGCACTTGTTAGTCCACATGCACTCCAGGAATTAAGTGGGTTTTAAAATTTTTGTTAAATATGTTAAATAACAAATTTGAAAATAAGCCCTTTGTAACGTGACTAGGTTTTTAGAAGCAGCATAGGATTACTAATGATTTAAATCAGAATAAACAGCTACACTGAGCGTGCTTTAAATGTATCGCCACGTCTGTCTTACAACTGCTTTTGTACGAAACTAAACTGGCAAGACCCACCAAAGCCAATGGAATAGGGTAGTTTGGCTTAAGGCTATGGTTTGACTGCACCATCTCTGCACCTGCCCATGTGTTCCTACTCTTTACCATGATTCAGGACGAGATAAACCTTCCTGCTGGTAGCCTGTAATTTGGGAGAATTAAAATTGTTCAGAGAATCAAATGCTTATAAAATCTTTGCCATGTTCTTTTCCTTATTATTTAGAAAATTAGCCAATAAAATGCTGAAAGCTTAGCTTGAAGTTATGCAAAAGACCAGGTTTCTAGAAGCCTTTCACCAATAGGTCTTGGTGTTCTCTCTTTCCTCAGCAAGATGGTCCATCTCCTAATCACTGATTGGAAACACTTCAAACTGTCTACCTGGGTTGCCAAAATCAACAAAAATAGCCCCATATCTCCATGAAGAGTTTAGGAATCATGAAAGATAAACAAAGCACTTGACCCGAGACCAGCTGGGATGGCTCTGTTTACCTCGGTGTAAGGGTATTCCAGGTCATCCCTCAGCCCAAACCCCGCAAACTGTGAAACGGGAAGGATATTCACACCACCTAGTTTAGGCCGGTTCAGATCACCTTCTATCAAAGACGAAAACTTGCTTTTGTAATCAATGGAAGGGAGAAGTCTTCCGAGATGGAGACCTGTGTACCTAACGTGGATGCTTACAACCAGAGGATGTGAATATGCCTCACACTGAAATAAAGATTCTGTTATACTTTTTCTTGAGAGAAAAACCTTCCTCACTTGTTGATGCTTACAGACTAATGAGGAAAAGCTCATAAAAAAGCACAGTGAAAACCCCCTGACATCTATATTGGCATTTCATTAAAAAAGCATCAAAAATGTTACACATCTTTCCTTTTAAGTATAATTAAACTCATTGGACGACTCTACCCATAAGAATGCAGAGGATGAATGAAAAGCTTGACAAAAACAATCCTTGAATTAGAAAACCTTTGGATTAATCAGAAAGAAACGGTATTATGAATATTACCACCCGCTACAGATGTTTTATTTTTAAAGACGACGCATTTAGATTACTCAAAAAAGTTAACATAATACTGTATTTAAACTCTGAAATCCCAGTTCCCACTGTCAAATGCTGGAATAAAAGCCTACTGTTAAAGGAAGCTTTAACACTCAAAATAAAAATCATTCTACAACCCACGTTATCTGCACGTGTATTGATTTAATAATGCAAATACACAAATATTTGAAATATACATTTAAGGTCACGATAATCGTATGGAAGCGCTAAACTTTTCTAGGGGTAAATGAGGGAAAGGAAGCAGGGTTTGGGGGGATTTTTGTTTGTCTGCTTTAAAGACTGCTAGACTCACCTCATCGGTTGCTGTTGCCTAAAATACATACATAAGAAAGCAAAGGAAAAAAACAAAAACAAAACCAAGTGAAATAAAATACGAAAAAATACTAGGCAAATGTATGTGGAGCTGCAGATCATTTTTAATTGCTTATATGAAGGCCTAGTCCTAAAAACTTAAGCTTTTTACTGGCTTCTGTGAGTACCTGTGTTCAATCCATCTGGACTTTGGTGGGAACAAAAATAGGAATTTTTATTATGTACAATGAAAATGATGAAATTAGGTATAGGTATACTAAATAATTATGAAAGCCATGTAATTTTTCACGACCAGCCCAAAAATAATCAGCACCAAAGCAGAAGAACGGAAATGAGATGTAACATCTGATACGCAATTATCATTATTAAAGTAATAATTGAAATGAATATTAATAAAACATAAGCATTGCAGCAAAATTATAGGTGAACGTTCCCGTTAATTAGCATTTACCTTGACAAAGCGACACAATCTGATAGCATCTTCCCATTTAGAGCTACTAACATATTCATGAAGAATCGCAGGATAAGGTGAAATATTAAGGTGAATAAGTGAACCATCTGCTCTTCTAATCGTTACTTGATTTCCTACAAAATGTACAATCTGGGGATTTTTGCTAAATTCACTGCGTGGAGAAAGAAAGGTAAGTTAATATTCACTTTTTTCTTACTGAAAAGACCATCAGGAGTTAAACGAAATCTTCGTGTCAAAGCTACAACATGATGACACTTCATTTTCAGAGCATATCAAAATCTAAGCACCTAGTTATTATTCAACAGTTACATCTAACAGGGAGTTGTGATGTTCTCTAAAACTAAAATTATAGTTATGTGCATTCACCGGCTGTAAGGCAAACGCAAACTAGGTGTTTGTGCAAAAATTTTCAAATACATTTTTCAGTCAAAAAAAAAAAATATTTGGGCTCCCATAACTCCTAGAACGAAATAACGAATTCAGGTATTCTTCACGAAGAATTTCATGTCGCCAGGCATGCAGGCTGAGATAAACATGTGAAGCAAACGTGCTGAGCAAGAAATAACATTATCTGTGACCTAATAATTTTTAATTTCCAAACAATTAAGGCAATATTTCAAGAGATGTGATTAAAATTTTGCTTTTGCACCAAGATGCTATTCTACTTTTAAACTGCACATCGCCATTCCAGCTCCAAACTTTACGATATACATTACAAAACTTCTTCCTTGTTTCCTAATCAAGTCGCAGTAACATGAAAAGAACTTTAAAAGTTGCAACCCTGGTTTCTACTTCAACTGCCAAAATTAACATAATTCTTTAAGGAATCAGTAAACTAGTTAAAATAGATAATAATACTGTTTTGATCAAAAAGGAGACATTACCTTGCATCTTTTTCATACAGAGTTTTTGGCAAAAGATCTTTATCCACATAGACCGTGTTGGGGTAGTACCAGACTGTAAAACGGGTATCTTGAATCCCACAGAGAATGTTAGCCGTGTCATTCCAAGCCAAAGTTTGAACCATTGTCCCTTCATTTAAAGACAACAGAATAATATGCATTTCCACAAGAAACTTCAAAATAGACATAGACACTTCTCAAACTGTAGTAAAAAGGGTAATTATTAGTCATTCTTCGTTCCTTTATAAGGACTGGTTTCAATCCCCTAGTGTTTTAACCCCCTTTCAGCCAAATTCAGTTCTCCCTTTCTGAAAGTTCTTCAGAATAGCATCTTTTGGACATAGTTTTGAGATACCAAAATTAACACAATGGTCAGACTGCACCTTCATACTCACTGGATCGTGCATCTGTCTACAGCATTTAAACTTTTAATTAAAAATATTCCGAACTTCAGAGTTTGCATTTGCAGGAAATACGTCTGAAACATTCTCTAGTGAATAATTCTGAGGAATAGATCCTTCTCCAAAATCTTCTTAGCTGCTTGCTCCAGAACACAATAACAAGTGATCTACATGTAACTAACTGATATAAAAAAAAGCAGACTTTAGATAAAATGTACCAAAATTGTTTCTACCACTATCTTACGAAAGCCACAGGACTATTTCTAATGTTTTTTTCAAGTTCAATCTAATTATTAATTAAAAAGTAAAATTTTGTTTCTTGTACTAGATAAAAGTCTATTTGCCTGCTAGCATGTAGTTAAGCATTATTTTGAATTTTTCCTACCTATTTTGACAATCTTCTGTTCTTTTCCAAACCGTTTAACTGAAGTAATATAAAGATCTCTGTTCTTATCAATAAAAGCTATTTTTCTTTCACTTGTAAGTCCTTTCTGGTCCAAAGCAACCTCCACAATTTCCGTCTGAAAGGGAAAAAGAAAATATCCGATTTTTACTTCGGAGATTCATATCACAGAAAGCATGTGATATTCAAACAAATGAATGCTTTACTAAAACCAAGGCACAAAACTCTTGAAAAACGGGACTGTGAAGACCCTTTATGTGTGCCTTCTCCGTCGAATGAAGCATTACATAAATGGAATTTCATGCAGCTTAAACCAAAACTGCAACAGAGAAGAGTTGTCAGTTTAGGAATTTACTACAAAACTACAGCAAAAGCTGCCGAAAAGATGAAGGTTTACTCCTCCCTCCAAAAAAGCTGCCTGATTTTGCTTTTGTGGCATACCAGAAGAGCGAAGTAAGATGCCGCTCAGGCAATCACTTTTGAAGTAAACCCAGGCTGAAGACGGACAACTTTTCACTGACGTCCTTTTCTTCAATGCTAACAACAAGTTGGCACTAATAAAAGTTGCTCTGGAGCACACGCAAAGGAAACTCAGGCCATCGGTTTTACTGCAGAACAAAACGATTTCCGTGTCGTTTCAAACCCTTCTGCGCATGGGAAGCACACGCCAGTAACCCAGCACGACCCACAGCACATCCCTTTGTACCCCGACATGGCACAAGGAATCTGGTTTTTGTTACCTGGTTAAGAGTCAGCTAGAGTTGTCAAGCTCCTTCCTATGGAGATTGTAAACCTCTAACAGGTTATTAGACCCATTATTGAGGAAACCCATGATTAACTCTTAATTTCAAAGTATAAAAACCAAAAGAGATGTTCACCTTACCTTATGGGTTAGAGGCTTTCCATCACCCAATGGCTTTCCAGATAAAGCTTCAAATATGTAGATAACTGAAGGAAAAGAAAAGTATCTTGTTTATTAGTTCTTCATAGACTTTTCAAGCAGTTCCATTCGTTTTCAGAGGATAATTTACTGCAAGTGGCTACTTAGTGCTGTGTGCTAGATTTCCCACCGACTTTCACACCCGGGTCAAAAAAAAAAAAGCAGCTTACAGTTGGGAAAAATCTAACCACCAGAGTGTGCTGAGCTTAGGAATAGTCTCATTTTGCAATTGGAGCGGTCTGTGAAAATTCTCAAATGTCATTGTTTTCAGACCATTGGGAGCCATTGAAAGTGATGGACTGATACAGGGCTGAGAAAACCGACGTTTTACCGCCTATCACAGCTCAAACGGTTATTGACCGAAACGGCGCTGAGTCCTAGCTGATGCAAGTTTGCACCCTGCATTCTGAATTCAATTAACGTTACCAAGGCTATCTGATAGATTTACTCCGTCTCAATCCGCAATTTCGATGAATGTAAAATTTTAGGAAGCGATGCCGTTGACTGACGTATTTTCCTAAAGGCATTAGTATCAGATAGATAGAACACTGTCCTTTGAACTACTGGGTAAAACATTCTTCAGAAGCATTCTCTGTTTTGTTAATAATCTGCTCTATTTTGAATGCTTAATAAGTGGTCCCCAAGCATACTTTCATCCATGACAGTTTAGGGTTTCTGCTTGCCATAATGATACAGTTAATGACAACACATTAATAACTGGCTTCCTCAAAAAGTGATCAGCTTTATCCAGATACATTTGAATTTTAGATATAATTCTTGCAATCTTTACTAGAAGTCCATCTGTTCCACTCTCTCCCTGTCTCACCCCTCCCAAAAAAGAAATCAAAATCCCCCACCTACATATCACCTGCAGTTCAGGGATAGCCAGTGAAGACTCAAATTTGTAACTTGCCTAAAAATAAAGTTTCTCTTTCTTTCTGTCTCTCTCTCTCTCTCCACATGTGTGTGATGCACACACACCTATGTGTGTTCAAATTCATACATAGTCTATATATAGTCTGTGAATACACACACGGGTTCAGACAGATGTAGGCAGAGGATTCAAACCCAGAGAAAACAGCAAAATTCGCAAGAAACACCAGCTGTAAGTTAAAGCACCTGATTTCGTGTTAGTTCATGGAAAACGCAGACCTGACAGCCACATTTCGGGTGTGCAACAGCACGTCCCACCTGCGGCTTCAACACGCTACCTGTGAGCGCACAATACCAGAAGAACAGACGCCCTCATTCCAAAGGATGGCGATGTTAACGTGCTAAACCTGCTGCGCGTTTTGCTTTCACTGGGACACAGGATGTTGGTTTGAGGTCAATGGTTATACAGGCAGCATTAAAAAAACCCCAACCTGTCAGAGCAGGTGTTCAGCAAGCATTGCTTGAGTTTGCAGAGGAGGCAAAGAAAGGGTTTTGCACAAGTGTTGCTCTTGGCAGCTGGCTAAATCTACAAAAGAAAACTAGGTGTTCCTGAGAAGTGCTGTTTTTCTCACTTTTATGCATGGCTCCCTGCATGAAATTTATTTTGATCTAGCTATGCAAGCCAATTTTACTGCTACTATACTAGCTAATAGGAAGTGAGATTAAGAGAGTTCTGAAGAAAACCACTGTACCTAACTGACAAGTAGAACTGGTTAACTTCATTCATTTACAATGCTTATTAAGGTATTTCAGAAACTAAGTTTGGGGGTGGTGCTGATTTTTTTTTCCCCCTACCTAGAAAACCTCCACATCACTTTACAATCATCTAGAACCTAAAATATATCTTTTTTTTTATATGTATAAATTAAAAATATAAACAAAGGGCATTCTCTCACTTGGAACATCCAGAGAAAGAGAACAGCTACGGTGTGGCTTTTACCATGGAGTCACTGCTCCTAGGGTCAGCAGCTCCCCTTTGAGAACGGGCTCACCTCCCTCTTCCAGCTTCCTTAGAGACTGAGGAAGGACTGTCAGTGCAGAGGAACCGATCTTTTTTCTAGATGACTGAAAGAGGAAGAACATCCAAGTACCACACTGAAGCACAGCAAGTCATCCCCCTCTCTGCCCCAGAGTCAGTTAGCTTGTAGAGAGCTCCGTGCTCCGACGCCTAAACTGCTCCTGTACCAAACCGAGCTACCTTAGATATTCCTATAATGCAGTGCATTATGAAAAACAGACCTGCCCTCAACACAGGGCAAAGACAAAAAAAAACCTGCTTCTGCTGGAGTGAGTCAAGAAGAATGAAGAGGCCTCGATAATCCACCGTTTCCTGTGCCAAGAATCTGTTTTCCCATGTGCTGGCATATTATAAGGCTTTTTACCATCGCATGTGGGGCTCGTATCTAAAATAGACACACACCACACCCCCTACTCATCGCCCTGATGGAAGCTTCTATCAACAGGATCATTTGGGGAGCTTATCTGGAAAACACAGCCAGAAATCCAGCCTCTGCCCACGGCAGCTTTGCTGAAGATCAGCCTGCGCGCAGAACCAGCGGACAAGACTTTCGGGACCCCAACAGGAATGGCCGGGAGATGGAGATGCTCTTTGGTCTACTCAGGACACGGGCAGGGCAATAGGGCAAGAGAGTGAATTTACCACCAGAATCTTAAACGTGCATGCATATAGACAGCAGTCACTATGGATGAATTTGCTATATAACCTCAATTTATTTAAAATACTACTATTGTTTCTATTCTAATTCTGCATCGAGATGCCAATATGGCAATAAGATCTCTGTGTCATACATATTAAGTAACACACACACACACACTTGTGTAATAGAAATACACAGACAGAGGAAAAGAGAAAAGGTCAGAAATAAAATAAAACTTTCCACTTATCCGTTTATACTTTTTTTGCAAACTACTGCTTTCTTCTGAATAATTTACTCTGAACTATATTTTTGCTGATTAAAATCCATTCTAGTGATTACACAGCTATTTTAGATATCCTTGATGTCTTGGTGCTTGAGGATAATATTTTCTGAAGCAATTTTCCTTAAAAGTGAAAGACACATTACAGTTGTATTACTACTCCTAAAAATAATGATTCAAAATGAAAGAAAGTATTTCTTCTCACCCAGAAGATAAGGATGTACAAGAAAAAAAAAAAAAACAATCAACATATAAAGTTGTGCAGAGTAGCAAAAATGCTTTGTAACAAGGAAGTGAGAAAAACCTCACCTAATTTTTCTTTTGCTCAGGGAGAGATATTTTAAAGGACAATTACAAAGGTTTTCTCCATTCACCAAGTAATTCAAGTGGCAGATTATATGCTGGGAGAACTATCCTGCGCTCAGCACTAAAGGACTAATTCCCCGCCAGGATCCTCTTTTGTCTTTCGTACTTCCCACTGAAAGGTTTTTTCCTGAGGCAAAAAGAAGATAAATACGGTGGTTCTTTGCTGCAAGATGAATTCTAAAATTCTGAAACTGTTCAAAATCTCCTCATGAAGTCTAGAATAACAGACAGAGTTACAGGTGATAGACTGAGTTGTGTCAGCTGGAACCACGGGCACGAAGTTTCCACTGTTCCACGCCGCAATAACAGCACCTCCTGTGCGCAGGCGTTGGCGCTGTGTCCTGGTTTGGGCTAAACCAGAACCAACTCAGAGCAGCCTGTTTTTCCAGACGGTGACTGCTCCCAGCAGTGACAAGGCCTGATGGTTACAGTCAGTACCAAGGAACGGGATGCAGAGAGGCCCTGGCTTGGACTTGTTCTTGTAGCGACCAAGGCCACTGCTGAGTCTTGTACCCCGTGTTGGGGTGCCAGGAGTGAAAAGGGTCGCAAGCACGAAAAAGGCCACCCCTGCAGGGAGGGGCGAACCAGCCAGGTGACCCAAACCTGACCCACAGAGTGTTCCACCCCACGGATGCCATGGTCAGTGTAAAGCTGAGGGGTCATGAGGGTCAGGCTCTCTTCTTCGACAGCGACATCCGAGGAGGACTCTGTCTGTTCTTCTGTCGTCGATCCTGATCCGTGCATCCCTGGATCCAGTGCCTGAGCCCAGCTCCTGCAGCCCGTCCCTGCCTGCTGCCCAGTCCAGTCTGGGACTGCCCCAGTGCCAGCCCTGCAGTGTGGTGGTGACGTATCGTCATCAGGGTGGGGGGGAGTTGGGTTCGGTATTGATTTTGTATATATTTGTACATATTGTATATATTTCCTTATTTCCTTATTCTTATTATCTTTTCTTTTACTGTTATTATTTCATTAAAGCTGTTTTAGTTTTCTTTTCCAAACCGTAAAGTCTCTCTCCCTTGTTCTCTCTCCTTTTCCTTTTTGGGAGGGGAGAGGGGTTAGTAGGGAGTGTCTGTCATTTGTTAGTGGCCGGCCCAGCCTCAACCCGTGACACACTGGTAACCCCCTCACCGGCCGTAGCACAGGAGAAACCCAGCTCAGACGGCACTGCCGCCCTGTACCGAAGTACCCGCGTGGCCTACAAACGGCACAGTTACGAAGCCAAAACTCAGTGCCGTGGGGTTTCCCGTTATGAAGCCAAAACTCAGTGCCGTGGGGTTTCCAGCCATGGAGGTGCCTGTCTCCAGCAGACGCTTAAAATCATTGCCCAGGCAAACTCGCACATTTGCACCCAGAGACAGAACAAGGGAGAAAAGCTGGCTGACAAAAAGGTAGTCCTGTGCCAGGCATTCGTGCAAAAAGGTACCTGCAGCTCATTTGGCCACGTTGTGGTTTAGAGTTCTAGTGCTTTTGATGGCAAAACACAAAACGTAAGAGCCTAAAAATCTTCAGGAACGCCACACTGAGACAGAACATCACGGCCTCGTAACTACGGTCGGTATCAGCTGAATATAAAACTTAGATGCTGTAAAGAGCCAAGCCCAAAAAAACTAAAGCAAAGAACAGCTGAGAACTAAAATGAATCACAGCTAATGTACTGGTAGCTTCTATGAGCAGCAGTCAAGCAGAAAAAGTTGCTGAGGTACTTCTTTAGAAAATCACATGGCAGAGAGTGAAAATCTACCGCTCAAGTATTTAACTGCACCTACTCCATGGTTCTCTGATGCATCACACACACAACTGGAAGTTCAGAAGCATGTACCATTCTCTTCATTTTTTTTTAATCAAAGTTAAGCAAGATCCATCATTTTAATTCATTTCTATGATAGATGTTATCTTTAATTTACATGATAGATAAATCACTTATGCTTTTTGCTTTCTTTTTTACCATAACTATGCTAAGTTAAACGTGAAGATGTTGAAAACCTCCTAACGAATTATTAAGCAAGCATGGGACTATCAGAATAGCAAACTTACTTACCCTTTTCATCAGCTTTGTCTTTTACTGCTAGAGTATCATTACTCAGAGATACTGTCTGGGCATTTAAAATGTCTGTTCTCATTCCCGGAAATTTTGGAGAGGAAATTAATCTTCCTTCGTATGAATATAAATAGAGTCCTCCACCATCTACAAGAAGAAAATGCCTACCAGAAAAACCCAACAAAACAGTAAATCACTAAATAATACAGAAAAGCACGACGACAGTTTCAACAGTTGGAAGGTAACTGCCCCATATCCCACAACTGTCTTCAGTTAAACGATACCATTTCTAAGCCTTACATTTCAAAGGGGATATTCTGAAAGCTCGGCATGGAAGATTTCAGTTTCAATGTGAATGTTATCTTTTTCCATGAGAAGTATTTATTATCTGGAATCACTATAATTTTATCTGCTACTGTAAGATTTAAGTCTCGTAATTCCCGGTGACAAATCATACAGCTGCAGACAGTACTCCCCACCCATCACCCTGTGAGTGTGTATGTGGGAAACAGCTTTAATGTTTACAGCTACCTGTGAAATACTATCACCTGTATCATTTCCTTCAGTATGACTAGATTGTAAAGTAAAGCAAGTAGAAGAAACTTAACGAACTGATCACAGTCCATTATGATGCAGGGCTTTCGTGAAAAAGAACTGATTTGCAGGAGCACAAAGCAAACTTTTATACAGAACACAAACGGTTCTACTTAACAATAACCATTTGGTAAGGCCGGTACCCAGAGTCCATAGACACAAAGCCCATCCACGAACAAAAAGCCAGTTGTTAGACCCTCAGCTATTGTAAACGTCACCAGTCATTGGTACCAAACGAATCACTGTCCGTTTGCCCGCGTATCCGCCGAGGCAGACTGGTTTTACCAACACCTTGGGTTCACTCCCGTGGATCGCCTGCACTCCCAAAGAATCCGTGCCACGTTTTCAAAATCTACTTTCAATTGGCAGCACAAAACCTCCAAATCCAGAAACTGATCTTCAAAACTCCTGCTCGCTTGCTTACCCGTTCTCTGCGGCAGCATCTTTGTAGACTAGGACATAAGCGTTTGATCTGGGGCACTCAAAAATGCAGCGAGCATTGTGCTGCACCTGGCTGAAAGAGTTGTCTGACAACGTTTGCCCACGAGAATGAAGACTATAATCAGAACCCAAGATTTTTGACTTCTGCTCCTATTCTTGGTCCTTGAAAAGTCTCCCTCTCTCTACAAAAGCACACTCTTTGACAAACGATTTTCAGAAAATATAGATTAATTTTTTTTTAAACTCAGAAGAATAGTAATTTCTTGTAAATATCAATGCAAATATGTAAGAAAACCGAAACTATTTCTTTTTATTTGGCATATCAATGTTTTTAATGAAAACTGGAGACCAAAGGTAATTGATATAAAATATATTCCAGTTAAAAAAAGCAATATAAACCAACATCAAACGTCCCAGATGTTCACGTAATGTCAGAAGATCAACCTTCTTCCATAAACAAGAGTATAAACACACATAATGGACAAAAAGGTTCATTACCACCATCACAGACCTGCGGCAAATGCACCAGCTAAGCCTCTGCATGCTCCTCACCAATACTGCACACTTTGGGGCTAATATTTCCGTATGTGCTTCTGTTACACAAGGGAGTTCAAGGAAATGCATGTTCACGTCTAGCAGTGAGCATCACAAGAAGCAAGCTACCTTTCTGCTTGTAGAATCAAACTAACCGTTCCTTCCTTCAGGTCAAAGATCAGTGGTGTATTCCAGTTCTTTGTACTGAAAAAAAAAATAATTCATCATTTGTTAAAACCACTAATCTTCACATAGCATTGCAAATACGAAGTTGAATTCCCTAAGCACAGCACACACATTTTAGTCATCTAACATTCCTAAAATGGGAGGTTTTCAAAAGGAAAACAGCATTTAGGAAGCCAAGTAACACTGATAACCATGCAGTATGACCCAGCAACTCTTCTGCCTTTGTTTTTGCGTCCCTTCTCACTAGCAGTAGCTGATCTAGGAGTCTCAGTAAACAGCAAAATCATATTTGTATGAAACAAACATGTTTTTAAAATATTTCTGAATTGTGGTTCAACTCTTAAGAGTGATCCAGAGGCAGGACAGAGTCCCTGTCTTGTGTGCCCCATTACAGGCTGTATTATGGTTCAGCATTAGTCATCTCGCTGAACAGGTAAGTGCCTTCAGGAGCAAACTTTAAATTTCAGCATATGAAACAGAATATCATGTTCTTAAAACACAATGCAGGATTGAATCATTCCTATTCTATTCCAAAATAATGGCATGCCAGAAGCAGTATCCAAAAAAAGGAGTCCCCAGACGGAGGCACAAATGCACTTGCATCCAGCCACCATTCCTGCTGCCTCTACGTGAAAAGGAAGCCTGCCAGATTTGTGTAGCAAAATGAACGGGCAGCCACAGCACCGGCAAGAAGCTGAAAGAAGGACAGGGGGAAGGCAACTATACTCCAATACTTTTTGTTGTAGATGATGGTAGGTTCCACAGAATATTTCAATTAGTTAAAAAAAAAAAAAAAAAGAATAAAGTTTCTGCTACTCTCTCACAGCTATCAGACAAACTTGAGGAAGCTTCATGAATTTGTACGACTTACGAAAACACGTAACACTGCAGAGAAGTTGAAACAACCAAATGCCCGTAGTTCAGAGAGGCCTTAATGACCCTGTCACGGAATTCCAGCAGATCTACCGCGTCATTAATAACATTGTGCACCTAATCAAAAGAAAATTTTGGTCGAATAAATCAACAAGAACTGAAATGAAAACTAACTAGTGAGACATCATGTTTGTTCTTATTGTAAGTATATGCTGATATTATTATGCCATAGGCAGAACATATCTATGGGGGCACAGGCACTGGTGAAAACTCAAAAACTCAGAGGTTCTATAAACTCTGAATAAACAACGAATAACTACTGAAGAGCTGGACGGAGTTCCTTAAAAGAAAGGAGTAATTCATGCATACTTGGAATACACAAGGCATAAGGGCAGTATTACACATGAGGTTGAGAAAATCACCCAAGATCAAAGATGCCTGAAAGTTCCCATTTTAAGAATCAGTTGCTGATTATTTAAACATTTGAAATGGAATACTTCAGCGATCCCATCACGATCCCATCGAAACAGTTCAGCAGTATCCAAGACTGGGATAAAGATATGTTGTCTAGGTGTTGAATAGCTCTAACATATATTTTAACGCTACCACGCTCCGAATTCAGGAGATGGCCTTGGTGAGCAGGCTTTGCCTTTGCCACTTCTGTGAAAATTTGCTCAAATGACCATGTTTCAAGAAAATCGGTTTGCCTGTAATCAACACAGATTTTTGAGCTTATAGATTTTAGGCAGCTAAATCTAAAGAGATCTCTTACGACAGGATTTTTTGGTTTGGTTGGTTGGGTTTTTGTTGGTGGTGTGTTTTGTCTGTTTTTTTGTTGTTTGTTTGTTTGTTTGTTTTTTAAGATGTCACCATTCTGAGGGTGGTAGCTGCTTTTTGATTTTCTCCATTTTGCAACTAATTGCAAAACGACGACTCAGTTGTTACGAAAGCCTAGAAACCGTTTCCAAAGACATATTAATTGCTATGCCCACCACAGTGATTATGTCCATAATTAACTTAGCTATGGTAGTTCTCAGAAAAAAAGAAGGCTCTAGAACTTTTTTGTAGACAATATTTTCCTACATAAATACATATGAATAAGATAAAATCACTATAAAATAATAAAATGAAAAACTAGTCCTGAATCAGGGATAGCTATACTTCCTCGGTTGTTTGCATATTCCAACACCCTGGAGATTATTCACGGAGCCCATCTGTTACGAGTCGATGTCTGGGAATGAAAGAAGAAATATGAATTTTTACCTGCTAATTTGTCTTCTGTGTTCCCAGACACTGACTCATGTTATCCCACCCACCGGACCAAACTGTAATACAGCATTTCTGTTGTTACAACTTTTCCCAATTACATATTCAACATTAAAAGAGTCAAGACCAAGCACCATTTAAGGGCCTAATTAGGAATTTAGGAACTTGACTTCGATATTGAAAATATTGGCCTGGTGTCCAATACCAAATGTGTAATTTGGAAAATTCATAAGAATGGAAATCTTATATTATCCCAGTGTTCAGAGAGTGAATGTTGTGAGTCAGTGTCTGGGAACACGGAGGACAAATTAGAAGGCAAAAATTCATATTTTTGTATTAATTCCCAGATATTTGGTAACCTAAATGTGGATTCAGGCCAAGATTTTTCAGAAGGATCCTAAACTTAAGCTCCAGAAACCACATGTAGGGGCCTGTTTCATTTCCAGCAGCGCTGAGACTTGGCAGCTCCCACTGAGGTCAGTGCCTATTGCTCAGTACTCAGCTGGAAGCACCATGCAGGTACCTGATGTACGTTATATGATATACGACAAATTTCTGTAGCTTTGGAAGATCTGAATCCAGGCTGTAACACAATATCTGGGGCAGAAAAGCACGTAATGACTCTTCACAGTCAGCAACCAAATTTATCTGGAAATGCCCTAAGACAGCAACATGCATCACAGCTTCTTCAACTCCAGGGATACAGCAAACCTTACTGAAGCATTAGCTGCTACAAAGTGCACCAGTGCCTCCAACAACTCATGAGTGCTGGTGAGGTAAATACAGCTCCTCCGTATTATCTACGCTGAGCCGCGCAGCTTCATCCTTGCTGACAGGTACTGTAATATCATCCAACATGATGCTTTAGGTTTGGCCAACGTATTTGTAGTGTTTTTGGCACAAACATTTTCGTTACGTTTGAAATTCTCTCTCTCTCTTGTAAGAGAGCTCTCCCAGCTAATTTCACATGCTCTTCAAATGAGCTTGGTGTTTTTCTGGAGGATAAAGTACTTCCCAGTTGTGTAACGCGGGTCCATCTGGGGGTATGGTTTGGTTTACATGGATCTTCTGTACAACTGATAATCATTTACAGCAATTGCTAACCCTGCCCATTTTGTGATCGTAAACGTCTTCAGTCATATATACACAAGAAAAAAAAAAATGATAAAGTCTTGCTGAGGATTAAAAATTCCCATTTTGTATTAAAGAAAGCCTCAGAAAGCTAGTAATCAGAACGCACAGCTCTGAACTGTGAAGATTACCTCCATGGTTCTCCTCTTAATTAACGTTATCTCAAAGTTCTTCCATTCCCAGCGTTGCTCCACAACATGGGCAAAAATGACATGTCCATTTCCACATGCTCCGGCTAGTTGAGTGCCATCAATAGACCAAGCGAGATTAAATATGCTGCCAGTGTTCGGCTTCTCTAAAGCGTAAGACCACTTGCAGAAAAAGAGAAAAGAATTCTTAACTTTTTTTTGCACTTTTTGGAAATTATTTACTGTAATAAATAGATTTGCAGGGTTATCATTTTCTAAGGAACATCAATAAACTAACTTTTTAGTACAGCTTGAATAAGCAAACCGAAAAGATTACATGTCCTAAGTCAGACTCTTGACAAACAGGGATACAAAAAAGGAAAACCATCAGGTATGGCGGAAATAAAGTGTCACAATGCCTGAAGCACGTTAGGTGAAAGTCACCTCGTCACAGAACATTTAAAGTGTACTTGGTGATTCATAAATCTGGACAATCTCTACAGAAAAATTAAGCGAATGTACTTAGAAACAATTACTCTGGCTACATGGGTGCAATGGGCCGCGGTCTCACGTGTGACGCATTCGGTTTATGCTGCAGGGACAGCATTTGCTTTTCTCCTCCTGATCCACAGCATGAATGCAGCTACGAGTGGAGCTCACATTTAGTACTAAATCTTATTTCGTTCCTTTTCATTCTTCACATTTCCTCCAGCAAAGAACTTTATTCTTAAATTCCCCCAGCCTTATGTACAAGACTCCTTTAAAGTTTAGCTGGATCCTTATTAATACATTCCTGTCAAAAACTGGAAGGCTTTTCAGACCAAGACACTTGTTTTCTATTTCTTGCATCTCAGAAATACAGGTCATACAAATCACCCCGAACGTCCGAACAAGTGTTTCCCTGAAAGTGGATGACAAAAAAAATTGAAGTAACCTTTTAACGGACTTTTAGGAAGACATTAAACCAGGTTTTAAAACAAGAGGCAAATCTCAACTATTGCCCCTTCAGAACTGTGTAACAGAGTATTTTAAAAACCATTTAGCCATTGAAGAACTACCTGAATATTCAAATACATCTGAAATCTTAAGAATCAGATCAGTAAGAAAAACACGTGATTGAAGTTAAATGTAGACATCGGATTCTCATGACTTTTGGATACATGATATTATACCAAAGGGGAGGCAGTTGGAAGAAAACGCACACCTAATGTCTCTAACACATTTCATATTCTGATTTCTTTTGCAGTACGTATAAAACCCAAGAAATGCTGAGTCCTTCACACAAAGTCTTCATATGATTTAGACGAAACGAAATCACAAAATTTACAGTAAAATAAAGGTGTCAGACTGAAATACTCAACAGCAAGGAAACACGATGGGATGAAATTCAACCCCCCAGTTGCGCTAACGACTTGCAGAGCACTATGTGAGATGACCCACTGAGTCAGGGCTCTGTCACTGCCTACACACACAAGGGTGAGCGAAAGACAACGTCGGCACTGACTGAATTTCCAATTGAAAGCGCTCGGTTTTAAGGCTTCAGCTTCCGTGCCCCTTGGCTGACAGACACGCCACTCACTGCCTGTATGATCCGCAGTTGGGGAAGGCGACTGCAAGTTTCGGAGAAGCGTCCATAACCTACTCCTCTGTCTCAACGGGATGAATTCTGTATGAAACACTCTACAGCAATTAAGATTCTAATACTTAACTACGCCTGACATCCTCACACGGCCAGTGAGTGAGCTCTTGAGGTTGGAGGGCAAACGCTTGGAACAAGCACACCCAGGGAACGCTCTCAACGCCCTGCATCCGAGACAGATTTTTCCACAGCTGGCCAGATGTGATCTATCCGAGAACGGGCTGAAGAAGTACTATTTCAAAACCGAATATTGGGCTCCTCCCAAACAGAGCAGGCTGTTTCTAAGGTCATTCCCCTTAGATCAAGAATCTGCCCATCAGTCAGAGGGAATAATAAAGGGGCATCTAGCCCTCAGCTACGGACCAGTTTAAGGAGCTTGAAGAATGTGCCTTTAGTGCTACTTTTTTATGCACAGCAGATACACTGCAGCTCTGAGAGGATACATTTCCAAAACTAGTTTGTTTGGGTTTTTTTAAACCAGAAGTCTCCTTTTTCAGGTAGTTGAAATACTCAGTAAAATATTTGCAGATTACAAGCTGATTTTTTTTTTTTTTTTTAAATATATAAAGCAATTACAAAGTTTTGGTTTCCAGCTATTTTTGAAAGCTCTCAGTATAATTCAGACCACTCCAATGATTCATCCTCCCTGCAGATGTCTGGTACATTCATCCTGTTATAATACAAACCATTTAGGTCTCCATTTGCAAGATAGGAACAATTTTTAAAACCTGAAATAGCCGTTATGTATTTCCTCGATACACTGAGAGTAAAAACAAAAAAGGGGGTGTCCCAATATGACTGTATGACTGTATGAACGCTGTTCTAACATCAGTGCATGATTATACGTTGGTGTCACTGTTTGGCTTACACTTTTCCTGCGCCACAATTAATTTTTCACTGAATTTAACAAACTCTCTCCAGGAGAAACCCAGTAGTTATAAAAGTTTCATTATATGAAATAAATACGTAAAAGCAGTAACTTAAGCTCCCCTTTTCTGCTTGCACAATGTAGTAAAAAAGATGAAGGGCTACAGTCATTGAGTACTGTCTGGCTCCCATACACGGAAACTGAGCAGGCTCTTGAGATGTCGGTGAAATTACTTCGATGAGCAGGTTCAGAGAACTCTGTGTCCCAAGAACAAGGACAGTCTTTCACATGTATAGTATTGATGCTCCAAGACTCAATATGAAGGATCTAGTTAGTTGTTATGATGCCTGGAATCAATGCAATACATTAAGAATAGTTATCCACATAACACCACAGCATAAATGGTTTGGAACAAACACGCTGAAGAAAGAGTATTGTCTTATATTTTAAATTCTAAGAGTAATCCTGATTTTGGCTGTGCAAAGGACACTTGGTTGCTCCTGGCTCGTCTCTGTTTCAGCTCCATTCACTGGTATGTGGAATTTTGAATGGGGAATGCTGATGAAAGCTGAACTACAGCTGATACTCTTGAACCTCCCCATGATGTCAGAATCTACATAGAACACTTAATCCACTGACTTTAATAGTAGTCTTTGCCCATTATTTTTCCTTTGTTTATGAAAAGAAAACGTGTAATCTCCCCCACAATCCACTCCAGCAATCTGAGTGCAGAATGGATGAACAGCAAATAGATGTTCTTGTCCTTTTATGCTCCAATCAATACAGATCAAGATGAGTGTCGTACAGAAACTGAAGCCCTCTATTTATTTGGTTTTGGGGTTTTTTTATTATTTTTTAAGTGAAGGCTCAGTTTTCCTTGTGCCCCATAGGGCATTTCACATGAGTGCAGAGGGAGTCAACGTCTGAAAATATAGTCTGAATGTCCATTAAAAGCTGGCAATCAGCTCTCACTACCTCCAAGTGACGAACTGACACTTCAGTGCAAACTGCCCAGAAGCTTCTTATCAGAAAATGACTATTAAATTTCTGACGTAACAGAAGGCAAATTGGATCTCACAAGATCATAAAAATCAATTAGCCAAAGCAAACTCATACTTCGGTGCATTAGAAACACCTGAATACGCACACATACATGGAATTAGCTCATGGGAAATATCTATGTATAGATGTCTATATACACCCCCCCTCGATATTATACCGAGTATAAAATACAATTACATTTTACAATAAAAGACTTATTAGGCTTTCAATTCCTACCACACAGGAATCCATAAAAGACGTCTACAAACCAGAGACAACATGAGGACCTGGAGGTGAGGAAACCCAGCGCTCCCTGTGAATACAGGGCAATTGACCTGAAGAGGAGAAACTATCCCCGACACAACTACTGAAGAACAGCACCACGAAGGATTCCTGTCGCCACCTTAAACTTGACCCCAGTCATTCACACGAATTATCAAGAACTAAGCCGTGACCTCCAGGTGAGGTATCAAGCTGCGCATTAGAACGACAAAGCCAAACAGAGGGCATCTAAAAATCTGAAATGCAAGCACATTCTCATAATTATTGGACCTAAGGACTAAAAATAGGATGACAAACTGTCCCATATAAATTCTTAACCTTAGGAAAAGAAACGTTGATGTAGTTCTTTAAATAGATTATTATTTCCATAGATGATCCACATGTTTTCATTTTCTTCCAGAAGTTACATTAGCCAATTCTAATAAATTAAAATATGCCAACTTGGAAAGAAGTGGTCAACAACTCCATGGGAAACCTATCTGTAATATTTTTTTTTCTTTTATTGAGCTACAAAGAATTCTGGATCACGACTGTTAGTAAAGGCAGATGAAATAGAGACAGAGTAGAAAAAACCCTTATTTTTGTTACGCTGCCAAACGCATATCTTTGTGAAATAAGAGTAAAACTAAATGTAATGGGATCAAAGCTCATTGTAACTCTATAGAAAACAGATTTCCTTGGGTTTTCATAGCGCTCTAGTTTAGGACAATTCAGCACTATCAAAATAACAGGAAAACATATGTACCATGTACATTCACTTTCAAAATCTTGCTCTCTCTTCTATATTTGCCTAATATTGAACGTTAATTTAAAGGATAACTTATGTTAACTTTACCACAGTCACACAGTTTGCTGTCCTGAATGAAAACCAGAGCTTTAATGCCAAACATTTAAATTCTTTTCAAAGCTTCTCTGCAGATACATTGTCATTTTAAAATTCTTTAAAATTCTTAGATGCATTTTTTTCCCTCATTTGTTGACAGTTTAAAAAATAAGGAAAAAAAAAAGGACAGACACTGCTAACTATTTAACATAGGACCAGCCTTGGACATCAACTCAATGTAATCAACCTCCATTAAGTTCAAGTCTGTATCTTTTTGAGAAAAAGCTGGATAGAAACAGGTTATAACACACCTCAATATTTCTTAGCCGTAGCACCATACTCAAACTTGTTTTAAATGGGGTGGTGGGTGGGCAGCAGTTGCCACGCTTGCAGAAGGTTTTCCTTTATTTTCTATCGATATCAGGCAATATTCCTTAAGTTTTATTAAGTTTTCTAAATGTCTTTTATAGAATTTCTAGCAAAATTTGACATTCCACGGAGCAAGCCGTGGAACACAAAAAGCCACATATAACAGAATCAGTCAAATACGCGAACTACCAGTCTACTAAAATGGCCACAATTAATTCTGTAATCAAAGGGAAAATTTGTAGAATGTACATAATCATTTAAAACCATCAGCTTACAGATTTATGCAGAGAATTGCTTTCATTACAAAGCAGAGAATTGCTTTCATTACAAAGCATTTACTAAGCATCGTGATGTAATCAAGATAAAAGTAAATCAAAGGGCAAGATTTAGCAGTCAAACAAACATCAACTTATTTATGAAAACAGACTGTAGCTAAACATCACCAGAAAAAATGTTCGACAAGAAGAGCCCAATTAATTTGGAAAACAACAACAATCAAAAATCCAACCCAACTGATCGATCCCCATTAAGGGTAAATAAATCATTAAAGGAAGAAAATCTCAAAGGCCTCCCCTAAACAAACGCATAAATACCTTCAGCGTTATTAAAATATACATTTGACGTCCATCTTTGCTAACTTTTGTTGGCAATTTTAAAAGGATTCATTTAAGCACACTGTTTTGCACTAAAGTTTTTTATCAGTTATCCTTCTACACCCTCCAAGGCACTGGGAAAGCAACCTGTCTTTGGAACAGATGGGTATGGTGCATTTTCTAAGATACTTATGTGGGAGTGGAGCGGGGAAGGAGGAAATCAGTGAATTTCAGTCATTCTTACCATCTCTTACTGTGTAAATATTTTGACCTGATCAGTAATGTCAAGGGAAGCATGCAGAGCCACAGGAAATAGCTTACATAAATGAACTTTTTAAGCGCTGCCCTCCATCCAAGTGATTAGATTCTGCAAAGCTGTGAACACCAGGCAGGCTCGAGTCCATCCATCGATACATTCAGCTTTACATTTCAATATATATACTTTAAACTTAACCTCAGCACTCTCTGCGGGATTAATAATCATGGGCACTAAAGCAGGAAACAAGTTTCAACATTAAATATATTTTGTTTGGTATTCTGTAAGAATTGCTTTTATATACACACTGCTATCGGAGCAAAAGTGATTTTGAAATGAAGAAACGAAACGTCTAAAAGTTACTATTAGATTTCTTTTTTAACATGAAGCTGCTAGAACAAAGTATCCAGGTAGAAAGGAAAGAGCAGGAGAAAAGAACATACGCTAACAGAATTTAATTTAATTACGTCCCCAAACCGAACACATATGCTAGAGAAGAGTTAATGATATATATATCGCCTGATGGCTCCCTGAGGAGCAATTTGCCAATACAGCTCCATTACATCAGACATAATAAAAATGTCTACGTTGACCAGTAAAAGCCAGGTCTGGTTCTCTTCAAACTCCATCACTCTGGTGGTATGTGAATCATTCTTCCTCTTCCCTCAAAACCAGCAAAGTTCCTTCTTTAGTAACTATTTACATTCAATGTCGGGGAAGAAACTTTCATGAAAAATCATGACTTTTGAAGAAACTAAATTATCATTGCTAGCTGCTAAACAGGCAAAAGCATCTGGCACTAGCTACTGGACATATCTTTGTTTCTTTAGGAGTTGAGTAATAAACCAGGTAAAAGAACCCTTAATTTTATGAAAAAACCCCAACATCTGCATCAAAATTTCAAACAAAATCCACAAGCCTGTTCAATATTAAATGCTGATTAAAAAATTACTGGTTTCCATTTAGCGAGCAGGAGTTGGAATCATACTTAGAGTAAATTATACTACATAATGACTAGCAAGAAGAAGAGTAAGGCCCCAGAGATCAGAAACAAGAGCTGTATGCTACAAAACAGCACCCACGACAGCAGAAAAAGAAATCTAGTCTTTTTCTTCCTTTTCTGCTGCACCAGTCTTTGCCACGTTTAAGATTAAATCCGTATTGAGTGTGAAGTGAAATTTAAATTGTTGGTCTCCTCCCGCAAAAGCATATTTGTTTCAGTTTTTCAGTGATCCCAGTACTCCGAAAGGAGACGGGAAGTGGTTGTGGAAGAAGAGGGCACGGTTCAGAGCGCTGCTTTAAGAAGGAAATGCTAACGGCGAGTCTGATTGTTTAAACCAATATATGTTACAGAATGGAGTCCAACACAGATGTAATTACACTCACATAAATTGCTTTACACAAATACACCTTATTTGGCTTCAAGTGAAACACAATATAAGTATACAAACACTCCTACAACAGCATATTTAGATAAGCAGGTGGAAAGGTGACAGTCAGGGTAGATTACTGCTTTAATGACGTTTTAAGTGGAATTCAGTGGCATATGAAAATGGAGAAAAATCTTCCTATTGCCTTGCCCTAAGAACAAAAGCTTTGAGGCAGCCCTAAAGGACCCCTCCAAGGGAAGCAGCAGGGGCGTCAGCAGCTATCTGCGCTGAGCTGGTAAAGGCAAAGACCAAATCCCACCCGCGATGCCTGACATTAACCCAACCAGAAGACGGCCAGGGAGAGGAGGAGATGTCCCCACTGGGGATGTAGCCACTTAACAACCGTCTGAGGGTCCCACCCTCTAACAGCCGAGCCAGGACTGCACAATCTTTACGACTGTACGCAGAGAGACAACAGTACCCAATTTTGAACAAAGCAGAGGCAGAAAAATCATAACAGCACGGTGTATCTTCTTTAAAAAGAACAATCTCAATGATGAAAACCAGTAAATGACAGAAATTGCTATCTGCTCTCCAGCCTCATACCAAAGAGACAGGAAATATCTTCTTTACTTCATTACCTTTTAAACCTACTTCAACATATTTTTTACCTATGTGAGTGGTACCCCAGTCTTCTGCACAAGTTCACACCTCAGGCTCCAACTCTACTCACTATGTTACTCTTCTGAACATGTGTTTGTTACACATAGGTAATAAAAAAAAAACCTCCTTAACATAAAAACCTCAAAAACAGATATCAAAATAAACCAACTTTTTTCAAAATCAGAAAATGAATACTTTCCAAGAGAAAATTGCACACGAGTCCTTTTTATTTTCCTTCAAGATAATCATAATCAAATTTTACTTCTACAGATTAAGTAGCACCAGGAAGTTTTAGGAAAAGGCACAGAAAATAGAAGTGATCCCTGCTCCAAATGTAACGTCTAGCTAACACTTACTTCTGTCAGCAAAGATCACTGAAACCAGGATCAGTATCGAAAGTGAAACATGAAGACTCAGAGATCTTATCCAGTGTGCCTCACTTAATTTTTTTAAAGGCTCTTCTTCACAAATGTAAAAATAGTCCAAGTTCACGGGAAGAACCTCCACGCTCTACTGAAGACGCCCCAAAACACCACAGCAAACGCTGTTTTCCCAATCTGGGCAAAAAAAGCAACGAACACAAGAAAAGAGGTAGAGAATGGGACAATAAAAGTCCCAAACCAGCAAGGTTTGACGCAGCGCGAGTCTGAACAAAAAGTTGCAGAACCACGGGAAATCCACAGAGACAATCGGGTCAATCTGTGCTCTGGGCTAACTTCGAATACCAGCGCAGGCAGATGAAACTGCATTAAATGAATTTTAATTGGAAACCACTGTTCTTCTACCTCCTTGTTTAAGACAGCCTATTGTTATACACTCCTTGCTTTTTGTAACTTTAGTAACTGCATTTTATGATTTCCTTACAAGAGATTCTTGTAAACTCTGTGTTTTTAAGGAAAAAAGCTAAAAAACGTACAGAAGAATTTAATGTCCCGAAGGGCAAAATATTATATAAAAATTCTCTCCAACCCAAAACGTATTTAGAAGTGCAGCTAAGCAGATCAAGAAGGCAGTATTTTAGTCAGATGCACCCAGTAGAAACCTGCTGGAAGACATTACTACTTTTTGCTAATAAAAATACCTGCCTGTACACATGTATCCTCAGGAATATTTACTGTATTATCAATAAATTTGTCCAATTCCACATCTGCTGTTCCTCAGAGTCGTTACTTACCCCAGTTTTATCACATAGACGCAAAGTATGAAAAGATCCCACGGCAAATAATTCTCCATCCACAGCCCAGGCAACAGATGTTATCGGATATTCATGGGGCTGTGAGCTGTACAGGAGGCGCCCGTAACTGTCCCAAACCTTTAAAACAAATTAAACAGATATCTGTATGAACACAGTTTGGGCATACCTGGATATTTATTGTAGAGCTATTGCTTTCCCTCATGATCACAGAAGCTGCAGAAATATACTGTTATTTCAGTGCCTTTTTGTGTAACTAGAAAAATCACATATATTATAGTCCACTTTTCATTACAGGTTGTTCTTAAGCGATATTTGTTTGTTTAATGTGATAGGCTTTGCTTTGCTGCTGTGGCAAACGCTACATTACTCTGTGTAAAATATTTCAAACTAATGAGTTTTGTTTCCTGCAAATTACCGTAAGTCTGTAAACCAACCACAAGGTTTATTCTATTTGCACTCGTTTCCCAACAACGCGAGGCCCCTCTGCAAATTTCCAGACCAAAGAGATTTTCTCACTGACTGAAGCCAACAGAATACCCGGAAGGCAACTCATAGAGTGAAGTAATTTAACACTTTAATTTTTTTAAAAATTTCTTAATGGTGTAGTTTTTTATCACAGCCATTACACGCTCAGAGAACAACAGAACCAACATATGATACAATTAAAAATAAGCTCCTACTTAAGGGAAGAAACACAATATGTGCTCTCTATTTCTAGATACAGAATATACTAACCAAAAAATTTCCTAAGGGATTCACTAATGCTTCTGTAATAGAAAACAGTAGCCTCATCTCCTCTGATTTTATATGTCATTACCTTTTTCAGTATATGTCATAGCTTATACTATTTCAAGTAATCATTCCCATACTTCTACATAGTTTCCTTTTGGGCTTTGTTTCACTTGCATTTTACCCATTTTAATTCTACCTTTTTTTTAAAAAAAAAAAAAAAAAATTCTGATTTTATGCTGCTAGACAGAGTGAGATGTATTTACAAGTAATACAACTTAGGGTAAGAAGTTTTTCTTAAAGACTGAAAGACTTCTCATTTAATTTTGAGCTTCCAAGTATTATTAAAGGCAGAAAATGTCAGAATGCCTAATATCTTTTTTGGTCATTTAGTTTCCCCTAAAAAGTTAAGCAGTACTCACCTTGTATTTACAATCTTCACCTGCAGAAAGAATAAGATCATTAACTGAGTTCCAGTCAGTTTTTAAAATAAGTCCATCATGGGCTTTCCACTGAAATGGAAAAAAACCAAATAAATTAAACATAGATGCAACAAGTCTGACAACTGCTATTTTTAATATTTATCATTCACCATTTACTAGCCTTCACGCCCTCCAATGCAGAACACACACTTTCCACAAGCACAAATGCACAGACGTCATCTCTTCTGCAGAAAAAATAAATTAAATACAGGCTGAACGAGGCAGAAAGCAAGCACAACAATCTGCGCTAAAAATCACGTTCTAAACGATTGCTTCTGTATCCTCCGAAATGAAAAGGGAAAGGCTTCCGTATCTTTTTGCTTTTTCTTTATTTACTGAAAGGGAAATGCTTAATCACACACCTGAAGAAAATCCACAGCAGAAACTGTCAATGTTTTTTTAGTTTAGAGCAACGAACAATCTCCTTATTCTCAAAAAAACCCTAAAGCGGGGGTGGGGAGGGAGAACTGAGCAGCACGCATGTTGCATGGGAAGTTGTAGCACAAACATTTTATGTTTGGCAAAACTCTAAACAACTGAAAAAAGTTGTCGCGTGGAAGCGCGAGACAACCTCAATGTACTAATGATACCTGCAAAACTTTAGCATTCGGCTGAAGAGGTTTAATAATCAGCTGCTTCCCTGAAGTATAGAGAACTTTTTCAGAGTCAGGTCCCCAGGCTACCGAGTACACCGGTGTTCCTGCAGACAGACAGACAGAGAGAAAACATTTCCTATGACTTATCTGATCAAATTACGCAGAAACTGCTACAGTCCCTTCAAACTGGTTACTTGAAATCATACAGCAAAAGTTCGGGAGCGGGAGAAAGCCGAACTAGGGGCAGCCATCTGTCCTCCGCATCGCCTGACTGCACTTACGGCCACGGCTACTGGTTCACTTCGTGTTTCAGAGCGCCGCAGGAACAGCAGTAAGAGACAGCCCCAGAGGGTTGGGCCAGCCCTGAAGACTTTGGCTCACGCTGCACACCCTTCCACCGCTCCTCAAGGGAACGAAACTACAGAGAGTGAAGTCCTGGCAAATCCACTTCAGCAAACCATCAAACACCTACCGCTTTCAGCGGGGCCACTCTAAATTTAACGCTGAGCAAATCAACTCCATGCAAACCAAACAATGAATTGACGCTTCTCCAACACTACACCTGGGTTACTGAAAATGTGGATGACTTTACCACTGCTGGAGGTATCCCCTTTTCTCTCATCGTACCTATCCAGTTTTTCAACGCATCACTTAGGACCTACTGATTTTATCGCAAGGTCTGGCCCAGCAGACTCTGACTACATTTACCACTGGCTTCTTCATTTCATGCACTCTCTAAAACTACCTCTGGAAGAATTTAAATCACCAAAATCCTTCTTCTGTTACGATTTCTCCTTCAGTCAAATCATCTTCACAACTAGACTATGCTGTTTCTTCAGCTTCACTGAACCTCACCTATATACTCCCAATTGGTGTTGTTTCGTCACTCTTAAAATAAAAATCTGAGCAACTTATCCCAAGATCTGATTGAGCAAACTAAGATGACACTGTCCTTCTCACCTTTGGGTCACCTTTCATCTTTAAAGTGCTTCTCTCACACCTTGATGTTCTGACCCCCTGGCTCATGGTTAACCGGGACACTGCAAAGATTTGTGTTGCCCTTTCCATTTGTCCAAATTTCTCTATTATATCAAACAAAGCCCTTCATGGCCAGTTTCCTTTTAAGGTCTATCTGCATTATGGCATCTTTCACTCAGTATTAAGCTGTTAACTCTTCCCAACTGATCCATCCACAAAGTCAGCCTTCAATGCCCAGCTGTCAAATCTTCAGCTCTTCTCTCTTGCTGTCTGCTTGGTTTGTGGACACTTCCTACAGTTACCTACCGAACTACCTTGAAATCCCCACAAACTTGTTTGCCAAAACACCTACAATACAATCAGATTCAATGCTGAGACCACTAACAGTGGTGCTGACTAATACCTAACCTAAAACCAAAAAATAATTGTATCAAAATTATAATAAATGTATCAAAAATAAGCCCAGCAAGTCAGAGCTTGCCACCTGCAAGTCCACCATGCCACCATCCATCACCTTAATACTATGTTTCTAATATTGCATCTTTCTCAAGCCTCATTATCCGTTGCCATTTACCACGCTAATAATTTGTAAAACTTTTTACGTGAATGGATTTTCCACAACTTCAGAAAACGAACAGCAATAGCTGCATTTCGTATTTACTTAATCCTTTATGCTCTGATGCAATTTGATTCGCATTTTCACTTAAGACAGAGAGAAAATCAACACGACAACAGTCATTCTAATACTTATCAACAGACGTCAGAAAAAAAAGGTCTTTTCACCTACAATGGTGAGGCTGAACACAAATGTGGGTGGAAAAAGCTTTGTATTTCACCTAACTTATTCTTTGTAAGATGTTTAGGCTCCATAATTAGGCCTCTAACAAAACACATATTTTTGTTTTGCTGCACATATAAAAAACCCACACATCCCATACACAAGCAACTCACAAAACAAATTACAACAAATAAAACTAGAAAGTGGCCAGCAGACTTCCTAGTTTTTTCCCAGCTGGAAACACTTTTTTGCAGATTGAAAACTCCGGAATGATGTATCTAGAATAAAGCTGACTGTTCCATTTTAAAATCATGTTATGTTGCAGTTTTCAAACGATCTTTTTTGAACATAGAAGAAAGTAAAAAAATTACATGGAAAAAGTATCCAGGAAAAAAAAAAAATCAGACTCGCCAACTATGCAAATATTTTCCATAGTACTTGACAGGATTAGTCTCTCCTGAAGAAGAAGAATCAAAGTATCACACTATTTGATTCCTTGCAAACAAAACCAAGACAGTTAAGCAAAGAGCACGTCCAAACATTTATTTCCATCACGGCAGAAGCCCCGTGGCAACGGACAGCAAGTTTCAGCACAGCCTCAACACTACAGCGCATATAAAACTGCAAGGAGGGAGACTGTGCCATAAATCCCTGTCAGACTATTTCTCTTTAATTTTGGTAAAACTTGCTTCTGTATCTTCTGAAGTGGGAAAGAGAAGGGTTATTCCAGGCTTCTCTTTTTCGCCAACAGATTTAATATTCGCACCGGCAGAAATGAGGCCTTTGAAGACACGAGTCAATTGTCCGAACACAAGCACCTGAGCGAGGTGATGCACCCAGGGTACTCCCCACGGAGCTTACAGACCCGACACCGGCGCTGAAGGAGATCCATCTCCTTCTGGGCTAGATCTGGAGGGCAGGCAGGACAGCCCCGTGAACCTCAGCTGGCACAAATGGCACAACTAGAACTGTACCCCAAAAGTTCTGTTTGAGAAGCAAGAAACCTCAGAAAGAGCAACTGTTACCATCGAAATGTTTGTATCCGACAATTTCATAATTTTAGAAGAGGAAAATGGAAAGAAACTCTCCTAAATTCTCAGAGATAGGGAGTCAGGCGTATTTCAGCTCATAACTAAGTATCAGACTGATCAAATGAATTAAATTTGAACAAATAAACCATTTTTTATATATCTTTAATTTATGGTAATAAAACCCCCCTAAAGGCTTAAGAAATGCTCCCGCAGGGTAAAACTTTCAAAGACATATTTGGCACATTAAGTTCCATTTCAATAAATGACTTGGGAATATCTTTTTTATGGGACTATTTTGATGAGATTTAGACCCTTAAGCGATTGAGCTGCTATATCAACTGTCCTAAAAATCACCTAATATCTTATTGCTAAAGCCTTCGAATTTTCTCTTTGAACAAAAAGCTGGTTTTATTACGGCAAAACAATTCAGCACACTAAACTCAATTACAGCTTCCAAATATTCAAATTCTAAACTGATACCCAGTGTCACGGCTCCTGAATATTTCTGTACTTCATCTGTCTTCTTTTAGGAAGACATTTATTTATGTTACTTAGAAATACAGAATTAAGTAAACTCTTTTTTAAACTCGTCAACCATTACAGGAGACAACTCACAGAAACATACAACATATATTAAGTAAAGCTGGCACTAGCTATTTTCCTACTGGCAGCAATTTATGTTGAAAATGACATAAATTCTGTCACCAGCTGTACAGAAATTCTAAATAAACTAATTTTTGTCCTGCTCTAATGCTGATTTAACAATCAGAAGACTTTTATATTTAAACCAAATGTTTAACTTTTTTATGATGGCTGACTACTTAACCACAATTTCCAGGGCTTAACAGCAGGAGCTAAGTTAACTCATTTCCTTCTGCACTTAACAAAAACTTGGTTGGGAAAAGACTGCCAACACATTGCATCGCTGCGGAAAGAAAAATTCAGCAGAACAGACAAACTGCAGTGGATTGCATTGGTGACAGAACACTTTCAGGTGAAAATACTCCCTGAGAAAAGTAGGGACAAAAGCAGAAGAGGTGGACAGAGAAGATCTGAAGAAGGTCCATCGGCCTTAAGCACACAGGGTGGGCTTTTCACATCTCGGTGCTCTACTAGCAGACGTTAATCCCCAATGAATCGTTCCCGTGGCCAAGGCACACAGCAGAGAGAGCTAGGGTTGAGGGCAGGAGTGATAGAGCAGTCACTCTGACACTTTCAGCCACAGCAGATACTTTGGTAATTCCAACAGTAAGCCTGTGTGAGACTTTTTACTTTCACAGCAGTAGAAACATTAATTCAGACAATTTTATGTCTCTCTGTGGCAGCATAAAAAGTAGGAGCTGCATTTGGAATACAGTCGTCTCTTAAAAAGTCAGTTCTACTTCACCATAAACGTGTTGTAATTAACTGTTTACATCGCAACTGTTGTGATTTTGCTTCCATTCACCAAAAAGGCAACCTATACACCAATTATTCATACTATTCCCTGGTGCTTACTCAGCATATTAGTCACTGGAAGCCCCTCAGAAAGTCAGTACGGCCAAGGTAAGTATTCAAGAAAGACAGGGCCTTAAGAGTACAGGATGACAAATTCAATTTGAAAGAAAGGTGACAGCAATCACCTGAAGAATTAGAAATCCAGCTGAGGTAAACTGGTAGAATGTGTGGCACAGAACCAACAGGTCTGTGGGTAATGATGTTTAAATGATCGGTAAGTGTCATATGCTTTTATAACGGGAAGCCATGCCTTCACCGCGAATCAAAAAGCACACGGAGAGCCCTGACTTGGTCTGCACCACGTACGTGTATTTTCATAAAGGTGACGGTTATGTCCTTCACCAAATGCTCTTAAAGGAAGTAAGTTGTCATGGCACGAGAAAGAAAGTCATCCCGTGGATTTAAAATATGACTTTCCCCTCAAGGGATTGCTCCTGTCTTGACTGGAATTAGGGACACCACAACAATTGCTGGGATCAAAGCAGGTGCTCCAGCAACGAAATACTTCGGGTGGATCCATGAGGCTTGCTCGCTTGCTTGCCCTGAAGATTCTCAGAGCTTGGAGTAAGAGTAAAGTTATCAGCAAAGCCGTCAGCTTCACGGGTGGGATAAGCTAAAGCAAGGGCGCTGCAGAATAACCCTGACTGCAGTGAGGAAGGCACACCTGCACTCTGCTTCATTCTCAGCTTGACCAACACCCTCGACTCTGGAGGTGATTTCGAGGGCTAGAGAGCCAGCGGTTTACGAACGTCAGCAGCAGCAATTTTAGACAGACATTTCAAGAGAGCCTATGCAACTGTGGGCCCAGCACACGTCCTGCTAACCAGATGTTTGGCCTGGGAAGGACTCAGCGCAGGTGACATCACTAACACTACAGACTTCACCTCGAACCATCTGACTGTTAAGAGTCTACAAAGCACCATCAAAATTTGTGTTGGTAGAGCCATCTTCTCGTTCACATGTGGACCTTCAACACTTTACACATCCTACTCTTCATAACCCTGTTCCAAAGGAACAAGGACACTTTGAGGACAGCGTCACGCTGCAATGTATACACCACAGAACATACAGAAATCCTGCTTTAACCATAATCCTACGGGTTACCAACATATACCAGAGAGAGCCATGAAAAAAAAAATCAAAATATATCAGTGCACCATGGCAGCTGGAAGCCCAAAGGATTGCAGATACAGCATTTTTTAAAAAAAGCTTTCAGTGTAAGGAGAAGAAGGAACAAAAGGAAGAATATTAAGATAATCTGAGGATGAAGAAGTGAGATCAGGCTCAAAAACAACATGGTCACAAGAGCAAGATTTCAGCTAGAGGCTGAATGCAGTAGGGGCTGTGGGATCATACTATCTTTATTCCATGCATCGGCATGTGGCCAGAGCGCTCCATATAAGTACCAAAAAAGCTAAAAAAGGGAAAAATGTATGTTCATGCTTTTGTAGTGAATAAAAACCCAAAGACAGAATAGGCGTCATCAAAGATAAGAGCCTGAAAGTTTATTTCTAATACAAAAAGTAGAAAGAATGTTAGCATTTCTCAAGGAGGTGATAAAGGCAGTGAAAAACCAGCTCAAACATGACACACCTCTCTTGAACAACCTAACAATTTCTGCAGAATCCTATCCTGACCCCAGGCATGTCAGTAGCTTATAGAGGGGTCTGTGGGAATCTGAACCTATCAATGTAATGTTTAAGCGTTTCTGAGACTCACAGGATCTTATCTTAAAACACAAGACGACAATTATTCCATGGGGACTCAACTGTACTTTTATACTGTACCAGAAGCTCTAAGAAGTCAACGAAAATCCATCTTGCATATTTCAAACTAGAACATGTTTCTTACTTTATGAGCTTCACCAAACCTCAAATAAGCACAATTAAGCATAAAAAACCTTGAAACATATCAACTGAGAAACAGTGCAGAGCGTGTGCTTCAACTTTTTTTTTTTTTTTCAAAAATTACAGTTCAGTTGGCTTATCTTTTTACACTGTAAGCATGAAAAAACATTACATCTGAATATGAACTTCCTTAACAGAATTGAAATACATTTTACATTCACTCCTGTGGTTAAAATGCCTTCAACAGGTTGAAAGAATTCAGATGATTTGTTTTAGAAAGAGATAAGGGTCTGACATTTAACCCAACCCCAGGTGCATGTGGTTTCTTAAAAAATGTCAAAAGATCACATGACCTCAATGTATGAAGTCTGAAAAACAAAAATCTAGCTCAGTGTCTTCACTGAAACAGTACAAAAATGTTAGAAATTATGATTATATAAAACAGCACTTAAAAAATATCAACCATTGTTTGTATAAATATGAATTTGCAGCTGACACTGTTGCACTTGATAACAACGTGATTTCAAATTGACTCAAGTAACTGGACTGCCCTAGTCTGCAGGAAACTGTAGTTACAAAGCCAAGATCAAGGTCAGGTCTCCATGGCCCCAGTTCAACAACAGACTTAAGCACAGGGATCGTTTCACTTCACTAGGACGGTTGGCACATGCTGAACTAGTTACTGGGTTAACCAGACAGATGAACCAAGGGCTCTTAAGAGTGTTGAAGTTCAGAGGCACTAACCTACACGTGCTTCGCATCTTTCAAGCGTTCTTGCAACACTTTTAGAGTTTTTCAGTTTCACCGTAAGAGTCTGTGGCTTGCTATTAAAAACTGGATTTTTTTATTTTTAATTCTTTAGCTTCTCCAGAATCCTTAGGGTGAAACTGAAACTATTGTCTAAAAATGTTGCAGTAATACTAAGTTGAAGAATTTTTTTTAAGATAATCATCTTATTAAAAATCCAGTTCCTCCTGTATTCAGCTACGATTTCATTTTAATTGCAGTTAAGTTTATCTAGGCCTTAAGATCCTTAAACAAACCACTGCTGCCAGATTTAGGGTCTGTTATTCACATATGCTTCATAATATGCCAAATTAAAAAGCTCTAATGGAACTTTAAGAAAATGAACTTACCTTGCTGAGCTAAAGTAGATCTCAGCATTCCACTTTTAGACCAGATTTTCACTTGGCCATCTTCACCGACTGTAAAATTATCACAGAAATCATCAACTTAAACGCAACAGTAAGTCTAACAAACATGGCACTTGTATTCACCCAGGAAACATTAGAGCTAAAATAAGCCCAAGTCAATATTGTTTATGCAGTCTTCCTAACATGCAAATAGACAGTGAATTAAGGAAAAAATACTGAAGACTGTTCTTCTGCTGTTCTCAACAAGCGTCTTCCTCTCCTGAAAATCCCTATAGTCTTCTTATCTGACGCCGCTCCTGGGAGGAGGAAGTCCATCCCTATTTCAGGATCCCAAGTTCAGCATTTTCTATTCAGCGTTGCTAGTACTTTTCAACTCTTTACAATCCAACGGCCCAGAGGCTGATGAAATGAGCCTCTGAGGAGTCTGAAGAGAGTAGGAGCAGGTTTTATGTATTCAACTGGAGGCTTCACAGCCGATAAATGGTGAAACCGAAGATAACTGCAGGCTCCGTTCGGAAGGCTTAAATTTTATAACATAGCTGTGTGTTACTGAGAAATCCAGTTTACTTATTAAAGATGAAGTTTTATACACTGGCAGCATAGTTCTGCCTGCAATAAGAATGCAGATTTCCTAGTGTGCTATCGTATTTAAACCGTACAGCTCTGGGCCTTCATTTCGGGCTCCCAGAGTCAATTAAGGAGGAAAAAGGTGCACCTAGATGCTTAATGCCACTCTTCCATTCAAAGGTAATTTACTTAACAGATTTCAGGTTTTTATATCTGGCCAATGTAGCTTTTAAGTGTTTAAAAAGTGTAAAGGAAAAAAAAATTAAACCCCCCCTTATTTGTGCACATTTGATAGTGTTAAAATAGAGCTACAAAGAATATTTTAACTGATACAGTATCATCAACACTTCACTCTTCCCCAAAGTACAGTTGTGGCAGGAGTTGATCTTCTCAAGGTACACCATTTGGATATGGTGATGAATTCCCATACTCCCCGTAAGTGTCATGCAGTCTTTCCAAACAAAAACAAAACGAAAAATAAAGATTGAAAAGGCAATTTTGACTTTTGCTTTGAGAAGTTCCTGAGGCAAATCTGTCTTTAAAAAGAACAGTATTTCTATCCCTCTGGGACTTCAGAGGAACATGCCAGACAGAGTTCCTTGAAGCAGCATTTTAGAGTCGGGCTGAGTCTGGAAACAAGCAGATCCAAAATTATCTTCAGTACTTCTGGACTGAGTTGGAACTTGTCCAAAGAAATCAGCTGTGCTAGATCAACAGGAGGCTGCAGAAAATTCTGACACCAACAGAAATCCCATGAAGGAGAAGTCTATCACAGGGAATTTAATTAGCTTCCCCTTAACATCAAGATAGAAGGTTTTGACAAAAATGCCAAAAGCCACTAATTACCAAAAGATTTAGGACAAAAAGACATGTAGAGATGCAGATACTGGGAGATCACTCTCCCAGCCTCAACAGAGAAGACAGTTAGACTGCAGCTGGATCTATGCCACTCCTAATAATTAAGAAAGAGAAGAACAGGAACATTCAGGATGCTCATGAGGCCTCAGTAAACTTTGCTGGCTAAAAACCCCGAATGTCATGTGCAAGGATATAAATGTACCAAATTAGCAACCTTTTTTTATAACAGATATCAAATATTCTCCTTTATGAAATACAGAACATCCACAAAAACATTTAAGCACTCTGATATTAAAACCACTTAGTTTCAATAAAATAACATCTAATAAAGAGCATCCCTGAGATACATGGTTTTACTAGATCTTCTACTAATTAAAACAGACATTTTTCTAAAACAGCACTAATCAAAAATTAACTTCTATTAAAGGTGAGAATGACCCTAGTGATAATGAAGACATTAAAAAAGCAACTTATTATAGCTAACTTCATTTATATTGTAGATTTTGCGTTTCCATTTCCTCCGTCTCATGAGAATTTCAAGCTAGACCAGTGTGTGAACACTTAACAGACTCAGTTTTATTTCATTCAAATTCAGTGTAACTACAATATAAACGACGAAATTTGGGATTACATCTTCTAAACATATGTCAAGGATTACATCATTTTTCCAAAACGTTCTCTTGTATTTATCCCATAGAATAAAGTACTTAAATTCTATGCATTTTATTGAAAGCACTTGCTTTTCACATATTTTGATTAACACTCCATTTTTGTACCCTTACATTTCTTCATGGCATGACAACTTTGCATATTAAAAAGCCAAAAGGCTTTATTTTGAACGACCTCTTCTGTTGTTTTAGTTTTCAAAACACTTCGTTACTTTAAGAATGCTTACCTGTAACCAGTGCTGTTCCTTCGTAATTCCACCTTCCTGCAAGCACGGCTCCACAGTGTGCTTCTACACTCTTCTCCACTCTTCCCAACTTCGAAATCAAGTGGAACTTCCCTAAACAAAAGTTCAAGACAGAAATAGTGTATCTGATTTTGTGAATCGGTATTTACAGCTGTGATGGTATCACCATCTGTTAAAAATACACAAAACACGATAAAGGAACTAACAACAAAAAAAGAACAAAACATGCAATTATGTTGTTCACAGCTCTGATTAGCCCAAAGAAATAAGCTCTTGCAGAAGAACTTGGGAACTAGCTACAATGTTGGGTTTGTGGTGAGGGTTTTTTTTTGCCTTTGGTACGGACAATCTTTGTTTTGCCTGTTCATTTTTCTTCTGTTCCTCTAAGGTTTGTGTGTTTCCCTGGGGACACAACTGCCTGATGGTATTTCACTGTCAGACAGCTAACAGAGGTCTACACACTGCAGCCCAGGAGAGTCCTTGTGGGTTTGTTGGGTTTTTTTTTTTTTTAAGATCTGAAAAATCACTCAACACCGAAAGGATAATGGAAAAGCTAGAACAATCCGACCACTGGTGAGCGCGTTGCTCTGAGGAAGTATTACTGCTTGCATTATGGAGCTGTTATGGAAATTCACAGAAGCCAAAAACAAAGCTATTAATGATTTCAACAGAAGCATGAGGAAGTCTTTCTTTCCAAATGAGGGATGTTGTTTAAATCCAGGAAGATCAAATTTAAACTGGACCAAAGAGCAGACAAAGGAGCGCTTGGAAACATGTGGCAGAACAAACGCATGGCTTAGAGGAGTTCCGCGATTCAAATCAACTACTTTAAAAGCAAAATCATTTCAAAATTATTTTAGCCAATCTGCCAGAGGGCGAGCCGCTCTAAGCCACGTCCAGAGTGACCAGAACTCTCCGAGATAAACAGCACACAGACACACTAAGTGTGTACAAATGCTCCCTCACTTCGGATGCGGTAATTTTTCCATTCATAACACATGGGATACGAATTACAGAACGGGCTATATACCTGAAGACCCAGAAACAGAAACTAAATCCCTGACTCTTTCAGCAAAGGACTGCGCTGTCAAGACCAGTATGTGCCCGCAGGTGACAAGAGAGTTAACCCTGAACTGCGCAGAAGGTAAAAAACACACGACACCGCCGCGCTAAACGCGCACTCAAATCGCAGTAGCCAAGGCAGCAAAATGTAGGTGGCCTGCACTGCCAGGAGCTTTAAACTACTTTTCTGGTTTCCCATGTTTTATTTTGCACTTCAATTTAAAAAAACAAAACCAACACAAGACACAAAAACCCCCCAAAACCGGAAAACAAAGGCAGACTAAAACCGAGGAGAAAGCATTCTGGCGGATCTGTCAGTAAATAACCACAAAACATACATCGGGGCTCTCCACAGAATCATTCAAATTAATGCAATGACGCTTTGTCTTCATTTCACTTTCAAGTACATAAACAAAAAGGCACAATCATCCAGCCAAATCTCTGCCAGTGCAAGATTTCCACGCAGAAGACTTTTAACACTGAAGAAAAAGAATGGTTTGTATAAACCAGTTTATTTGAACAGACCATTTTAAATATCACACACAACTATACAGCTGTGCTTTTCTTCACCACTCATATTCATACCTACCAGACGACCCTGAACAGCAAGTTAATCCCATTTTTTTCTGAATTCACAGAACTAATATTATTACCAAGACCACTTCTTCGTCTCACAGTTAATCTTTAGACTCCTAAAAAGTTCGGTATCAGTATTCTACATTTAATGCATTATGTTATTTTATAATCATAAAATATATTTTATGATTATAAAATATATTTGATATAATTAGTGCATCAGTTATTTTACAGAACATCTCTCAGATCTGGGTTTCTCATTTTTTGTGTATAAGCAACAACTGGATTCGCAGGAATTCAATGGCTAAATGCTACGTTCCCCAACGACATTGTCAAAATGGCCTTTTCTGGTTCTAAAATCACACATTAAGAAACATGGTTTATTTTCTAATCACCTGTCTTTTTCGATGCATGGTGTACTTCTTCAATCTGTAGCCAAGCCCTTTTTCATCGCAGAATACTTAAATTTAATCTGATCATAGGGCTGTGAATATTCTCATGCCGTTACCTTTAGTACTCACTGTTAAGAGCCAAGCACTTCATAGCCACTATGAACATATTTCACTAACTTCCCTTGAAAAAAACCACAAATAAAAAAGAGCTTTGCAAATCGTGAGCTCACACACACAGAGATCTAACTCAAAAGCGTTCATTTGCTTTCAGTATCCAATCTGAAACGTTCAGAATTACTTTTTTTAAGGATGCAAAGAATTCTGCGGCATTTTATATATTGAACAATAGCTTCCACTGACCCAGGTAGAATCTGTGAGACCTCAAGATGTCTGTAAGCAAACCCCTCAACGCATAAGAGAAAAAAATAACTTAAAATGGAAGAACAGACAGTTGGCAAGCAACTAAATACTTTGGTTGGGTCACATTATCAGGAAAACAATGGGCCATGTCACAGAGCACAGGATAAAACCCTGTTATAGAGGGAAGCATCCACCTCGTTTACCAATCTTTTGCACCCTTTCCCTCTCCACGAGCTCTTACGTCTTTCACCAGGCATCTTTCAACTAGGGAAACATAGCAAATGGTAGCCTAGCAGGAAAGTATAGGGTTTCATATAAAAGCAGGTCCACCTTAGGCACTAAGATAGAATTCACTTGGAAAAGATGTGATCATGCATTTAAAAACTGATTCATCATACTTATGCAGAACAGGGCCAAATCCAGCTTTCATGGATATCATCTTTACTTCTGCCACTTCTTTACGTTTCCAACACGGGAATTCACAACTGATGACAGTCAAATGATGTGACTCATTAGATGCTGTATTTTTCACTGCCTGCACACACCGAGCTCGCTCCAAAAGCACCGTTTCGATGGACCTCTCTCCCTTCTGCCCTTCAACTTAACAGCGAGGTAGGAGAGGCTTTCAAATTGGAACTTACTGCCTTATACACAATTAAGAAAGGGAAAATTTTTGCTGTATGCCTGTAGGAGACAGAAGTGACTCAACTTAATCTTACTTTACATCTCAGATTTGTAAAATACCGTTCCTTTATTTTTATTACATACTGAAGCCAGAAGCTGTCCTCAATCTTAAAGTGACTCTCCAGTTTTGGAGGAATTTCAAGGGCGAGATTAGCAGCCTATTCAAATACAGAACATAAAACATGTATGTTTTGTTCATTACTTTTCATAGACTCTTAAATGCTGACCTAATGTAAAATTATCAACGGCACAAAAAGTTGAAAAAATAGGTCTGTTCACTTACGATTTGTGCTTAATAAGCAGTTTAAAGCTGAGCATACTCTTTATTCTTGTAAATAAAGAAGAAACAAGACCAATGTAAGTAGGAAGTAAAAGAACAATATGCCACAAGAGATGCAACTCAGAAGAAAACCCAAGAGGATTAAATTTACATTTGCTCTAATTTCACAAACATCTGGAGTTCAACCAGGAATTAATGCAACCCTGTAAAGACATTATACTCCATTTCCATTGGATTCAGCAAATTTCCAGGAATCCTTATCACAGAGATGAATTAGCTGTTGCAGGAAAATTGCACGCTTGACACGTAAGGCATGCTATATAAGTAATCGTTACACGGAATTTTAAAAGTAAGGGGTTTAGCAAAGAGCAATTAAGCAACAAAACTTGTTGGTGCACTTTTGCAACGCAATAATTCACTTGCATATGCAAAAAAAAAAAATTTCCTTAGAAGATAAGTTCTCTCTACTGAAAGTGCTAAGTTACACCAGGAGATAAAAACTTGGGAATGTTCTACATTAATTTTTTGCCTCAATTTATTCTTCCACAAGTTAGGTTAGCACTGGGTTGTATTTTGATCTCACTGAAAAAAAAAAAAAAAAAGAAAAACCCCTCCGATTTTTTGGCAAATACATCTCATGAACAGTTTTCCAGAAACTGACTGTTCAGGATGAGTTTCCTGATCAATGCTAAGAGTTTATCCCTCTGGAGAGGGCAAGGCAAACAACTCCTCCCTGCATGAAACGCCTGCAGCCCGTGCCACACTTGCCCCCCTCAGCGGGCATTTTTCCATCACATAGCTGCCTCATTCCATAAAACCTGGCAAGGAGCTCCAGAGTTACTGATTACCTGCCAGGCAGTCCCCCTACACCACTCGTCATGGAAGCCTCATTTTCTTAGGGAATGGAACTTTAAAGAAAAAAAAGTTTCTTCACCCAGTTTCGTTTACATTTAGCACTTCATAAACAAATCGGGATTTACTCTGTTCACTCAGGGAGAACTCACATCCCACCTTCCTTCCGCAATATCATGTTATCTTCCTACTGTGGAGTACCTGCTGCTCTGTAACCGCCACAAAGCGTTTCGTTTTCACAGCAACCCACCCGGCAAAGCTCGGCTCTGCTCTGCACCACGCTTGTGAGCAACCCGGCAGCAGGCAAATCAACGACAGGAACAGCCATAAAGGCCCCAGCCGGCCAGAAGGGATGCAGGGGCTGAGTACAAACTCGACTCACTGAACAATACCAAATTATCTAAGGACCGATCGCCGGACGGCTGGAAAAACTGAAGGATGTGTCACCTTGGGAAAGGGGGAAGGGAGCGGATTGCAGGCTTTGAGCGGACAATGCCTAGCCCAGCGACGCCACCGCTCAGATGATAAGGCTTAGGGATGTGCTGAGGACTGGACAATTTGAAGGGCATTTTTAAAAATAAAATAAAAAAAACAACAAACAACAAAACACAACCCCACAGCGATAAAGTTGGCAAAGACAGCCAAAAGAGTTTATGCTGCATGCAAGCACCAAACAGCTGCGTTAAAAGAAAGTGAAAGTTAATCAAGCTGATCTCCAAAAGCTGGATGATGATAGAACTGATAGACTCAAGTGCACATGGATTCTAACAGAGACAGAACTCCATGAACATTTACATGTTTCACAGAATTTTTTCCTCACTGAGTAATCTTTATTTTATTTTTTATTTTTTTACTGTTATGGAGGAGACAGCACTTTTCCTGACCTTCCTCTCTCTATGTCTTGTAGCTGAAATCTTTATAAAGTCCTTAGCTGGAATCCTAGGATGGTAACTCTAGGTTAGACAAAAAAAACCCAGTTTGGTGAAAGTTAGAAGCAAATGAACACAAAAATTTTATCGAGGAAAATGCAGATCAACATGAAGGGACTGGTTTAGATTTTGTGGGTCACACAAAACTAAAATCTTGAGCAGCAAGAGAAATCATCCGCTAAGCTGCAAGAACCCCTCACTGCAAACCCTGCCGTTGACTTGCGTCACCTCAAGTAACCCAACAATTGCAAAGATCCCAGGGCACCCTGAAAGAGACCCTGGGGCCCACCTACACCCAGTGCTGTTCAGGAATCTTTATTCCTAAACTGGAACTCTCTGTGGCAGCTCCACTCAATCCACTCAGAGGAGAAGGAGGAGCATTCGTACCCACTAGACATCACACTTCAGAACTGGTATCTTACCGACACTTGCACTGGGTTCACACACAGACTGAAGTACTTCCAGAGGTACAGCTCCTGCAACACGCTAATTTCTGAACACCTCTGAAAAAAAATCAACTTTCAGCATCTCTAAACGCATCTATCAATATGAGTTATTTTTCCTTACGTATCTTAGTGATATAAAAAAAAAAAAACAGAGAAAAATGAGAGAGAAAAATTGCATAACAGAGTTTTAAAAGTCATTTTTTTCATGAAGGTAGTAGTAGCCCTTACATATTTCTTCAATCAACTGTCAAAGCATTGTTCTTCAAGTAGCACATGAAATGCTAACATACTCTTTCAATAACACTGGAAACCAGGCTGAATAAAATAACAGAGGACCTGACTACCTACAGTGGCTCTTTTGCTCACCGTTTACACATACGATTTAGAACTTTACAAAAACAGGACATCAGAAACACAACTGTGAAAACTGAGAAAGAAAGGAGAAAAAAGCAAGGAATTAAGAGCACCACCTGACCTACCAAAATCCCTCCATCCCGTGTTTGTCACTGAAAGGAAAAGACTAGAAATCCCATAGAAATCAGCTCAATTAATACTGATCATTCACTGATGTTCTGAAGAACACCTTTGCTTAGTTAAACCCCACCCCCACAAAGCACACTGTAATGCATGCAAATATTAATTGAAACAAATGAACCTTCCTTTCAGCTTTCACAAAAGCTTCCATTTCCACCTTCAGAGCTCTACAAGCAACACTTCATTAAACCCAGCCGCCTAAAATTCACCGTAAAATTCAGCACCAAGTACTGCAAAAATTACGACTCTACTTGGTCAAACTTCTCATCTTCCCTCCCCACGTATATCGAGGAAGCCCTAGGGAGTCAGCCTGCAGACACTGGCCAAAAGGTGTCCTGCTTCTGCCCCGTAAGTTCAGTGCATTTATTAGTCCTCAGGAAGTACTGAATATCTTGAAGAAATCTTGGCCTGTGAACTGAACTCTCAGCCCCACTAATTTGTAAGTGCAAGAGTCAGAGAAATCAACAAAATTTCATGCAAGGAATGAATTTCCTCTACTTTCTTCAAATACATATTACTTCTCCCTATCCATAGAGAAAGCCATGCTGGACACATCAGCTCCAGACTGCTAATGCCCAGTAACAGACCTTCTGTTCCCAATCAAGCTCGCCGTGAAGCTAGCCAAAAGCCTACAGTAAGTTCCCCTCAACAAAGAAAACAGAGTAGGCCCACATCTCAAGGTTCTGGCCAAAACATGGGCAGAAGTCAGCTGGCAATCATCCATCAGTCCCATTAAAACTATCAATAGGTCCCTGTGAAAGCTATCAACAGGGTCATGGGCAGATGGCCATGAATATCCTGATGGAAACGCTCTACAACAATTGACCGTGATCTGTTCCGCCTGAAAAAGCTGGCAGGCATTTAGAGCAGCATATTGCTTTGAGTTCAGTGTCAAGAAACTCCCACCTCTACCATTTGTGTAGAAATAGAGCTTTACCACCAAGATCTTTGACCACTGACAAAAGAATACAAACTAAGTTTAGCGTGTTGATGCAATCTGCTGGTTTGTAATTTCTAGTACCAGCGGGATAACTTAACTGACCTACTCTGAAACCTTCCACAGCATTATTAACCCAGTAAAACACACAGGTATGAAAAGTCAGGACTGGCATAAAGACCGTCCTGCTCCTGCAAGTCATATGGCTCTTCCCGTCACCTGTACGCCAAGTTCTTGGATGTAACACGTGAAAGTCAGAAATCATTCCCAAACTAACCCCCCAACTCCATCAGCAAGTTCTTGCCAGCAGATTGTCCCAGTCTACAACAAGGACTTGGTCCTTAGCAGAGCTTTTATTCCAACACAATTGTGATGACAAGGTCAGTGTAGAACAGCAGACTTCATAAAGGATCAACTCCTTTTTAAAACAGGCAGGTTCGGGAAGAAACACTCTCATCTGAACTACGGAGTTTTCACACGGGGAATTCTTCGTAACCAAAATAAAGGGGGAGGAGGGTGTTAAGAAAATTTATTTTTACCATTATTTTTCATATTTTGATCAAAGAAAGAATTAGACCAAGAAGAAGAGACCCCAAAGGCTTTCCCTTAAAGGAAAGGGATGAGGGAAAAAAATGAAGTGGAAAACTTGCCCAGAAAATTCCTGATGGCATGGAACATAAGCCCCACTACAGTACCAAGGAGACAAACTCTGACCTGAACAGTATGGATTGCTTCATAAGAAATGTAAAATAAAAATGAAACCAGTTACCTAAGATTTCTTCACTGAACTGGGCATACAAGTATGGACATATTTAAAGCTACTGGTTTATGAAACTGAAAAAAAAAAAGGTGCTAGAAATTTACCCTACATAAAAAATTACACATCTGCTGTCAGGGGTAAGTTTGATCTCATTGTACGGGAGAAAATTACAGTAATACAATGTGTTAAATTTGAAGCAATTATTAGTTTTGCACCAGTGCAACTGGTGTACAGGTATTTGAAGTTGCCTTATTGCAGACTACTTAACTGCAAATAATTGCTCATGTATTTGAGTGATATGAGCACAAAGTGGTACGAAACTAGAACTATTTCAAACTGACTTACCATCAGAACTGGTTAGAACAAAGCTCTCGGCATGGGACTGCTTCTTCCCCCCTATACTTCTGGGAAACCAGTGAAGATCTATGGGATAAAGATCATCTGGAAGTTGCACTACTCGAGTAGTCTCACTAGTTAAAACGTTCCATTTCATAATTTGGTGATCATCACTGCAGGAATATAGCTCGTCAGCTGTAGTCCATCCCACACAGCTAACCAATTCTTTATGTTTAATTAAATTAAGGAAGTTTGAAAATTTTAATCATTAAAAATAAGCTTACAAAAGATCTTCTCTAGGTTATACAAAACTGAAGGAACAGCACAGGAAGATCATTTTGATAAGATTACATGGAATGTTTTACACAAAAAATATTCTTTTTTCCCCCTCTCTTTTGTCTCAAGAAAAGAGCTGGTAGAAATTCAGCAAAAAATAAAGCAAACTATCATGTACAAACACAATTCTTACTATGAGGCATCCCTATTGAAACACAGCTGAAATGTTGGGTTACACCTCTAGAAGGGTCTTAGTGCACAATGCAAGTGCAAAACACCCAACTATCACCCAAATGTGTCAGTGTATTAACACCACATCATATATAAATTGTTGACGTATCTAATTTATGAGTAGGAAAATGACCATTTTGTTTACATCCGCTACATGCACGTCTTATTACAAGCAAGTAGATATATCACTACTCCTATTTACTGTCCAGGAAAGCTTTTATCACCACAAACAACAATGGAAAGAAAAACTCAAAACTTTCTAGCAAAACATGGGTAGCTTCTAATGGGACTTCTACAAGTGTCCAACGTCTTTTAAAACGCTGCCCTTAAAGGCTGCACTGAATGGCAAGGTGAAGAACAGGAAAAACAAAGTCACTGCAATTCACAAATATTTTACTAGGCCACCTGTGATAAAGAAATCCTTTCTGGAAGACAATCTATTCAGCGTTAACATGCTGTTCCGAGACAAAGGATATGTTTTGGTTCCTTTAAAAGCGAAGTCTTCAGTCTCATTTCAGTTGTTCAGATGGAGCATTACAAAAGAGATACATAGGCACGTTACAACTGTAATAAAACAAAACAAACACATACATAAGTAGCCAAAATTAAAAAGGAAGACACATCAAAATAAAAAGTTTTGAAGTAAGCAATATTACATTAGTACTGTGGAAAAATAAGCACCAAACCAGACCTGAGTTTAAAGGGAATTCTCTTATTACAGTACCCAACTGTGTATTTATCTGATCGCTTAGTATAAACACACTGGCCAACTTAAAGAACAAGTGATGCTTAGCTATTGCTAAAACATCATAGGTTGAAACACTGAAGTCCTCTCGGGCTGACATACAGCCACGAAGGCAGTAAAGGAAAATCTGGAATTGCAAACTTTTTGAGAAACTTCATGCTTCGCGAGAGAGCTGTGAAAAAACCTAGAGGAAAAAGCCATACTATGAAAATAATCCTGCAGCGACAAAATGATACATCTTAAGTGTTTCAGCCACCCCTGTTTGCAACGTCCACGATACTTGGCTGCAACACAGTACTTCCACAAGCAGTTCACTGGGGTCCCACCTTCTTGTCCCCTGCCCTCTTGTGACACCGAAAGCCTTTGTGTGTCTGTGCCTGGACAGCACAGAGGCACGGATCCAGGTTAAAACTTTTTTGTCCTCCACGATGGAAGAAAGCGAGAGCAAGAGGGAGGGAACAGATGCTACACTCCGAGGAGACCATGATGACGCAGTGGGGCCTTCTGATCTTCTGGAATTTTTTCACCATAAGAATTACAGTTACAATGCAGAATTTAAGAAGCATTAAAAGGACAGTAGTCCTAAAGTGCATTTCTCTGTGCTCAAAAAACAACATAAGTTATTTTCAACCCTACATTAATTGATAAACACAAAATAGTTATTTTTATAATTACATCTCTTATACTTGAATGTCTAATTTCCTTCTACCCTTATACAAAACCAGCATAGGGAGTCTCATCATCAAGGCATTTAAAAGGGGCCTAAGTCTGTACCGAACTTTCAAAGCAGCCTTTTAATCATGTCCTTGACTTCCGTATGGCGGCGATGCCCTTGTGCAGCACCTGCATGTCCCCGTCCAGCACACGCCGTCATGTTTTCTGCTGGTCAAATGCAGGGCTAATCTCTGTGCCACAAACTCTAAAACCCCAAACGCAAACTGTAAGATTTCAATACAGCAAAGAAATAGCACAGAGTAAAACAGTATCAAAGATTTATTCTCCACTTTAACGCAAGCATCTCTCCTGCTTAACAGAACACCTCACATTTATTTGGATGCACGGATCTCATCTGCTTCTATTTTCTGTGCACACCACACCTTGCTAAACCCACCTTTTCAGGTGCCGCTTGGTAGTTTTTAATTGTGTATTTCTCACTCGGTTTCAGCAGGCATGTCGCCACTGTCAGCTTCCAGCTGGCGCTCCCTGCTCTCACTACACGGAGTTCTGTTATTTTCCTTTCAAAGGCAAGACCAGAACTTTATTATAATTTTTGAAAACGGCTTAAACACTCCTTACGGGCGCCCTAAGAAGCAGAATGCCGCACGGCTCACCCGCTGTCATCAGCAGGTACATCCATCGCTGCCCATCCTAGCGCACACACACTACGTACAACTCCGCGACAAAGCCGAAAGCATTTGCTAAGAGTTTTAAAAAAGATGGGGCAATAACGAGGAGTTATTCTGGCACGATGAGGTCGGCTCGCCTTCTCCCAGCTCCCGCCTGGTCCCACAGATACCCCGCAGCCCCCCACGCCTCCTCGCCCTCTCCTCCCCTTCAGCCCTTTCCCCGCCGGAGCTGCCGAACGAGGACGATGAGGATGAAGAGACGGCGACGGCAGATTGAGCAAGAGCGGAGGGGATCGAAGGGAAAGACGAGCAGGAGGAAAGGGCGGGCGGGGATGGCTGTGGCGGGGCAGGAGCTCGCCCCTCACGGCTGGCCTCGGGGCGGCTTTGGCTGCCGGCTGCGAGGGACCCGCAGCTCTTCCCGCCCCGCCTGCTGTCCCTCACAGCCCCGGGCACCACACAGGCGGCAAAGCCCGCTCTCCGGCCGTGCCAGCTCACCCTTTTCCATCAAAGTTTCCAGCTTCCCAAGCGGCAGATTATCGCCCCCCTCCCGCCTCGAGAAAGCGCCCTCCCCTCCGCCGCTCTTTACCGGTGCCCGCTCCCTCAGGGCCGTCCGGAGCCGGGGGTCAGGTCTCCCCCGCCCGGCTGTCTCCCGGAGCTCAGCCCTTCTCCCACGCCGAACCGGAGGGGGGGGGGGGGGGGGGGGTGGTGGTGTCACGGCTCCCCGACCCCTCTCGCCCACTGCGCCAGTGAGTCAGACCTGCCCGCCGGGCAGCGAGGGGAGGGGGACCTCCACCACCGCCTACCCCAGCCCGCCTTTACCTGCGCCGGCAGCGGGAGGGAGAGCGCAGAGCGGCGGCCACCGCTGCCTCAGCCGCTACCGCCGGCTCCTGCGCTAATCCCGCCTTCCTTCCTCCCTCCCCGTCCCCGCGGCGCCAGAGCCGCGGCAGGGCCGAGGCAGCAGCTGCCCGCGGCCAAGCGGCTCCGTCTCTATGGCTACTTCCCGCGAGATTTTTTTCTTCTTCTTCCTCCTCCTCCTCCTCCTCGTCGTCCCACCGCCACCTCACGGGCCCTCCCCGACCAGGTGACACGGCCTAGTGGCGTCACCGCGCCGCCCGTTCATTAATACGGCTTTAAAACCGTCGTGTCCCCACAATTTTTATGTTTGTTTGTTTGGGGTTTTTTTTAACCTTTTTGTTCTTCCCCCCCCCCCCAACGCCGCCGCTCCGGCCCCGCCGCCCGTTGCCGAGCAACCAAGCGCCGCCCACTGACCTACTTCTAAAATTAAAATAAATCCTTTCCACGCCGGCGGGCGGGCACGGCCGTGGGGCCGCTGTCACCCTCCACCCCCAGTCTCTCCCCTTCTCCCCCCCGCCCCCATCCAAAATAAAGCCGCTCGCCGCAGCGAGGCGAATCTATTTTATTTTACTTTATTTTTTGTATCCCGCCCAGCCCGTCCGCGCAGTAACGGAAAACAAGATGGCGCGGGAGCGGGGCTTGCCTTATTTTTTTTTTTTTCTTTTTTTTTTTTTTTTTTTTTTTTCCCTCCTTTCAAACCCGCGGGAGGCCGGCCCCCTCCCTTCCCAGCATGCCCCGCGCTTTTCTAACGAATTTCGGTTCGAGTTCGCCGTTTGGGCGCCATTTTCGAGTGTGGAAGCCGCCGAGCCTCGGCGGGAGCCGGAGCCGCCCGCTCTGCCTCAACCCGCAGCCTCGCTGGGGCCGGGCACCGCCAGTCCTCGAAGGTAGCGGCTCCGCGGGCAGTGCCGGGTAGCGGGGCGGGCAGGGCTTGGGGCAGAGGCGCCGGTCGTTCGCCTGAGGGCAGGTGGAGTTGTGAGCGGGGGGGGGGGGAGGCTTCCCCCGGCGGAGGCGTCCTCAGGGCGCTTCCCTGGGCAGGGGGTGCTGAGGGGGAGGGCAGCGGGGCGGCGGGCTCTGGCCCCGCGCCTTGGGTTTTTTTTTTTTTTTGCCTCTTTCCTCCTCGCCTTGACGGAACGAAAAGGTTGGCGGCAGCTCTTTGCTCCGGGGTCGGGCGGGGGCTGCCCCGCCGAAGGCTCTTCCCGAGGGGGTCCCGGTCCCCGCGGCGGCGGAGCACGGAGCCCGGCGTGTCCGTCCCGGCTGGTGTTGGCAGATGGGTTTGAGGAGGGGGGGGGCTTGTGAGAGAGGGTCTTCTGAAGCCCAAAGGAGAAAGGCCAAGGTTTCCCGCTGTGCCCTTAAGGACCTCTGGGGACCGTGAATCGGAGACCCAGCTGGGACGGGGACCTACAGGAATAGGCTCCGCCAGCCCAGAGGCCGGATTTTAATCTCTCAAAGCAGCGACCCTTTTCTAACTAGCTCTGCCTGCTCCTTCTATGCTTGAAGTGTGAGAGAGAAATCCTAAGAAAGCCCATAACGACTTGGAAAGACCGTGACAAGGCTGCGCTTGGACTCCTTAGATTAACGGATGGATTAAAACCAGAAAAAAAAAAACACCCAAAAAGTGTTTCGCTGACGTGGGTTGTCGCTATCAAATTTAATCGGCTGTTCATAAGAAAGCCTTTCTGGCCGTCTCGGACTCTTTTTCGCTATCCCTGTAACAAAAACGGCACTTGGCAGGAGATCGCCGAGAGATGCTTTTAACAAACACCTTTGAGCTGACCCGGGGGAGGGGCTGGGCACGAATTTGTTAAATTTATTAGAGAGTATGTGGCAGCTGATTTATCGCGATTTAAAAGCTGAGGTCAGGTAGTTATGCTCCTTCAATCTGTTGAAGTATCTGGCGGGGGGGGGGAAGGGTTGGTAAGGTAACTCGGGCTATATTGCACAATTCTGCTGGAGTGGAGCAGTTTTGGGGGAAAAAAAAAATAAAAATCGGGTACTTTGAGAGGCTGTAACTGTCTGAGACAGCCATTGCGGAAGACTTCTTAACAGGGGCATAGACACAAATTGCCTTAAAACGAGTTCTTTCTCTCATTCCCCCCCCCCTCCCCCATTGTCCCAAATGAAGGACTCTCATGAGAGTGTGGGTTGGGGGTAGGTCTGAAAACGTCAAATGATTGGCACCAATTGTAAGATGACTTTCTAACCACGTCAGTTTTTTATCTTGTGAGAAGTAAACTTTCTCATGTCTGTTTTTCTGCGAGCTAACTTCGCCACTTGCTGCAATTTAAACTCTTTAGAGAGAGTTTTTGCTGCCGCAGTCGTCTTTCTTCTCATCGGTCGCTTTCTATTTATACTTTTTGGGAGCTGTGCTTCAGTGCCAGCTGATGGACTTTTGTGAAGTTTCGTTCTTGAGCAGTTTAACTTTAACGTCACAGCTAGATGAAGGTATTTTGTTGTTCTTTCTCTGTTAAATGTTGAATGCTGGCAGTGGTGGTTGTGGTATATTTTGTGAAATCAGTGTGTCGATTTAAACTGTTTAAGAGTCAAGTCTTTACTGTGATTGTGCAGGTCTTTTTGTGTATCTGTCTACATAAAATACATAGCCAGTGTGGACTGTTGGAAGTAAAGCGTGTGTCAGGTCTGAAATGTGTATGTAAAGAGTGTTTCCAGAAGAGTACAGACCTACGGCTACTCAGTTTGTTACTGGGAATGTGTCTTTAACTCTTTTGCCTCATGCATCACGGTTGCTTTCGCTGAGCGTAGTAACTGCACTGAACATGGCTGTGAGAGGTTTCAGTAGGGAGATTCACGCTGCTTCTGCAGATTGGGGTCGGTCTGTTGTTTGGGGGGGGTGATGTATTTGAAAATATGTCGTTGCGAGGCTAAGCTTTAGGTTTTGTTTCAAATTTGGGTTTTTCGTCTTCAAAATACCTCTAGTCTTTAGTTTCTATATTAGTCAAACTTCTGGGCAAACATGTAGGTATATTCCTTAGGGGATTGTAGTTCAATGCTTAGATCACGGGGTTTTCTTGTTTATGTTAGCAAAGGAGATAGATCCCTTCAGTAGTTTGATTGCTTGGAATGGAAGTGGAACAGCCAGCAGAGATCGTGCCAAGCAAGAGCACCAAAACCTCGACAGCAGCCCCTCGGAAAGGCAGAGAGCCCTTAGAGAAGTCCACCAGTTACATGGAAGTGGAAAACGAAGGTGACAGACAGCTTGGCGAAGTACCTCCAGAAGGTAGGTCTGAACGTTGTGGTTCTGATGATGTGTAAACTTGCTGGTACTGCCTGCTCAGCAGCAACCTTCAGCTGAGTTTACCAGCTATTCAGACAGGGTTTGTTCTTCTCCCTTCTAGAAAGGAATATGGAAAGGCGTGACCCCTGGCAAGTTTAAACTGCTTTTAAAATGGTGAACAGGGCTTGCGAAGAGTTAAAGTGTTTGGACCAGTGACTTAGTGTACAAGTGCAAAAGCAATTTGTACACTTTCTCCTAACGCAGCCTGCTTCGTATTCTTGATCTGTAACGTTGTACTGAAGGTTGTGGTACAACAGCAGAATTTTTCAAATTTATATGCAGCCAATGGTATGGGATTTCTTGGAATGGAATAAATGTTAAGTTTATTTACTTAACTCTTAAAATGATTTGACTTTCTTTTTCCTGAAGCAGTGTATTTTCTTGTTGAGTTTTTGCTGAAAACGTCTGGAAAAACAGCAGTGTGTGTCTCTTTGGGTAGCCAGATATGTAATTATTGAAGCAAGGTATTTGACAAATAGATGGATACCTTGAAATTGGTGGCAAAAATTACTGTCTATCTGAAGAAAAAATTGCTAGTTGCTGTTGAAAAGCTGCTTTGCTTACAACTAGCTGATATCCAGGGGGCCAGTTTGTTTTCGTAACAAACTTCCTGTCTTTGCAGAGTAGTTGTGCTGTCATTACAGCTTTCAGAGCATTGTGCAGCGATCCCCAAATCTTGCAGAGTGACTTGTGAGCACGCTTGAAATGTGGCTTTGCACTTATTAATGAGAAAGACTTTGCCTGTTTCAGATTTGTAGGCTTATTGTGACGGTCGTAGCTATTGTAATTGCAGAGTGCCTATTAAAGTGTGTTAGAATAAGAATTACATAATGAAAGAAAAAGCCCAGTAGTGAATCGATGGGACATCTTAAGTATCTCTTTTTAAAGATTCAGTTCATGGAAAGAAGAATTTTAATTCCACTTAGCTCACTTTAACAATTCCAGGCAAAAGTGTGGTTTTGGCTCATATAGAAATGATGTTTGCTTTTCCAGTTGAACATTTTAAAAGGTGTCTCGTCATTGAGAGCTTATAGTCTTTTTTTTTTTCCTTTCTGTTTATTTTGGATGGTTTTTAGCAGTCTCAGATGAGGTGCTTGATAATCGAAGTTTAGAAGAGATTTTGAGTAGCATCCCTCCTCCCCCGCCTCCAGCAATGACCAACGAAGCTGGTGCTCCTCGTCTCATGATAACCCATATTGTAAACCAGAACTTCAAATCCTATGCAGGGGAGCAAATTTTGGGACCTTTTCATAAGGTATCTTTCTTTTACCTTAAGCATTTTTTTTAACTGAAGGTAAGGCTTTGCTGTGTGTTAGTATTCCTTCCTGTATTTTCATGTAAGCTTACCTCAAAATAACTGAAAAATATCTAAGTTTTAGAATTACTTACATAGTGATATTCTAAATTTTCACTATTGGACAGTAGAGAAAGCAATTAAATGCACCTTTCCGATACTGTGCAATTTTAATTTGTCAGTAATCCTTAAAAAAGCACACTTTTCTCTTTATTTCGTTTACTGGAGAACTTTCAGGGGTGTGTTTGAAGAAGGAGAATATTTTTTAGTGCCCACAAGAGACTTACGTGGCTAATCATGAAACTTTCCTTGCGAACATGCTTGCTAAATGCAGTATTGCTTTGAGTTAACAAGTTAAAATTCAGAAAGCTGAGGTGTGGGGGTTTTTATTAAATAAGTTGTACTGCTTTACCTTTGGCAGTAAAAACGAAGCTATCGAATAGTCTGCAGTTTCATGCACTAGGAATAATTGTGTTTTAAACTCTTCACAAATTAAATGGGTGATGCACACCGGTCAGGATTTCTTTCCCTTTGAATATCTTTTTTTTTTTTTTTTTTCCTTCTATTATGCAGCGTTTTTCATGTATTATTGGGCCAAATGGCAGTGGAAAGTCCAATGTCATTGATTCAATGCTTTTTGTGTTTGGGTATCGAGCACAAAAAATCAGATCCAAAAAACTCTCTGTGCTGATCCATAATTCTGACGAACATACAGACATCCAGAGTTGTTCTGTGGAAGTCCACTTCCAAAAGATCATTGACAAGGTATGTATGCTTCTGTTCAGAACAGTGGAGACTTCTTTTTTTTTTTCTTTAAGGGTTTGAAAACTTTTAATATTTGGTTCTTTTAGTTTGAGCTGGGGAAAACTTCGTAGCATGATTAGCTTATGTTCGGGATGCAAAACATCAATTTGAAGTTAATTGGCTTCAAAAATTCCTCTATTGAGTAGTGCAGTTCTTAAAATATTAGTAGGGATTCTTTTTTTATTTTCTGCAAGACTAATATCTGGTACATGTCCATTTTGAAACTGTTTAGAAATATGTAATAATCATTTTAAGAATAAGTAACTTTAGAGTTATGTCGTTTACCTCAAGTAAATAAAACTTATTTCAGAAATTAGTAGGACTCCTAAAAATTTATAAGTGTATGTTTGGACATGTTATATATTCTTAAATTTATAGTATAAGGATATACATTAAAAATAAAACCTATTTAAGCAAAACTTTTCAAACCAATCAGAAACTATTTTAGGTTATCTAGATTTAGAAACATATACAATGAATCTGAAACTCTCTTATTTACACTTGTGTACTGCAAGCATGCCTGCAATTTTAAAACAGATTTTTCATCAAAAATTCTGAACCTCACATCCTACCACTAAATTTTTTTGAACCTGGATATTTGGTTTGAATGAAATAGAAAGTGTTGGCATATTAAAAAAAAAAAAAGTATTTATTTTGCTTGCCACTTCATGTATTGGTAAAAACTTTTGGGCATTTAAATTAAATTTTTGTGCACACCTTCTAGCTGAAGTATCAACTGTAGAGTTTGGGGTCAGTCAAAATGGTGGGGAATGTACACTGAAATTGCAAAACCTGGGTTAATAAAGTGGCAATATTTACAGCCTTCGAAGGAACTGGTTTAAAAGACAGATACATTTTTTCTTTGACTTGATACACATACACACATATCTTTTCCTTGTATTTATAATAACCAGATTAAAAAATTAAATGTATTCTTTTTTTTTTACTTGACTTTGTATTAACATCTAGGAGCAACTTTAGGATCTAAAAAACTTCTGCATGTGCTAGATACCAATTTGATGATGCTCTTGGGGGTTAATCTGGGAAAATGGTAGGCCAGTTTAAGTCCTTACCAGCAGTGTGCATCAATTTTAACTTTTTAAAGTATAGTACCAGCTTTATTTTTGTTGCTGCTTTGTAGGTAAGTCTGAGAGATCTTTTTGAAGCTGATGATGTCATATTTGTCACATCTTTAATGCTTTGCTTTTTTATCTTCTACAGTTTCTCTTTAGAACTAGTCAGCTAAAAGTAACCCCTTTTCCTAGCACTATAAAAGAGGGGTTTAAAATGCAAACAGTGTTGAAGTTGTTCAAGACTTCCTGATCTAAAACTTAAAGGGTGGAATAGCACAGCCACTTTAAATTTGAAGTAGGCCTTTTCCTTTGTGATATGAAGCAGTGTTAAAAAGAATAAATTAAGTATTTTCAAAGCAATAGCTTTTATTAGAGGTGGGAAAGGCACAATGTGAAGGCCATTCAGTTTAAATGATTTGGGCTATTTTTTGTGCAGCTCTTAGGAGGGTCTTTTTTGTGTGTTTTCTCTCCTTTTTTTTTTTTTTTTTTGAGATACACAGCTTTAAGACAGTCCCCCCTTCTAGTAGAGCTCAGGGTGCAGTTGACTTAAAACCTGAACATGATAAAACTTCTGTGCTTAATTGTGAAATATGAGGTAAACCTGTGATACAGTAATTGTTTTTCTGGCTTTGTTTTTCCTCAAAACAGGAAGGAGATGATTACGAAGTCATTCCTAACAGCAATTTTTGTGTGTCTAGAACTGCCTATAGAGATAATTCTTCCGTTTACCACATCAATGGAAAGAAAAAGACATTCAAAGATGTTGGTATTCTTCTTCGACACCATGGAATTGATCTGGACCATAACAGGTTCTTAATTTTACAGGTTGGTGTACAAATAAAAACAATTTTAAGGAAAGCTGTATTTCCAGTTATAGCTGTGAAAAATACTGTCTAGGTTTTAAGTCTCGTGTTTGAGGCCTTAAAGTACTCTAGCAGCACATCATGGTTTGCATGCTCTAGTAAAGATGCGAATCATTATTTGCTGCTTTAGAAATTTAAGGAAGAGAAGCAGTTGAAGATACTAATATAAATTTTTCTGTTGACACATTTGTGTTCCTGACATGTGGATGAATAGAAGAGTTGTCATACTTGTTCCGCCCTAGCAGCACGTAAATATTGGTGTAGTAAAATAAACCTTAAACCCCAATATTATTGTGCTGCTTCAGCGTGGCAGAGATTCAGCAACTTGTTTATGCTTTAGATAAAAGTGCATCAGTATGAACTTAAATTTGAGTGATTCTGCTGTTAAGTGAACTTATCTACACTCTTGTGTGTATAGACATGGTTTTACTGGAGAAGTGTGTGTGTAAAAACTGTGCATAAAAATTGGGTGCAAGAAAAAAACACATGGAGTGCGCTTTTTGTTTACACTTGTTAAACAACTGTGGAGGACTCAAAGAATGGCAGGTTTATAGCCAATTCAAGCTATGTTTTTAGAAGCTACAGTTTACCACCCATACTGTAAAAATACTCATAGAATTTGTCAATATAATGAAATTTATATTCATGTTTGACCTTAAAATTGTAAGGTTTGCTGGCATCTGTTTGCTGCTGAAAAGACAGGCTGAAGAGAACCGCACTAATTTTTTCTGTTTTTTAAATAATAATGGAGAATTTTGCTATGTGCCATACAATTACTTAAAATATAAATTGAGTTAAAGACCTGATGGAAGTATTTAAACATTAATTCAATTGAGAAACTGTATCTGCAATTACCTGTAATTATTTCACTACTATTACTAACAGGTCCCGAATCTACTCTATAGGATCATGGCCTAGAAAATTAGTGAACAGTGGGAGCCTCCCAAGGCCTGAAATTTTTCAATAGAGTTTATTTTAGGCCTGTTTCTGTCAAAAGGAGCTTCCAGTTCCCCTCAAAAAAAAAAAAAAAATTCTAGATAGGTCGTTGTGCTTGCTTCACTTCCTCAAGCCTTTTTGTGCAGTCCTTTTTACAGTTACACCCACAAAAAGAGGATATATGTTTTGAACTCTCTATGCCAATTAATTATTCCCTCCAACACTTTATTCCTGTATTTTGTGTTTCAACATGGAGTGAGAAGTACCTCCAACAAAACAGCTGCAGTAGATACTCTCTTTTTCTATACAGTTGTTCTGAAGTATCATTTTAGCAAAATCTCTAAAAGTGAGAGAATGCAGAGTCAAAGATTAAGCCAGGTAGAAATTATGGTGCAGAGACAGCTAAAGCTTAGTGTCAGAGAGCACGCCCTTCTGTCACTGGGCAGAGGGGAAGAGAACATTTGGGAGGGAGTTTTGCTAAGCTTTTTTTATTTATTTTATTCCCCCCCCTCCAATGTGATTTGTTTTCTTCTCCTATTAATTGTTTCCCAGGAAGTCATCAATGAGGAGAACCTACCTCTTGCTAAAAGCTTGAGTTCCATGCTCTCCCCCTATCCAATGGAAAATTAGGGGGAGGTATAGCCAATGTTAAGGCATAAAGCAATGGTTCCCACCGTTATTTTTTTTCTTTCATTCCACTAGACTCTTTGTGGGTAATGTATGACAATGAACGGCAGAGCCTTCAGTCTTTCTGACTGAGGCGAGGTTCTTCCTCTGCACAGAAGGTTTTGCGTCTTTTAAAAGTGAAATCTCCTGATTTGGTGATTCAGAGTCAAGTACTACCCAGCTAGGAAGGGCAGAAATCTTTTCCATGTAATGACAGCAGAACTTCAAAACCCAAATACTAAAAGCTGCGGTTAGAATTAAATGAGACCGTGTCAGAAGGCTGAGGCTGTGAACTACTATCACGAGGACTGCCCCCTTTTTCCCTGATGTTTTTTAAATTAAGTTGTTTAAAATTGGAGGGATAAGGAACACATTTATTTAGGTTTTCTCATGTAAAATAGGCTGCTCTAAGTTTAATGTGATAGCGAGTATTTTCTCATTTTAAAAAAGTTAGAAATTCCTTTGATTTTGACTGTGTGAATAGGGTGTAATTAAAATATTTCACTTGTACTATAGATTTTGGAGAAAAAAAATGTTAATTAAGGATTACCAAATACTGGTTTTGGTGTGTGACAGAATATTCACGAGTTAGTACTAAAGAAGAAGTTGTAAGAGAACGTGTCCTCCATATAGTGACAAAACCTTCGGATACTGGATTATATCTTGCTAGTATATTTAGCATTACTCAATGGAAAATATTTGCTTTTTAGAAGACTGCTTTGTGGTTTTGGTTTCTTCTCCCCATTTCACCCCCTATTTACAGTCTCTTTTTCTGACATAGCAGGTTTTGGTGCCGTTTAGGATAAAATTTGAAAGCTTAGGCCAGACTGAATTTTTTTAAGAGTTGAGTGGGGCATGATACAGGTGGTACTGCTGATGCTGTACTGAAAATATTACAATCAAATACTGATAACTTCTGTGAGTAACATTACAGAAAACACCTGTGGAAAACCAGAATATGTAAGACTCATCATGTAGGTCTAAAGTATTACAAATTGTGTGCCTGAACCAGCTAATTGAAAAAATCTTGTTTAAAAAAAGGTTCTAGTTACAATGGGACATTGCCAACATTTAACAGGAGGAGTTTGTCACTTTTGTGATCCTGAAGTTCTAACACTACATATTTCATGTTTTTAATAAATGGCTATATGCTTTTAGTGCTTCAGGAACAGACAACTGCTCAGTGCATTTTTAATGAGCTTGCCACGGCCTGATACTGCAACAGGAAAAAATGCATCTTGTCACTTAAAAAAAAAAAAAGTATGCTAAGCACTGTGGTAAAGTCTATTTTTCTGTCTTCCACACCTAACGCCACGGCTTCAGGAACTTGTATAGCTGTAACGAGCAACAAATAAAATGACGTAGCTTTTCTCAAAAGGCTTAACTTGGAACCTCAGGGTATGTATGCAGAAACCTTGTGTGGGTTCTGTGCTGTGACCGGGCTGGGCGGAACTCAGAAGGTGGTAAGTACGTTTGCTGGTGCTCAGCAGCGACTCCTGCACAGGTTGAGGCCAGGAAAAAAAAAAATCTCAGCCTCTCTATGCGGGCTGGTTTGGCGCTAAGGGCTTACTAAATGAGTGGGGAGCACTTGGAGGCGTGTCAGTTTTGGACAGGGCAGGGTAGGCATGTCTGGAGACAGCCACCATGAGCGCCTGCTGAAACTGGCTTTTGCGGCCTTTCGAGGTAAGGGACGTGCAGTCAATCCAAACCTTTGAAAAGGAGAGTGGTGTCCACGGGGCCACTCCATTTCAGCGCCTCTGCCAATGAATGTTGTCGAAATGGTAATAAATGGCACGAGACTTGGAATTAATTTTGCACTAAGACAGTGTCGTGGGAGCAGACTTGTATCAGTTGCTTTCAATTTGCTTTAGAAGCTACTTTCTTTTAAACAAATTGAACCTGCTCCAAGTAAATTTTGTACTAATTGCGGTAGTATTGCACTTAAACGTGTTTGATAGACTTAATTGAAGTATTCTCATGTAATCTTAGGTGAGTTTGAACAACTACAGTGATTTTTTTTTTAACGTATGTATTTCTGTAACTGATTGGAACAGCATTTTGTAATGTACTAAGTCTTATCCTATGGCAAGGTTATGTTGCCAAAAAGGAAGTTTAGTCAAGTTTTTCACCTGCTGCTTTGTGGAAATAATGTAGGAGTCGCTCTTTCAGTGTATTGGAGAGGAAATGAGGGAGAGCAGATTTTCTTCTCACTTTGAGATAAGCCAGCAGTTCCCAATTGTTGAGGTCTGCTTTCCTAATGAGGCACACCAACACTTGAGCTAAAGCACCGAGCGGAGCGCGGGCTGAAAGGCTCTACTGGGATTACACATGGAGATCTCTGCTGCCAGCATTGGCGGTAGAGAGGTTTGTTCCAGAAAGGTCAAGGACAGCTGAGCTGAAGCGGTAGGAAGAATTAAAGCAAGTGTGATAATACAATGAAGTAAAACCAAATTCTTTGAATAAAATATTATGTAAAAACAGAAGCCTCGCACTGATTCATGGAGCACAGCATCAGCTTTGCTGGCTGTTTAATTATTATGCTTTATGCTGAAGTGAATACAGAGCAGCATAAAATAAGGTACTATGTCTACGTGCAGTTTCAAAATGAATTCTTGCATCATCAGAACGCTTATGTTGGCAATATCATATGACTTTTATTTTGCAAATTGGAACATAACATTGTAACCAATGTTTATTAAGCTTTCTTCAGAAAAACAGGCAAGTACGGCAAGGGGAGAAAAGCACTTTTCTAGGGGCAGTGTGTAATTGAGAGCGATCAATGGGTACGTTCTAATTAACCTCTACAACGTTTGACTTAATAGTTTGAGTTGGACAGTAACCGACTTCGATTCCACAGTGACTCGACTTGTGCTCGGTTTGTATTCTGGTGTTAAATACAAGAATGTCCTTAAGAAAGCTTCTAAATTTAGACAGATGTGCAAACAGCTTGACAAAGGCTACTTTTAAATTATTTCCAGAATGCAGAATAGTAGTTTTGTGCAAACAACTGAATGTTGTATAACAGGCTAATTCAAAGTTTTTCCTCATCTTTGGACAGTAGTGGCCTTGTAGATTTGTGTATGTGCATTTATTACTTACTTGACTCTCTTGATTTCCCACCTACTTCTCTTGGAAGGCAGAGCATGAAGTCGAGTATTCGATACTTTCTCCCCTCCTGTACGTTGGCCATCTGGTAAAATGGAAGGGTAGAAATGAGATAGGACTGCAAGCGTTAAGTAATAGCAGCAATAACATGGAATTGGAAGGAAAACCAAAACGAAACCTGTTTGTTGTGGCTTACAACAAGAGCCGTATTACATTCATGTTTCCAGAGAAGGAGGAGGAGGTTACAGGAATATTGATTATCTATGTGCATGCATAGCTTCCGAGGCCCAGGACAATGTAGAACTAGAACTGGCAGTCAAAACTTTACATTGAGAGGGGAGTATGGGCACGCTGTCAAAATAAAGTTAAATCGAAATTACCATTCTGAACAACTGAAGGTGCACAAATTTAGCACTTTTTTTGCCACTCCTTACTGTAGTCCTGCTTAAAAAGTGAGAGGTACCAGTTTGATAAAGAAAAAAAAAAAAAGAGCTAAGTGTGAGCACTGTCGTGTTGGTCCAATGCAAGAAAAATAGAAAATGGGAGAGGAGTTGAAAACAGTGCAAGCAGCACACAGGGAAAGGGAAAGACCAGTCTCACATTGCTGCTTAGTGGCTTATATGAGGGAAAAAAACGCCATTTGGGTGTCTTTACCAAGAAACTGATTACGCAAAATATTCAGGAAGAAAAAATTTTGAGGCAACTGGTGTTAGGTGCAGGAACTAAGAATTACACAGCTTCCAAGCTAGCACTTACCAAGTGATAGGACAGGCTGATATTCATTACTACCTTTCCTTTAATTTTACTCCCCATTGACTTTTGCAGCAGTTCCAAGCTCTATCAAACAAAACACGTAGAATTGAAGCTGCATAAGAAAAGAGCCTGAAGCTTATTAGCAGCAGCAGGTTAGTATTAGTGCTAGTTCTAATGCCAGTGTTCAGAAATGGGTTAGAATAGACCAAGGAAGGGGACTCTGTAATTGGAATTTCCCCAAATTAGTCTTGGATTTTTCTGCCTTTTAAATCTCTGTAGAAAAACGGAATTATAGTGAACCTTCTACATGTTCTAATGTGGTTTCTCCTTCAAGCAAACCCATGGTGGTGCCACTGTTTCCTCCTATGGGCTGTGTAAGCTGTTGCTCTTCCTTGTGCCGCCGCTGCTAACAAGCTGTGCACGCTGTATTTTCAACTCCTGGAGCTGGCTGGTGAAATACTTGCAGAATCTCTTGTCCACTTCGCCTTGCTCTGGGAGGAATGCTTCACCATTTGAAAGAAATTGAAATATAGCTGTGTTCCATGAAATAAGAATAAAAATTCTAAACTTTACTATTTTGAGAGAAGTTTGCCTTGTGCCAGGTCAGTTCTGTCTAGCCTTCCATATTAAAAAGTTAAGGAAAGAATTGAAAGTGGGTTATAGTTTGCATCGATCAGGATTGCTTTTCTTCAGTAGGACAAATAATAACAGATCTTGCCTACTGCTGCTATAATCCTCGACAGAACTTTGCGTTAGAGGTGGCTGTTGTAACTGCACGTACTGTTTTCTCAGCATTCTGGCTACACATGCTGTTCTGAGCACTGTCTACATTTGCATATCACTGAAATGAAGCAGAATGGTGTCATACTGTGAAGCTGCAAACTAACTCATGGAAGCAGTTAATTTAGTAAGCAAATTGAATGTCCATATTGACAGTATGAAGTTACAAGGGGATTGTAATTGTGCTGTAATGGGTGTTATGCTCAGGGTTGCAGTATCTGCTGATTCCCCTCCATCACTCAAAGATTTTTGAACTCAAAACTTCCTTTTACGAGTGTTTAAAAAAACCTTAAAACCTATTATGTTATCAAAAGTGTGCTACTGTTACAGTGAACATAATAAAATATTGTTCTGAACTTAAAAAAAAGCCATGATTGCATTAAACATAACCAAGTTATTATAGCCACTGTCATCATATCTAGGATTTTGTGGTAGTTTAATGTAACCATGAAACTAAACTATCTCTTGACCAAAACACCAGCCAACAGCTTTCTCCCCAAGTGCTGTTACAAGACAGGACTGAGAAGCTGGACAGACTGTAGTAGCTAAGCTTATTTTCCTTTTCATTACTCCACATGCTGGTAGCAAAAGAATTCTGAAATGACCATCTCGTATCGATGCAGAGCCACAGCTAGGTAGGTTTGACCTCTAGACATGAGAAGGGACATCCAAATACTGAACCTCTGGGAAACTTCTTAGGAGAGGAAAATATCCAGGCTATTAGAGGAGATGCTCCCTGTTTGCAATAGGCTTCCTTTGTACAGCTTGAAGTAAGGCGGCACCTCGAAGGTGGAGAAAATGTGAACAAAAAGAAAAGCTTCTATAAAGGACTTGTCTAATTTACCAGCGTGGACAAAAAGTGTGATTTTTTTTTTTTTTTTTTTTTAAGCCTGGGTTCAATTCAGAAAACACATGGAAGTTCCACAAAGGGTTTGGAAGATTTCTTATGTTCTGCCTGCAGCAGTTGAAGTGGGAAACTGAGACGAGTAGGGTGTCCTGCTCTCTGAGGTGGTGCCTCACTGAGGTTCTCAGCCACGTGTGACAGCACGGGTGGCTTTTCCATTATCTAGTATTGCATCTTCTAGGCAGTACTCTCTCTCAAACTATTCCTCATGAGCGAAACCTAATGTGAATTTCAGTTCAGTTAGATGTTACGTGACTCCACTTTTGAATTTGACTAGTGTTGAAGAGCTCTGCTATCAAAAACCTCTCCAAAAGCTTAACCACAACAACTCCAACAGAAAATTCCCCTCAAAACCACCCAAACTCCCAGTGGTCCCCCCCGAGTGCAGTACATTTCCATCTACAGGATCCCAAACTACAAACTTCCCTTGTTACAATATATGTTTTAACGTGCCTGTGCTTTACTGTGCTTCCGGAGTGTTCTTGATGTGTGGGTTTTGACACTCAAAAGTTAGTCCAAGTTGTTAGATTGTATAGGGTCATGTTAATCTATCCCAAGGCTTTCAGCCCTTCATTTTGAAGCTTCACATTAAGGCAGCAGAAATTAAGTGACGACCCAGAATCCTGGAAAATTGTTCTCACTTACTTGCTCCTGTCATTGTTCTGTGGAATGCTAACGAAGTAGATCTGCAAATGTTGCACTAACAGTTTAGTGGGACAAAACTCTTTGTGTTGCAAGACGCTGTCTTCAAAAGTTATTTTTTCCCCAAATTTTCAGGGATGAGGAGGCAGTGATTGGTAAGCAAACAGCTTTCTCTCTAGGTTCTCCAGGAACAGCTAGTCATAATGCAGGCCACTGTTGGCAAGCAAAGACGCAAGGATTGTTTCTTTCTTTGCGAGGGGTTTTAAGGTTGCTGTCAGTAGCCTTTCGATGTCAAAGGCTTTCTGCCAGCCCTGTCTCGTCTCACCCCAGAACTTTGAAATGGAAGCTGACGGCTGTATTCTGAAACGCCATCGTGCCCGTTCCAGCGCTGTCGCAGGCTGCACTGCTGTTGTGCGCCGCACAAATTGCCGACGCCTCCGAATTATCGCCGCTCGAGGCTGGATAATGTCCGTGTTGGGGTTAGGGCGCTGTGCCGTGCCGACTTCTTAGCTTTGGGATTAGTGCTGCGGCCTGCAGACCCTCCTCGCGATGTAAAGGAAGGTTGCGGGGACGTAGCGCTACTGTCTGCCAAGAGCAACAAGCGGGAGTTATCTGCAGAAGTGAAAAGCGGTATCCTGTTTCAAGACGAGTGGTAAGAGTTGCAGAAAGGCAGCTTCATGAGTAGGTCAAAACTTTCCTTTATCAAGCAGTTTGGTAACCTTGTTTAAAATTCAAATCTTTCTGTGCCAGAAAAACGTTGGATAAACTCTGATTAAAAGCTTTCTGTTCGGAGAGGATCAGCTGTTCTGAGAAATTAATGTGGAATTTTAAAGAAAATAGCAGTGGCTCTACAAAATGAGGTAATAGCGTAGGGATTTTTATCGTCGCACCTTTTGAGGGCTACATGGGAGGTGAAATTCTTGCCCTTCACAAACGTGCTCTGGGAAGTTACGTACGGCAATGGAATGTGGCTGTTTCAGTGAGCTGCCTGCGTTGTTAGAGATGTGCTAGTCCTAGTGAGAGTTCTAGGCTTAGCACGAACACAGAGGAGTGGGCGCGCAACGTAGCGACTGAGATGGGATGGATTCTGTCTGCAAGAGAGGTCTTCCGTTAAACAGTCCTAAAATACCCTCAGGATGCAAGTACGACTTCTACTGCAACGCCCACAACTCAAAAATGGATAGATCGTTGACTTGGCAGCCTCGAAACGTTAAAACCAGTGCTAGAACGTGCTGAGGATGTCACTGCTTCTGTCGGTTCATCAGACATCTTTACTGGCACCCGCCCACAGCATCCTCGGGCGCTCCTGGCTAGTGGATCTCGTGCTGCTGCCACCCCCTGTGCTCACGCTGACCCTCTCGTGGTCTCCTCAGCCGAGTCGCTGATTTCAGATGGTTGTTTTATCATGAGCAGTTCTTACGCTGGTTTTTGAAGGCTTTTACAATTTACTTGCTTTAAAGGTTGTGCTCTTTACTTGCCTTCTAAATTTAAATTCCTGCTGTGCGTATCTTAAACATCATGGCACTGGAATAATTCCCCTCCTCGAGAGCTGGCTACACACAAAGGAAAGCGGAACCTCCAGCTTCCAAGTTCCTTGAAGTTATTCCTTGGGCTTTTCACTAGAGGAAATGGCTTTTGGATGAGAATGGCTCTTGCCCTTTTTTTTTATCACTTTGTATCACTTTGTGTCAAGCTAGGTTTCTCATTATTTGCCCCAGCGGTCAGTTAATTCTTTATTGCTTAGAAATTTCTCTCCAGATAAACTTGTGTTCTCTATTAGAACGTATGGATCGTTGCTTTCTGGTAACTACACCGAGGCATTCTGTAGGAACTGTTACCTGGGTGTGTGGTCACCGTACAACGCCTGAGTTGACTCCCTGTTCCTAGTGATGTGCCGCCATCCCGGTGATGGCTTCAGCCTGCATAGAAGGCGTCACAACGCAACGCAGAAGCTGAAATTGGGGTTGTAATTCCCTTTGGGGTTCTTGCGCTGCGTGTCGAGCCTTCCCGAACGCTCCAGGGCTGTTGGATGCTTTTTCATACAGCGACGGCTTAACCTCTGTGGACGTTTCCTTCTTCGTTAGCTGTCTACCTGTGACTTAGTGTTGACATCCATTTTGATTGGCTTCTCAGCTAAATAGAGGATTTACCTTTTTTATTATTATTATTATTATTTTTCCCCTCCACGTTGCCCCCTCTCCTCTCATGAATTCATGCCTGAGAACTAGCAGGAGATAACTCAGGCAAATGATGGAGGAGATTTCCTGCTGGTCTGCTCTGAGACTTTTCCCACTGAGGTGTGACAGCTCTGCTGAGCATGCCGAAGCGTGTTTTCTTTTCAACAAATGTCTGCCTGCTGCCGCCTTAGTTTCACTTTCAAACATGCTGTCCGTATTTTGAAAGAAGTTTTGCTAGACAGATGAGCAAGGTTGGGGGGGGGGGTGTGTGTTATGTAATTCAAATAATGGGTGAAGCGATAAGCACAGTTAAAAAGTGAGGAAAGAGTTAAATTGGCTATCAAGTTTTAACAGAATGCAGAGTTGTAAAATGTGTTTTTCCCCTGTTCGTCGTCATGACTACTCGCAAGGAGATCAAGTACATATTTTCAGTCTCCTTTATCAATTAAAATAGCTGGAAACCTTTTCACTTCTGAATATGTTAACTAACATACTAAGGTGTGGGCTAAACAGGTTTCTTAATATGTTAACTTGGTAAATAATGTAAATATTAAATAATACTTGCTACTCTTAGTTATTATTTATAATTCCTAAATGTTTTCATTTTTACCCTTGACAAGAAAAGAACCCAAGAATTTAGGTAGGTAGTCCAGCTACATCTCTTCGCCTAAGGTGAAGAATATGTAATTCTAAAATTGCTTGCCTATGGGGAAGTAGAGGAATTGCAGGTAAAATCGGCAACAGCCAGCCTGACAAGTTCACTTTGTGTGCGTTGTCTTCGCCACAGTGCTCGATTCACTTCAGCTTTTCAAAATGTTTCTGTATGTGTGGACTAAACTGAAGGCACCAGTAATTCCTGGTTGTATGGTGATGTGTTTATTTGCCATGTCGACAACCAAACGCTTGATTTCTTAATTTATGAGGTTATAGAATTAGGTACAATTGGATTAAATGTGATTAGTTATGTACTATATAATTATTGTAGTTGCATTCCATTACATTAGTGAGCTATGGAGAACCCTCACGACTACATCATCATCTTTCTTAGGTGGTTGCGACTTAAAGATGGTTAATTATACTCAGCCAGATCATAAAAAAAATTGACTTGCACTCCTCGCTTGTCCATAATTCCTGTGCTCGTGTTAAATCCGGGGTAGTCTGGTGGCTTACAGCAGCACCTAACTTGGGGGATTGATATATGCAGCATAGGAAATTCTTAGACTTGATGCTCAGCACCTGAATTAAATATCTTTTCTGTGATTGTTTTTTCTTGGATATAAACAGAGGATCTGCTTTCGTGCAAGAAACAAAATAGGGACCATTCGGCAGAAATTTAGGTTACGCAGTTTCCTACCCATGAGCGGTGTCTGGCTGACAGATGGGGCTTGGTAGAGAAATCGTAACTCTGTGGCAGGGGAGCAAATGTGTAGTTGGAACTGTATGTAGTACAGCTGCAGGTGTTGCAAAACTAATTGTTTGGCTTTCTGATCTGTATCAGAAGTAAAAATAAGAGTTGGGTTGTTTTGAGGTTGGTTTTTTTTTTGTCTTGTCAAACCTGCTGACGCTTCTTAGGAACAGGAATTACCAGAAACATTTACTCTAACAAAGGAATTCCGTGCAAGAAAGACTTCTCTTCATAAATACTGGTTCTTATTTTGTAAAATTTGAAAAACTTTTGCTTTTTCCTTCTCCTCAGCCAAACGGTATTTATTGCTTGGCAGGAAACCATAGGGCCACTAGGTGTCATTGCAGCCCGCCGACGGGGGACGAAATCCCTGCGGCAGAACGTGCTGATCATTTCCTTGGCTAACGGACGGGGGTGGCTTATCCTCGGCTCTCTTGGCTGGTTACAGGTCCCATTTACAACACTTGCCTAGCCACCCTGCCCTTCGCTGGCTCCTGCGGCTGTCCTTTCTGGTTCTCCAGCCGTCCCGTTAACCACCCCTCCTTCTCCGTGCTCCTGAGAAGTCCTTCCTCACCCATACTGTTGTAGAGACTTCGCTGTCAGCTCCAGCTCAACAAGCAGCCACCAGCGACAGCTGATTCTCCACGACAGTGTGGCACTCTGTCGATAGACACTTCGGCTTCTTTACGTACATAGCCCGGATACTGGAATACAAATTTTATTTTGTTTTGGTTTTAAATCTTGTCAGTTCTAAAACTAAATTAAAAACTTTAATCCAGCTTGTTACTTCATGCGTTTAAAAATGGGTCACAGAGGCCAATCCTGGTGCTCTGCACTATTGACTGTCTGTTTGACAAGTAAGTTGTCTCTTGCCCTGACCTGACTGTCTGGGGGTTCAAAGGGTGAGTAGTTCTTACTCGGTGTTCTCTTCTTTAATTTTTGCAGCACCTATTGCTTCTATTCTTGCTCCAGATACCGTTTAATATGGATATATTCAATTTCATGTCTTCACCTTCTGATACGTGACCGTGTCATTTACAAAATATAATCTGTAGTTTGAAACATTTCATGCTGCTCTGAGCATAAAACTCTGATAGTAGATTTTAATTTTTGTTGGCTGATGGTAGCATCAGTAAAATAAAGGGTCCTTGTCATTGTCTCAGTTTAATGCTTCCTAATTCTTATTTTTCAAAAAAATCATTGTTACTATTCAGCGTAATGATTTAAAGTTAATGCTGTACATAAAGGAAAATCAAATGAAGGACTCCTAATACTTAAAGAATGTTTTTGTTTTCCCAACGAGGAAGTTGCAGTTGTATGAATGACAAGTCCAGTTCATCCGTCAGACGTGATTTTATGGAACTTCTGTTTTCTAAAGAGAACCCTTCAGGGACTTCAATCCTGATTAAGCTGCCTTAACGACTGTTGGGTGCTACATGACCTAGAGGGCATGCTTTACTCTCTTCTTCTTTTTTTAGGCTGGGGAAATACATTTTGAATCTTTAGAGAAGCGAAGCAATGTTTAGATCTGAATGTTTGCTTTAGAAGAGTCGCTGTTTTTCATGCCCATCACCACCACGCTCTCCTTGGAGGACTTTTCTGTTCATTTTGATCCATGTCTTCCTAAACAGATTGCTACTCTGCACAGTCGGTTTTGCTTCCTGCATCGTTTTGTTCTTTTTTTTTATAACGCTAGGATATGGGCACATACCTGCTTTCCAAAGATGTTCCTGTTTTTTCAGAATACTAACTCTCTCCCCCAGAAAGAAAACATTAAGGAAAGAAAACATGAAACTTTTCTTTTCCAAGGGGGAAGTTGAGCAGATCGCAATGATGAAACCAAAAGGCCAGACCGAACATGACGAAGGCATGCTTGAATACTTAGAAGACTTAATAGGATCTGCACGACTAAAAGATCCTATCCAAACTCTGTGTCACAGAGTAGAGATCTTAAACGAACAGAGAGCAGAAAAGGTGAGTCTCAGAAAGTTTTGTTTAAGTGATAAAGAAAAAAATAGAAGCTTGCAGTGTTTCATGATCCAGTTTCTTAGAGAAACAACTAACAAAGACTTGGTTAAACTTTGGCACTCCTCTGCAAGAGTAGAAGTGCAGAGACGTTCTGAGTGAGCTGTGTTGCGCCTGCTGTATCTCTCACGTCTAGAAATGGGCACTCAGCCTCAGTTGCCCTTCCTTCAGCCCCCAGAGTGCTGCTGCCTTTGCATTCCCAAAGGTTTGGATGCTCGTGTGGAGCACAGGGCTTTACCTGCTGAACGCCCTTTGATCACACCTGCACGCCTGGAACACTTCTCAGGCTGGGGAGGGGAACAGATTACCATCCCGATAGGGCTTTTTGTCTGCCTGGCTCCCATTGCTGCAAGGCAAAACAGGAGAAGCAGCAGGGAAACCTTTTGCGTGCGAGGCGAAGGAGGGGGGAGGAGGAGGCAGAGCGCCGGTGAGGTGATGTGCGCGCAGCTGCATGAGGAGGCTTAAAAATTCAGAAAATCAGTTGTGACTTGAGCTGTGTGGATTTGGTGCAGAACTTGCTTTCGTAACATTTTATCGACGCATTGAGTTCAAAAAGTAGTAAATAATACCAAAGTGCTTCTTACTTGATGTGTCCTTGGTAAATCCCAGACTTTTTTTAAAGGCTGGGAAGGAAAACAGAAGACGTGTAGTTGCAGGAATTAACTTAAAAGAGAGTGGTCAAAGGGTTGAAATACAGAAAACAACATACACGGACTATCTCTATGTAACTCCTCTATTTCTCACCTACATGTTCCTTGGTTTACCTGAGCTGTCCCTAGCATCTGTAGGACCCCTTTTTTCGTTTTAAGTTACCGTTTGAGTTGTGCTAAAGGACAGTGTGGAAATGCTGATCTGGTATTTCAGAGGGCTCGCGGCGCTGAATCGCCTCGCAGAGCTCATTGTTGAGCGCGGTCGCTGCTGAGGCCATGTGTGCTATGAAGGGTCTGGGGGGTTTCTCCTTGTGGTTTGTTCTGTAGTACTAGCAGTAAAGTCAGCTCTGACTCTCTGTCTTGTGTAGTTAATTAGAGTTAAAATGGTGGAAAAAGAAAAGGATGCCTTGGAAGTGGACAAGAATAAAGCCATTGAATATCTTTGTTTGGAAAACAAACTGTTTAAAGAAAAGAATCATATCTGCCAATACTATATGTAAGTATTTGTAAAGTTTTGATTTGACCTTAACGCACTAGTGGTGGTGTTAAACTCTGCTTCCACACCTCTAACGAGGAATGTTTTGCATTTCTTGTCAGCTGTATCAGTCCTTCAAAAGGAGTTGAATAGCATATGGAAAAGAGAGACCATTTTCCTAAAAACATTAAAAAAAAAAAACCAAAACAAGAACAAAAAACCCCCCAAACCACCACCACGAAAAGAAACCAAAAACCTGCTTGCCGGCTTTTTACAAAGTAAAGCAGTCTGGCAAATAATCTCTTGCAGCTTTGTGCTTAAATTGAGAAAGTAGATCACTTAAAGACTTGTTTTCCTCTGAAGTATCGAAATTGTTAGATTTCCTTGCTGTTTTGTGTTAAATTGGCAAGGTTACTCAATAATGAATGTTGGGGTTTAATACTTTATGTAGTCGTTTGTTACGCTTAGGGTTGGGAATGTATATTTGTTATGAATGTTAGCTTTATGGCCAACAGCGGAGGCTTGGCATTTGTGTTTGGTTTGGGTTTGTTTTCTAGCCATGACCTAAAGAAACGAATAAATGATATGGAAATGCAGAAAGAAAAAATTAATGAAGAAACGAAAGGCGTTAATGAGAAGAGCAGTAAACTTGCAGATGAAATGAAAACCAAGAATAAAGCTGTGAAAGAAGTTGAAAAGTAAGTACTTGAGGTATGGACTCGTAAGTTAGGAGCGCCGAGTCTTACCTGTTCTGCATGTGTGGTGGTAGTTGGCAGGATTTTCAGAAAAATCCGTGGTAGTTGTATTGCGGGGCGGGGGGGAAGGTGTATTTCTGCACCTGAGAAAGCGGAAGCATACAATAGGTGCGTGGGAAGATGATCCAACAAAGGGTTTTTCAGTAGTTCTCCCACCAAAAACTTGAATTATGGGACGAGCAGAGGCACTGAGGGTATAGGTAACCATTCCCCGGCACGGATTAAATGATCCTTCGCACAAAAACAGATTTGAAGAAATTCTCATTGGTTTGATTTGGTTCTGCAGGTTGCTTCTCTTGGAGAAATTTGGGTAATACTCACAATTAAGAAAAGGTCTGATGACTTTTCAAGTACGTTCTTTTTCATATTGGCTACAAAAATTACTTGGGATGTTGTTTCAGGCTTTTGAATATACAACCGTAGCGCTTAGGTACATGGACGTCAGGTATTTTTCTCTGGTTTCCTTATGAATCTGTTATGCATGAATTGTGTTTCCCTAAAATTGATTTGTCTGGGTGCTAATCTCCAATCCAACTGCAATGTTAGCCTTCTCATCCTCTGGGATCATAGTAAGTTATTTGTGAGAGATCTGTGGTATAAATTCTATCCAAGAAGAAGGAACGTTTCAGAAAATTGCTTTGCTAGTTGATCTTTTTCTGATGAAACATCAGTTCCCTGGGGAAAATACTGTGAATATAGTAAACATTGGAAGTTGTTCTTCACAAAAATGGAGTTGTATTGGTTTAAATTCTATATGCTTACATATTAAGCTAAGCTCTAGTGACGTTATTTTTTATAGGGTACGGAATAGATTATTCTTCCTTTTTTTTCCCTTTAGGAAACTCAGTAAAGTTACAAAGTTCATAGAGGAAAATAAAGAAAAATTTACTCAGTTGGATTTGCGGGATGTTAAAGTAAGGGAAAGTCTCAAACATGCCAAAAGCAAGGCTAAAAAACTGGAGAAGCAACTTCAAAAGGACAAAGAGAAGGTAGTGTGGACTGCAGCTTGATTCACTTAAAGGAATGGAATTGGTTGCTCTAAATGAGAACATCTTTGTGCAGCTGGGATGAAATAGCGAAGGCCACCAAGTGTACCTTGTGCAACAAAGAAGATGGAAAAATATGGTTTAAATTCTTTTAATCAGATATTTTCTGTCATTTAAGTCAGCTAGGGATTTTGTTTGCAAATCGTTTTCTCCCTTAAACTGTGGCTCGTTGCACATCTCACTCTGGGAGACTGGCCAGCAGTACTAGGCTGTGTCCTGCCTAAAGGCAACGTCAAAAGCTTTTGGGTCGCTTCTTGGCTCTGTTGGGAGGTCTCATGGCTTGCAAAGCATCTTTTTATCCGTTTGTTGAGATTACAGGAATGTTGCCTGTGCTCACAATTGCCACCTTTTTGAAACGTTTTTTTCCCTAGTTAATTGAGTTAATAGATATATTCTACCAAGTTGATTGTTGCGAGCTGTTACAGATGGTAAATGGCTGAGGATCACGAGTGGCCTTCTGAAAGTAGGTATTTGGGACTGAAGCCTTGTTGTGATGCAAGGACTTGAGCTCTTAGTGTAAAACTATGTTCCCTACTGCTCTGGGTGGGCTCTAGAACTGAACAAGCCTTGCAGATAAAATCCAGGCCACCTGCTAGGGCCGCAGCGTATCTTGTCCTGCAAAACCATGAGGAACAAAGCTGCCTTTGACTTCCACACAGCGCTGGAAAGGCAGGGTTTAAAGATAAGGCGAAAGAGTTCTGTTTCAGTGGCAGAGGGAGTTCAAAAGTCTTTTCCTTCCGTAGGTGGAAGAATTGAAAACTGTACCTTCCAATAGCAAAAAAGCGATCAGCGAAGCAACGTCTAAGAAAGAGCTTCTTGAAGAGACAAAAGAGAAAGAAGAAGAAAAGCTCAAGCAGGTTATGAGTAGCCTTAAGGAGGAAACACGAGGACTTCAGAAAGAGAAAGAGGTTTGAACTGTTTTGACCTAGCACACTTACACAGTGTTAACTGATGTATAGCTTTTACCCTTCGGAATGAAACGATCACAAGGTAGTTGTAAAATGCTGGTTTAGAAGACAAATACACTGGTTTAGATGAGAAATACGCTGGTTTAGATGAGAAATACGCTGTTTCATGTGTTAGGTCAGTGGAGCCTAACTGGGAAATTAATTTTGAATTTATAATCAGAGCTCAGTCGTTCTCATTAGGTTGTCTGCTTTGTATAGTGGTCATGTGCCATCAAGTATATCATTCATATTTGTATATTAAATAATTCTACACTTCCATTCTTGGAATGCACTTTAGTTTTCTCCCATCAAAATGTTTAACCCACTATGTTGCTTGAATAAACCAACAGATTTGGTTTGTTCTGAGCCCTTCACACAGCTGTACTCTGAGTAACTATGCTGTAACACTCGGGTATTGGTGTTGATGTTAGCTGTTCAGTCACTGAACACCTGGAGGCTGGAAATTTATCCTGCAAATTTAGGGGATTATTTTGGGATTTTCTTATGGTTTCTCCATTTGAGCTGTAATGTGGCACAATGTGTAGGGATCCTCCTAACTTTTAAGTTGAGAAAAGGATACAAAGCTTGTATGGAAATGTTCTATGGTCACTCCCTGACGTTCTTTCTAGTTATGAAAAACGCCTTGTTTCATTTCCATACAGAGTATGTTAATAGATCAAGAAATACTTGTTCTTCTAGGTACCGTAACTGTTTTCTGCTGGCAGGAGAGCTAGTGAAAGAAACATGCCTTCTCCTCTTTTCCTTTCACACAGCGTGACTGATGAAATCAATCCCATGGTCATCTGGTTTTAGTTGTAACATTGTCCGTTTTTGCAGAGCAAAGAGAACGAGCTCATGGAGTTCAGTAAAGACGTGAATGAAGCCCGCTCGAAGATGGAGGTGGCCCAGTCAGAGCTGGAGATCTATCTCAGCCGACATAACGCTGCTGTGGCTCGGCTCAATCAGGCAAAGGAGGCTCTGATGAATACTTCAAAAACTCTGCAGGAAAGGAAAGCTGCTATCAAAGATATAGGTGTAAAATTACCCCAAGCTGAACAGGAATTGAAGGAGGTGAGACTTGACTTTCACCTATAATTTCTTTGAGTTGCACAACACAAAACAAAATTTCCCTCTTTAGCAATAGTTGTGGTGAAAATACACAAAAAAAACGTCTCCAGTAAAACAACGTTTACAAATAACCGTCTCCAGTAAAACAACGTTTACAAATAACCGTCTCCAGTAAAACAATGTTTAAAAACTGTATTCTAATACTCGGTTAACGGATGAAGTATTTGATTTCAGACTTATTTTGAGTTACAAATTGAAATTAAACACTGAAATGAAATCCTGCAAGGGAATCAGTTTAAATACCATAATGAGACACGTTACAATGAATCAATGGCTGCGTTTCTGAGCCTTCTTTGAATTTCACCTCTTGCTCCTCTCTTGTTCCCCAAAGAAAAAAATCCCTCGACCTTGTCCTAAGCCCGATTCATGAATTCATAAGCTGCTGTATTTGTATCAAAGGGTACTAAAGATGAGCCAAAGCGTACCCAAATACCGGCCGTTCTTCTGGCACATGTTGGCTACTTCGGCTTGTTCGGTGGCTGGTGTCATTGCCCGCCCCATCATGGAGCCAAGACTCCCTGAACACAGCAGCTCTTGTGAGGCTAAGATGATGTCTGTCTTTGAACCCTTAGAAAGAGAAGCAGTTTGAGAAGCTGGGAAGAGAAGAATCAGGTGCTAAGAATCTCCTTCGAAATCTGCGTCAAAAAGTAGAAGAAGCCAAAAGTTCTTTAGCACTAAGTCGCAGTCGGGGAAAAGTGCTGGAGGCTCTGCTTCAGCAGAAGAGGTCTGGAAAGATTGGTGGAATATATGGAAGACTGGTAAGTTTTAAAAGGCTGTTACACTTTTAGTCTGAGACTTTACAGGAGCTGAGCGGTGTTCCCGTCGCTGACTTGAAAGGAAGAACTGCTCGCTTCTCTGGTGCTCTGAGTTTGGGCAGCAGAGTCGCAACGCTTTTTTGCTTCAAAACTTATCAAATTTGGTGATCTCTTCACCATTTGTTTCCTCTCACGTCGCTTGCGTACGTGTCGAATCAAACAGCAGTATCGTTGTGTGAGAAACACTGAGGGTTATCAGCTCTCTGCAAGCGCTGTTGATTGAAAGTCCCGAAAAATCTGCAGCTGAGGTAGAGTTGTTCTTCGTGCCTTGTTTGTACTAGCACCGAACAACGCAGGCATCCCAGTGTAAACGTAACGGCGCTGCTTTTGGGTTCGGCGGTGCTCTCTTTTCTCCCCCACCCGCTCGTCCAAGGAGAAGTCTCTGTGCTTCAGAAAAATCCGTTTCTTTGGTGTATGTGCATTTTTAAACACGTGTGTGTAGGTCTCTTGGGAAAGGATAAAGTTCGACCAGCAGCAGGCCGCTGTCTGGTGCAGCTGGCACGGGTTTTCTCTCCTGCTCTGCTACCGTTTGCCCCAGAGAGTTGATTGCACGTTGCAATCCACAAATATTTATATATTAAATTCATGCATATTCAGTCTACACGATGCATATTCATTATCATCCTCTCATTGATTGGTTCTTCTTTTCTTGCTTCTGATGCAAATCAGCGTGCGCAGCCTCTGTCGTGGTCTTGTATTGTTCCCTTGTGAGCAGGGGGTGTAATTTGGGTGAGGGGTCCGTGAGTCGGAGGTCTCGACCACTCCCCAAATTTGACCATGTGTGGTCAGGGAACGTGTCCTTGGCTCGTAGGCTCTTGGCTCCTACCTGCTCTGGTCACAATTCAGAGGTTGTACACAGCGGGTACCATCATAAGAGAGGAGCGTGAGGCTGACCCCTACTCGGGTCCCTGGCAGGCGGCTGGGCTGCAGGCGCACAAGGATTCTCCAAACGACGGCGAATACCCCTGCACCCGTTTCTCGGAGCGGTACGGGACGGCACGCAGCGGGGCGTGACGTGCTGGGTCCCCCCCCAGCTGGCCCGGGGTGGAAGCGTGGCGGGCACCCAGAACACATTCCATGGGGCTGTTGGGCCAGGTTGCCCAACTGAAATGCTGGCCTACAGGATTTACCGTCTGTCTGCAGAAAACAAATCACTGCTGCCCCAGGGCTCTACTGGAAGCACCACTTTGGAAGCTCTGAGCGTACGAGGACAAGTACATTGGAAATACATGAATAGCAGCGTGCAGGAGAAGATGGGTGTGGCATTATTTTACAAATTCTAGTTAAGGTTTAAGTTCTTTCACAGCAAATGATTTTGAAATTTGTTTCTATTTCACTTTGTGTAAAGTTTTTTGTCATTTATTTCTTCATACCAAGAGAAAACGTTGTTGCCAGGCTAATCAGTGTACTTCTGCCTCCCCCTCACTTACTAGGGAGACTTGGGAGCCATCAGTGACAAGTATGATGTTGCTATTTCAACGTGTTGTGGCAGCTTAGACCACATTGTGGTGGATACAATTGATACTGCACAGGAATGTGTGAATTTCCTAAAGGCGACAGGAGTTGGAGTTGCCACGTTTATAGCCCTGGACAAAGTAAGTACGAGCACAGAACGAATTGTTCGTTTACCCTGACGTGCACAGTGTTAATACTGAATATGTATAATGCATTAATACACGTGTGTGTAAATATCACAGCACCACAGAGTGGTTTGGGTTGGAAGGGAACTTAAAGCTCACCCAGTTCCAACCCCCTGCCCTGGGCAGGGACACCTCCCACCAGACCAGGCTGCTCCCAGCCCCATCCAGCCTGGCCTTGAGCACTACCAGGGAGGGGGCAGCCACGGCTGCTCTGGGCAGCCTGTTCCAAATATGTATTAAATATATTAATATATTATGCTGTATATCTATTCATGCAAGCAAAGCTAAAATAGAAAACATTTTAGTAGGCTGTTAGTCTGTAGAATAGTCTGCTAGCAAGTAATGACATTTACTTGCAGAGAATTACAAGGCTTTTTAGATACCTGTGAGTGTACCACGGGTGCTTGGCGTGTCTTTTATATTTTTATATTTAGATTTTTAACAAACTAGCAAACACAATAATCCAAGTAATCTTGTAACTGTAAACTATGAAAGAGAACACCGAGTTATCAGTGAGCTTTTAATTACACTGGAAGTAAGGAGAGACCCCCAAGAAAGGAAGCTTTCCTGTTAATTGCAGTACAATTGCGTTTGCTGTAAAGCCTTCACATACCTTAGACTAACGAAATGAGCTCGTAATTTATCCCAAGGAACCTCTCCTTCATTTATTTACTTTCTTGATGTAGATGGCTGTATGGGAAAAACAAATGAAAAAAATCCCAACTCCTGAAAATGCTCCTCGGCTGTTCGATCTGGTGAAAGTGGACGACGGGAAGGTCCGCCTGGCGTTCTACTTCGCGCTGCGTGACACTCTGGTGGCCAACAACCTGGAAGAAGCCACCAGAATAGCATTCCAAAAAGATAAAAGGTGGAGGGTGGTAACGCTGAAAGGAGAAATCATTGAACAGTCAGGTGATTAAGGGCAAACTTATATTTTAAGCGCTTTCTAGACAATATCTAAGCCCAATTCGCTCACTCCCTTCTCTTTTACTTCAGGAACTATGAGTGGTGGTGGGGGTAGAATAATGAAGGGCAGAATGGGCTCCTCAGTCGTAACGGATGTTTCAGAAGAAGAGGTAAGTACCTAATCTTAATTAAAAATGGAATTTCGTCAAAGTTCCTTATGTTTTGGCAGTTCACACGCACACGCGCTGTCCTGTTGAAGCCGCCCGAGTAGTTGACACCCTGTGCTGCGAGATACGTTGGCACTGATGGGGAGTTCACGAGGTCAGCACCGGTTGTGGTGCTTTCAGGTGCCTTTGCTCACGGCCCAGCTGTCCCACGCCTATTGCTTGTCGTGGTGCTACCTCAGGTAGCTCGGGAACGGGTTGAAGGTAGGGATGAGCACGTGGAAGATGCTGATCGTGAGCTGCAGAGCGGTGCGCGCAAGCCTCAGCAGCAAGAAAAGGCAGGTTGGGTCCTTCACTTTGTGTCCCTGTAAGTTTTGTCAGGGAGCGGCAGAGCTTTCCTTCCGATTTGTATTTCAAGAACGGTTTGGAATATCAAGATAGAGCTTGGTTTTTCTTCTGAATTCTTTTAGGTCTTCATCTGTAGTTTTATTTAGTGCGGATGTAGCCTGTGTCCTTTTTGCTTAATATCTGCTGATCAGCTTAACTGAGATCAAGCATCAAGGTGTTAAATCCTCTTCAAGAAGACAAGCTCCCCTCTGCAACTGTCGGGTAAACCGTGGCTCCTGACATCAGCCCTCTCCCTGCAGGAGAAGGATCTTTCGCGCTTTAGGACTGAGCTGTAAGCCAGCACAGGGGTTGGGCGTTTGCTGACGGCTAAGGACACAGAAACGATAGCTTGTATTTTTTAGGTGAAAATACTTTCAACCTGGAGAACTTCAAAATCAAACTCAACTTTAAGGTTCTCTCTCTCTGATTGACACGAGGCAAATGATCACCTCTCATTTTTGTGCAGGTCAATAAACTGGAATCTCAGCTGCAGAAGGATTCTCGAAGAGCAGTACAGTATGAAGAAGAGAAGTTACAACTCGAGGAAGCCATAAGAAAACTGGACCAAGATGTGCGGGAAATGAGAAATACTTTGGAAAAGTACACAGCCAGTATCCAGGTGAGCAAGTTTATTGTTATGGAGGCAGCAGTATCTGGCTTCGCCCCGCCTGCGCAGGGGGATAACTGCTCAGCCTGGGCTTAACGCAGCGCTTGTTTAGGGTCAAGGGTCCTTTGAAAGTGCAGGGTTCTAACACCGTTGTGTTTTCTGTAGAATTTAGCTGAACAAGAAATTCATCTACAGACCCAAGTGAAGGAATTTGAAGCTAATGTAATTGCTGCTGCTCCAGACAAAAACAAACAGAAGGAATTGGAAAAAATCATCAATACTTACAAAAAAGGTAAATTTTGTGGAGAGGGGGTTATAGATAAAAACTGTAGTCGTGTCCTTGTACTAACACAGGAAGGAACCGTTACGGCTTTGTGCTTTCAGATGGCCAGTGTGGTGCCATATCTTGGTTTGGAATGTCTTTCCTTCTGAGGGGGGATAAAAGGTGCTGCTAGAGCTTAGGGCGTGAGCCCCCTTCTTTTTGCAATTGCTCAAGTTCGTGATGCAGCGACAGCAAACGTTCATTTTAGTTTGGTTTTTGTTTCATTTGGTTCGATTTGAATGGCTGTATCACGTACAGATCCATAGGGAAACTTAATCAGGTGTGAGGGTTGTTGCTGTGGAGGTGGTGATACTGAAGTCAAGGAGAGGCTGTTGCTGCGCTCTGACTGGGAGATCCCAGGGCTCTGCAAAACAAACCCCCCGCGTTCTGTCGTGGGCACGCTGTACCCCCCATCTTTTGGTGAAAGAGAACTCGAGTAACAGTTGCTGTGAAGAAACTGGTAGCTCAGCAAGGCAAACCTTGACTGCTGCTCTGTATTTCTCGCTCAGGGAATACTACGAGCCCAGTAGAACATCATTCCCTTCCTCCGCAGCTCCGCTTTCACAGCGTTTTAGGGAAGAGCATACGTGCCGCTCTGGGTTCCCTCTGTGCCTCTTGGGAACAGCGTGGCAGCTCGAGAGTGTGAACGCTTTGCTCCCTCCGTCACACCGCGGCTTGGTGTTACAAATATCTCCTCCAGCATTTCTGCCGACACGGAGAGACGCACGCTGGTGCTCTCCCCCGGAGAAGACCACCGCCTTCCACCTCTCGAGTCTCTGCTTTACCCCTTCTGGCCCCAAAAGGAAAACATAAATCTGTAGCAACCTTAGCGTGGGCTTTGGTCGGTTTGTTTTGCCCTTGGAATACTACGGTGCTAGGCTGTTCAGGTTTGGAAAGCTGTTTAACTGACTAAGATGGTTGTGTTGAGTTTCAGGCATCAGCTAAACCTGCCTCGAAGGTGACTCGGTTTTGTTCCTTGACAGATTATGACTGCGCCGCTGAGAAAGCCGGTAAAATCGAAAGCGAAGTGAAACGGTTACACAACCTCATCGTCGAGATCAATAACCGTAAACTGAAAGCCCAACAAGACAAACTCGACAAGATCAACAAGGAGATAGACGAGTGCTCTTCAGCCATCACCAAAGCCCACGTGGCAGCCAAGAGCGCGGACAGGTACAGTCGAGCTCCCCGAGCTGGGCCCGTCGTTGCGCCGTGCTACGCCTCGGGGGGGGGGGGCTGCAGCCGGGGGGACCTGCCCGGCCCGAGGAGATGGGATTCACCTCTTTATGGCTGGAGCAAAACCGGAGGCAGAAGGTCGTAACCTTTATCCCTAAACTGCTTTACCTCAGACTGAGTCTGGTTCTTAATTAGGACCCGTAATCCTGTCAGTGTGCTTGACAGGCGAAGGATCCAGCTGGAAAGCTTAGCAGAACCTGAGCGAGCAGAGTCCTGGCAGCCTCCGTTGGCGTCGGTGCCTGCAGGACCTCTGCTTGTTTCAAGCAGCCTCCATAGCCAAAAATCCCTTGATCTTAAAACTCTTCACTCTCAGTTGCACGTCGAGTACTAAACGTTGCTTGGGTTTGGTTTCTAACAAGGAGTTTAAAAGTCACGTCTGATTTTTCTGCTAAAGTTTGCTTGTCGCTGAAAGGCAGTGTTTCAGGATAAAGATACAAACCAGCACTTAATTGCCACGCAGTGGAGCCGTTCGAACCTGAAGGGGCTAATTTTATTATGAGGCCAATCAGGAAATGTGATCTATTTTTGACGTTCGCTTAACAGTACAGAATGAATACTCAGCCCCAGTGTCAAAACTGCCTCTGAAAGAACAAATCAAGCCGTTTAATGAGGCCTGTCTGCTCTATGTTTGAGGAAGACAACTTTGTTTTACTTGGATATCTCAGGAATGTGAGAGTTGGTGCATAAATGAGCACCTCCTATTCGGCCGTCGATAGCTACGGAACAGCCGTCACCGTAAGCCCGTGTTTCTGGATGGTCTGATGTCGTGTTTGCATGAACACCTCTGTGCCCTTTCAGAAACCTGAAAAAAAATGAAGAGTCTGTTCTTCGCACGGAGAAGGAAATTGAAGAGAATAAGAAAGAAATTAAAGACTTAATGGAAGAGCTGACTACGCTGGAAGACGAAGCTACGAAGGTGGTAAACGAATGCAAGCAAGCTGAGGTCAGTGGCGCGTTAGCTGGGTTTGTTTCTGTGCAGAGGATGCAGGCTGTGAAATGAATTTCAGGCAATAGTCGTGCCAGAGCTGTTCTAACGGCTGGTGTCCGCTAACCTTCCGCCTTAGGCGTTCCAGGCAGGCCTGGCAAGGGGTTGCATTCGCTGACAGTACCTTCATTTCTATCTGGTTTTAGTTTTTTTACAAAAAAAAAAAGCCTCAGACTTGACAATGCTGGTCTAAAGTATCTTTTTCTCTCAGTTACTCGACTACTCATCCTCCAAAAATTCACCCGGGGATAAAATGGCAAAGAATATTCTTTGCTGTCTCCCGCGATGCATGGTGTGAATCCATACAAAATTCATAATTTTGTTTAATTGTTAGAGTTGACCTTTAAATACAGATGCTGGGGAGGGGAAAGTTAGGCTGATCCGGTCCTAGTAAAGCAGCCTGGTCTCCAGGTAAAATCAGGATGATGGTTATATCCCAGTATATCCTTCTTATGCCAGTTCTGTTGTGAAGCTGCAGTGACGTTCCAGGATGGTCAGGGAACGGTGTGGGGTTTTTTTATATTGACCTGGAAATCTATCTTGACCCAATTTTCTGAAGCTAAGAGAAAACTTAAACCAAGTTTCCCCAAAGAAGTTTAAAACTTGCTTAAAACCAGCTTTTTTTCCGGTTATGTGGGACTTCAGTCCCCCATCTAGATTTATGTACGAGGGAGAGTGAAAACAACCAGGACAGCTCAAGCTCTTCCAAATAAAGCTGTTTCTTTGAGGCTGTCTTTCTCAAAAACTGCCTTTTTGCTAAAAACAGCTGAATGTGGGACTCGTTCAATCCAGATCTGGATCGAAAATATAAACAGCCGCATATTTCCAGTCACTGCCGAATTCGGGGACCTGGTGAATCTAAATAATACAAGAATTTGTCCTTGTTTACAGAGGGGTGCAGGGAAACAAATCTGTAAGGTGAGGAAGTGGTAACGGTTTTGTAGGCAACGGGTGAGCTGACTCGTTTTGCCCTTTCTGTGCAGGAGACGTTGCCAGCCCTTCAGGAGGAGCGCTCCGGTTTGCTCCAGGAGATTGCAGCTATTAAAGATGATGAACACGCACTTCAAAAGGAAGCTCTTAATATTAAGCTGAAAATTGAGCAAATTAATAGTCACATTTCTGCACACCAGGCAAAGATCAAATACTGGCAAAAAGAGGTAGGGAAATTGTTTAGTTCCTAAAACTTACCTGAAGACCTCAGAAGATTTAATATGTTAACATGTAGTTAGAAAACAGGTAATTTGGGGGAAAAAAATCATATTCAGCTCATGGTTCGCTGGTGTTTATGCTATACAAAACAGCTCTGAAAAATAGGAGCTTTCAGTCTTTTAGTTCCTGGTTTACATACAAGGTTATGGATGAGTTTACGTGTATAGGAACCTGAATGTATATGAATAATAGGATAAAATGGTATCTGTTGTCTTTTTCGCATCTTATTTTTAAAGGGGGTGATGTGAGGAACCCCTGAATGTTTTGAGGTTGGAAGCTTCAGTATGTACCAACACAGAAAATGTATTATTTTAGAAACATGTTCATGTGATAACTGATGTCATCCTTAAAGATTTCTAGTAACCGGTTTTGAGTTGCAGATATCAAGATTATCACTGCACCCCATAGAGGATCAACCCCCTGAAAAGCTGCCGGTATTCAGCGAAGAGGAGCTTGAGGCTATCAAGGATCCCGATGCTCTCACGAATCAAATCGCTCTGCTGGAAGCCCAGTGCCACGAGAGGAAGCCCAACCTCAGCGCTATTGCAGACTATAAGCAGAAGGTGAGCTGGGCGGCCGTCGGGGAGCGGCGTCGCTGCCCGCGCTGGCCTCCCGCCAGCGTTCCCCTCCTTCCTGCTGAGGGACGGGCGTCACCGTCCAGCGGCGCGTTTTCCCTTTCCCTCGGGAGACCGCTCGGACAGACCCCGCGCGTGGAAGCACCGCGGTGTTTGGGGGAGGGAACGGCGCGGCTCTGGGCCCGCCAGGAGCAGGCGGTCCTGCTCTGCGGTGCCCTGCTGCCGGGGGCTGAACCAGAACCGTGGAGGTTCCCTTTCTCCTCTCTCGGCGGCTGCCAGCGCCCGGAGCTGCGTCTGGAGCTGCCGTACGCCTTTGATGTGATACCACCCAGGGCGGGTGAAGCCCCCTTCCCCCCGTGAAAGCTGGCTTATTACCGCCAGCTAGTCTAGACAGATCCACAGCACCGCGAGGGGCTTTTTCTCCTCAGTAATACCTGCCGATTCGAGAGATGACACATTGGGGTTTATTTTAACACAGGTTTTCCCTCAGCAGGGTGGAGATGGGAGAAAAAAAAAAAAGAGAGAGTTTGGTTTTGTTCTGTTGTTTCAAGGCTGTTAGCCATCCTGGGAAAGACAGATTTCCAAATGGTAGGAACAATGGTTTAAAATCTAAATTAAAGAGACAGTTTCTTTAACTGTACTTTTGTGGGTGGGTTTGTTTGGGTTTTTTTTTTTTCCCTGCAGGAAGAGCTGTACTTGAAACGTGTGGCTGAACTGGATGACATTACCAACGAGAGAGACAACTTCCGGCAAGCTTCTGAAGATCTGAGGAAACAAAGGCTAAACGAGTTTATGGCAGGATTTAACGTCATAACAAATAAACTGAAGGAAAACTACCAGATGCTTACTTTGGGAGGGGATGCTGAATTAGAACTTGTGGACAGTCTGGATCCTTTCTCCGAGGGAATCATGTTTAGGTTTGTCAAAACACTTCATATTGGTGCTGTAATTCTTAATTGTTGTGTCCCTTTTTTCAGCCTGCTCTTTAAGCCCATTTTAAGGGGCAGCAGCTAACCAAGCCTGTCCTCCCTCTTGGCAAGTATTGGCAAGACACCGCCAGAAACCACCGCCTTTTAGCGCTGAGCTCCATTTCTCCTGGAGAAATGAGTAACTAACAGCAGTTAAAGAGCTTCGTAGTTGAATTTCTCTGTAAATTCTTAATTCCCAAATCATTTCGTTCTGCCTCGGGAATCGTGTCGGTCCTGTTGGTAACTGGAGGTTGTTCTGTCAGACACGATCCTGAGAGTAAATCCATTCCTTGGGAGGAGAACAACGCTTTTGGAAGAGAATTCAGTAGCGGTTCCTCAGCGGGTAGTTCCTCCAGCGACTACCCGAGCGTTACCGCACCCAGCAAGTTCCTCCTGGGGGAGCAGAAATAATCCAATTCGCCGCCTCTCGGCTGTGGAGGACAAAGAGCATCGAGCAGCTCAGCCAGGGTCTTGGTGTCTGTGTCCTCCAAGAACTGCTCTTCACCACAATATTTATTTTCACCGTGAGCAGAAGGAAGTTACAAACTCTTTCGTTCCTTTCAGCGTCCGGCCTCCGAAGAAAAGCTGGAAGAAGATCTTTAACTTGTCAGGAGGAGAGAAGACGCTCAGTTCGCTGGCTCTAGTGTTTGCTCTTCATCATTACAAGCCAACGCCGCTCTACTTCATGGATGAGATTGACGCAGCACTTGACTTCAAAAACGTATCTATCGTGGCGTTCTACATCTACGTAAGTGTTGAAGGGGAACCGCCCCAGGGTCATCTTCCTAAGATATTTTCTTCTCAAAGTGGTAACACAATTACAGAATGGTTGGGGTTGGAAAGGACCTTAAAGGTCATCTAGTTCCAACTGTTATGGCCAGACCTAAAACTTGAATGATGGAGTATCATCAAATCAGAAAGTGGTAACGATGGACTTGAGCAGATTTCCAGAAGTGCTTAGAATGGCACTTTCTGCCTATTTTTTTTTTTTCTAAGCTGCCCAGTTTGATGCTGAAATGAAGCAACTAAGAGAGGATTTACCAGTTATTCCCCTCCAAACCCTGTTTCAACAGCTGTCTAAAGAGGGCTGGAGTTTGCCCAAGGTGCCACCTTTCCCCCTACCCCTGCTGCTTCCTCTCTAAAAGAGAGACCCTTTCCCCAAAAGGACCGGCTGAGAACGTGGTACCTCACTTACCCCTTAGGAACGTGTTCGTGCCTCCAAGCTCATGATTTCGTTCTCGGGAGCAGCCGAGGCGCCTTGGTTTTACGCTTCCATTTCATGACCAGGCGCCGTTTCCCGTGGGCTGCTTTGATCTGCGTCTTCCCTGGTGGCGGGTTTTTTTCTTCCATGCCTTTAATTCTGTTGTCACCACCGTTCAGTCACACAACCACTCACCTGGCTGCAGTTCTGGCTGCCAGTTTAAACTCAGCCTCATCCAAAGTGTAACCATCGGTTTTGGGAACACCCTCGAAGTGCCAAAGATGGTGATTAGCTACTTCAAACGAGGGGAGCCCTTGACGACACCTGCCTGTGACGGTAGTTTTAAACTTTGCTTCCACGAAGCACAGGCTGGACTTCTCCCCCCCCGCCCCCCATCCTCTCAGCTGGCCTTCAGCCCTCCCTGGATTTCTCCGTGGCGGCAGCAGCTCCACCTTGGCGGTGCCAGGCCCTGCCCTCTCCCCCCCTCCCCGAGAAGTTCTGCTTTCTTGGGAACTAACCCAAATCGCTTCTGTTTCAGGAGCAAACGAAGAACGCCCAGTTTATCATCATCTCCCTGCGAAACAACATGTTTGAGATCGCAGACAGACTGATTGGGATTTATAAGACTCACAACACCACGAAAAGCGTGGCCACAAACCCCAAAGTTATCGCAGCCAAAGCCCCGCCTGAACTCAACGCTTGTACGGGTGGTATAGCTTAAAAATAGAGTGGAACAAACTCCCCTTCTTGCTGCTCTTCACTTGTATTTTTTTTTTTTTAAATAACTTTGTGTTTATTTGAGCTTGTTAATAATAAATTCCATTTTTTAGAAATTATACAGTCTGTATAGATCTTAATTATATGATCTGAGTTTAAAAATGAAAAGCTATTTCTCAAATTATGTACCTCGCTGCATTTTAATATTCCACGCGTAGACTTTACGTCAACGCTTGGGTTCCGCATTTGGTTTTAAATGCCTGGTTTTTACTACCTGTAAAGAACTGAAATCGTATGTTTTGCTCCCAAAGTCAGGCCCGTATCTGCCCCACTTGCCCTAGGACTGATCCATCACCTCACAGTGCCTCTTGGGGGCGTTCTTCCTGGGGGGAAAAAAACCCAAACCGACCCCAGCCCCCCCTGAGCAGCTCGCCCTGGCAGATGGCAGAAAAGCCGAGCAGGCCCAGCCCTGCCTGCGGCTCGTTCCGCTCCGCGCTCTTGGGCCTCGTTTCGACTTCCAGCTCCTGCTGTTTCCACACCCAGCAACGTGACGAACCCGAGGCGGTTCCTGCTGCCGCCGTCCCCAGGTGCTGAGCGACAGGATTGACCCAAGCCTCGCCCTGTCCTAAAAGGCAGCTCCTCAACCGGGCGCTGATCTGGAGAAGCGAAGGGCGCTCGTGCCCCAGTGACGTAAAGATGGTTTAACGCTAAAACCATTATTAAACAGGGACCAGTGAGAACGCCCGTAGCTGGATGAAGCGATGGGTACGTGTGCGACCCAACCTGCCGTCGGGAAGAGCAGAGGGGAACGCGGCGGCAAGGCAGCGCGGTAACTTCGGGGCTGCCACCGAGACGGGGCCTCAGCTTTCTGCAGCAGTGGCAGAGGAGCTGCGGGGCAGGATGATCCCTGGGGAAGGCGACCAGGGGAGCGAGGCGTTGTTTTCACCTGCAAGAGACACTCCTGAGCCAGCAACGGTCTGGTCAGGCCGTCAGAGGCCACTGTGGTATATCGGCACCCTGTGCTGTCCGCAGCGGGCTGCTCAGACACCTGGAAACTGAAGTCTCTGCCCCATCGGGTCTCAACAAACTCATTTTTCAACCAGATTTCCCCTCTAAAAGAAAAAAAAAAAATCAACCTAAAAAAATCCACGCAGTAACATTTACAAGGTTTCAACAGGTGAGCAAAACCCCACCCTGGGTCTGACAGGTTACAAACCCCTCTCGCACCTCAGCTGAAACGCGGCAAAAAGATTTTTCGCAAAGCAGCGTCCGTCTCTGTGCCGTGAGCCTCAGCGCGCAGCCCCCGTACAACCCCAGAGCGCGGGGTAAGAGGAAGGCGAGAAGCTGCCGCGGCACTTCCCAGGCAACGCCTGCGCCGCGCTCCAGCAGCTGCCTCCTCGCCCACCAGCACTCGCCACCTGACAGAAAAAAATCGGAAAACCAGGCCCGTCGTGGGCAACGGGAAAGCCCCCAAAATCCTCCTCGACCCACCTCGTGACGTGGAATTTGAGAGAATCTTCCCGCTGCAAAAAAAAAAAATGCAGAAGAAAACGAAGGAGCGAGAGCGAGCCCTGCGGCAGCCACGCTCCTGGTCCGCTCAGGCTCAGTGCTGCGCAGTGCGGAGATCAAGGTGTGCGTCAGCCAGTCCTACTGTAAGAATATATTTTATTTGTATGCAAATTTATTAAAATACATAGCGCATTAGAAGTACAAGTACTGAGTGCTTCAAACCGTGGTAAAGGCATTTTATAAGCTGCTGTAGTCTTGAAAAATAAAATTGCATTATAAACTCTATAAAAAGTCTTTAAAAGTCAGGAAGGCAAGGCAAAAAAGTCTCGCATGGCAGCAGGCAGACACTTAGCACTGGGGTTTTGAGACTTGCAAGCCCAGTGCCAGCCTTCCAGCAGAGCTTCAGATAAAAAAATTGTCTATTTTATCGGGAAATTCCTATGACAGCATTTATCCAGTCCCAGGATACACCCTTTCAAACCCAGACCGGGGTATTCACAGGATTTGCCTTTAACTCGCGAAGGTAACAGAAATCGCAGGTGTAAGTTCGAGGAACTGCCCCACCAGGCAGGCGCAGGCGCGCTCTGACGTGCTGCTGCCTCCCACCTCAGCCGAACCTGAACCATCAACCCCCCCTCCCAGCTGCTGAGGAGGGAGCTGCTCGGCTGGGGTCCCCCTTTTGGCCGTACAGCAACGTCAGGGCATCAATGTTGGTCTTGGGATGTTTCCTCTAGGCTTAAGGAAGGCGTCAGCATCGCATCTGAGGAGGTGACCCTGCGCTCAGCTCTCGCTGAAGTCTGGCAGCAACTGGTATTTTGCAGGACCCCAGTAGCACCTACCTGCTGGTAGCAGCGGGCGTGTTTTGGGTTTGCACAAGGACCAAGGAGCTCAAGGCTCCGCCACTAGTTAAACAACCTCGGCTACTTAAAAATATACAACAGCCAAGGAATGCTGCCACGCTGGAACACGCTGTTATTTTCATCAAGTCAAAGCCCGTTAGACATGGCCAATACTCACTTTTGGTTTTCTAGTGGATTGTGAGCTCACCCGTGTCCTGCTGGTGTAACCGCCTCGCTTCGCAGCCCTCCCAGCGCTCAGCCTGTTCGTAACCAAAGGCCAAAAAGAGCTTCTGGGGGGGAGCTGGCTCCCGAGCCGTTCAGACCGGCGCATCTCATCGGGAGCGAGCAGCAGCGTTAGGCATCATCCGGTGGCGGGCTGAAAGGCTCTCGGGTTTCCTCGGAGATCTCGGTGATTCAGGCCGCAAAGTTGAACGCAGATTTAAGTCACCGCCAAGTTCTTTTAAGAAGAGCTCTTGACACTCTCTGAAATCCTTATACCACCGACTCCAGCGGGGCTCTCCTGCTTAGGACGGCGTCTCCCTCTTTCCACCAGAGATTAAATGACTCAGCAAAAAGCCAGGGCTTAATTTAGGAAGCAGCGAGAGCTCCCTGCCAGGCTGAACGAGCACCTGCCGTGGGCGCAGCCGCCGCCGAAACCTGCGTGTGGTATTTCACCGAAAGCCCGGCAGGTGCTGCTCTGCGACGCCGCGAGAACCATTTGAATGACACAACATTACTACACCCAGGTTAGAAACAGGAAAAACGTTGAGTCACATCATCCACTAGGATGGAATAAACCGGGAACAAACCCAAACCCTGGGCTACGACTGTACCCTTTAAGGACAACAGGTCTATCAGCTCAAACACATCCAAAGAGACACCAGTAAAACCCAGAACAGGTTTATAGACACCAGAGCCAGTGATCAACCCATCCAGGCCCAGCCAATTTGCAGCCTGAGGTGGTTTTTAACCTTTAACCTTGTAGTGTTCCTATTAAAAAAAAAAATTAAAAATTTAAAATTTCGTTACCAAAAAAAGACAGACAGCGGATGTTGAAGGAGTTCTCACAAATAGGCTCCAGGTCAGGGTCGCTTCGGCAGACGTCGTTCCTGAGCAGCTTTCGGCTTAAACCCCTGCCGACCCACCGTGCTGTGTGAGCAGAAGAGGAAGCCTTTTGGGTTGCAAATCTCAGTTAACCGAGAGTCAGCTCAGGGGAAGCCTAGACGGTACAGAACCAGGAGGGATGTGGAACTAGGAAGGACAAGCGTAGAGCTTTCATAACGCAGCTTTTGAGTGGAAATTGAAAAAAATCCTAGGGATTCCTACGCTAATGTTTCATCAAAGAGAAAAAACTCTCCCCAAAAACCCCATCAGTACGTTAAACGTGTGGCACAGCACATCCCCTACGTCCTGCAAGCGGGTGTGGAAATCTCGATGAAGCAGCAGCAGGAATTCTGATACACAAGCGGGAGCAGCTTCGACGACGACCGATGCCACCGGTTTGTGAAACGACAGCGCAGTAACCGCCGTTATCACAAAAAGCAGCAGGACCACGTAAGGACCGGCAGCCTGGAGGAGCTCTTTAGGTTCTCTTCCTTCCTTTCCACCGCCTTTGCTGTGTAACTTCCTTGCCGGGATCAGTTTTATCTTTGGAACGAGGATCTTGCGGATCTGGCCGACTTCAGCCTTAGCCCACACGTTTTTCAACAGGTGCTCAACCCTCGGGTGAATCTCCACAGGTTTCACATCCGGCAGTTGCTTCTGTTTCAAAGCTTTGATACGTCGATTCATCTCATCCACCTTCTCGAGAAAAATAAGCGGGGACTCCTCTTTTTGAACAGACGTATTCAGGGACATTAACTCAAGCTGTTCTTCCCTTATTTTTTTCAGCTTCTCAATGAGAGGCTCATACTCTTCCGAAATGCGTCTGTTCAGTTCATCCAGCGCAGTCAGCAGAGCTTGTTTCTTGTCCTCCAGGGTATCACTGAGTTTCTTGAAGTACTGCACTACCGCTTTTTTATCGACCTGAACGATGCTTTCGCACCGGGACTTCTCTTCTTTCAGCTTTTCAAGCAGCAGACACACGTCAGCCCAGTGTTTATCAGTGAGCTGCTCCAGCAGTTTCCCAGAAGCCTCCTTCTCTCTTAGGTAGGCGCTCTGGAGGTCATCGATGGGGTGCCCGTGGTGCTTCCCTCTCGTGAGGCAGTGGCCACACACCAGTTTTCTGTCCAGAAGACAGTACACGTTCAGCGGTTGCCTGTAGTGCTCGCTGCAGGTCGCCGCCTCAGCCTGATCCTCCTGCTGGTATTTCTCAATAATGGCTTTCACCGCAAAGTTGACGGGCAACGACTCGGTCCCGCCGGCGGGAATCTCAACCACGCTCCTGCAGTTGGGGCACTTCAGAGGGACTCGCAGGGGTCTCCAAACGGGGAAGCTGCTCGACAGGTGGATGACGCCTTCCAGACAGCTCCTGCAGAAGGTGTGGGAGCAGGGCAGCACGCGCGGGTCGTCGAACAGGCTGTAGCAAACGGAGCACGTCAGCTCCTCCTCGAAGCGCCGCATGTCCTGCGAAAGAAATGCAAAAGGGGAAAACCCCCATGTTTAATCTCTTCTTCCAATCAACTCATTTAAAATTGTCTTATGAACCTGACGTGTCATGAGCAGTGACCCAACCTATGCTGGCAGCTTATTGCTAAGGGGGGAAAAAAGAAAAAAAAAGGCGAAAAAAGGAACGAAAGTGAGCAACGGTTCAAAGATGTCAGGAAATCAGGACCTAAGGGACTAGATAGTGCTCACCCACACCCAACTCCTGCCTCAAAAAGCAAGGAAAAGCACCAAGCTGCTGCTAGATAGCTTTTACAGCAGGACACAGTAGGAGAAAGCCAGAAAAGCTAGAACTAAAGTTTCTAAACAACCTAAGAATTATGAAAATTTTCTCCCACTATGAGGAAACATCTTCAACATCAGAATAGAACAACAAGAACAGAAACTTTTTTTCCTCCCCCAACATTGTTCAAACGTTATTTTTGCGATATAAACAGTCACCAGAGCACTAACCAGTCACCTTAACTGAAAGCTGGCCCTAGGTTCTGGCACAGACGAGAGCCAAACTAACTCCACGGCCTGTAAAGACGATCCCGCTAACGGTAACCAGGCTCGTGGTGTTACTCCCGGGTCACTCGAAGCCCAAAACTAACAAACTTTCAGTTTCCATCCTTTGTAACGTCGCCTTGTTTTTCTTTGCCAGCTGACTGAAATCACACCGCAAAGCCACAAATAACGATAACTCCCAACGCCACTTTCATAGTAAATCAGAATTCTGTGGCTCATTCTGCTAAAAAAAAGGGGGAAATCAGCCTGAACTTAATTTCCTCATCTTTGTGGCGCGTTCTCCCCTCCCCTTCGTCGGTTCTAGTCAACTCTGTAGGCTTTGCTACGCTGCAAAAAGAAACGGCGCAAGCCTTTGCCCTCCCAGACTCCCAGTGCAGGGGCTGACTCTGCCTCCGCACACAGCAGCGTGCAGCTGGGCTGAGGCAGCTCCGCGAAGAGCTGCTGAGCCTTCGCCCGGCTCAGGAAAAGACCTGCCCACGAGACGGGTTCGAGGAGGCTGGTTTATCCAGCTGGGCCCTCTTGAGCTTTGCCACGCAGCCACCGAGCCACCAGCCTTTCCCGCCGACCCCGAGATTAACCGCGTCTGATTGATTTTAAGTGGATCTACAGAAAAGGAATCAAATTGGCAACTCTGCTCTGGAAATACAACTTTAAATTGCATTTGGAAGCATGAAATGAAGAATTAAATTCGCCGCTCGTTAATAAGCCACTTGCAATAAATCGATTAAGCAGCGCTGTTCCTGCAAAAGGCACCATGGGAGGCAGAAGCTAAACACTCAGCCCCTGGTTCTTCGAGAGTTAAAGCAGCTCTGAGCAGGGAAACCTCCTCCCAGCTGTCCAGAAATAAGCCTGGCTTATCTCACTGCCTTGAGCCGGGCTGCACACCCGAAAGGGAAAGTGTTCTGCTCCCAAAGTCCGATCGGACTCTTCTGCCCTGTAAAACCAGGCTGAATCGTAACAATAATAATAATAATAATAATTAAAAAAAAAAAAAATCTAATGGCCATCGTCACCCAAAACATCCAGTTCAATTCAGGGAAGTATCTGTACGTCGTTGGGTAAGTCAACTTTACACTGGAAGGACATTTTGATTAACTGAGCTTTAAAAACAAAACAAAACAAAACCAAAAAAACCCTATCCAACACACTTCAGGTCGTTTTTCCAGCTAATTCATACAAAATGGGGGTTCACTTATTTGAACTCCAATTTTTAAAGAGATCTTGACAACAGCTGGAAGAAAATCTACTAAAAAGAGAGATGTAATTCTTAAGAACTACCCTCCAAAAGAAGGACGAGAAGGTCTGTTTGCATTTAGAACTAACCCTTCTCCTGCTTAAAGGGAATTAATATCAAGTGCTGCAGACATTTAGCAAAAGACATTCACACCCCTTGGACACTGAATTACTTCTGCTCTCACTGCAGACCCTGAGGTAATTCTCTTTTCGCTGGGGAGCCACCGACCTTTGTTTTCCAGCTTTTCCAATCAGGCACCGTGGCAACACTGGGATCTTTAGGACTACATGTTAATAACTTCACATTTTTAAATGTGGAACTAAAGAAATGTGTCAATAATGAAGGGAAGCTGAACTACAAGCCTAGTCCACTGTCTAGATAAATTATTTAAGAACTACTTCCCATAAGAAATAGATTTAAAGGTATATATATATATATATATATATATATATATATATATATATATAAAAGTTATTATGAATCTTGGGAATGTCACTTCCACCTAAACAAAAGAAAAAAAAAAATCAGGTAAGTTTTTGCTCATGGTCAGAAAAGAAAGAATCCTTAGTGGGTGCTCTCATTCATTGTTTTCTCTTGTATACACGGACTGAATATAGTTTAAAAAATGTTTGAAATCACTATTTTTTCCTAAATCTAGGGCTGTAGTTCTCTTCAAAGGAGCTGTTACAGGAAGGAAGTTTTCTTTGTAATAAAGAACACGCCTAGGTTATTTGAGCTATGTAAAGGGCAAGACACATTAATCTTAAATTAAAAAAAAAAAAAAAGTTTTAACTGCAAAGTAGTTGCTTGTTTCCATAAAGACAAAGGAGCAACTTTACAAAACTTTCCTCAGCTCCGTCCTGAATCGCCTCGGCAGCAGCAACCCCCAGCGCAGGCAGCGCCTCCCCCAGCAAAGCGAGGCCTCGGCCCTGCGCCAGCCAGCCCGGAGGCCCTTTCATAACCCCCGCAGCCGCTCGCCAGAGGGACCGAAATTCCCATTTCCACAGAAACACACCGCTCTGTTTCCCAGGCAACTCCGAAATTTAAAAAGCTCCAGCGGTTGCAGTTCTGGAAAGCCAGGCCGGCAGCGCGAGGGCAGGTTTCGCTTTCAGCTCGAGGGTGCGTGGGGCAGGAGGAATGGCACTTGATTTTTGTCTTTTAGTTGTTATTCATCAATTTCCAAGCAGTATTTGGGACAGAAGGAAACTGTCTCCACGTGAACAACAGCGGAGATAAATCCGGAGGTGGCTTGCAGAACCAGGCAGACCAGCAAAACCAGAGAGAGAAGACCCAGCATCACAAAGAGAAAAAAAAAAAAGTTTTCCAGATAAAACCCCCACCCCAATATAGCGTGAAGTCGGTAAACGCTTTCCTGCCCAGAGCAGAGACTTTGCCTTCAATGTCCCAACAACTGTGGTAGCAAATCGGGGTGTGTGTGTGTGTGTGTGTGTGTGTGTGTGTGTGTACATCAGTATCTCACCGCGTTCCTCACCCAGCCACCAGGTCTCATCCAGCCAATGATGCAAGGTGTTGTTCAGAAACAATTGTAGCTGGAATCCAGCGTACCTGGGTGTTTCAGCGGAGAACAAACTCGCTGCTTTACGGCAAAAGCCAGCTGTAACAAGCCCACACGCCCCACTCTGCTCCGGAGGATCAAAAAAGGTGAATCGGGCACTGGGTAACAGCAGTGACGGCCTCTGCCGGGTTCCGAGGGGCACTTCAGGCAGAGCCTCGCCAGACATCAGTGCTGCCAGGCTCCCTGCTCCTCCTTCACGCCACTGCCAGGGAAGAAAACAACACCTGCTCCCTCCTGAAGGTCACTCAACACTTGACTTGACTCTCAACACTGCACTTAAAATTAATTCCACACCAGAAATGTTGTCTCCCCATCCATCCCAACAGAGGTCTGTGAAGTCCTCCTGTAGCACTAGCACAGACGCTGAAGTTTATTTGTGGAAAAAAAGAAAAAAAAGAGATTAAATAACATTATAGGCAGCGTTTTCCATTTGTAAGTCACTTTTGTGGTAAAGGGTGACAGAATGTAAAAAGAAAAAATTACCCAGGAGAGCGAGGTGCAGCTCTGCTATTTGTCAGTGCAGCCAAAGGGAGGGAGCCTGCTCCCCCCCAGCTGCCAGGTTTGCTGGCTGGAGCAACAGGACAGGCCCCAGGAATCAGACCTCAAACCTTCCTATCCCAGCTGGAGCAACAGGCCAGGCCCCAGGAATCAGACCTCAAACCTTCCTATCCCAGCCCGTTTCAGCTGCATGGCTTTACCCCACGCCACGCTCAAGTCACGGCGGTTCTCAATCTGGGCTGTCCCTCATCCCTCAATCCACCGCAGCCACTCCACCGCCACCCCAGATTTCCACAGCAGGTTTTTATGACCTGGAAGGAGAGGGACACAGCTGAGAAGCCCGTCTAGTTTCCCCACCAAGCTGAGCTGACGGTTCGCTTCTGTGTACCCCTCCTTCTCTGCTACTGCGACAAGCTTACACAAGTCACGGCGTAGCCAAAACCCCAAACACACAACTCCAGCCTCTCCATCCTCGTATTCCGTGGCCGAGCCTTGCTCTCCATCCCTTATCTCTTGAGCTCTGGTCTGGAGCATTCGTTTGTCATTCGCCTCTTCGCACCAGGCGTTTTACCATCCACCGCCACCTTCGCTTTGGGGTCTGTGGAGCTCCCGCCGCACGCCCTCACCAGCTCCCCCGGACCACTGGGCAACCAGTAACGATGGGAACCGCAAAGAGGCTCGACACTGACACCAGCCACTCGCCGAGGGGACGACAGAAACGCGACGAAAGGCAGGGCTCAGGCAGGGGACACCCGAGCGCGGCCCGGGACCAGAGGCGTCTCTCGGGCGCCTCAGGGGGCGGCGGCAGCGGGTCCCCCCGCCAGCCAGGGCAGGCTGCCGGCAAGCCCAGCGCTGCCCAGCCGCCAAGGCTGACGGACAGACGGCGGGACAAGCGGTCCCGCCGGTCCCCGCTCCGCTCGCGGGGCGGTTTCACCTCAGGACGCCCTGCCAGCTCCCACACGGGCTTCCCGCCCACCTCGGAACCTACCTGAGCGCTCCGTCCCGCCGCCACCACGGCTGCACTCCGCTCCCCACGGCCGGGAGCCGCCACCCTGCCCTGAGAACGGAGGAGCGGGCGGGAAAGCTCCGCACGGCCAGAGCCGCCGCCGCCGCCGCCGCCTTCGAACCGCCGCGCCCGCTCCCTCGCTGGCCGGGCCCGCTCCCCACCGCGCCGCGCATGCGCGGGGGCCCCAACGGCCGCGCCGTTCGAAAGTAAACGGGCGGCGGGGCGGGGCGGGGCGGGGCGGGGCGGCGCGTTCAAAGCGATCGTTAACGGCCTCCCCGGAGGGAAGGAGCCGCGACGGCCGCAGCTCCGCGGAAAGGCCGCGCTTCCCCTGCCCGGCCCTCAGCCTCGCCGCCGCCGCCGCCGCGGAGGAGCGGGAACGCGGGGTCGCGCGTGGCCCGGGCGAACGTTGAAGGGAGGGGGAAGAGCCGCGGGGCGGGAGGGGAGGCGCCCGGTGCCGCCCTCAGCGGTGACACCGCGCTCGCCTCGCTGGGCTCGGCCTCCTGCCCGCCCGCCCGGGGCGGTTCGAAGGCAGAAATTCGTCAAGGGGCACGAAAAGGTCGGGCACCTGCTGAGGGGAGCCGGGAGGGGGCTGCTGCCCCACCGCCCGCCACCGAAACGGCGATAAACCCGCTGCGAGCGGCAACGGTCAGCGCCAGCGTAAGCGCGGGCACCAGCTCCTGAGGGCAGTTCAGGCGCTTCAAGTGAAACAAAACTGCTACGGCCTCGAAATGAGGCGATTATAGTGAAGAAGGGAGTTTGGTATAATGGAGAATATAGAGCAAACGCCCAGATTGGGGTAGAGGACTGTGGTTACCGACAGCGTCCTGCTGCCGCCTGCGTAAAAACATCTCCCGCTGTGACCAGGGAGAAGTACCCAGCGCTGGGCAGACTCTTCTTGTTGACGAAGGGTCGCCCTCACGACAAACTGGCCTACACCGTTGCAGAGAAGCCGGCACTTCTTTATGGCAGCGCTGGGAAGCACCGGGGATGGCTCCACCTGACGTGCTTCAAAATTACATTAAAAATTCAACATTTTATATTATTTTTCTGCAAAGTCATGGTCTTTAACATATTTTAACATAAGCATGCATGTTATGCCCACTATTAATTTTGACATTTACAATGATTAGTCCACCCTATTAACTAACTTCATTAATATTCCTATACTAATACAATCATTGGTTATCTTACTGATCAAGATCCCTGATATACAAATTAGGATGGGGAGGAGGTGAGGGTCTTCACCTTAACATTCCTTCGTTTCTCTGGTTTCATCCCATAAGATAAGAAGACACGCCAAGAATGTGCACTTCCACTCCCTGTCCCTGTCTCCCTGCCTCCCTGTTCTGTGTTCTGGACAATTTCACAATCCGCAGCAGCTTTAGCTTTGACCTTCTTCGTAAAGCATCTGCTGTCTCTGAGCATAACTGAGGTTTTGGATATTTCTTACTATAATGTAAACTGATCAAATCAGGAAATTAATACAAAATGTTATTCATTAAAGCAATTAAGTTGTTCATTAAAAGCAATTAGTTATCAATGAAAAGTAATTATCTATTCAAAATCCAAACTTGATTATAACATTCTCATACTCCAGATTGGTCTATACCTATTTACAGTTCAAACTCAAACTGCAGAGTTAGTCTCAGGTGTTACATTTACAGTGAATTTGAAAGAGAACAGAGGCTCATTTAAAGTTGGAATGTAAATTGTCATACATCATCATGCAACCGTTTCTTAAACCTGTCTTAAAACTGGTATTTAGAGGACCTTATATCTGGCATTATGTTTTGAATGATAATAAAACTCACGCTCTAACAAATTAACCATCCCAGTTTAGCTGCCAGGCACAGAATTAACAACACTTCATCAGGCTGTAAGTGGTGTTTGTGTGAAGCTCTTACAATACCAGCCTCACATGCCTATCTTTTGATGGCAGTTACACCACTTCAGCTTTGAATATTTAACAATTTTAATTGAAATTTTTTGTATGCTGTCAAGTTGAAGTTTGTCACCCACAACAAGTTGAAACAGTGCAGTAGCAAAGGCAGGGGAAAAAAAAGCTAAGTCCAAATACTCGCTTAATTCTAGAATTCGAGAGAATTTAATTCTGATAGAGTTCTTTAAGTAACCAGTTTCAGTTAATAAAAAGTAAACCAGCAGGGACTTCCCCCTGTGGCTTTATTTCCATGCTGGGGCAATTCTGCGTATCGGTGATGTTACAGGACAGACCCCATTTCATAGATTTGTTTTGCAAACACACAGTCCAGTCACGGTGTATTTCTTTCTCAAGCTGTGTTGCTCCGTTACACATTCCACGGGACTCCTCCGTATGTCCCACAGCAGAAGTTTTGCCACAGCATGCCTTTGGTTTAGTCACATGCCCAAACTATTCCCAGGACTAGAGCAAAGAGGACAGTACAGGACTGCAGGTGCAGGACGTATTTTTTTTTGTTATGCTTGGAAGGAGATAAAATATGAGCGTTCCAGAGCGAGCGCTAGTTACTGTTTTCCTGCTTTGCCACGTAAATAATCAGTACATCTTACATTGCTACAGAGCCTGGGGTAAACTGGGGGAATTCCCCCCCTTACTTTCTACCACCTTACAGTTCCAGCCTTTCAAGCCAGAAGACTGTCTTCGTTGAAGTCACCAGGTTTTAAAAGCTGCTTGTTCTACCAAAGCCATTCTTTAAATTACGAGTGGACAGATCCCTGCGCTCATCCTGCCTGCGGATGGTACCAGAGATCTACACACCCTTGTTTCTGCAGATCGTTTTGTCTGTGAATCACCTTCCCTCAGCCCCTGCCCAGCCAGCAGCTGGGCCAGCCTGCCTCGGTCACAAAGGTGGCCTCGTCCATCTCCCTTGGGCTCGAGCAGCCACACAGGCTCATCAAAGAACGAGCTGAAAACTAACCCAGAAAATAACTTGTTTTTCAGAGAACGGATCCGTTGGCTGGAGGTTCACGCCACATCGTGGGTCACGACACCAGATGTTACAATAAATGTTACTAAACCGCCCACTGTGGGTACGTCAGGCTGATGAGAGCACACTTCATTCAAGTCCCACGAACACAACATCTGCACTCACTGACAGATAAATAGTAATCCGCCTTCTATTACAGAGATGTCATCTCAAACATTTTATTTCCTATTTGAACAACAAAAAAGTCATACTAAGCCAGACACACAAACCCTCACATCCCGTTTATTCTGCCCAACGTGTAGAAGAGGCTGCAACCACATGGATATGCCATCGTTAGCATCACATTAACTGCATCCCAGTGGAAAATCTTCGCAAAGGAAGTTCTGGGAATAAGTTCTCTTCTAGCAGAATTCTGCAACTGGCTTAAATCGCAACGGACAAGACAACGAGTCAGCACCGCTGGCAGCCTGCCGTGTACCTATGCCAGAGCCACTCTGAAAACGTGAGCTGAAGAGACAGCCCCCCTCTAACTGCATTTGTGGTCATAAATTGCAGCACCACCTTCTAGCAGGTTAAGTCAGGTGAAGTACAAACAACATCCGAGTCAGCACTGGGCTCCGCAGATGCGTAGCTAGTGCTAAACCGGTGCCCCACCAGTCTAACAACATCAAACAGACACAGCAACGTAGATAAGATTTGTGCCCCGGTACAACCCGGGTAAGCTGGAACACACCTCAAAGGTTCACCCCATAAAAAAGAAAATAATCTGCATTTCTTTAGTTATACAATTCTACAAAGCTATCAATGCGGCAAAACACGCAGAAACTCGCAGCGGCTGAAGGATGAAAATGCCACGATAAACGCGTAAGCAGGTCAAGGTTTGTAACTGGAAATGTTATTAGAACAAGTGATACAGTTAGGAAAAACCACAATGTTTTAGGTGAGGAAAGCCTTCTTCAGGTCCACCGTACAACCAACCTGCAAACCAAGACTTTGGCTCCACCACAGAAGTCTAACTGCTGGCTGATGCGTTATAAATACCTCGTCAGAGGTAGCAGAAAAATGAGTATGAGCTGCGTAGTGTGAGCGAAGGGGTCCGAATCTGTGACAGCTCGCAAACAGCTTAAGAGGTAAATTGACCATATAGATAAGGAAAAAAAACCTGAAAGCTTGTAAGAAGGGAAGTAACAGTAGGACAGGGCAGGATTTCACTGTCCCGATATTGCTCAGGCAAGTTTTACCCATGACAGCCACGTGCAGAACTTCACTTAAGAACAGACTCTGAGGCTGACAAAGCACTCGGATGTTTGTCTTAATTCCAATGCTGAACCAGTCGCTATAGTTACTGGTTCCTCTTCTCACTGTGGTATATTCAAGATAACCAGATTTTTCAGGCTACCCGGCTGTAGCTGTCCATGGTATCGGGCTACTCCCCTCCCGCCCCTACCCCAAGCTCATCAAGGTCTGAAGCTGTTCCATGTTTCTTTTAAAGAAGCTCCTCCAGCTCATCAATACTCTCATTTTTTTGTGGTGGATGGGAACGGATCGATACTTTACCGGAGGATCGATTACCCGAAGTACACTGCAACAACAGAGAACGCCTCCTCGGAAACCACCATGCCCGAGAGCCCAAATGGCACAGGCACTCAGCCTGGGAGTAGTTTTGTTTCTGGGCTAGGCGCCCTACAGAATACAGAATTTAAGAAAATTGTTGTGGTCCTTCCCCCTCACAAAACAAAAGCTACAGAAGCAGAGGACCAAATAAGGGAGCTTTTGACAATACTGTACAATATAACTAACTGATGTTCAGAGTAACGGTACATGGTGGTTTATTCCCAGGTTATTCTTATGGACTTAAAAGAATTAAGAATTCAAGATGAAGTTAAGATTTAATCTGAAAAAACTGCCATTCTAGGAATGACACACTTGCTTCCTACCAAGATCTGGTGTCGCTGATGCGAAGTCTGACCACTGACCATCTGCCTTTCCATCAAATTACAAAACTTCCATAACACATTTACCAATATTTAGTTTCCCACCTTTGTCATTTTCTAGCAACAGTAACTTTCAGTGTTGTTTTCTAGAAATTTAAAAGCCTATCAGCTGGCTTAAAGAAAACTGTTTTCCTCAGCTTTGGAGCACACCAAGCCAGCAGAAAAAAAAAAATACAGGACCCCCATTTCAAGGGATTTACAAGCAAAAATGGGAATTCCTTTCTGGAAATGAGGTTTCCAGTCACTTTCCTGTAGTGTATTGAAGCAACATCAAGTTTTTCAATGAATTTTGTGTGCCTCCTCAGTTTTACTCTGGCAGTAGCCAAAACTTACTATAGGAAGAGTATGTAAACTTTACACGTTTTCTGCTACTAGGTTTTCTTTCATAAAGTCTATTTGATCCAGATGCAGGACCTCTGTAATTGCTTCCAGCCTTGTGACCAACGTTCCTGCCAGTAATTTGGTGACACGCAGAGCTGAGGAAACATTTATAGTTAAAAGTGGCAAAGAGTCTGCGAGTATTAGCGTGAAGACATTGTTAATTATAAAACAGCAAAAGTCATGTGGTAATTTATGCAACATACCGCACGACAGGAGTTGTTATGAAATACATACGCATTTCTCCACTTTCAAGCAAGAAACAAGCCAGCCCCCTTCCTTCCCAGCACATCCACTGTTTTCCTCAGGCTTCTGAAATTGTGTCAGAGCAGAGCCCTGGTTATGCAGAAATCATCAGGTTCTCATACCTCAGCCAGCATTTCACTTTACTTGAAACCCTTTTAAGTTGCTTGGTATTTTAACAGACTTTCCAGAATTTACTATTTTTTAAACAGACTAGCCTGTTCCCCTACCAAAACAGCAGAAGTAGACAACTTACTGGGAATGCTTGTGATCCAGCAGCAGATCCCCTTCTGTGAAGAAAGATGAAAGGTCTGTCCTGTCCAAGGCTCCATGCACCCATGGCCTCACACAATCACGGGCTATTCCACTTCCAGGAGTCGGAGAGAAAGAAACAGGGTCACCTTCTCTCGCTTTCAATCCAGCATACTGTTCTGCCCTCTGGAGAACTACTCCTCCTAGCTAGATCAGCCAGGCTAACTCCAAGATCCTAAAGTTCTAACGAGGTCCAACAATGCTGCTCCTCAGAATACAAAATCCTACCTGGAACAGCTTATACTACGGGTTCAATTTTTGTCCTTTTAATACTTTAAAGGTTTTTTTTCCTAGATATCTTCTACCCTAAGTTCAGCTGAAAAGCTAGTTTTCTACTTCAAAATCCTGAGAGAGGAGATTAATATCTGCCTCACCTCCGCATCTTTGGTTATTTTTTATTAGAACTGAAGAACAGTGACCAAAGAGTTACCATCTGCATGGTTACAGACCACCCCAACACCACAGAGCAGTGTCTGCTAGCGAACAGCTTGACAAGGACACTCGATGTCACCACTTTAATGATAGAAGGGAAACCTCCAAATCGCTTCTGTTGATGACCTAATTCCACCGCTCGATAGTCAGAGGCTAAAATTTATTCATCTCCACACGCAGGCAGAAGATTGGTCCAGGACTTCCACTGCAGCAATGCGAGGCTGTACCCATCAGTAACTGCCGCCTTACTTTCTGAAGCCTGAATAAGCTGATCAGTATTCCTAAAGTCAGTCTTTAAAAGTTATTTCCCGTTTGTATCCCGAGCCCCCCCAACAACTCCTTTCCCCAGCGATGCAACTAACGACATCACCTCAAACGGCAACTTTTGGGCAAACAGCCCTTGGACAAACTCACTCCAGTTCCGCTCCCGAGGAACTCCGAGTACTGCCACCCTGTGGGTGCTGAAATGCTTAAGCTTTCCGTATTTTGGTAAACTAACAGAATAGTGACAGGATCTGCTGCGAAGCAGGTGAAAAGAATTTCCCACTTAAAAAAACCACACCAAAACCCAAACCCACCACCGACAGTGCACTCAAGCACAGGCTGCAGCCAGAGCAGCACCGGCTCGAGGTAATTCTCCGTAAACACATCGCATCAGGGCAAGCGCCAAAAAGAGGCGTTTGCTGACAGCAGATGCACACCTTGCCACAGCGTTTCGTTGCTGGTTTTTGTTTTGTTTCGTTTCTCCTCTCACCCCTAACAAGAAAGAATTCTGACAATAAAGCAATTTTCTACAGTACATATTTCACACAGATGTTGTGGTGTGAAGTTAGTCATCGGTGTAAGTTTACTTACAGCATTGTCATGTCCTTAAAAACACCAGTTTAAGCATTTCACCTCTAAGGTTTCCCTGCATTTCACATGAAAACAGCCCTAATTTATTTAGTGAATACAGACTATGTAACTCGGCAAATTAGTTCTTAATATTTACACCAAAATCGTTATTTACCCCAAACGTACACGTACCACACCACGCTCATCTGGCAGGTAAAAAACCAACCCCCTCAGACAACCGATTGGGAGACGTCGGCGTGACTTTCCTCAGGTGACCCTCGGCACCTTCTGCCGGGAGCTGCAGTGCACACACAAAGACACACGGCATACACCACCATGGCAAGTTTGAATGTTTATTTCCCCAAGACAGCCTAGCCTGCACTCTACTTGGATAAATTTCACAAGCTAGTTTCCGCTGCTTCTAGTTTTAAACTTTAACCATGTTTCTGATGACAAGGAATGCTGCAAAAATACTCTAGTCCAACAAAGAGTTATGATCACAAAATAATCTTTATCCATTCTACAGTGTTTCAGAATTACCAGTTGATTTTAAAACACAAGGTAGATATAGATGCTAATGGTGGCTAATCTGGTATGTTTTATTATAGCAAACTGTTGTTCATGCAACACTTGTGCTCAAAGGGGAAGGCACAGCATTTCCTACAATGAGCCACCTTATAAAGAGTTCATTTTGTACAAATTTGTAACGTCACCTTCAATTTAGTGTGCAGAACCTCAAAACTGAGGCATTCCTCCAATTATAAAAACACTTGCATCCCTTTTGTGCAAGTTTTAAAAATACAAAGTCTTCTCTCTAAAGTGGCTCAAAATAAGATTGTTCATGGCTGCCTACATCTAAGATAAAAAGAGTCTAAAACAATTGGATTAGGCATATTAAAGGTGTTCAAACCATGACTTGATTTGTACATCTATTCACACCTCTTTTTCGGTCTTTATTCGGCAGTACATATGCACCAAATTTCATTTTTAGAAGTTTCCATATCATTTTCATAGAAAACAAAGTTTGAAAACAAGTAACATTGAAACACAGCACGGTATCCTACCACAACGGAAACATTTGGTTACAGGACTCAACAAAATCTAAAAATGAACTATGCTGTAGATTACCACATGCAAAGGTCTTCATGTTATCTTTGAAAATGAAAAGGATGAGATTTTATTACCACATTTTACTGCTTTCTACTATTATGGCAACTTGTGTACTGCAACACAGTCTACCTGAAGGGAAATGTATGATTTTTTTTTTTTTCATGCAAAAATCTACAAATTAGTTTTGATGATATGGAAAGCTTTTCATAACATCAAACATTCATCTGGTGCAAATGCACAGGGAAGCCTTCCTGAAATTCTGACTTTACAAACAACTAATAAGCCATACAGGAAAGAAATTAAAAATAACTAAAAGAAAAATAAGAGGGGGGAAAAAAAAAAAAACCAACCAAAAGAGAAACACAGGCTGCAGGAGTAAACCAGAGTCTGCTGCTAAACCGGTCTTCGTTTTTGTGTCCAGTGTAAGTCAACACTTATGAACTCATTTTGATGATTGACTAGGTTTATTATCAGCCCCCTGAAGGCGAATCAAGCTTGCATGCGTTCACATACAGCATCACAACCATACTCTCGTACACACGCCACTCCAGGACTAGGAGCCTGCTGCAGGACTGAAGAGCCCCAGATTTGAAACACGAGCCTGGCTCCACAGCATCGAGTCCAGACATTCATTCAACGTTGTCCATTCACACGGTGCTTCATAGCAAGGCCTGGGCTCATTCTCCTTGGACTTATATGGGCATCCTATTCTCTTATGCTTACAAGGCTTGATGATGATAGTACTGCATTTCCCCCCAATTGCTCTAGGAAGTCATTGTTCCTTCTCAGGCACTGAAGATCTTTGACCTGTAGCCCTTTTTCTTTGAACAATCTACATAAGCATTCAGTGTGAAGTTTTTCATTACATTTTGCCACTCATTCTCACTCGCACCCACTCGCCATCTTGACTTCATTTGGGCTTTTCTGTGATTCCAAATGAAATCTTCACATTTTCTTTCCCGATTTAATGCAGCAGCGGATCCCATGAGCCAAGATTGATGGATCAAACCTTTTTTTTTTTTATTCAGTGCTGCATTGTACCTAACTTCCAAAATACCACTCTAAAACTGGAACCCTTCTGCTGGTACATTGGCAGATGAATTGAAACCAAATGTTCCGCCTTGTATTGCTTCTGGAACAAGGCTAGGATCTTCATCAATCTGTAACGGAACAAGAACATCGTGAGTAGGAACAGAAAGACAAAAGCCTCCCTAAAAAGAACCTGGACAATCCTAAAGGGCATCTATCTTTTCACCTAATCCACTTCCTTGCATCAAGGCTTGCCGTTCTTCTTCCCCAGTTTAGTTAAAGCACTGTAGTGGCAAAGTAATTTAGGCCAAAATGGTTTTTGTTTGTATTTAGCAGATGTTTATGCAGTTTTCACTCCTGGGCAGTATTCTGTCAGTCGCACATCATCCTTATTGCCAGCTTAAACTGTCACAGCTCTTAAGAGAAAACCAATACCATGAAATCAAGTCAGGACTAAGCCAAAACTGCAGTTTCAGTTTAAACAGGCAGTATACAGGTTACCAAACTGACACTAGATTAAACTCCAGGGTCCTGCTGCATATGCAAAATCTCAGTTGCTAAACACAACTTGTGTCTCGTGTAGAAGTGGAACTTTGGTACAAAATGAACTTCAGCGGGACAGCAGGGCAGGAACGCAACCGAGCTCTACCATTTTTGCAGCAACCTGCTCCCCAAAGTTCTTCAAGCAAGTAGAAAGCCTTCTCACTTCATGACTCAGACTGACACGACTGTATTTCCTTCACACATGATGCACTTGGGTGAGTTAAAGCGCACACCAATCTAAAACCTGCCTTTGATCTACGTTACATGTTTAAACTGAAAACAACGCTCTTGGATCAGCGCATCCTACCTCTGGTATTACTAAAATCGTCAAAATCGTTTGTTTTTTAAGAAGCAGAACCTCAGATTCGGTACTCCAGTCAGCAGGGAGCTTGCCAAATGTGAAATGTCAAGTTTAGCCAGAAGCTGACAGTTATGAGACCTACTCAAAGCCTAGTATTTCAATCCCTAGAGATGAGCCTCGAATCAGGCATCAAACCTTTAGGTACTTCAACATGTAGAACGGTAAGATATGCAACAGGTTCAAATAAGGGCTCGTTCTTCACTGAAAACCAAACAAGTGTCACAGAGCAGCTTTAGAGCTGTTGCATTCACCTCGAGCCGTATTTATAAACCACCACCCCAAAAGCAACTGCAGAGCTATTACACACTTACATCATCTGAAGAGAAGAACTGATCAATGATCTCATAAGCCAGTTTGTAGATGTCTTCATTTTCATGATTTTGTAGCTGTTCAATTTTCTCCAGGCCTACAACAAAACACACAAGAAATGCAATAGAGTTAAAGTAGGAAGTTCAGGCAGAACAACCTCCTCCTCCTCAAGGCCTCCGCACACAAAGTACTTAAAAACAAATCTAGCAATAAAGGGGCTACGAGTAAGAAGCTGTTAAACTTGTTTGACACGCTTAAAGCTTCTTTGAGATTTGAGGAAAAACATTGGCGATTGAGGAACACATACCGTGACCAAAAAAAAAAGGTGGCAACGACAGTACTTCCCTTCTCTTCTTGCTATGAGTGGTTAAGCTAATCTGTGGAAATACGGTGAGGGCCAAGCTCTAGGGTGTACCACCTTTGCACCAAAAAAACCAACCACCTTTGCACCAAAAAAACCAACCACCTTTGCACCAAAAAACCCAACCACCTTTGCACCAAAAAACCCAACCACCTTTGCACCAAAAAACCCAACCACCTTTGCACCAAAAAAACCCACCACCTTTTCAGCACCTGGCGTGACAGCCCCAAGCTGTGACGTTCCAAATCCACGTACTGTTGGTGGCACACGTACCACCAGCTACCGACCTGGAGCTCGATTATACAGCAAGTAGCTCCAGTACACTGTAAGTTACTGGCAGACCCGAGCAGAGCATACACATCAATATTTTGGAAGTTCTGCCAGAGCTTTAGGCACAAACATGTCTTTTCTGCCCCCAGCCATCACCAATCAATTAACCTCTCCCCCTTCCCTCAAGACTGTGTATTTTAAAGGCTATTCAACTTCACCTTAACAAAACCCCGTACAGTTTTTTACCTGTGCCCAAATCTATCACTGTTCTTTCATCCTTGAAGAGTTTCTTCAACTTAAATAGCAACCGATACAGAGAAACTCTGAAAGCCATTAGGAAATTAAAGCTATCGTAGTGCTGCATCTGTTGTACGTAGATTTTCTTTTTTCCCCCCAATTCACCTGGACGTGACTCGTGCACAATGAAGAACACACACTAAAGCCAGCAGCATACGCACACGGTAGGAAGCCAAACCATTTATTTCTGAAAAAAACCCCCAGTATCAAGAGATGAAGTGTCATACCTCCACACTCTTCTATAAGATTGGCTATGGTTTCTGCTTCATCTTCAGCCATTTTTAATATATTACTTAGTCCATCCAGAACCACTTGCACAACTTGCGCGTCTTTTACTGTCAGCAAATTGCAAAAGGGAGGAATTACATTTTGTTGAATTAAGTATGCCACCTAAGGGGAAAAAAAGCCAACAGTTACATCAGGAGCGCGACAGAAGCAAATGCTGCACCACGAGCACACATGCAAAGCAGTTTCACGAAGTCAAAGTCCTCCAAGTTACCCAACAAGGTCAGAGTATTCTGTAGGAGTCACTTTCTGAAAGTCTTGTTTTAGAGCATAAAAGGCAACATTTACCAAAGATGTTGCAAATATATTTCAGGTCTAGAACACACAAGTAGCAGATACTGCGAATTTTTCAGTATTAAACAGGGAGTTTCAACCTCATCTTTGAGGAATGACACCACCACTCCAACCCTACCACAAACCTAATATTCCAGGCTTACAAGAAACTACTATATTTCGACTCAATGGCTACTAGCCTTAGAGTTATCTACACTTTTATCTGTAGGAGGAAAAAGATCAAGATGTCAAGTGACTAAGTCTCATCAGAGCCTGAATGCAGTCATTGATAGCTCCTAGGCCATCCTAACGGAGGAGCTTCCACCCCAATCCCCATCTCAGATAAATCCAGAAACCAACAAGTGAAGTTCACTCTTAAATCCCTTGTGGCAAAGGGAAGAGAGTTACTGAACAGGGGAGGAATCCAGACATTCAGAATCCTGGCACAGAAGTCATCTAAACGGCTCAGCTGATGTACTCGCTCGAACGGACCCAATAATGGACCTTTTCTTCAGGTTTCACTCACTTGGTCTTTTCTTCCGCTGATCGTTAAGTTGCTTATTGCCCAAGCAGCTTCTTTCTGAGTACCAAAGTCACCCTAAAAATACAACCGTAAATAGAAATAATCATTCCAGTTTTTATGTTACGTAGGATTTGAGTAAAAGCTTGTGTTTGTTACAGCCTATTCTGCACGGCATCACCACCTCGCTTTTCAGGAAGTGAAGCACCTGAAACCCTGTAGATGTTTGAGTCTACTCCCAGAGTGTTCAACCCTTCCCTGCAACCATGGTTTGAAATCAGTCTTCCAGAGGAAGGGAAATTTGTCTGTGTCAAAGTAAATAAAAGCCGCAGCACTCCACACTCTCCCGTTCCTTATCAACAGCTGTCATGTGTCACAGCCAGAGATAAGCAGGAAGTGTCAATTTTGATAAGCCATGGTACATCCTAGGCGTCTGCCTCTGAAGTTAGTCAGCTCAAGTCTGTTTACTGAACTCAAAGAAAAAGGTCTCCAACCCTCTTCTCAGTGATCAATAAACTGGCAGTTAACACAACTACTCGTGAACAGCTATATGTTACTTAGGGGAAAAGACAAGGATTTCTTCAGTCTCATCCCCAGCCTCTACACTAAAGCAAGATACTGCATCTTTGTCATGGCTGAACACATCGTAAGGCTGGTATTCCTGGCTTCCTTCCACACTTCGGGGCAGAAAAGCCAAGTCATGAATAAAGCAAAAAGCAGAAAATGTTTGAAAGATACAAGTGTTGTACTGTTCCCGGTTCAAACCATGCTTTTAGCTACCCCTTGTTCTCCCAAGGCAGATCCCTGGGACCACAACATGGTTTGGAAACTCATGTTTTAAAAGACACTAACGCCCAACAACCGAAAAGGGATACAGGTATTTGAAGTCTCAACTGATGACCCGTTAGCATTGAACAAGCAAGCAGAGACTTTGTGAAAAAGCACGAGAAAAGCATTTCAGAACTGTTGGTGAGCAACTCCTCGACTTTAATAGCAAAGGTAATAAAAGCATTCACCTCCACAAGCTTCATCTCTTCCTGAAAAGCGGCATACATCCATACATGCACACAGCATGTTGCTTTTCTATAGGAAAAACTCTGAACACACCAAAGCCACCATTATTTTCTCTGGTCACCTATTTGTTGGTGATGCAGTGTTGCTTGTTTAGAAAAAACAGATGGGACAACCCCCGTCCATACTGCAGTGTCACAGTGTCACTATCTGGATTACTCAGACCAGATAAATGCAGTAACACGGACAGGCTACCAAGCGCCCCTGCTCAGAGCTTCCTTATGTTTCCAGATAACGCAGGGAAAAAAGGGACAAAGTCCTTGAGCTTTGGCAAAATGCTGGGAACTCACTCAATGCTGTTCCCATCCAGACCTCCTCACATCAGGTGCGAGAGTAAAGAATTCTATCCCCGTGGTTTACAGAGTGAGAAAGAGAGTTTAAATGAGATGTAAAGGACCTCAGATCCCCTGATCTATCCCCCTTCCCAAACACATCTGGCGCTCATCGTCTCACAGCACTTCACAAAAGAGCATCAAGGGTATGGTTTACCCCTGCCCCCCATTTACAGTGTGATGTAAAACACAAAGCAAGGAAATCAGTTTCACTTTCCCCAATTAAGGAAAGAAACGGTTAAATCCTTCTTGTTATCTAACCTTATCTAGAAGATGTATTATCATTGGAACAAGGTTTGCATCTATTACTGCCTGAACTTGCTGCTGGTTTCCTGCAGTGATGTTAGACAGGAACCACACTGCTTCCTGCAAAATAAAAACACGTGAGAAATTAATAATTCAGTCTATATTCTATTTTATTTCCACTCCAGCAAGATTTTATACATGCACATCGGATCAGGTTGATTGTACGTAGCTGTATTGCTAGTAAGTCAGCTAGACACACAGGTAACAAAGTGGACAGCCTCACCTTGGGAGACTCCACAAGACTCTTCAGTCTTTCTCTGTTACCAAGGTACAACCCAATACTCCAAATCCACAGATTCAAAGGAAAAATTATTTGGAGACAAAAAAGTCACAAGGCTACAAAACTGTACCTGGATTCTTATGTTAAAAAAGGATTGAGAGCCTCCCCCCCCCCCCCCCCGCCCGCCTTTGAGGGAGGAATTAGTCAAGAAATAACAAACACCTTTTCACGTAACATTTTAAGCACATTCCGAGCATCACCTTGTTTTAATCCTACAGTTGATAAACTTCTCCCTTCCCAGAAACCCTCCATCACTCCTTCTCAACCCCCCTCTCCTTATCTGGCACGACAACTTTTTGGTCAGGAATTCTCACATCTCATTCAACTGAATCCCTTGGATCAGATCACAGGATCACTTCCATGAGTGAACCTGTTCGAGATTAAGGATGCCTAGGCTTGTCTTGGTGGGCTTGTTTTGGGCTTTAATCATCGGCAATGTTGTAAAGGGACACCCCAGAATTTAACAACACGCCTCAGATGCACTCCGGAATCAGCACTGCATTGTCAGTGCCCCCGTTCCAAGCCTTTTCCATACACACACACACACACACACTCCCCACACCCCACCCCCAGTTTGATGATGTTTAAATTCCACTTATCACACGCACTCCGTTCAAAGAGACATCCAATTATCTCTATTTCATCACTTCCAAGAGAGTCAGTTTAATTAAAGTGACATTTCGCATCTTGGGAACAGCCAGAATTAAGATAAAGCTTTAATTTCATAAAAATTCAATCAGAAGAATCAGGAAACAACATTCACGTCAAGCAAAAGTTTGCAGCTCCTTAAGAAATTCTTCTACGGATGTTAGCTTCAAGAAAAGTGTCGGCATCCTGCCTGCTCTTGCCATAAACAGGTGTGAGCAGTCAGCTCCTCAAATCTCTACCACACTGCGTTATGTGGAATGCAAAACAGCTACATCAGATATCAAAAAAAAAAGTTACCAACTGGGTGCAATCTCTGCAGTTACTTACCTTATTAATTTTTTCTTTGGGATGTGTCAGAAGTGCTGGAAAATGTGAAAGAGCTTCACAATTCAGAACTACCTGCGTCTGTTCATCGGTACCAGTGACAATGTTTCCTACAGCTCTCAGTGCAGCAGTCTGAAACAAAACACTTTCTTTAAAGGCTTCTTTTTATCAAAGATTTTTCTAGTTGAGCACATACTTCAAACAGCCACAGTTAAAAAAGCAAAAGGTTTTATGCAAATGCTACACCAGACAGGAAGAAGCATTCTTTAAACTTCAACATCAACTATAAAAGTGAACTTTCTCTAATGCTACATTTTCAGCGACACTTCCTTGAAGTTGCCCAAACTTACTTGCACTTTAACTTCCTGATGACTGAGAAGAGGAACCAAATGAGGGACTATTCCGGAGTCTATCACCATCTGGATCTGTTCATTGCCAGCATCCGTTAGATATGAGAGTGCCCAGACTGTATCTACCAATATCTAACAGTAAAAACATTTATTTGTAATTAGTACAGAAGTACCACGAGTCTTATTGAAAAAATTAAAATGTAAAGAAGTTCTCATTGTGAAGCCAGAATCGATGCAATACAGCAAACCCCCACTTTGTTTTAGAAGCTTCATACACTCCCCTCTACAGCAGCCCAAAATACAACTGCTGTTCAGCCGGCTCTAGCTCTAAAGAATGCACAGAGATTAAAAAACAAGCTAAACTGCTAACTACAGCTTCAATTCTGAAGGATATAATACAAGCAATTCGATTGTATCTGCTCTTTGCATGAAGTACTGGTGGAGATATGAAGGACTTGCCCCCAGAAGGAAGATAAAGCCCTAACAAACATTAAACCACGGGCATTTGGCACTCTCAAACCAAAGAGCTGTATGTCATACGGCATCAAGGTTTTTTTTTTTTGACATTTCCCCACAAGATTTAAGAGAAGCTTTGAAATTTTTTTTTAAACGTCTGGTGCAGCAGCACTTGGACTGAATTTCCTCTGTGCAGGCGCATACACGTGTGCACTCACACGCAGAAAAGCCAATTTAAACAGCAGTAAATCCGGACCTTTCAAGGGACAGATTACAAAAAATGGAGCGAGCATCGTTTCGGCTGACAACTCTTGACCGATTCACAAATACAGCCATCTCAAGAAATCTAAGTAAGCCTAAGTTCACCTACTTATATACAGGAAAGTAAATACTATGATTACTGTGCAAACTTTAGTTAATGCATTTAAACCTATCTTGGTAAAGCATTTTTGCTATTAACTTTGACAACCGACCTACAACTTCACTAGGAAGCAAGGAATTGATCTTAAACAATTCTGACTGACGTTTAGGCAAAAAGCTGACCTATTTCGTGATTTCACTAGTCTCGCTCATTTACTTCACTAGTAAAATAACCTGATGTTCCTATTTAACACTTCAGAAGCTACATCTAAAGCCAACATCATACGTATGCAGCAGACACTAATTTTGGTTTTGTTTACACCGATTTTCATTCCAATTTCAAACTGAAGTGCTAGTCAAAAAATTCCTGTATTTATCTGTAAATGAATGTTCACTGAAATACAACTGAAACTGCATTTTATTTTTAAGTGCAGGGAAAGGCCATGCAAATAAGCACTTGCAAAGATACAGAGAAATACCAGGCAAAAGTTGTAACTGATACTTAACAATAAGCATTTAAAAAGATACCGAAATAAGTTTGTCCTAATGAAACAGAATGTGGGTTTTTTTTTTTTAACAGAAAAAAGGTAATTACAATAAGCTTTATACTTCAGCTAAAAACCTACAGCAGAACACAAAACTGGCTCTGAGTGGTGTTACTTACATTTACATCTGTGTGGTGAATTAAAACACAGAGCGCTGGAAGGATCTAAGGAGGAAGAGAAGCATCTGAGTTATTTTTAAGGCAGACAGATCCTCAGCTTCAGTTTAATTACACTGAACAGCAACTCAGTCACCTCCTGAATGGTTTCCATCGGCGGAGGAGGATCTTTGTGACGGCACAAGTTGACCATGACCCAAGTAACATTTCTTAGGAAAGTTATGGGAATAGATGGGCTGATGAAGGACAGCAGCGGTTTCACTACTCCAAGACTAATAACATAATCTCTACACTGGGGTCCATCACCTGTTTGAGACAAAGGATTATGAAGACAAAAATCACCCCATGCCACTCACATAAAGTCTTTGACTTCTGCACACTTAAAACTTCAGGTAAAATGCTTAAAAAGGTAAAGAACATGGGCCTTGGAAAGATGCCTATAAATATATACAGCGATACACCCACCTCTCTAGATACATCTGTCATAAAGACACTTTATATACGGCTTGAGTAGGGCCTGTGGCTGCCTGCCTAATTGCATCCTTTGGAACTACTCATTAGAACGGGCTAAATTCTTAACAGAAAAGTGTTCCATGAGTTATAGCACATCTACAGGCTGTGGGGGTGGTGGGCAAGGGAAAAGGGGTGGCAGGCAGCACCAAACCCCCGAGAGCAGTTGATTGCCCAATGTATCCCTGAAGATCCCTTCCCAGTACCAAAACATCCCGAGTGTAGCTCAAAATTGCCTGAAAACAGATATTAGTCATCTCTGTATCTGAAAGATAAACACACTCAAAAGGACCAGACACTTCTAAAATATGAGACTGTAGAAATCTCAGTGTCAGAACCAGTACTGGTCCCCAAGCACTGCACAGTCAGGGCTGCACACCACAAAGCTAATCCTTGCACAAGAAGGAGAAAAATCAAATGAAAGACTGATCACAACTGATCTAGAATCCAACACAAAGGATGTGACCTCTGGCAAAATTTCAGAACTCCATGCAAAACAGTTTTTATTTTAACAATCTGCATGTCTGTTTGCCAGCAATTCCTCTTCCTGTGCCCGGAAAGGAAGCGTGTAGGCATGTGTTTTTGGGTGCACACCGCCACTACACAATAAAGGAAACAGGAAAAAGCTAAGAACGGGGTAACTGCCAGCCTAACAGCTGCCTTTGGTCTCATAGTTGAGCATCTCCAAGTGCTAACACACAAAAATCCTACCTAGTTTATTCACTCGATACCAAAAGGGACTTAGAAGTTTTTAGTGGCAAGAATAACACAAACCTATGATATTTCCTAAAGCCCACACAGCTTGCTCACAAACATTTTGATGAGGTGAATGCAGCAGCCTCAGAAAAAGTGGCACAGCATCTGAAAGACACAAACGAAACCCCATGCAACTGTTAAGAAATACATCTCAAAAGACAAAATAGTTCACATGATTAGCTCTTAAATAAAACTTCAGTGTACAGCATGAGAAATGTTTCTCCTGGTTAAGCACTGGTCAAAACTTTACTAACTTCCCAGTGATACTGAAATAAAACACACTGTAACAATTCTTCCTTCACGGCACTTTCTTCTAGAGTCTGGACTTCAGAGTATTTTGAAAGCAACTCTTAAAATAACCTGGCATTTAACTTGTTTGCAAGTCTCACAAGTTTACTGAAGCTTGGCAGGACTCCAAATTCAGTTATACTTTCTGAATTTAGAAATTTCATGCTAAGTTATCTATCAGAGCCAACTGCAAAGGAGTAACTGTAAGTTCAACCTCACCAGTTCAAAGTGGCCAATTCAGGAGTCAGCAGGGACGCATATACATTACTGACCAGTAATGTAGCGAGAGGGAAGTACGGGGTTTAATTTGTTCCAGTCTTACTGATTTACAGCTCCCTGTCTCCCCCACCACATCCTCACTAGTGAAGTGAAGTGAAGCACGTGCCAGCGGCCGGACCCAGCGCGCGCAGAGTGCTAACTACCGCGGGATCCTCCGCACACACCGCCAGCGCGGAGCTTCAGCGCGTTCCTTCACCGGTGGCTCTACCAAGGGGAAGCCTGGTTGCTGGAGCACACAACACAAGTAGGGTTTACACAAGGTGAATCACACCAGGAGCACCCCGCTGCTGACACAGATGCACCACTAAGTGCCACGTCACTGGGTACTTTTTCCTAGAATTTCCAAACTCTGCATCCAGTATCCTTCAACCACCATTATGACGGTACGTGTACAGCAACAGCAGCTGCTTCTATGAATCCAGGCGTCTTGGTCGCCTGCAAGCTAGTACAGATCCACTCCTCAACGTGAAATCGCCTTTTAGATCACTAAGTTTTGACTCTACTCCGACATCTCTCGTGGAATAACCCAACTGATCACTGCAGAAGAGATTGCTTCAAATGCCACCGCTATGGGAAAAGACGACCCCAAGCGACTGAGCAGCCAGGGATTCAACAGGCAACACAAAAACCGTTATCAAGGCAGCTACTTTTCTACCCCATGTTGGTGTCAGACAGGAGAACGCTTCCAATATCTAGAACTAAAGCTAAAGCAACATTTCAAACACCTTCTACATGCACCACGGTAAGATAACGGACCCTTATTTCATCCCCAGCACTAAGGCGCTTGCCTGCATGCTTTGCTAAAGGCAGTTTGCTCTGTCTGTAAGAAACACTTCTTTACTTTAGATCATGTATTGCGAGAGAGGCTGGTATTTTTAGTTAGGCTCTTTCTCAGTGTAAAACTTTCTGCTAGAGAAAAAAAACCCCACAACAACAGATTTCTTATTTCCTGCTGAATAAAGGTATTTTACAACGCCTGCACGCAAGGAGAAAAAACATCCCCAGCAAGCACGTTGATAAGTACAACGGACCATCTTTTTCACTGAAATAAATCATTACAAGAAATAAACCACACTTTCATACGTTGTAGCTATTAAATAAATTCTTAATACAGTGCACACATGCAGACCTAGCTAAATCAGAGACCACCATCGAAAGAAATAATAACTATATTTGACACTCATCCTCAATCCATCAATAAGCTAGGTTTAAATAAAGAGAAGTGTTCTAGATCAGAGGTGTGCGACAGTTTATGTATTAATTAGATTTCCAAAAGAAAACTCAGGATGCAACCAAGAAAGGAAGATGAGGAGGATGGGAAAAAGGAAAATTAAAAGTATTAGCAAAGATACACACTCTAACAGTCAGATCCAGCTATATCAAAGTTAACAGGCTCCTAATGCCAAGAGTTTGTAAAAGCAAAGGGCAACTGATCTCACAACCAATGCAACCTCAAAGCATACATTCAGTTAAAAAAAAAAATCCTTTAAGCTGAAGTCACCTGCCTTAAATTCCTTCACATCCGCTGTAGAGATTTACCCTATTTTTTCCAGTTAAAGATTTTTTTGAAACACACCCAGCCATTTAACAGAGAAGATGGAGCTAAAAATTTTCCTATGAATACATATTTTTTCTAAATATAAAGCCAATAACAGAGTTTGTGAGAAGCCTGTAACTAACCATGAAAGAGAAACAACCTTTGATTGGTGAAGTGAAAAAGTCAGTCATGGAATACAGGCAACAAACACTGACATTTCAACACTTATGTACTTATTACACTGAATAAAAGTTCCAAGTGGCTCTAAAAGAAGTCACGTGTGATGGTTGTGGTGGGGGAACACACACAAAAGATCGATTCTGTGTCTTTTCGTTGTCGGAAGCACAGCATGGTACATGCACTCCAATACAGTGCTGATTCCAACCATTACAGCTACTGGTACCTCATGTAAGTTTTGCGGATTTTTTCCTTAAACTTTAGGAAAAAAACTTGTTTTACTGTATGTTTCACTCTTCCACAGGTCTCAAGAAGCTCTGCCGTTTTATTCACTCAATTCAAAAATCCTGCAGACACTTCTACTCCGCTCTGCTTTACCAACAGAAGTACTACTTTGACCCAGGATGTGTTTAGAGTAGAGAAGAAAGTTTGCTTTGCTTGGCAACTCAGATTCCAAGTCCAACAACAATTCCTTTCCATGCTCCCGATTCCTCAAAATATGAGCAGCGTTTTTTTTTTCTTCAACTTGATTTTGGAAGAGAGTTCGATGTCAGGCACCCTCTGGACTTGGTCAGTATCTTTTTTCTCCCTCTAGTATCTTTTTTCTCCCTCTTCACAATAAGATAGGAAATTCCTCCGTGGGAGTTTTTTAGGGTTTTTATTGTTTGGGTTTGTTTCGAGTTTTTTGTTGGTGTGTAATTTTGGGTTTGTTTTATTTTTTTTTTTAAGTTTGAAAACTGGAAACCAGCAGATACCAACTCTGCTAAAATAGTGTGAGTTTCCAGAAGAGCTTACTCACCATAAGGAAACCCAACCGAATTTAAAATCTGAGAAAATGAAGAACAAAAGCAGGTGTGCGCTTCAACTGATGCTGCTTGCCAGAGAAGAGGTAGAACATCTGGCAGGAGACTTCATGGGCAGGTCCTTCAGCGACGTGCCTGTGATTGACAACTCAATTTCAACCATCCCGGCTATCGCACGAGAGGACCAACCCTACCACATGGATCGGTGAACATGCGTGTGGATGCTCTTTACAGGATCATTCAGATGATCTCATTTTTGTGGAAGCTACAGCCCGTGCTGTATCAATGAGCAAATACTGTTGGACTTACTAGATTGAACTACGGCCTGTGTTTGTTCCGAGGTTCCAGAGGCAATGTTTGTCAAAGCCCACGCAGCTTCAAACTGTAAAGAAGGACTGCAAAGTAAGGAGAAAAAAAAACAAAAAACAAAAAAGGTTGTAACATGAGTTTTCAAATCAGACTCCACAAGGCACATTAGCTAAATACCAACAATTCTTGCAACAATTAAAAGGTTTGGAGTTTTGGAAATACTCACTTGTCATCTCTTTCAAGACAGTGCACTAAAATAGGTAATATTCCTGATTTTATTAGATCGTCAATTGGTGGATTGCGATCACTGGAAAGCAGCTTTCTGTTTAGGAGAAGGAGAAAACACAAGACTTAACAGACAAATCACAGAATGAGAAGTCATGACTGGAAAACATCTCTGGAGGTTGTTTAGTCCAACCTTCTGTACAAAGTGGGATTATTGTTGACACTAGATCAGGTCAGTAACGCCTTCCTGGAGCTGAGTTTTGGAAACCTTGAAGCACAGAGATCCAAGAACCTCCTGGACAAACTGTTCCAGCGCTGCACTACTATCAAGGCTGGGAAGTTTTTTTCCCCAGCATGTGTCCTGTAGTCTCAAAGACCAAGCAGGATTTGTTTTCTCCACTTTCAGTGAAAATAATTAATCCCCAAAACTGAAGTTACTGAAGTACTAAAAACTGAAGTACTGAAAAACTGAGGCCACTACACTCCTTCATTGCCCATTTCAGTTCCCATGTTTTCTCTGACTACTTTTGAAGTTTATTACCAGCCAGTAAAATAAAGATCACCACAGTTCTTCAGTCATACCCTCCTGCAGCTTCTTCCTCCCCCACCCAGCGAGGGAGATGAACAGATCCCAACTGCTTTGACAGGAAAGGCAGAAACTTAGTTTCTTCTTTGCTAAAGATACAGAGAGCAAGGATTCACAAAGTACTACTGTGGAGAACAGAAGTGTACAAATTTGTTTCCATCTTTAATCCCTTTAGCTTCACCTTTCTGCAGCAGAGGAATTAAGGAGGATGAAGGAAGCCTCTCGGATGGGACAACTTAGGCTGCCGCACCAAACTCCCTCTTCCCGCTGCCACTGAAATTACATCGAGTTCCCTTCATGTACCAGCCTATTCACAAACACACCAACGGCTTGACAGAACACAAGAACTAGAAACCAACTCTCCGCTGCTGCTTTGTCCTGAAAGACATCGCTGCTGCGTAAAAGAGGGCGATGCAGAGGAAGAGGAGATGAAAAGCCAGAGCTGCACAACAAAACACCTCAGAAAACTACGCGATGGGGAGGATCTGAACACAGATTATGTGAAGACTCCTGTAATAACCACATGTGCATTTTCAACTTCCAAGTAAGTAAAGGAGATTCCTTTTACAAGTGAAGACAATCTACATCCACAAGCTTACAAAAATTAAGGAACAAAAGTGTCCTTACAGAACCTTAACGCTGATTTTTGTTCAGTGACAAAACCATCACAAACCACCTGCTCAAACGGGTAGAGAACTCTACTACGAGAATCAAAACTTTACGTTTAGGGGGGGTTAAGCATTTTCTGTTTGCTTTGGGATTTGCTTTTTCTTAAGCACTTTAATTAGTTTTCTGTTCCAGGGGTTAGACTTGGGCAAAATTTTTCCTTCCTGCTCCAGCTTCAGAACAAAGGATGGTATAGGTTCAATCAGGACTGAAAAGCATCTATTTTCATCTCTAAAATATACTTTAATGCCTTTCCAATAATGTAAACTGTACTGCTTTAATTTTAAATTAATTTTCAATTCAAAAAAAATAGTTACAATAGTAAGAAATCCACACTGACATTCCCATTTCACTTGAAGTCAGGCTTCATTCAGTGTACTTTAACCCGGTTTAGATCAGCTATAGTGAAGGGGGTTCTACGTGACACTACCCTGAGTTGGTGAAACTTTTTAATGAAGGCAAGATGCCCATCGGAAATGGGCGCAGAAACTGTCCCTTCCTCTCCCAGTTTTAAATACATCAACTCCCCAAAGTCAAAGCGACTCGCAATTCACCCGACTTCTCTTTGATCTGCAAGTCCTCCCTTGCACCTGAATCAAGCCCCTCGACCACAGAGGGTAAACAAATACGAAATTGTAGCTTCCTGCCAGGACAACAGAAGAACAGCCAGTAGTTCATGAAACCACAGTTAATACTGACTTTATGCAAGCAGAGTTCCTGAGAGTACTTTCAGATCACTTCTCAAATACATGCAACTACACAGAACTCCTCTGAAGGCTTTAGTGGCCTAATCCACCACAAAACTAGAAAAAAGATGATGCCGGTTCTTCTGTACTTAAAGCTAAAGACTTTATGGTCCTGCTAATGATGCAAGTCCTACCTTACTTGTGAGAAGCACCTAGTATTGCACTAAGGTAAATCCTAGTATTTATTTAGACACAATGAAAATCCTGACTACTTTGAAGACCCAGGTATTTTGATTTTTCGTAAAGTTCTGTTCACAAAGTTTTCTTTTTCAAAATCAGTATATGACATACTTTTTCTAGTTAAGCTAGAACATGTTTTCTGAATGTAAAAGTATGATAAGGTAACAATAAAAATAGTATATTGGAGAAGAGTGTGTTCTTACCTTGCAGCCTGCACAGCACTTAACTGTATACCCTGGTTGTCACTTGAAGCATTCTAAAATAAAAGAGAATTTAGACTTTTCACATGTTTGTCACCGCAACACGAAGAACGTTCAAACAATTAATGTTTTTTTTTTACCTGTACTATTGCCTCCAAAGAAGTGTTTTGCTAGAAAACAGAGACAAAAGCAGTTAGAAATTAGAAATGTCTTTTAAGTACCTAAAAAGAGGACATGCTTGAGAGTTAATTCTTACCACTCTAAAGTCACCATCTATATCGGAATCTTCACAGATATCTTCGTGGGGAACATTTCTCCTCTTTAGAAGATGCTCATCTCTTTTGTTCTTAAAGAGAAAAATGATTTAATACCTTTAAAACTGTGGTTCAGGCGGTGTGGGGGGTCTTACGAAGGGAATAGAAGCTTCAGTTTTAAACAAGCATCATAAACATGCTGTCATTGACACTGTTAAAACTTCCAACATTCAACAGGTTGCAGAGGGCTGCACAGAGAAGCACACTGTGCAAATTACTTCTTCCTGGGAAAACTCTTCCATCCAACTTTATCTACAGCAGTAACTACTTTTGCTGGGAGCTTCACATGCACATATCCATCCACGCTGGCATTACAATCTATTTGTCATTACTGATAACAAGGCAAGGCAACTCCCAGAGGCTAGTTTTCTGATCATCCCAGAAGTCATTCAAATTATGATCACTTTTCTCAAGAGCTACTTCTCCAACAATTCTAAACAGCGTTAACTTCACACATATACTCTTCCACTCTTGTGTGTGAACTACTGTTTTGGGAAAGAAAACAGCTTTCTGTCTATAAATCAGCAGGAACGCCCATTTGCAAAGGAAAAACGTAAGCCTTCTGTAATTTTTTAAATTAAAAACATAGCTGGAGAAGCAAGAATTATTCCCTTCAATGGATTACAAATACAACTTTTTTTTTCAGGACAAAAATTATGGAACTTCTAGTACCAGGTATGATAACTTTAGAACTTCCTTCTAAACCAAAGTACCTTCACACAATTAGTGAAGACTAACAGATGCTTTAACAATGGTGTGCTTGGTGGACTACACACACATAACAGTAAGTAATTTTACTTTATTTTTAATCCTGTAACAAAACCTCTTAAATGTTACTGAAATAAAACAGCCAAATCCCATTTGCTAAGAACAACGCTAGGTCATCTCACCTTTCTCAACTCCACAACAACTTCATTTCTTTGTCTTCTCATAGTCTGAAAAGAATCAAGATCAAAGCACGTTATGTTCTGAATCTAGACCAAGTAATTAAAAAAGTTCTTGCACAACTATTTTGAAGTTCATGCACTTTAAACAGTATTTGTACACACATGATTTGATTTTTATTATAAAAGTAGAAATCGAACAGGAAATGGAGATAACAGGATTATTTCATAGGAAAACGGCCTCCTAGGCCTTCATGTTGAAGGAAAATGGGTATGTGGAATCAGGGAATAAATGTCTTATAGCAAACGGTGATGCTCAAAGGAGCCGTGCATTAAACAGCAGCACCAAAAGCAGTATAAGCACCATGGCAAACTAACAGAAATCATACAAAGCTTGCCCAACATTTACAACCTTCTCTTGATTCAAGGCTTTTTTAACATACACACATAGAGAGCACGAGCCAAACCCAGCATTTTTATAAAAGGCATACTGGTAAACTTGAAAACTGTGAAGTCAAAGTCAAGCACAACCGCCCATCTACGCCCCTCGGACACCTCTCGCTGCTGCAGCGTGCAGGGGAATCGGGCAGTGCCTCTCACAGACTCGGCTGCCTGGGCTACGCTACCAGACCGGCTGAAGGAGCCCAGCCCGTGACTAACCGGTAGCTACCACCGTTCAGCTACACTGAAAACAGAGGCTGAAGTTCCGACTGTGCAGGTAATCCTTCACCTAGCCAAAGTACAAGTGCTACGGCAAAAAGAATTCAGCAACGTAATTCTTCAGGATAAATCCATCTGGACAACCCCAGAATGGCGTTGTTGAATGATTCCTATCAGGCTGCTCATGCAAGTGTAGCACCGTCAGCGTGCCCTTCCAGACACACCGGGTGGGGAAGTCCTACAGGAGCTCTCACGCACCCACACCTCCACAACACTACTCTTTTCTCCCAGATAGCCAAGTAAATTTACAGATTTCACCCATTTCTGACACACACGTGTTTCTATTACTGTACAAACCAGCACCAGCTTTGTGCCTTGAGGAGCAGCTTTATAAACAAGTTCAAATTAAGACACTCAGTAAGCAGAGCCGAGTTACAAAAACTTGATTTATACACGAAAACCGCACAAAACCCTCATGTCACGATAGTGTCAGCTAGATTTCAGAAAGGGGAGGTGGCGTCTCTGACAATTTACATCTAGTTCATGACCCCACCTCACCTATCTTACTTCCACCCAATGTGTTTGTTCTATCCTATCGTATTAGATTACTTCTCATCATTTTTAAGTTCTGAATAGGAAACATTAGGCCCAGAGACTGTTTGTCTCAACAAAAACGACTTGAGGAACTAGCTTGACACAACTACTGTTGGTATACAGCGAAGCACAGTTAGAACAACAATCCAAACAGTATCGTGGGAGTATAATGATGACCTAGTGCCCGCTACGCTGCATACCTCACCCCTTACAGCAAAGGCGAGATTAAAGGATACAGAAGCGAGCACAGTCAAGCACCCTTGGCCAGGAAGGGTTCACTGCACTAACGAATCGCTTCATTAGGTTTTGAATCACTGTTGTTGCCATCTTCAGGGACTTCACTGATTAGCTGGACTGCCTTATCTGCAACACCCTTGGCACTAAGAGCAACTTTTTGTCATTTTCCCTACAGCTCTCATTGAGAGCATTCAGGAAAAAAAAAAGCAATTGTAAATACACATAAATTGGTTTATTACTGTTTGTGTTACTACAGTGCAAAATAAAAATAGAAAAAAAAAATCAGTCTGTAGCGATTTTATTCTATACTTTGAACTTTGCAGTGAATGAGAAGAGCAAAGTTAGAAACAACTGCATTTTTATTGTGACTCAACCATCCACAAGCCCAGAGAAAGCTTGAAATCCTGGAGCATAAGGGACTGCACGAACATAGAATGCGAGGAAAAGGAACAGCCAAGAGAGCTTCTGAACAGCAGTTAAGAAGCGGCTCTGAAGATAAGGCTTAAAAGCTTGACTTTCAGGAGCATAATTATTGTTATCGAAGAGAATGCGCATTTCATCAGAACCAAACTTCCAGCTCTGAGCAAGACTGTTTACCTTCTCAAACCAAACAGTTACAAGAAAAAAAAAAAAGGCAGGAAAGGGTGGAGGTGGAAAAGAAGGAATGGTTCCCCCTTGCTTTGGAGGTAGAACTTTTCATTGCTTGAAGACCAAAATGCAGTTCCTCATGAGAAAAACAGGCAGAGGAGGGGAAAAAAAGCCCAAGACACCTACACAACAATAGCTTCTCACTATACAAAAAGCAAAGTATACAAGCGTACCTAATGCAGCAGCACATGGGACGACTAGATAAGAGCCACAGTAAGCAAGTACAAACTGTCCCACACTAAAAAGTGCCAAAGCAAGTTTCCAGGAAATATGTGCATCAAACAATGTTCATTCAAACGGTCCATCAAAATTAGACTAGCTGAGTAACACAGCTTAGACTCATGGTTTTTACAGTTTTAAAGCTATAAAAAGTCACGTCTGCTATGTGAGGTCAACAGTGAACACTGAACCTGCTGGCACGCAGGTAAGCCTTATTCCAGTGCTGTGGACTTACCCTCCAGAGCCAGATGAGCTTTTCGAGTATTTCTTAGAATTCTTCAAATACTAGTGAGAATCTCAAAGGTGTAATCTCCAAAGTCAGGAAAAAACCACATTCTAATAATAAGCCTTTATTAACACTTCTGGCCCAACAGGTATGCTCTGAATTAATATACTTGTCTTATAAGTACATAAATTAAATTTTCATGTTCTGTAGTAGCTCCAACTCAAGAGCCTATTAAGTTGAAAGCAGAAAAGTTTCTCCAGCAGCTATCTTCCTATACATGCAGTTGTCAAAGCCACGATTACAGGCTACTGGCACTGTCGCCTGGCGGTCCATGCGTCAGCTCTCTGAAGCGCACATCGCTCCAACTGCAGGTCAGCACTACGGAACTCGAGCCCAGGAAAGCATAGCCTAGGATTCACCAAAGACGTGTATCCCTCCCCAGTGACAAACTACTAATAAAATAAGCAGACCTGTCAGAAAGCTGTACTGCCAAAAGGATACTTTTCGGCAGATTTCAACAACGACATGACTGGTCACAGAAAAACTGTTGCTAACCAAGAGCAAGACCCAATGTACACTTGCAAGGAGAAGATGACCGAATTGCTAGAATGCCAGTTATAAAGTGACATTAAGCTGTAAAGGTCATTAAAAAGTAATAGTTACAATTACTAAGGAGCCCAAAAGGAAATTTATTCCAACTGAGGTGATAACACACCTCCAGGACAAGCACATATGCGTGTGTGCGTCACAGATATGGGGAGAAGTGAGCAGGCCTAAAACTCCAAGGAAAAAACCCTGAGATGTGTCATTTAAAGTTTCTTTACTTGAAAAAAATCATATATACAGTTGATCAGACTTAAAAATATCCTGAAACTATCAAGACTGCTGGACCAAGAAGAATGTTCTCCCTCCAGACATAAGATGACAGGTCCTCGGTTTTAATTCCTGCCTGCTTCTGGAGAGGACCTGTGTACCCTGGACTCACCAAAGCCTTCACATGGAAGACAAGCAACCAATGAAGCCACTCTCAAGAACAATTTACCAAAACAGGGCTCCGCTAAAATAATGGTCTGTGTAAACAGTAGCTGGTTGACAAACTAGTTGTTATTAGTCAACCTGTCACTGCTCTTCCTCTCAGGAAGAAAAAACGCCCAACAAACAAGAACTGAAGTTGGCTCTGTCAAGGAGTTTCACAGCATCATCACCCCAGCCTACAAGGTTGGAGAAGATCAACTTGTATTGTCTTTTGGAAAATAGCCCAAAGGGCAGAAACCCAGGTGTAATGGTTTCTTGGCAGGTGGCTTTGAAAGGCTAGACTCTCCCTTCTGTCTGTGTGAGATTTGACTCGATTGTTAGACTTCTCCGAATCAGTTCTCCGCTTGCACCAACACAGCTGTGAGTAGGAAACCAACCTCAAAGGTTTGTAGAAACGGGATTGAGAATGGGGCCTGGAAAGCATTCCAACTTAAAAACACGCATCACTTCAGTATGAATTCACATGGCTCTTTCAATCACTAGATCCTGTTCTTTGTTTGCTACACTGAAAAGTAAATGATCAAATGTATTTCTGTCAGCGTATGATTGCTACCCCTGCACCCTCCTTCTTTTAGTTATATTTAGCTTAATTTTTACCATAAGGGCTGTTTTCTGGCCATTAGTCATTACTGAGCTCTTCAGCTTATCACTAAAATCTTGTGATGTCCTTCACAGATATAAAAGTCACCGAACTACCAAACAAGGAAAGAATGCTTCAAGGTACACCCAAGTTCATGTTTGGATTTAGTAAAAATCCACACTCTGCACATTCAGTGTACTCAAGTGATTTACGCCCTCCTCTACCTGTCATTTCCCTCCTATACTAATCCCAGCTCATTTGTAAACTGAAGCAATAAAGTCCATTCTCAAGATCTCTGCTAAAAATGCTATGGGATTTTAAAGCCAACACAACAACAAGATACCACCAGAAAACACACTTCGGCAACTATTTCCCCTTCAGAATTATAATGAGACTCTCAGATACAAATAAATAAGTAAAAATCAATACATTGCACCTGCCCTCATTCTGGTTTTTCCTGGAGAAGCTGTGCATGCTAAACAAAATGCCTTATACAAACAGATATTTACCTACAATCTTTAAATGACAAAATGTACAAGCTTTACTGCAGAGCTACAACCCAGCTTAAAGGAACCTATTTTTAACTGACTCAGTGAAATTCCTGCTCTCCTTCAGTTCCTCCATATTTGAATCCAAAGCAAACTATTTTTTGTGGGACACAGAAAAGGTTGAAAAGCTTATCACGACCTGGATATCCAGTGTACCTCATAACATTACCTTTCCTTCAATCCCCTGAAGCTTGCTTCGTGTTCTCAAATGTATCGTTAGTATTACAAGCCCACTGAATGCTACCAGCAACTCTTAAAGTCTTGACATTGCTGATCTTGAAACATCTAGACCCAATGGCTGCTCCAAAACTAGTTCTGAAGTACTCTGTGCTCCAATATTATCATCATTTCACATCATGTGTCTCCATTACAGAGCAGAAGCACCTATTTGACACTTCTGTGCTGGCACTATTAAAGCAATTCTTAATCTCTCGCCCCGCAACACAGGCAAGGCAGGGAAGAAAAGGCCAAGAGGACTCATCGATATTTCCAGAGAAGTAATATGCAGGAAATATTTTTTATTTAATCTCAAAAAACCTAAATGTCAGTCAGATTTGAATGCTGCAGCAGGTAACAGTCATCAGCAGAAAATGAAATGTCGAATCACCCGGTAAAACAAAATGAAGCAAACAAGACAACCCCACCCCAAACCTTCTCTTCAAACCTTCCCAGAAGCATGGCTATACTCAGGACCCCAACATCCAGGACTGAATAGCAATTATTCAAACCCAAACTGTTCATAAAACTGTCTGCTGCAGACAAGGAACAATTTGCACTTACCCTGGCCTTTGTATAGTAAAGATCCAGTGCTTGATTCCAAGGTCTATGGTATCACAATTAAAAATAAATGGTGGAAAGAAAATTGGGTATCACCACAGCCATACCCACAAACACACACATAAAAAGGGCTCATCCTTTCTTATTCAATGTGGTGGTTTGGCCCTGGCCAGATGCCCACCAAAGCCACTCTATCACTCTCACCCCCTCAGCTGGACAGGGGAGAGAAAATACAACAACAGGCACGTGGGTCAGATAAAGACAGTTTAATGAAGCAAAAGCAAAACAAAAGGTCTTATTCTCTCCTCCCCAACAGCAGGCAATGTCCAGCCACTTTCTGGGAAGTGGGGCTCCAGATGACAAACGTGAAACCAATGTGTCCCCCTCCCTCCTGTTTTCCCCAGTTTATATTGCTGAGCAGGCGTCCTGTGGGATGGAATGTCCCTCTGGTCAGTCTGGGTCAGCTGTCCTGGCTATAGCCCCTCCCAAGTTTTTACCCACCCCCAGCTTACTGGGGAAAGGTTGGGGACACAGCCTTGGTGCTGGGTGAGCCCTGCTCAGCAGCAGTCAACACACTGGTGTGTTATCAGCTACCACTGCACAGCACGGGGAGGGCTGCAGCTCAAGCAGACCCGTTACATTCAACAATAACAAAAAAAGCCCAAGTAAAACCTGTTCCTCATTGAAGACACAAAATGAAAAAATAAAAGTTACCTTAACTAGCTTTCCTAGCAGATAAGCATCTGCATCGTTTTGTAAAGAGTCCAGATAAGCACTTAAGCAAGATTTTGGGTTGGGATATTGTATTTTCCCCACAGCTCTAACAGCTCCTAAATCTTGGAAGGCCTTACCAAAATGCTTGAACACTACACAGAGATACCGCCTTGGTATTCGCTACAAATTATTGCTCTCGCAGCACAAACTCTTCTGATACTAAAAGTCTTATTATACTGAGTATTTCTTTGAGCAGTACTAGAAATAAGAAAAAAATACAAGGAAGTATTTTATATTTCTGGTCACAATGAATCCCTCTATTCCCAGTGTCGCCACCAATCTGTCATCTTAACGCACACAGAGCAATTGTTTACAACATAACATGTCCATGCATGCATGTTTAGCCAACACTTAAGCATACGAAGGAATTTTGCTAAACATCTTCTGTAAAACAGGTGTGTGTGTGTGTTTCGGTTTTACTGTTTTTCCTTTTTCAAGGCCACAATTTGTATTTTTAGAAGCACACTGATACGGACGGGAAAATGGAAGTCCAACTTTAAGTCATTAAGTATCCCAAATGCTAAATGTACACTTAGCACTCTAGGAGACAAGCAATTCCCTGTCAGATACCCAGTCACAGGTGAAGAGGTGAGACCTGGAGGGTAAGTACAACGTGACCGCAACCGCTAGCAACAGAACTGCCAATGGACTGGTCAGAGACACGGGGAATCGTTTAGGGACCATCTTTAAAACATTTGTAGTTTGCAACACAGCAACCTTTCCCAGCCTCTAGAAGTAGCTATTAATTTGGGATTCACCAAAACTAGAGTCATTTATTACTTGTCTGCTGAGGCAAATGGAGGCCAACTGTCATGGAAAAAAAGAAAAAAGGTTTTGTAAAAGAAACCGATGGCTCAACGCACAATTTCAGCTGAGATGAGGAGTGAAGGAGGGAAAGAGATAAGATCAAAAGGTGGCTTCCTATGCTAAGTAAACAGACATCTTTTTGCTAAAAGCAGCAGAGGAAGGCAGGTGTCATGAACTCCACACTCATCAGTAACTGTTGCTACCGTAGGACACTTGGCTGTAAGCGGACATCACCAACATCTCTCACACTGGTGAAAAACGGGATGTGTGAGCAGCTGATAAACAAGAACGACAGCCATAAGCCTGAGCTATTGTACGAAAAATAGCCATCCATGGGAGTTATTTTAGGTACCAAGCAGATGTTCCAGGATTTGTTGGACAGATGTCAAAATCTAAAATTTAACGTGGCCTAGCAGTGGTTCCCTCACTGTGTGGAAGGCCATTTAAGTGCACCGGCAAACTCAGAAAATACTGAGATTACCTGCTTCCTGATACACACACATGTGTTCTTTTTACTTGCACGTGTTCACCATGAACCTTCCCTACTTCAGCTGACTTACCTTAAAACTCAGTACGCAGGCACCAGAGAAAATACAGATGAATCCCAACCTGTACTTTCCCACTAATTGCATTTTTTGCTATGATAGCACACGCTTTCCTGTGCTCCCCCCCTGAAGATGCCTTTCTGATACAGCTGTCCACTCAACGATGACAAAACAATTTATACAAAACCAAATCAACATCTAAGGCAAGGAGTTACTAACAAAGCTAACAACCCTATTAGCAAACGGAGCAACCACTGCAGTAATTATTGCCCCTTCCAACAGTTTTGGCAGCACCAAACTTTGTACGTAACTGAATAATAAACTGTTTTATCAATATACTTGGACAAGTTAAAAATCGAGGTGTTACTGACTTCTGAATTACCCAAATGGGAAACTTGGCAGATGTTTTAATGAACGACAGCAAGACAAGTGCATCTTTTAGTTTTGAAATGCTGTACAACTGTCTTCATGGGAAAGATCAGAAAATTATGCTAATCACAGGGCCACATACTGAAGCTAATGAAAAACAGAAATGAGAATGGCAAAGCCCATTTCTTGATCAGAATCCTATACTGACAGTATCAGGATGCAGAGGGTTGCCCAATCAGCACTCCTAGCCAAGTGTTTATGGGTGAGGACTGATAGCTAATTTAAAAATTTGAATATTTACTAAGGAAACCCTAAGTTAATTATGTCTTCTGCTGTGTTCAGGAAGCACCTTCACAGCTCCAATAATGTATGCAGCAGTGCAGCCACCAAAAAGTTTAGAGGCTCTATACTACAAGCTGCAACTGTTTCCACACCTCAACTAACTGAATGGTGTAATAGTAGTATTTGTCCTGCTTAAAAAAAAAAAAAAGTGTTTTTTTTTTAAAATAATAATCTTTACTATAAAGCGTGGGCGGTAACTAATTCCTTTATTCACTTGAGTATCGTACAGACACACACAGCAGAACACCCAACCGGGCCCTAATCCCTGACTCAGGCTTTTAGGGGCTACTCAGAGCGAAGAGTGATTATTAAGCGCCAGCAAGAAATTAAGGTAGAGCCACACGAAAACCCGACCGCTGGGGCAGGCGGCAGAACGCCGAGACACCACCTCCATCAAGCCAGCGGCCGGACTGAACTACGCCGATGAAGCGCCCCAAACGCCAGGCCGGGGCCGGCCTGCCCCGCCGGGGAGCCGCCGCCCGCCGCTCCCGTCAACCGCCCACCCCCTGCTGCGGCGGAGGGGGCCGCGGGAGCCCCCAGGGCGGCGCTCCGGGGCCGGGCAGGCGGCGGCGGCGGCCGTGGTCCCCCTCAGCCGCGGCGCTCCCGCCTCCGCGCGGCGCCCAACGGCCCGGCCGCGCCCGGCCCCACAGCGCGGCCTCCCCTTCTTCTTCTTCTCCTTCTTCCTCCTCCTCCTCCTCCTCCCTTCGCTCGCTGGGCGGCAGGGAGCGGCGCTCCCGCCTCTCGGCGGGGCGGGCAGCGCAGGCCGCGGCCCCGCCGCGGGCCCCTCGCCGGCGGATTAGGAAAGACGCCACACGGCGGCGGCGGCCCCCTCCCGCCGCCATGGCCGGCCGGCCCCTCCCGCCAGGCGCCGCGGCGGTTACCTCCAGGTCGCGGCCTTTGTTCTTGAAGTTCTTCAGCCGCTGGTTGTCCAGTTTCTCGTTGTCGGCCATGGCGGGGAGCGGGGAGAAGGTGGGAGGGAGCGCGGCTCCTCCGCCTCCTCCCGGGCCCGTGCCCGAGCCCGCCGGGGTTCCCCCTTCCCGGCGCCGCCGCGGCCGCCGCCGAGCCCGCCCGGACGCCTCGAAGCCTGTCGGGCTGCGGCCCGCGTCGCCGAGCCGAGAAGCCGAGGCGAGGAGGCGCCGCTGCCGGCCTGCTCGGGGCGGCGCTGCCCGCTGCCCCCGGCTGCCGGCGGCCGAACGTGCCGGTAGCGAGGAACGGCGCGAGCGGGGGAGGGGAGGGGAAAGAGGGGCAGCCTCGCTCTGGGCCGGCCGGCCGCGCCCGCCGATTGGTTGCGGTGCCCTAGGGCGACGGCCAATAGGAAGAGGGAAGGCAGAGGGAGGGAGTAGCGCGGAGCCGTGACGCGCGCGGTGACGGCGCGCGGGGCGGGGGGAGGGGGAGGGGAGCGGGGCCCTTCGAGGTGTTTCGGCCGGTCCCCTCAGCCGCCGCCGCCATTTTGGGTGGCGGTTCTGGCCGGGCCGGGAGGAGGAGCGGCGGGCGGCCGAGCCCTCCCCGCCCTCCGCGGCGCCTGCGCCCGCTGTTTCCTCAGCCGAAAGTCCCCAACGGCTCATCCATCCCTCCCGCTCGGCTTCGCATTCGCTCCCCTCAGGGAACCGGGGGGCATCGCCTCGCCCCGCGTTAATGCCACTTTAAAAAAAAAAATAAAAAATGTGGTTTGGGGTTTTTTTTTGAGTAAAACTTCCACTTGCGGCAGCAGGAAGGGGGTGCCCGCGCTGCTCCGGAGCGGCGCGGGAAGGACGTGGCCGCCCCCCCCGCCCCGAGCCACCTGAGGGGAGAACAGAGGGGCGGCGGCGGGCCGGGGCTCGGCGGTGAAGTGCTAAAATATACTTAGTAAAGACTGAGCAAAAGGAGCCGCTGCAGCTGTCAAGTTTGGCGCGGTCCGGATTTTAATCCAAACCACTTCTCTGTACTAGACTTCGGCCCTAAGTACAACTGATTTTGGAAAGAAAATGAAGTCGGGCTCAGGAGACAGCAGCAGGTATTTTGGCAGCCTCTTTGGGAGGGTAAACTCTCCATCATCTGTGTGCAGATGTGTCTGCGGGATTCCCCTGTATTGGGCAATACCCTCATTTGTGCTGTTAAGCAACTCTGGACCAAGTTCACAAGCAAGACTTAGTGGGAGTATTTCTGACACGGATGATCAACATTGGGAGCAAAATTATTTTTCAGTAAGATCGGATTCCTTGGATCTTTCTGGTTTCTTAGCGTGATGAAAAGAGGCCGGATTGGCTTATTTGGGTCTAAAATAGATAGCTTTCATTTTTTGGACTCTGCAGACAGCAGAGTGCAGATGCAGAATTTTTTACAGGCTGACCGCTTACCAGTTTGATGACGACAGTCTGGTTCAGTGGCGGTGGATTTTGGCCAGTATAGCTGCTGTAACTCATTGTCAGGTGATGTGGGTGGCCATTGTTTCCAGACTAATCACGAGCTTTTGCCAAGATAGGCTTCTCACGTTTGAGCATAGTCATCGGTGTTAGACATGTTTGTAAACTCCCTTCTGGGACTTAAAGCTTCCTTCCAGGATGCTTTATAACAAGCAACATTACCTATGTGTTATGTAAACCGTGGTGAGCCGCAAAAAGCCATTCCTGAATTTGCACTGGACATACCAGCAAAGGGAATGATGCCGTGAAAATTCCATAGATGTGCTCCGTTTGAACGTAGACCAAGACATTTTGTTTACACCAAATACTGGGGCCATCAGAATATGTCCCTGTCTTTCTTCAGGGAAATCCTAACTATAAAAAATAATTTATCGGGTACTCACGTCAGTGACAATGACTCTACAGAAATACAGAAGAAATCTCTGTAGCTTTTCTGTCATGCAGGTCATTAGACTACAGAAAGTTTCTAGAAAGGCAGAGACATCAACAATTGCCACTAAACCAAAGTGGTTTATTTACAAAATACCCAGTGTTTTTTTTCTTCTCAAAGCTCACTGTGACATTTAGGACTCAGCTTCAGCTTGTGAGGGAAATATGCTCAGAGTAATACCCGTTCTCTTAGAGAATATGAGGAAAAAAAAGCTGCTAGCCAAACTGTTTAAGCTCACCTAGTTAATTTTTATTGAAATGAGATAAAGAGTATTGAAAGAAATAGATAGATACACTTGCAGAGCAGAGGGGATGGTAATTTTTTTTTTCCTACTTCTATAAGTTTATCCAAAAAATAGTACCTGTGCGTGCAACTAAAGCATTCCCTGGCACGTACAGTGCCCTGAGCCTGGATGGAGTTTGTACTTACTCTTATGATTGGAAAATTATGTCGGGTTGTGGGGATTCCTCTCTGTTAAGTCCTGCGTGTTGTCAGAGCTCTTCTTTCATCAGCTGCCTTATGATTTTCCTTGTGGAGAAAAGGCAAAGCTGTGATGGGAGACACAGTCTCCCAAGTGTGTAAACTGAGTCACTCAGAGACTTAACGGCTACCAGAAAAGAGAACTTGATTTAGTTCTTTGTGAAACCACGAAGATGATGATCTTTCAGGCTATGAGCTACTGGTGTGTTTTAGCTCGGGGAGATGTCTCAGAGGATGAGGCTCTGTTCTAGGTAGAAAGAGTTCTCGTCAAGACTGAAAGGGACAGAAGTCTGAGTCACCACAGCCACATCTGTTGCATAAATGTAGTACCCATGTCACAGTCGTATGAGTAGGGTAAATTAGTCAGGGTTAATTAGTCCTGATGGTATTCCGTATAGGCATTGTCTACCAATATGGAAAACGTTTTGTTCAAAGCAGTGGAGGTACAGCAGCCCTTTCCCTCTGCAGTCTCGAGAGACAAACCCCATGTTCTCTTGACATGGCTATTTACATTTTAAAAAGTAACGCGTTTTTTCCATGTGTTGATGTTTTAGAAGACTACATAGAGGAGAAGAAAAAACAGGATCTCTCTGGCTAATGCTCTTACTCGTTTTGGTTGGTATCACAGCAGAGCCACCTTAGGAAAACAGGATGTTATAAAAGTACAGCCATCCCACTGTTTCCAAATTAATGTATTTCAAATTGATGCTGCCATTTCAGAAGGAAGCCTGTAGTAAAGGAACAAAAAAAATATTAAAATATGCAAAAAGTAGAAAAGTGTGAAGTCTGGGAAAAAAGAAATTTATCGGCACATTCAATTTTAAACCAGTTGAACAGAATTGACAGGTAGTTTCTCATTGATGGGTAGTTTCTTATTGACAGGTAGTGTCTCTGCTTTTAGCTTCTGCGCTTACTGTTGAAGGAAGCGATCAGCAGGGAAAATATTTTGCGTTACCAAATTGGAAATCTCTTATATTTGCTATGGCTTTTGTTACGTCGAATTTATTTTATAACCCTGTATTTACATCTGAATGGTTTGAATTAACTGAAGTAACCCACCCTACTTTTGATTTAATTTTCAGGCATACTTTAACACTGCTTCCTTCTGTGATTAAAAACTGTGTTGTGTGTTCCACAGGGACATGCAAAATCCTTCGTATTTTTTATTCTCTGTCATCTTTGGAATTGCCCTGGCTGAACATACCTATCGTAATCACATAGTTGACATGATGGAAATAGTATTACACTGGCAACCACGCTCTAATACTTTTTGCTGAACCACAGCTTTTTACAGCATAAGGGTTTGAAACACAGAAAGGGTTACCTAAAAATAACAAAGGTTGAACTAATAACTATTACAGAAGATGTGAAAATTCAGGGTGCAGCACTATGAGTCTGTTATTCTGACTGGGCTCATCAAGTTGTACATTTAAAGTTCAGCTCCTTCTGAGGAAATTACGCACTGATTAGAGGAGATGTGAGAATTTTAACAAGTACAATCGCATTGCAATTTTATCTAAAAATGTGAGTAAAAGTATTGAGTTACTATTACATAATGGCATAAGTTGTTGATCTCAAAATTAAAAGGTATTTTACAGATCTGTCAATAATTTGCTGGTTAGTTGTAGTGTCACTTCCTTCAAGGAATAATTTTATTGTCCCTGAGAAACAGTTTTGCAGAACGAGTTTTAAAGCTTTGTGCTCACAAAAAGGTTTCTTTGCGAATCAGCCTCTTAAAGCACAACTGAGGCTCTGCCTCGGCAGAACACGGTTATTAATAAAGAAATTGGACTCTAGTGCCTTGGTACTAGAGTGTCACATTCCTGACCATGTCTGGAGATTCTAGTCAGGCTACAACGGTAAAAAATACGTGGGGTCTAAGACCCAACCCAGAAGTTTATGAAAGGACAGAGAAACCATTTTGCTCCACCGCTGCTCTTCCCGTAGCCACCTTTTCCAGGTCTTTGCTAACCCAAACGTGCACCTGCTCATCCCACCTCTACCACCTCCCGCTGTCGCCACGCTTAGCGCCGACCGATTAATCAGCACGTGGCTCGGGAAAGGTGGAATCGGAAAGGCAGCACATTCTCCAGCAACCGCCACTGACTCAATGCCCTAACTAGTAACAATGACCTTTTGATGAAGTCATCTCTCTGTTGGCCTTCCCTCTGTGTTCTTGGAAAAAGATTGACAGAGACAAGGGACTGAGCAACAATCATGTCATTTTATGAGTAATCATTTGAAAATAACTTAAGAATCACCTTGGAGGATCTTCCTTCAAATCCAGACCTGTCTTAAAAATCACGTTGCCGCGTCGTCAGATCTACGCACCGTTCTGGCGGGCGCAGCTCTCTCGCTGTGCACCTTCATGCGAAATGTGCTTCGCTCTTGCTAAATTATGTATGTTCGGAGGAAGACTATGCTTCAGTGGTCTCTGATCTGTGTTTTTGATCTGGTATCATCTGAAGAATAATTTATAGCGCCACTTCAGTGAAGACATAATCAGAGATTAATCAAGTGCGTTTTGTTTAACTGTAGTCTAATTAATCTGGTTGGCTCTCAGAGGAACAATTACCGTGTTGTTTTTGTATTGGTTTGATTCTACCTCAGATCTGCAGTGCAAATCTCCTAGCGCTTGGAATACCCGTTTTGAGGAATAGACCAGTTCCCTCTGAATTCTTGATCTTGTGGCACTGGGCTGTCTTTAAAAAAACCAAACAACTGGATATTTTGATTCTAACTTGGTTTCTCCTAGCAGGCAATGTTTTGGCTAAATGTCGGTGCCTATGACATAATAAATTATGCATATAATGCAAATTCTCCTGGTATGGTAACGTTCAAACTTCACGTGAAATGGCAGTGCAAAGCTCTGTATCTTTTTAGGTTTCTGCATATTTCTCAGGTTGGAAAATAACAGTAATGCAAATAGAAAGATGTCAGTTAGGTTCTGCTCACCTTCCCATCCTTCAGGCAGGAACAGGAAAGACACTGAGCGCTGCTTTCACCTCTAGTTAAGGAGTGGTTCTAAATTATTTGCTCCTGGCACCTGAACATAAAGTTAGAGTAGCGTAGTGGTTATAACTCCTGTGGGATTTGAGCTGTCTGGTGGTGTATGGGTGCTAGAAAGAAGGTACCATTTGGCAAGGAGGAATTTTTCTTCACAATACAAGTTTCCAGTTAACGTAAGGAGCCAATTTTGTCACTTTTCAAAGTCTGTGGCACAGAGGATATGCTGCGTGGGCATTGGGCTCACAAATCTGGCTTGCCAAGCAGCTCCACCATAGAGAGGCCATTCTGATTTCAGAGATCATTTGGACTTCTGAAAAAGGAAAAAAAAAAAAAAAGAAGAAAAAAGGCAGAATATGTATGTTTGAAATGGTTTTTAGCCATTTGTCCCTTCCATATATGGATACACAGCTGGAGAGATTTGTGTTACAAATAGTTTACATTTACAAACAGGGAACATGTTCATAATTTGTGAACTTTGCACTTGATTATGCAATTAGAAAATGTGTAATTATCAAGTTATCTTGAAAATCTCCTTCAAGGAATAGTGCAGATTGATCTGAAATATTTTACTAACATGTTTTGCCCTAAACATACATTTAGGTAAAATGAGTTCCTGCAGATGGCTTTTCGTAGCCAGTAAACCCATCTCCCTAGCGTAGAAATTTTGTAAGAAACAAATATTGTGTAAAGCCGAGAAGATTTGTCTTGCACGTAGAAAAATTCACATTAATCCTGGGTTTTATCAAAATGGAATAGCTAGTATTAACAGAAAAGTAGACCACTGGACTGCCAGTAGGATATTTTATGATAATCTTTCATCTGGTATGCAAACAGAGCTATTTGTTTTCATTTCACACAGAGCGTCTCCAAGTCTGGAATCCAACTGCACTTGCTGGATGTTGAAAGAGCCATATCAAATAGTGCCTAAACTTAAACCGGGGTCAGCAGTGAATATGGCACCGGGTGAAAAAGGCATAAAAACGTGTCACACGCAAACAGGAAATACACCAAATGGAGCTTCACAGGACAGGGACTTCATCTCGAAAGGGCCATCATTACAGAAATGAAACTACGTAAGGTGGAACAGCACCAATCCAGGTAAAGCACCGTGATTTTCTTGGGCTCCACTAAGCAACTCGAGTGTTTTGGCACTCATTTTCACTTTTCCCCGCAGTGGTCTGCTGCAGCTCCTTGGCACGGAAAACCTTTTCTAGAAAGAGCGAGAGGTGCTGACAGGGTTTTTTCTGCTAAAGGAGCGGGCAGCGGGAGGCGAGGCAGCGCAGAACCCTTAGCAGGAGCTGGTGCAAGCCCCGCGCCACGCGGCGACAGGGCGCGAGCAGCAGACGCTGCGCTTGTGTTTCAGACTTCCCCCGCTGAAGCAACGCCCACCACAGGCTGCTTTCGGGGGGGAGATCGCTCAAAACCACACTATTGCAAAAGATGGCACATTTTTTTAAGGTGAAAGCTAGGCGAAAATTCGATTTCTACTCTCCAAATGCTCTTTTTGCATCTAGTCTTATGCCACCGTGTTAATTTTTTCAGACGTGCCGTTAAGCAGCTACTACCTCTAGGATGTCGCCTTTTAGTACAGTGCTTGGTTTTGCCTCAGCCTCAATATTCTCTTCTGCTGCTTGCTTATTTCACCCAGTTGAACTGCTTGAGCCAGATGGTAATTTTTTCTCTCTCTTAAAATGTTCACACAAAGTCGAAATCCCTTGCTGAGCAATTGCTTTGTTAGCCGGTTCTTAATTAGTTGCTCAAATATGCTTTGCCCCAGTTGTACACCACTTTGTAGCAAAAGGCTGTACACTGAGTGTCTGCAGCATCTACCACAACTCCTGCTGTCACTGCTGATGGTTCCTCGACTCTTCCTGTTGTCCAGAGGCACGCGAGAACAGCAGTGTGATGGGCCATGCACGGACGGGACAGCTGGTGTGCATGCATGTCCTCCCTTTTGAGCTGGAAAGATGTACTAATACTGCTCTCTTCTTGGATAAATTATTAACTTTTAAACTACATCCAGCCTTCTGCCCTGCTGCTCTCCTCACTTGGGGAAAAAAAAAAAAAAAAGATAGGCAATCATTTTGGCCAATTTTTCAACTTGTTTTTCAAATTATTACCCTAACCTACTGGTTTAAAGTTGCCCTTTGATGGAAGGTGGCTGAAGTCCTTTAGTTGTTGGTGGGAAAAAAAAAAAAGATTTGGGCCACAATCGCTGAAACAGCTCTCCTGTCTTTCGGCTACATTCACTCTCAGTCAGGAGTCCTTCTCTTGTGCAGTGGGACGCTTCTGTTGTGTTCAAAAGCTCTAGAGTTCCTGGGCACGTGTCCCCTTTATTTTTGTGTCCATTTAGAACCACTGGTTACACTGTATTTTAGCTTTTTTTTTTTGTATTTAGAAGAAAATTTATGTATTTAGGAAAAAATACTCTTTAGTTGGAATGGTACTTAAAACCTCACTTTCTAGCATCACAGTTTCTCAGAACTGCACAGAATTGCAAAAGAAAATCAGCCTAAAATACCCTAAAATGTCCAAAACACAGTAGGATTCAGTGCCTTTCCATTTATAGCACTCTAATCGCGTCGTACAAGACACTAAAATTACTGAGAGATGTTCTTGATCTTGGTTTCAGTGCCGGCTCGTATCAGATGTTGATGAAGCCAAAGGCCTGTTGATGTCACTACGCCGATTTAGCTTCAGTGCTCTCACTCCTGTAACGCTGTCCCCCGCCAGGCTTGCCTTCCTGCGCTTCCAGCGGCAGCGTTACGGGCGCCGTGAGGATCTCCTCCCACAAGGCCTATTTGAATTTGAAACGCCCCATAAGGAGCACGTTTTTCCTAGCTAAAGAGCTCTAGATATTTTTCTTTTTCATTTTTTTGGAAGCTACCATGTGATTAGTTATAAGATAATGCACAATATTGTGTTTCTTCCAAGGGAGGGACTGCAAACCAGATCCCCAGATGGAGCAAATTATAGGTAGCTCCCCTGGCTTCAGTGGCTGGCTGCTGCTTCACATCAGCTGAACATCTGCTCCTGCGATTCGGAAATCAACTGAGGGCTCCCACATGACTGCAAACACTAAGCAGGAGACAGTCCTGTTAAAATTTATGATCAGAGGTTCAAAGCTCTCTCTGAAATAGTACATGAGTACTGCTTCTCTCAGTTACTCTCTTTTAATATAGCTTTTTATTTAATAAAGCCTTTGATTTGGGGATTGCTTTTAATTTACATCGGTGATGTTTTCTGCAGTTCAGCCTATATACATCTAGGTTTTAATGCATTAGATCAGACTTTTTGCAGACAAATTTACGCATCGTGAAAGGACCAAAAACGTTTCTTGGTGCTGGAGCCGGAGTGGATCACAAAATCCAGCAGCTGCAAATAGGCCGAGGAGATCAGGAATCAATCATGCAGCAGCGGACTGGGGAGCTGCCTTTGTCCTAGCTGCTCTGCCTTTCAAACAGAACCCATTCCTAATAAAGGCAAGGGCAGAAAGTTTCATTTGAGATCAAGTGAGGAAATGGTTAGTGAAATGAACCATTCCAGCCTTCCCTAAAGGATTCAGGGGTATGTTGTTTCCATGCTAGGAAAAATTCTTCCTAAGAAGCCCCTAGAACAAAGTCATCCTCTGGTAGCACCGCTGATGCTAAGCCAGTGAAAGAAAACTTCTGTCATAGCTTCTTGTTTTGGGCGAGTTCCGTAATGTTTCTAGAAGGAAAGGAAAACCAAGTATCTCCTGGAGGCCTGGGAATGCCAGTATTCTGGATTCTGTTCCACTTGACTGTCTGCAGAAGGGGAAGTCACTTGCCCTCATCTCCTTAGTCCCTCAGGTTTTCAAATGGGAGGATGATCCTGTGAGCTGTACTTTAAAAATTAATACCTACAATATGCTTACATCATTAAATGCTAGTACGGAGTGTTCAGTAACGCGTGTTTCATATTGTACATCGAAACACTAATAGGATCACAAAGCTTGAGACATTTAGGGGAGCATCTAAAATTTAAGCTATCTTATTTCTGGCTGTTAACACTGCCAGTGAGCAGAATTTAGCATATAAAATGGCATCGAATCCAAGACGCATCTTTTATGCCACAAAAATGTAAATGTCCAGATGCAGATTGCTATTGTCAATGCTGTGTTTCAGGCTAATTTTGCAAGGAAACTGGAACCCATAACTGAATAAGGAATTGCGAAAGGCTGAAGGATTGATATTGAGGAGAGATGTGAAAATACCCTAAGTATGCATATCTCTTTGTTGCGTTGTAATGAAGAAAATGAGCACTTCTGAGCAGCAGCACTAACGAGGCCCATTCTCGTAAGGATTTCTGACTGAGCTCTTCCTGATTTTCTGATGTCTGATAAAAGGCAATATTTCTGGTTCAGCTTTTCTTTTGAGGGAGAATAATGGCCCCATAATTTTCCTGAAATATACAGCGGTTTAGTAGCTTCAGAAGCTCTATGCCTCTGTCAGATTACCTAGATCAACCCTTTCTTTTAATGTTCATTCCTTCTTTTTATATTAAAATCTCCTTTTAGTTACGGACTGGTATTCAGGGCTCTTATAAATCACTACCAACTTAATGTGAAAAAACCCCTTCACGTTTATGGCAATTCCAGTTTAGGAACACATAATCTAATAAGCTCTGGAATAACTTTTGTCCTTTCTCCATCATGACAGCCTGAGCCTGTGAGACAGGTATGATGGAATTCTGTAGTGTTGCTGCAGGAGAACAATGCTGCTGTCAGGGAGAAGGGAGAAGGGAAAGGGAAAACTCTCCCCATGGCCAGCCAGGAAGAGAAGCAAGGGGTTCCCCAGACAAGCTGCCTGCCCCAGGCTCCTCTCCCGGGCAGCGCATGTTTCCCCACAGTGCCTGTCCTGCAGGAATGCACTAGTTTTCATTTGGGTCCGCTCAACCCCCCCTGTTTATGATGCTGTTGGCGCTGACTGGAGCACACTTGAACCGGGAGCGTGCATCGCACGCTAACGGGTCGTGAAGCTCTGTGATTCTGTGATTACTGGGTTATGCTTATTAAATGTGGAAATGACTGATGTCTGCTTGGATTTTCCCCCTAGCATGAACCAAAAGCTCCAACCAAGAAGTAGGAAACGGAAGGAAGGAAAGCACGGGTGAGTCCCACGCTGGTGGCAGTTGCTTCCCTTGAGAACCCACCGTAATGAGCGTGACGGCACAAGGAGTCTCTTGCTGGGGGAGGTAAGTTTGGCTCCTGTCGGAGGGGGCAGCAGGTCAGGCCGAGCGCCGTGACAGAATTAATCTCGCAGTTACTAATGTGCAATAGTGCCACGGACCACTGACCTAACAGCCACGTGGTACACCGAGATTTTTCCAGAGTTGTATTCAATTCTCATTAACTTCAAGAGAGATTTCAAGTAAATGTCAGGCTTGTTGTTTTGTTAACCATGGCTCGTTATTCATCTTAAGCTACCCATGATGTGAAAGTCACTGTTCCTTCTATAGAGCAGATTGCAGGAGGGATTCCCATGAGATATAAACGCAGTTTTTAATCCTCTCAGCATTTCCATGCTGTAAATAAATCAGAACCCCGTGAAGGAAGTATGAAATACTTAATACAGTTTGTTGTCTATTGGAATTACATTGCTAAAACACTTAATGGGCTTTTAATTACAGTTAGTGAGGCTGGTAATACCAAGGCCTCCAAAGCAGAAGAAAAAGCCTGGAGAGGGAGGTGCCTGTGGTCCTGATGGGCCACCTGCATGCAGAGAGGCCCCTGTTTCACAGGCAGTGCTGGCAGCTGGGCGCTGCTGTTCCTTCCCTTTTCCTCGCTGGCGGTACAGGCAGCCCAGCGGGCTGGAAATGCTGCGAAAGGACGAGATGATCCAAAAAAGAAGTAGTTAAGGTCAGAGGCTGTGCTGCTGTGGGACCTTCCTCGCAGCGAGGTACTCCTTCAGTGCACGATACTGTCCGTACTTGCTAGCTGAACAATTTCAGCAGAGCAGCTGCAAGTACTCATTTAACTATTGTCAGCTAGAAAATTTTTGTCTTTTGGGTTTGTTTTTTTTTTAAATCAGACTGAAGTACGAAGGAACAGAATAATAGGAATTTAGTTTTCATCAGAGAAATCTCTCAAAAATTTTTTTTTTCAAAATAATTTGGAGAAAACTTTTGACAATTTTTTAAAAAAATATTTTGTTCCGTAGAGTTTCAAGTTGAATTGCAATATTTACTTTTAAAGTGACTAACCCCAGCATCTTTTAATCAGATAAATACAATATTGAAATAAATGCATTTCTTTGTTTTGACACCCTTCTTTGAAGAAACAGCAGTTTGGACATCACTCACTGTTAATAAATTTCTGTTCCACAAAACGCTATATTTTTGAAATACTCAATGTGGAATGAAAACAAATACGGGTATTACCTCAGGTGCAGAAATTGTCATTTAACAAATTGTTACTATCGGGTTTGTAAATACTTAATATCTGAAAATAACTTGCATCGATGTTGTAATCGGGCAGTTTCGGTTTGAAAAAGTGATGTACGGGATTTTTAGCTGTGTGGTTTACATCTCTCAGAGCAGAGGGTCTCAAGCTCATGTCACCATTTGAATTTTCAGCCAGTTTCGCTCTTATTAGCTGCAGTATGGCTTTTACGCCACAAGATGTCTCAGTGCGGAAATGCTGAACTTCGTACCGGTGTTTTTATAGTACTACTCAATTTGGGTAAAGATTTTCTAGTATTTGGCTTGGGTTTTCCTCAACGCTTGTCGGGGGCTTTTTAGCAGCACATGAGAAAGAGAAGCATATACAAACTTACCCATTAGCCTTGGCAATAAAGGATTATTTTAAATAGGCAATGAACCAAATGACTCATTGGAAAATCTTAGTCTTCAAAAAGGAAAGGCTCAGTGCGTAGCCCTTAGTAAGCAGGTGATAACTAAGAAACATGAATGCCCTCCTATGGAGGTTAAACGGGAGAACCATTTTAAACTACTATATTGAATTTCCACAACATTTGATTTTAACAAAACATTGCATGTTTTTAATTATTCATATTCAGGATTAATATTGTTTAGAGTTAGTATAAGGAGCCAGTTATTTACATAACATTTTCTCTAAGGTTACATTATCTTCCTAAAATCTAGGAAATAGTTGCCTTTAGGATGCAATATGTGTTCAGAGAGAATACACGTGAAGTCAGGTGTGTGAGCACAAGCAGGAATGCTTGCCTACCTTAAATGCTTATTTGAAAATAAGAGAAGGCTTCTTCACACGCTGTTATCACAAGGGGGGATGCAAAAACCACAGAAGAGTTGATGGCTGGAACGTGATTTTTTTTTGCTTTCTATTGCTTTGTGTATGTGCTACACCTAGTACTATGTTTGCCCTGAGAAATTTTCTCACCTATTTTTCTTTTTTCTGCCCTTTTCCATTGTATTTCTTTATCTTCTCTCACTTCCCCTCCTGCTTAAATCCTTATATGCTTTTTCTGTAGCATATGTTACCTTTTTAGATAAAACACAGTAATTGAGGCTGGATTTGCATGCACTGCTGTTGGTCTGCAATGCGTGTAAGTAACTGAGGAGTACACAAGCATTCATGCTGTGAACAGCTATATACGTTCTAGGTATATTGGACCTTACATGGTAAATCCTCAACAAAGGAAAAAAAAAAAACACATGTGGATTTAGTCAAAAGCCATTGCATTGTGTCGTGAACAGATGAAATGCTAACACCCAGCAGCGGGGGCCTGGGCAGGAGACCCAGCCGATGAGGAGGGTGACATCCCTTTATCACGTGTAGTTACGCTGGTTACAGAATGCCTTTACATTTTGTTTTGCATCCAAATGAGATGAGGGATTTTCACATGAATCTGATGGCCCTAGACTAAACCAGAACTTTTCAGAATTATGAATCAGGTCAGAAAAGGCTGAGGCACTCGCAATGTTTAGTGATCAATGTGCACGCTTTAGATAAAGTAACTGAAGACTATTGATTAAGGCACGGTTATCCTTTAACAGCCAAGGACAATTGTAAGGGAGATTAGCCTTTGCTTGGATCAACGAAATTGTTGCTGCCGTTCCCAGCTATGCTTGCTGAAAAGAAAAAATACATGTGGCTCAGGTTTCAGAGCTAGACGGTTTATTTAAACTCACAAAATCACTTAGTTTAGCAGATATTCCACTAGATTCGGGCTACATATAGCAGTAATATAAGGTCTAGAAACCCTTCTCATCAATCAGGCAGTATATGAAGCACAGAACGGAAGATGACCTTTGCACCAAAGAAAGCACATTCTAAGGCTAAAAGGGAACAGCTGAATAAATGTGGGGAGAACAAGGAAATAATAAAAGAATACTCATCAAAAGATATGAGCGTCGTCATAAAACCCTAACAGCTATTGTCAGGATTTTTGCGTAACGTCATGGGAGAGCTTTAAGGAAGGATCTGAAAGAAAACAATGGAATGGTTTTGTACATGTGTTCAGGTAATTCCGAGTATAAGGAGCGGCATGAGAGCAAGCGCAAAACCACCCACTGAAAAGCTCAGAAAATGATGACGACAACCAGCATCACCGTTTTGATAACTGGTGAAGGACAGGGAAAGTGAGAAAGCTCTGCTGTGCAGAGACCTGCAAGCGTAAATATGTAGCTGGGGAGGGGGACGTTGAGGTGGCAGAGGGTGGCGGGAGGTGGCTCTTGGTGGCAGCCCCACTGAGCGCTAGATGTCATACGGTTACCCCGCAAACACGCCGTGGATGAGTGGGAGCGCTGCAAGAACATTTGTCACAGCTGAAGAACAGAATATTGTAGAAACTGAAACACAAGCTAAAGCACAATTTGTTAAAATCACATGCGTTCAAAATAAGAGGTGTTACTCTTTTATGAATTTATATTTGCAAATTGTACCTGCAGTATGGTTTGTGCTTTGGTAAGTAGGGCCTCCACCCTCAAGGGTTTACATCCTAAATTACAGAGACTTGTATAATCTGGCCTGCGTGATGTGGTGAGATCTATGTCCAGAATCCTTACGCCTGTGCTGAACTGGAATACTCGAGCTAATTATAAGTGGAAGAAGTCTAATTGTAGCAGCACAGAACTCAGCATGGGTTATTTACTATGGGAAGAAAGCCTGCTTTAAGCAGTTTAATATACATAGGGCGCTTCAAAGTATCGTCTTCCTTTGCAGCAGGCTCAGAACTTGTTTGATACATGAAAGTCCTTCCTTCAGTTGTTCCGGTTAACTTGCCAGAAATGAGGAGGAGATGGCAACAGAGACGTTCTGAGGACCTCGCCCAGCTCTACATCACCTGATACTGAAACAGCCTTGTCCTGCCCTCCTTACACACCACACTTCTCTTTGATTCTGCAGAGTATTCAATTACTGGGAGAGTTGTCTCCCAGGCAAAGAAGGAGGGAGAGTTACTATCCGAATTTGCACTGGTTTCTTACACTGGTCCACACCTTCCCTTAAAAGAGCATTTCATCCCACTGGAACTGTGTTCAGGGAGCTCCATGACAGCTGTTTCAAAACTCAGAAAGCTCATTGTGATGCTATACCACAATAATCTTATCAATGAATGGTCAAAAGGACAGTTCCTCATACTCTGGATTTGTCAGCTTTTAAATTGTCACATCCAAGCACGTCCCAGTGGATAACGTCCTTGTGAGGGCACAGGATACAGCACGCCTCAGGTTTCCCAGATCCTACCCTTCGCGTTGCACAATCTCAGATATGTACTGTTTATTTCTTCATGGATGACTGTTTTGTCAGCAGAAATGAACAGGTACAGCAAACTTTGTGGAAGAAATTGTAGCAGGCACTGGAGGAGAACTTGCACGCTTTTGGCCACAACATAGTTGTAATTCTTCTGCCACTTGATGGCAGTTGCACAAGACTGCCAGTACTCATCAATAAAAAATGCAAGAAACACCAGGGGGATCAGGGTGTGATTGATTAGGAAAGCGAATGAAAACAGTTCCAAATCCTGACGCAATATAAACAGCTGAGGGGGTGCCCAGACTCTTTAAGGCCTTTCATCCCGTGCAGACTTTTCAACTCGTAGACTTTGTTCCACTGAAAAGGGGGGCAGCACTCCTCATATTCTGATTTCTCCCCTTCTCAAAGCACCCCAAACCCTTCAAAAATCCTAAAACTGGTTTTAGGGAGTAACCTATATAAATTCTAAACAATAAAATAACCCAAAACTTATCCAGGAATGAATTATGCTTGTGATACCACGGACTGGGTTTTTTAGCACAGGTAGAATTCCACTTTGTTGTGCTCTGAAATGTAAAGGCAGTTCTGCTCGTTGTATTGTCAGCCAAGCAGTCAAAAGATCTCAAACTCTCCCTGGGAGGATGAAGCTGTAAAATGCCTCTGTCACTTCCTCGATATTGATTTCACCACCTCACACGTGATGGGATCGGAGAGCAAACCATCTCCAACGGGGACCAGCCGCTGCCCCTGCGAGAGGGCAGGAGGCACAGACGCTGCGGTGAGTGGCGCAGGGGGGCCCTGCTCCCTCCCGCCTCTGCCGACTGACCTCCCTTCGGAACCAGCCCCTCTCTGCTGCTGCTGGGGGAACCGGCCGCGTCGGCTGCAGAGCCGGCAGCGCGGTGCTCTGCTCCGTGTTCTTGTTCCACTGCTCTGCACCTTCCTGCCCACGTAATACGCTTTTTCAGGGATCCTTCTCAAAAACAGGCGGAGTAGTCAGGGAGGTTCTTTACTCCAGGTGTAGAAAGGAAATTTTCAGCAGTGGATTCTGTATCCTCTATCTCATCGTCCTAAAGAAGCCCCCAAGTACGCTGTTTACTCATGCAGTACAGAAAAAGACCAACCTCCAGGAGCAGAGGAACTAATTAAGTCTGGGCTCTGTGGATTTATGCCTCTTGGAGGCTCTGTTGTGGCTAAACCAGAACATTTATCTCCTGGGGGATTAGTCTTTTGTACCTGATCAGCCTTGCCTTCTCTGCGCGCACCAGTATGGTCACTTTTCTCTGTCTCGCTGGGGTTTTTTTTAATTAAACTTTCAGGCCTATAATTCCTTTGAGAACCTGCACCTCTATCCAACTTGATTGATATTTGTTTTAAAGCTTAAAAGTTATTCAAAAAGGTAGGGGTCTCCATGGGCAGATAAAATGGGCACGGCTTCCCTTCTTTAGGAAACCAAGCTCTTAGAAAAATCAATTTCTAAATACCTGATGCTCTGTAAAGTGACTGGAATAGAGTTTATGTGTTTCCTTTGAAGCATAATGTAAAAGATTTTCTTCAAGTCAACGTGAATATCATTTAACCTAATACGATAACCTGGAGAAGGGACTGTGTGCCTGAAAGCTTATTCTCTTTTCCAGCTATATGAGCTGGTCTATTCTACTACTTTATTTCTCCCTTCAGAACTTGCTTCTTGTCTAATTAGAAACCCTGGTGCACTCTCATTAAATCTCTCGAGGAGTATTTCTCCCTGAGGAAGTCCTGAGGCCAGTGAACTAGATTCAGATTTATAATAGACACATGATTAGATTAAACTAGTGGGAGAACTCAATGCGTAACATTCGCATGCAAAAGTTTATAAATGTATCCATCTGAAATATTACATTTTTTAACATTGAAAAATAATGTTCCCATCATTGTAGACGTTTAAAAATATTTTGGGGGACAGGAGATGATATTTTATATTTATATCTAAATCATCAGACCAGGCAATGACAAGTCTAAATACTTGCTCTCCTTTTAGGAATCTAGTCTCAACATGACTCAGGATTTAGCCCATGGTAATTACTCTCAGTATTAATAACAGCTTCTGTTGAGAAACCTTCCTTTGTTTACTATTTCAGCAAATTCACCTGATGATTTTTTTGTCTTTGAATAATATATACATGAGACAACAGGGTACGCCTGGGTGCTTTTCTTGCTGCTTCACCCTTCTGTAACTTGAAATTCCAGCCTGTTTATTAGTAAGAACTAAATGGACATTTCTTACGTGAAGGTCTTGGCACAATCATTTCATCGCAGGAGAACAGCTCACAAGCTGACCCTTGCCCCAACTTTTTCAGAGCGCATAACTGGGGAGTTCGTTTTGCCAAAGGACTGTCGAGGCACAGAGTGATTAAATGACTCGCTCGTGCTCAAAGATTCTGGTAGACGTAGTGAAAAAAAAAAGGAAACCCCAGGTCTCTAAGCCAGCATCCTAACCACTGGCGCATCCTACCTCTGCAGATGTTGCTTGGGAAAGCAGAAAAAACTGGGCTGGATTTCCTGGGACTGTATAACCAATAATTAGATGGTCTCTTTTCTCTTGCTTTTAAACGAGCAGGCCCTATTAACTTTGCAGCCTAAGTGTTTAAACTGGTTTCATGGTTGATTCAGTTCAATTAGTCTTCTGGTTACCAATCCTTGGTTGCTTGAATGGCATTCGGAATACCAACTCACTCCTTCATCGATCAGGAAATATGAAGAGAGATTTCATTTGGAAATTCTTTTCTACAAACTGTAGTAATAGCAATTTTGCGCCACTTGCGTCAAATTGAATCAAACTTAAATTTATCAGTAACAAAATTTCAAGTGGCTTCCGTACAGGCAGGACAGAACCCACAAAGATCTACAAAATTTGACCCCAGAGCCAATCCCCCCATTTTTCCCCCCTTTACCACCACACCCCCCCCCAAAAACCACTGGGGATCAGTGCTTTGCTGGACCGATCCCATGCTGGCTGCCATCGCTCTGCTCTTGGCTGAAGACAGCAATCCAGCAGTGCAGAAACAAAGGAAACCTGTAACAAAGGGATCTCAGACCTTACACCCAGCACTGCTCTCAGCTTTGCCTGTGGCTGGATGAAGAGCAGATCCTGTTTGTTAAAATCTCTTTGGAGTAATTTGATCTAGAACACAATAATATCCACCAAGTATTTCAGATTCATAGGTTCTCTTGTACGTAACTAAGCGTTTAAGCTCGAAAACAACTACATTTTTACATGAGAAATGCATCCACGGAGCATTTATTATGAAACAATATTTTCTCTCTCGCTTTTCTTGCCGAATGAACGACTTGGCTATTTTACATCTTGATAAAATGACTTGATTTAAGCAGTTTAAGCACTGCTCACCTATTTTGTTACCACTTGCTAAAATTCAGCTCGACTCCACCTTTTTCATCATTCAACAGCCACATTTCTGAGCCGAACAACCTCGAGTCTACGATCACTAACAAAATGCTGCAGAGCAGTATCTCAGAAGCATCTGCAGGTGTAACAGTGTATTAGTGTCAAAGTTCTTTATAAATATTTATAAAAGTTCTCCAGAATCCGGTATTTTCAGGTTTAGTCTGTCCAACAAAACATGTTGATTAACGTTCACCAGAATTTGATGATAGAAATTCTTAAAGCGTTTCAATTTCCTTAAAGATTGTCGAAGTCTCCTTTGATCTGCTGTACTGTTTTGCAAATGCGGTTAGTCTTTGGAGAGCTTCTGAGAAACCTTCTCCTGTGATACCACAACAGGGTTGTACGTACCAATTTCTGTCACTGCAGTACTTCTTCATGTTGAATCTCCTGGTTATTTCCTCAGCGTTCAAAGCTCCAGGCAAATCCTGCTTGTTCGCTAGCACGATGACTGGTACGTTTTTTATGAATTCATTCCTTAAAATGAGTTCAAATTCTTTCTTCGATTCTTCCAGACGTCGCTTATCAAAGCTGTCCACAACGTACAGCAGTCCGTCTGTGTTCTCCAGGAAATTGCACCAAGCCTGTCTCATTTTCTGTTGACCTCCAACGTCCCAAACCGTCAATGTAAAATCTTTCCCGGTTTCAATCATATCGACATTAAAGCCGATGGTTGGAATTGTTAGAAAAGCATCGTTATACTTGAACTTGTACAACAGCGTAGATTTTCCTGCAGAATCAAGCCCCAACATCAGTATATTGGCTTGCCTGACTTTGGAGTGTTTGGTGTGCTGGAGGCCCATTCGTGCTCTTCTCTCCTTTAACGCTGGAATTCGTCGTCTCCCGTGAAGCTAGTTTTTCTCAGGAAGACGTCTTTCCTCCTCCGCGAGATGAAGCACAACGAGTAAGGAAGAGGAAGGGGAAGAAGCAGCTTCGCGCTGTGAAAAGTAAGCCAAAGCTCTGTACAAATACATGCTGGCTTTATCAACTAATACGCAAACAGAATTTATGAAGGTTCAGTGCCAAGCCTGTGGGTGGAACAACTATGAGTAACATACCGATTGGTCACAAGCACAAAGGTTACAGTCTTTGAACATGTTTGAACAGTCGACCGCACTTACAGGAGCATTTAAGAACTCTTTACATTGTAAAATTGCGTGTACCGAGCCAGCAGCAGCCTGGGCATACTCCTTCAGCCCGGGGGAACCGCTAGCTGTCTGCCCTCCGTCAGCGCGTGCCCAGAGCTCAGTCCCTTTACGGCTGCATCCGCATCCGCTTTGGAAAAGGAATATAAACACAGCCAGCGGGGAGGGGAAATCGTAAGGTTTGTCCATACTTAACAATCCCCGCAATGGCGCCGTACCTCACTTATCGGTGCGCCTCATCTCCCAGCAACAAATTCATCTCAAGGGGTTTCTCATGGGAGCCTACAAGGGCACATGGACTCCATCAACCCAGAGCAGAACTCCACTTAAAAACATGCTCTGCTCTAGCGGGCTGCTTGGACCCCCTTTTTTACTGCTCCCGCCCACTCCTGCGTGAAGTTGTCTGCTTCGATGACGCTGTCAGAGTTGTAAACTCGGCGAGTTACGTTTGTATGAACACGTTTAACTGCCCTCTGCGCGGTGGAGACTAAACATAGCTCTTCGGTTCTGGTCATTACCGAGGTTCGGCTACCTGAAACTAAAAACTTCTGCTAGCTTCATTATGCTCTGTTCTTTTCTTGCCCACTGATCCACGATGACCATTTCCTTCAGGAGCGGAACAAGAAGGGGGGAAGCAACTGAGTCTCGATCCAAAGATTTTTTTTTTTTTTTGGCAGCATTCTAAATAGTAGAAGGAAAAAAAAGAGGAGATAGAAAATTTAGTCTAGTATTATTTAATTCACACAGAGTCTCCATTTTTTGGACAGTTAGCAGGCCCATGTTGGGCTGGTCCAATGCAGCCCAAGTGCTGCAATAGTTATTTGCCCTTATACCCAGACGCACTGGGGTTAGTTATTACCATTTGTCCTCGCTTCAGGAAGTACATCATCAGCAAAAAGATGTAAAGCTCTTCTGGCCGAGGGAGCTGCTGACTGATAGAGGGTAATCATTTTGATAATTACGACATTGGTTGCTCAGATATTACGTGTGTTGTGTAAAATAAACCTCAGTCTTGACAGACCAGTTATAATCTGGTTTCTCTTGAAGCTAAAAGGGTTATACCAGAACTAATTGGGGGCAACGAAAGATGACAGGGACATACTCACTGCTGGGCATTTATTGTATTTAATGACACGTCTAGATTATGCATGCCATTTTTTTTCAGGCGCAGGTCATGATGTATTAAACCAGGGAAGAAAGTGTTTGCATTTCTTTATAAATAATGTATATGAACGCGTCGAAAGATGAGGAGGCAGGAAACTATGCAAAACACACTGTTAACACAGTGAAACGAATCATAATTCCCTGCAAAACAGCACGCCATTTCCTTGAAATACGGTTATCTTGATCAAGGGCAAAACCTCCCTCCCGTGCGAGCTGCGGCAGAGCGGATGGATGGTCTGCGTCCCTGGGCAGTGCTGCGGTTTGAAGATTACTCACAGGTCTCTGCTCTGTATGTTCGTTCCATCCGTATTCGGTATTTACGGCCTCAACTTAGTTACTTTGCTACATCAGACTATCACGTTAAAGAAGCGATTAAGCGATGTTTGACTTTTTACAAGCTGATTTACTTTGTTTCCAGGACAGAACAGCTAGCTCCTGAAGACTCCACGGTTTTGCAGTTTTTAACCGTGCCCGAGTCAAACGTGAGTTTGCTTCAGAGCAAGATTTTGTCATGCGGAGCCACTTCCAGTGACAATTTCTACGTCACTGTGGAGTTTATATGCCAGCGTGAGACAAAACCAGAGCCGCAGTCGGCTGCACGAGACACGGCGCAATGCAGCCTCCTGCGTGTGGGTTCCAGATCTGCGCTCGCACCGAAAGGCGAGCATTTGAAAGAACGCGAATCTACCTTTGATTTGTCCAAAGGTGTATTTGCTTTGCCGGGGTGAGGCTGTCTCGCTCGTCTAGGGTTTGCCTCGATGGTCAGTTTAAAAACCCCAGCGTGGTAAAACAAAACAGGGACAGCTGATTAACCATCAGTTAACCTGAACTCAAAACTTTGCACAACAAATTTAGGTTTACATAAACTAGGCAAGTTCCCAAGTTGTCCAAGCAGGATACTCCACATTTACAAAATGTAATAAATTAGGGAGGCGTGGGGGTGGATCCTCACCATGATCAATTCTAGTAGCCGAAGCAAGACAGCAAGCTCAGTTTGAAAAACGCCTGCTTCTTCTTCCCTGCAATCCATAAACTTTATTCTCACCCCCAGCTACGCTGTGATTTTTAAAAGAAGGAACCAGCCTGATGCCTTCAGCAAGGGCTAAGAAGATAAAAGAACCCACTATGCCTTTTGTGGTGGCCGCGCTGTGCTTGATTTGTGCTTGCTTGAGCGATTTTGAAACTTTTGGTATGCGCAAATAGATAAGAGACTCAAGAAACCTTGAGCTTTGTGACTGGAACCCTCCAAAACCGGCTGACCTTCAAGAAGCAGCGAGCCGTATGGGTTGGCTCACACTGCGTGTCATTCGAGCGCAAGTCCAACCAAAGGACACCAAGGAAACCAACTTCAGAGGGTCCCAAAGACCCCGAAAGACCACCGACCCATTTAACAGTGCCTGCCCGGGAAGGCGGACTTTATGCAAATAATTTCGGGGAAATACTACGACTATGTGTAACAGGTCTGGGAAACGCGATGAACATGCATGTTACAACAACGTAAGCGCCGCTAACCGCGAGTAACGGTACGCACGGCAGGAGGAGCCACCCCCGAGGAACGCCTGCTTTCTGAAACTCCAACACCCGCTCTCAGAGAGTCCCTTCTGACCGGACTCAGACAGTCCCTTCTGACCGGACTCAGACAGTCCCTTCTGACGGCTCCGACGGCCTCAGGCCGCAGCCCCAGGACACACCAACCCAGCGCCAGCCCGCGCTCCAGGGAAGGCCGAGGAACCCCGGCCGCCGTTTGCTGCGCCCCCCCGCTGCCGCAGGCCCCGCAGGGACCCTCCCCTCCCGCCTTCCTGGCCTTGCAGCCCCGGCCAGGGGGCGGAGGAGGAGGCGGGCGTTCCCCGGTGCCCGCCGCCAGCCGCCCCGCTGCTTCCCCGGAGCGCCGCCAGCCTCGCCGGGCCGGCAGGGGACGCGGTCGCTACGCGCGGGAGGCGCTGGCCCGCCCGGCCGGCGGGAGGGAAAGAGGCGGCGGCGGGCGGTACGGTAACGGGATCTGCGAGGGTGGGCGGGAGGCGGCGGCTCCTCACGGCGGGGTGCGACCAGCCCGAGGGGGCGAGCGGGCTCCGCGGTGGCGCCGCCGCCATTTAAGGGCGGGTCGGGCCCCCCCCCCCCCCGGGCCGCACTGAGGGGTCAGGGGCGCAGCGCGTCCGGGTGCGCGGGGGGGCAGGCCTCGGGTGTGAGTGCAGCGTGCTCCTCTGCCGGCGTCATGTCCTTTGGTTTTTCAATAGAAAACAGTTAAATGGCTTTAAATCTTGATATGGTTACGGCAGCGGGTAGATTTCCTCTTCACGGATTCTGCCTTTCCGGCCGTTACCTCTCGGTTAATGTACGCGTTATGAAAAGCTCCCTAGAACGGGGAACTGGGAGTGCCTGGGCGAGGTGCAGTGAGAGCAAGTCCCTGTTAAAGCTCATTTACGTTAGTTCTTAAAGCGTTGTTACGTTAGATCACCACAGCCCAGGATCTTGTAAAAATACCTCTAGTTCCTCTTGGTAGCAAGCCGTACGGCGAGAACGGGAAGCCAGGAAAAGGAATGTATTTCCAAATTATTTCTGTTGTGAGGTTTTGGTCTGTACCATGCTCAGCAGCAGCTCCGTGTTTGCTCGTTTCTGGGATGCAGCGGCGATTCCCGGGGTGCGGCGTGGTAACAGCTGGAGCCACGGGTCTTGGATTTGGCTTCCTTCTATTGCAGCACGCTTTCAACTGACGCTTTAGACCAGATGAGGAAAGGATAGTATTTGAATAATAGCATTCTGAATACTACTTTTTCATTTCTTTTTCAGCAAGAAACGTGCTTCAGGACTTGGGGTACAGATTTTGAAGGTCACTGACGCACTTCTGCAAATTAGTTATTGCCCGGTTCCAGTTAGTGTCATGTATATGAGACCACTAAAATGCTTTTTTTTGTTTCTGTTTGTATTTTCTATCATAACGATGTGGTACGTAACTTTTTCTTCCAACGCTGCGATTGAGCATACAAACGTGATGTATTTCTATGAAAACGAAGCGATTTACAAGCAGCGCCACCTTTTCACGCTGCGGGAGCGCTTGAAATGCAAAGAGATAAATCCGTTTCTAGTCATCTTGGTGTCTTCAGATCCTAAGGATGGGAGGTCAAGGCAGGCCATCAGGATAACGTGGGGATCCCAAAACTTCTGGTGGGGACATCGAGTTCTAACCCTGTTCGTACTAGGTCGGGACGCTCACAGAGAAGACAATGCCGCAGCACTGTCGGTAGAAGATGAAAGCATCCTCTATGGTGACATAATTCGCCAAGATTTTGTAGACACTTATGACAATCTCACCTTGAAAACCATCATGGCGTTTAGGTGGGTCACGGAGTTCTGTTCAAATGCTAGATTCATCATGAAGACTGACGATGATGTCTTCATCAACACTGCTAACTTGGTAAAATTTCTTTTGAAGCTAAATTCCTCAGAAAATATTTTTACTGGTTATCCTCTTATAGATAATGTCGCCTACAGAGGCTTTCACAAAAAGAGATACATCTCTTACGATGAATATCCGTTCAAGTTTTATCCTCCATATTGCAGTGGGATGGGTTATATATTGGATGGAAAACTGGCTCTGAGGATTTATGAACTGATGGGTCATATCAAACCTGTTAAATTTGAGGATGTTTATGTTGGAATTTGCTTAAATATACTTAAGGTGAACATCAGTATTCCAGAAGATAAACAACAATTCTTTCTGTATAAAATTAATTTTGATATCTGTAAGTATAGGCATTTGATCGCAGTGCATGGCATTACACCAAGTGAAATGATCGGGTTTTGGCAGGAGTTGTCATCAGACTCTTCAGTGACTTGCCTTTGATTCTGTACTAATACACAAACTTAAAATCTATTTGGTGTAAAAACGTTTAAAGTCCAGGGCATTTCTAAACGAAAACACAGGTGTAGCCATGACTTCGACTGAAGGAGGGCTGTGCTGCTGGGGCAGCGCTGCGATGGCGTAATTTCTCAAGGATATTCCAGTATTCTTAAGTAAAAATATATTCAGAAAGCACTTTCCCATGTCTGTATCCTGTGCGCGCAGGATACTTCAGAAATCACCGTCCTGCCTTTCTCTGGCATTTCTCCACGTGGTCTGCTGTAACCACGGCGTTTCTGCCTGAATCCTCTGGAATGTGTGAAATGTCACTGAGGAATAACGTTTGTGCCGAGAGACCAGCTTTGAAGATGCTTCCCAAGTTCTACTTGGATTTTTCTAATTGCTTTCACAACCTCATCGTCCTTTGCCGCTCTCAAGTGTTTGTTCTGCGCCCAGCATGACACCTAGCACGACTTCCTCCTCCTGGTCTATCCCTCTGCGATCCTGCTGTGGGTGCTACGCCGCCTTGTGCAAACACACGGCCTCCGCAGTCCTTCCGAGGGCGTTACGGGCCGGTGGACGTTGTGGGTCTGCAGAAGCCGATGGGAAGGTCTGAAAACGCGATGCGTTTGTGCGTGTATGTCCGGCTGTATCTCTATCCGTCTCCAATACATCCGATATCAGCATCCGATAGCAAAGCGCATCGCGGTGGTGCCTTGGGCAGTGTTGAGGGCCTGCCGGGCGCCGGGGCGCTCACGTGCAGGTCAGTGACTAGAGCTCCTGTACGTTGGGATAACCAAAACCACGTCCGTGCCCGCCCCTGTGTGTGCTGAGTGTTTGGGCACCACGCAGGGAAGATGAAAACGGATGCATTTGTGCTGTGGCTTTATAGCTGTTTCTAAAATGGTTTGCTTTCTTCAAATTTTGAAATGAAAAAAAACCCCACCCCACCCTAAGATTTGTATTTCTTAAAGAAGACAAACTCATCTGTATCTGTAAAGATGGGTATTTAATCACTTTATTCATATCAGCAAGGCCAAGTTTTCAGTAGTTTACACTTCTAATAGACAACGATACAGAATTTGCAGTTGCATTAACATAATTATTCTTGACACACCCACTACACAGCGCAGATACTATAGTTACATCCTGTACATGTAGAACGACAGAGCACTGCCACCTTATTGGTACTACAGCTGCGATGGCACGGCTATTTACATTTGGCTGTCTTTCAGATAGTCTCTTAGAGACGAACTAGAAGAGGTGCAGAAACCTCTAGTACCAAGTTTGAGGTTTCACCAGGTTTTTTGTTACGTTGTGATTATGGTCCGTATTGAATTTCGCTGTCTTTTCCACAACCGCCCGTGGGTTTGTGATGGAATTACAGGACATGTTACTTTTTTAGATATAAAAATGAGGTCTGGTGGGGCAGGGGCGGGGAATACGCTCTAGACAAGTGTTTCAGATGTCAGTGTTCTAAGAAGGTATGTTAAGGTCAAAGTTTTTCAAAAATAGATTATTTTTTTTTGTTAAACTAAGCAGCTAAAGATACAGTATTGCATAACTGAGGAAAGAATGCTATTGTATTTCTAGAAACAGGTAAAGCTACAGCTGTTCCGATGGGTTTAGGACCTGTTATTTGATTGTTGTACTGTGGTCGGATCCTGAGAGCTCTGTGAGAGATGTTTGTCTTGTTCTTTGATTGTTTACACACCGTAAGAAAACCCTCCATTTATTTTTGTAAGCCTGCCACGTTAAATGTTCAGAAATAAATTATTTATCACAACAACACTGTTACTACAGCACAGTTTGTATTGCTTTTCCCCCCAAAAAATGTCATTATGAAAGACTGTGCCCTCTTCAGAAGTGGACAGATGAGGCAAATCGTGCTCCTGGTGAGCGGAGCAGCAGCAGCAGCAGCGAGTGCCACAGAGACACGACCGCGCAGGGCTGCAGTGGAAACGCGACTGTCACCACCCGAGGGATTTCTCATATTTGTGCCCCAGAATGGTGACACCAATCACAGATTACCAGGCTTTCGCTGTCATACATGTAGGTTCGTACGCAGTGCTCTGTTTATGCCACCTGAAATTGTAACCTAAAGGGAGAGCAATTCCGCAAGAAATGGACATGGCAAAATACTCCTGTGCCTGTTTTTTTTAAAAAAAATCATTTCCAAATCTGGTTTGTATTTGAGTCTGACCTTATTATTGCTTAAAAGACCATAAAAATTTGTAACTAAGCTCATGTCTCTGCTTAAAGCAAATACCAGGAAGGTTTCTAGTGTGAGCAGCCATGCAAGAGGCATCAAAGCTGAAGGCTGTGAACTAATACAAGCAGCTAAGTCCATGGTGGCCCCAAATTTTATTGCATCTGCCTACAACATCGTACGAAACCCGAACCTAAACCCCAGGCTAAGATTGTTCCAAATCCTAAGATTCTTTATCTCGTTAGGCAAGTGGGTCAGAAAGTTGTATTAAATCAGAATGCCAAGCACTTGTGATTTTGACGTGAAAATGGTGGGTCTTCTGACCCGGACGGCCCAGGAATAATCCCTTGGCCAAAGGCGCTGGGAGGCTGCTGCTGGGTGGACAGCAAAAGGACTCTACGACATAAAATGTCGAGCCCGTGTTGCCTGTATGTTATTTCAGAAGAGCTAAAAAGTCAAAACGCTTAACTGTTTTGTGTGCCCTCTAGAGCAAAGGAGTTCAAAACAAACCATGAAGCAGAACGTGCTGCCAGTTTAGGGGCATTATTCTCCACGATCAGTTCAGTATTAACAGGACACAGACAGTTTGCACTATTTTCCTAAGTTTTGTCTTAACGTTTTCTACTTGCGACTAAAGCACTTCAGTGCGAGTTCGTTGCAAGTAACTCACGGATACCTGGATGCACAGTAAATAATGTAATTTTAAATTTAAACTAAAAACTGATGGAAAGTTAACTGCACAATGTGACCCTGAACTCCTGTACATGCCTGTTGGTGTGTTAGGGATGTTGAAGGAGTTGGGAAGGCAGAGCTTTGCTCCCTGGTTTTCGGATTTTTGGCTGAGTAGCGTGTGCCAGTTTGGTCATTTATTAAGCACTTTACAGTTTGCTGAAGACAGAGGTGGTAGGGAAGGAGTTGGAACACTTTCTGCAGTCTCTGTTAAATTAAGCTTGTCAGGTTTTAATGCCAATACTGTGTCTGACATATTAAGCTGTAAACCATCTCCAAGTGCAAGTGCTCCACGTAGGAAGGAAAGAAAACAAAGTTCAAAAGAAGCTAAGCAGATGGTTGGGGTTGTTGGTGGGGGTTTTTCTCATGTGTACCTGAGTCCACACTTTAAAGAAACCTAAAATTGTAAAAAAGAAACCTACGATAGTAAAAGAAACCTACGATGATGAAAGAAACCTACCATTGTGAAAGAAACACACAATTGTAAAAAACCCCTACAATTGCAAACCAAGCCAAACCCCGCCTCCCCCCCTCTGTTTATGTACTGGGTTTCTAGAAATCCTAAAGCCACTTTCTTTCACAGGGCTAAAGCCAGGAGAGCCTCTCTCTGCAGTGCTGCTGTAGCCAACGGCAGTACCGACCTGCAACTCGTATGAGGAAACGCCACCTGTGATACAGTTTGTCTCGCCCGCCCTTATGGGACTTTGGGATTTTGTTTTCCTCCTTAAAAAGGCAACGTTTACCCCAAACGACCTCTCCCCAGCCAGTTTCTATGTCTGAGCTCTGTGTACCTCCAGCCTTCCAACAGTTGCTGCGCAGCGCATCAATTTTGTCCCTTTTACCCATGAATTTTCCGGGCCGCATTAATCCAAAAGAAAGTTTTTTACAGCGAGAGAGGACGGTGTGTGGGTGTCACATCCATCCCCACCGGGACGGGGCTCAGCCCCGAGTCCCAGCCGCACCTCTCTGCAATGCTGGGCCTGCAGTGCTCCCCGACCTGGGAGGAAGGTGCAGACTCCCCTGAGCTCACAATAATGATTAACACCGTCAGCCCCTTCTGGCTCGGAGTGAAGAAGCATTACAAACGCGCCCAAAGAGTTCTCCTCTCCGCTAGCGCAGCCATGTTCTGCTAAATGGAAGCTGTCGTTAACCCAGCCGCGTCGCTTAACCACGCGGGGTTGTTACCTCGTGTGCCGGGCAGGGGCTTTGTTCATAAAGCTCTGACCTGCCCTTGCGGAGTTCTGAACGTGCGGTTCGTTTGCATGACGAGCCTGTCTCCATCGTTTCTGAGAGAGCACTTCCAGAGAGGCGGGGGTTTACGGTCCCTCAGTGCAACGTTCACACATGAAGTTGTTTCCCAGACG